>NC_137802.1:73855589-74540589 GCF_963383645.1 Muscardinus avellanarius
CAGCCCACTTTTTTTTTTTTTTTTTTTTTTTTTGGTACTGGGGATGGAACTCAGGGGCATTCTACCTCTGAGCTACACCCCTAGCCTGATTTTATTTTTGTTTTGAAACAGTCTTCTCAGAGATTCGGTGGGCTGCCTTCTCCTCCCCCAATTGCCCCTCCACCTGCCCCTGCCCCAAGGAAAGGGGAGTTAGCGTGAGACCCTGTTGCAAAGTGGCTTGAAGAGCACTTCTCAGGAGCACTCCTCATCTGCTCCCACCCACCCCCACTGCTACAGGGCAACCACAGAGAAGGCACTCAGACTTCGGTTAAGCCCAATAGAAAGTCTTTATTAGCCGGGCATGGTGGGCACGCTTGTAATCCCAGCATTCGGGAGGCTGAGACGGGAGGATCGTGGTTTACGGACAGTCTCAGCTACTACTTAGTGAGGCCCTCTGCAACTCAGTGAGACCCTCAAATTAAAGTTTAAAAATAAAGAATAAAATTAAATTTTAATAAACTTAAATAAAACTTTAATAAAATTAAAGTTTCAAAATAAAGAATAAAAAATGGGGCAGGGGGTGTAGCTCGGAGGTCATATGCCCCTGGGTTCCATCCCCAGACCCTCAAAAAAAAAAAAAAAAAAAAGAATTTATTAGCCGGCCCGCGACTACACGGCAGGGTGTTCAGTGCTGAGTGCAGCCCAGAGCTTTTCTCAGGGCTCCTTTTATGCATCAAATCCCAAGCTCAGGGGTGAAGAGTCGAGGTTGTCACAGATGTGCTCAGTCCCCAGCAGCTCCTTTCATGGGTGTGCGAGTCAAGCAAAGTACAGAGCCGGAGCAGCATGTGAAGGAGCCCAGCAGCCCGAGCCGGCCCGCAATTGTCTACCTTTCGATTGTTTTAAGGATAGAAAGTCCCCGACGGCCTTTGTTTCTCTGCAGGAGTTACGGAAGCCCAGACACGCAGTTAGTTATGCGTGACTAGCAAGATACGAGGGGACCCTTTTCTCAGGCTGAGGAACATTATTAGTGTCTTGGGGTCACCGAGGGTAACATCATGGCGTTACTGAAGCTAAGGCCGAGGCTCGCTTTATCACATCACCGGTGCCCCTGTTCCCCCACGCAGACTAAAGTTCTGCTGCAGGTATGACCCCAGCAGCCATTCCCCAATTCTGGGGGCCTCCTGTGAGAGCTGACTTTCCGCTTCACCTTGACCTGGCCACAGGGTGCCCAGATATCTAGGCAAACATTATTCTGGCAAACATTATTATTTTGCATGAGATTAACACTTAAATCGGTGGATTTAATCGGGGTATGGTGGCGCACGCTTGTAATCCCAGTACTTGGAAGGCTGAGACAGGAGGATTGTGAAGGTTCAAAGCCAGCCTCAGCTACTTAGTGAGGCCCTTTGCAACTCAGTGATATACCCTGTTTCTTTTTCTTCTTCTTCTTCTTCTTCTTCTTCTTCTTCTTCTTCTTCTTCTTCTTCTTCTTCTTCTTGGTGGTACTGGGGTTCCTGGAAGCCCTTCTACCTCTGGGTTACACTCCCAGACCTATATTTTATTTTTGGAAACAGGATCTCTTAAGCCAGCGCGGCTGGCTTCGAACCTGCGCGATCCTCCTGCCTCCGCCTCCCAAGCGCGGGGATTACAAGCGTGCGCCACCACCCTGGCAGTGATACCCTGTTTCAAAATAAAGAATAAAGCCGGGCGTGGTGGGCACGCCTGTAATCCCCGCACTTGGGAGGCGGAGACAGGAGGATCGCGCTGGTTCGGTGCCAGCCTCGCTGGCTTAAGAGACCCTGTTTCCAAATAAAAAAGTATAAAATAGGTCTGGGAATGAGGCCCATCGGTAGAAGGGCTTCCAGGAACCCCAGTAGCACAATAAAGAAAGAAAGAAAGAAGAAAGAAAGAAAGAAAGAAAGAAAGAAAGAAAGAAAGAAAGAAAGAAAAGAAAGAAAGAATAAAAAATAGGACTGGGACTGGGGGTGTAGCTCGGAGGTAGAATGCTCCTGGGTTCTATCCCCAGTACTGAAAGAAAAAATCCATAGACTTAGCCAGGCATGGTAGTGGTGGCACATGCCTGTAATACCAGGCTGAGACAGAAAAATTACAGGTTTGAAGACCCGCTTTAGAGAGACTCTATTTCAAACCAAAAAAAAAAAAAAAAAAAAAAAGGGGCTGGGGTGTAGCTTGGGGGTTCACACATACAAAGTAGACTTGAATACTACCTAAGAGTAACAGGCCTAAGATTTATCTGTTTTGTGATTGAAGCTAGGGCTTTTACCTAAGAGTAACGGTTACGGTTACAGTTTACCTGTTTTTGGTACTAGACATTGAAGCTAGGGCTTTATAAAAGAATCAAAATAGATGGAGCCCAGGGGCATTTGGCCTCCGAGCTACACCTCCAGGCCTATATTTTATTCTTTATTTTGAAACAGGGTCTCACTGAGTTGCACAGGGCCTCACTAAGTAGCTGAGGCTGTCCACAAACCGGGACCCTCTGGTCTCAGCCTCCGGAATGCTGGGATAACAAGCTTGCGCTGCCACGCCTGGCTCAAAATAGACTTTTAACTTTACCTAAAAGTAGCTGTTACAGTTTATCTGTTTTTCTTACTTGGGAGGGAAGCTAGGCTCCATCCCTCCAAGTCACGCCCACCCCCGCCTCTTCCTTCCTTTCCTTCTTTCTTCCCCTATTTCTTTACTTTCTTTCTTCCTTTCTTGTACTGGGGATGAAACCCTGGGGCATTCTACCTCCAAGTTACACCGCTAGCCTGATTTTATTCTTTTATTTGGAAACAGGGTCTCTCTAAATTGCTGAGGCTGGCCTTGAACCTGTGATCCTCCTGTCTTAGCCTCTCAAGTGCTGGGATTGCAAGTGTGTGCCACCACACCTGCCCTCCAGCTCTTATGCTCTCTGTGAGTGTGCATGGACCCTTGGTTCTGTTTCTCTGAAGAACTCCAATACTTCTCCAAGGGTTCCTTTTCAACCAGAAGCTGGGCCGACCTGTGAGACAGCTGCCCCTTGCCAGCCAGGAGGACAGACTGCAGAGGCCGGTACCCCCACAGCTGGGACCTTTACAGTGCCATCCTCCAGGCAATTCTGTATTGAAGCTCCCAGCCCTCAGCTCTCTGAGACTCAGCCTGGCCACCATAGGACCACAGGGCTTGGGGCCATGGCTTGGTGGCCGGGCCCTCAGTAATATGCCCTGCTGTGTGGACAGAGGCCTCCCTGCACATGTCAGTGAGAACATCAAGGCACTTGGAACTTTCAGAAACCAGTTTATTCCACCTAAAGGACCCCTAGAGAAGTGACAGCACCCTGGAGCGGGATCAGGAATGGGAGCCAGTGACCCACCTGCGTGTGCCAATGGCTGGAGGAAGCTCAAAGCTGCCCACAGAGCCCTCTCCCCTCATGAGTCCAGCGGGATCAAGGATCCTGGGCAGCCGGCCAGGATGATCCGGGTCCTTGCACCAGGCTCAGGACTCCTGGAGCCCACCAACCTCACAGGAGGACAGTGAGTAGGCAGGGGAGGGCAGGAGGGGCCCCTGGACCTTCTTCGCTTTGCAGTGCCAGGGGCTGGGGATAGAATCCCTGGCCACACTCCCACTGACCCTCGATTGACATGGGTTGCAGCAAATGCCCACTGGGGGCGCTCTGGCCCTGGCTAGAGATGCCCAGGGCAAGAGCCTGGAGCCAGGGCGAAGGAGGCAGAATCACAGCTGGGCACGGGGGCGCCTGCCTGCGCTCCCTGGAGTTCCGGAGCAGAGCTGGGTGGGCAGGATACATTAGTTCTTGCCTGCTGGGGCCAGGCTACAGGTCAGCGGTTTGGCAGGATCGGAAGAGCACCTGGAAGAGGGGTCCAGCTTCACTTTGTCCATGACAGTCTTCTTGATGGCAGCAGGTGAGACCTTCTCCTGGTCAGCCATGGTCTGCAGCTCCCTGGAGAGGCAGTGAGGCATTGGGCCCAGGCTCCACCTCCTCTGGAGCCCACAGACCCCAGCACCTGCCAGTCTCAGGAGCCGCTGTGCCACCCTCCCCCACGTCAGGACCCTGTACCTGCAGCCCCACCAGCATGCCCTCACCGCTGCGGCTGCACAGGGCCCTCTCCCCCATGCAGAGTGCTCAGGGGCACCACATCTGCCCTCCTGCTTCTCCCCTCCCCTGCAGGCAGCGCCAGAGGCCCAGCCCTGCTGTCACGCATGGCACTCACAAGTCCATGGTGTTTGCACGAGAGTGGGCACTATAGCAAGAAAGGCACTGCCTGTCTACCCGGCACACCAGAACTTGGGGCAGTGACTTCCAGGCTTGGCTCTGCTCTGACCAGCTGCAGGATCCCAGGCAATTTTCTTTCAACTCTCCTCGGGCTTTCCTTGGCCGGGATACTGCTATGTGCCCTGCTTATCTAACCCCCTTTATCCCCAGCAAGCAGGAGGAGGGTGTTGAGAGCGGGCCCCCAGAGGCTCCCTGGCTGTCACAATGATAATCTGACCAGGGTAACAGTGCAGGCTGGGAGAAGGCCTCCAGCTACACGTGCAGACGCCCCTCCACACAGGACAACAGAAAGGGGTGAGGGGCTCCGCAAACTGTGACTCTGGGAACCTTGGGTTCTCTTTGCCCTGCCTCAGGCCAGAGCACAGGCCACATCTGCTGAGCGCCGGATGAGCTGCTGCCTGAGGCCAAGGCTGTGCCGCGCTGGGCAGCAGGGGCCCACCGTGTGCGGATGCAGGAGGCCTCCACGGCGTTGATGAGCAGGGAGCGGAAGCCCCCACTCTCCAGCACATGTAAGGCATGGATGGTAGCCCCGCCAGGAGAGCAAACGTTGTCCTTGAGCTGGCCGGGGTGCTGCTCCGAGTCCAGTAGCATCTTGGCTGCACCCTGCGGCCAGAGAGAGGGTCTGATGGCAGTGGGGCCCCACCTGCCTCCTCAGCCACTGTCCAGGGTGCAGTGCCAACTCCCCGCCCATCTGCCCCGGTGCACCTGCTTGGCTGGCAGGGCCACCCTATCAGAGGGTTGGAAAACACTGACCAGGAGGGCCTGAGCCCCGAGGCGGACTGCCAGGCGCCTTGGAAGCCCCATCTTCACACCGCCATCAGCCAGGGCATCCAGGGCAGTGAACGCCTGCGGGGAGAGGGCTCCCTGAGCCAATGCCCGCCTTCCCTCTTCCTCTTCTGGCCCAGCACAGGGAACAGGGTAAGTGGGGCAAAGCGCCAGCTCCCACAGCCTGGGAGCCCAGACACCAGCCCTCCAAGGAGAGCAGAGATGGAGGAGAGGGTGCCCCAGGGCCCTAGGTCTGCTCACAGCCCCACAAGCCACCCATCACGCCGGCCCTCACATAGGCAGGGCCACTGCCGCTGAGCCCCGTGACGGCATCGATCAGGTCCTCCTCCACCTCTGTGCAGAAGCCCACGCTGCCTAGAAGCTGCTCCAGGAGCCGCCCGTCCTCCACCTGGGCGTGGGTGCCCGTGGCGTACACGGTGACCCCCTCCCGCACCACCACGGGGGTGTTGGTCATGCAGCGGATGACCTTGGGTCCTGGCCGAAACGTTGTCAGCTTCTGGAGGAGAAATCAGCTGTCAGCCAGGCGTGGTGGCGCACTCTTGCAATCCCAGTACTCAGGAGGCTGAGACAGTAGGATCGTAGGTTCACAGTCAGCCTCAGCTACTTAGTGAGGCCTTCCGCAACTTAGTGAGACCCTGTTTCAAATAAACAATAAAAAATAGGGCTGGGGGTAGAGCTCGGAGGTAGAATCCCCCTGGTTCAATCTCCAGACAACAGCAAGAGACAGGGGGGAGGGGGAGAGAATCAGCTGTCTTTCCTGCTCCCCAATGGAACATTTCCTCAGTTCTCAGACGGAGAAGCCAGCTCCTGACCACGGCACCCCACCCTTCTGCAGGCCCTGCTGGCCCGGCCCACAACACCCACCTTCTCAATGGAGCTGATGGTGACACCGGCCGCGCAGGACACCACAATGTGCCTGTCCTGGATATCGGCGCCAATCTCATCCAGGATAAAGGGAATGATGTGCGGCTTCACAGTCAGGAAGAGCACGTCGCTGTGTCGCACCGTCTCCCTGTTGTGGGGTGTCAGGTTCACCCCCAACTTCTGCAGGAGAACAAGGCAGCTCAGCCTAACCCAGAGGCTCTGTGGCCCCACAGGGCCTGAGACCAGCCCAGAGGCTGCTGGGCTGTGGGTGCGGGCGGGGCTGGACTCAGGGCGTTGAGCTTGGAACCCCCTCAGCTGCCCTCCACACCCAGAAATGGAGAAAATGCTCTGCTCTGCAGTGTGTCCCCTCTGCAGACAGAAAAGAGATGCTCCACACGCCCCTGTGCTGAGCCCCGCTCACTCTTACGTCTAGGGAGCCCCGCTCCAGACCAGCACCCCCCACCGCTGTGCACAGGCCAGCAGTGGAGCCGCAGCAGGGCCTGAAGACACCCGGCCCATCACTGTCCCAACCCCAGACATGGGCCCTGGAGGACCCCGTGACATACCCTCCACCTGCACCTACCCTGAGGGCGGAAACCGTGGTCAGGTCCATGTCTGGGGAGCTGGCCATTATCTTGTGGGCAGCCAGGACACCTGTGGGGCAGAGTCCCTCCCTCAAGGCCAGTTCAGGCCTCCCTCCCTCGACTGCCCAGAAAGGAGGCTGAAAAGAAGTCCCAGCTCACTGACAGGTAAGGCAGCAACTCAAACATATGGAACCAGGCAGAGGCTGCGGACCCCAGCGCCGCCTCCATCCCAGCCCTCCACCCCCAGCCTCGTCCAGTCTCTCCCACTCAGGCCCCTCCCTGCCCCAGGGTCTACCTGCTGACGTGAAGCCCTTGGCCAGGGCAAAGGCCAGCTGGCCAGCCCCGATGAAGCCCACGCTCATGATGGCCGGAGGCCCGGCGCACGCAGCCCTCGCCTGGCACGGGATCTGCAGGGGCAGCTACGAGAGTAGCCCCGCGGGACACGGAGCAGGAAGTTAGGTGGGCAGTGCCGGGCCTGGCCGCTCCTCCGGGGCGCCACGCTCCCGCCCCAGCCGGCCTGACCCTCCCCGCTGTCCCCCGTCCGGCCCGGCTCGGCTACTGTCCCAGTGCTCCTGCCCGGAGCGCGATCCTCGTGGCCCTCCAGCCTGCTGCTGAGGGTCGCAACCCCCCTGAAAGGGGTCGGAGGGGCGCGGAGGAAACGATCGGGAATGGGAGAGGGCGCAGCGAGGCCCCAGCGCTCGAAGACCCCCGCCACGTCCGAGCCCCCAGGCCGACCAGAGCCCCCGGGTCCCGAAGCCCCAGACTAACCCCTGCCCAGCTACCCCCGCGCAGCCGGCCCCGGCAGTGCCGCGCCCGCCACGCGGCAACCGCGCCCAGGCCCCGCCTCCCCGGCCCCAGCCAATCAGCGGCGCGGCCTCTGCTCTCCGGCCAATCGGGATCCGGGCCCGAGCATCTGGGCATTGCATCACCCTCAGGTCCCGCCCGCCGGCGCCCCGGGTCCAGGCGCCCGCCCCAAAGGGAAAGACAACTGCGCCTCGGGTCAGCGGCGAGAACCCCCACACCACCACCTTCTGGTGGGCGTCTTTTCTGTAGGGTCTCTTCAAGGGCGCCCCTTTGAAAGCTGGATATCCTCTGGTGACAGGCCCTTTGCGCTCCCAACCTCCTTCACACAGGTGGTAGGCAGCTAGTACACGGAGAGAGATGATCTTGCAGTGCCCCCTGACTTCTTGTCTGCAGAGTGCCTGGGAGTGCTCCACCCTGAGTCTCAGGGAGAATAAGTTCTAGACATCCCTCGCCCTCCAGGAAGCAGCCAGGGTCTGTATCCCTGCTGTGGGGCTCCTGGACCACAGCAAAGAGGAAGGGATCCTGGGACAGCTCGTGACCCCAACAAGGGCAGAGGTGCCCCGCTTTACTTTTTCTGTTCTGTGTCTTAGGTGAGGACAAGCTGCTTCAGAAGGTAATTTCAGGCCAGGCGTGGTGGTGCACGCTTGTAATCCCAATACTTGGGAGGCTGAGAAAGGAGGATCGCAGGTTCGAAGCCAGCCTCAGCTACTTAGTGAGGCTTTTAGGAATTTAGCGAGACCCTGTTTCCAAATAAAATATAAATAGGTCTGGGAGTGTAGCTGGAGGTAGAAAGCCCCTGGGTTTCATCCCCAGTACCACACACACACACACACACACACACACACACACCAGACAAAAAAACAAAAGGTAATTTCAGAACCTGACCTGGTGCACACCTGTAATTCTAGCACTTGGGAGGCTGAGACAGGACAATCGCTGGTTCAAAGCCAGCCTTGGCAACTTAGCAAGGCTCTCAGCAACCTAGTGAGACTCTGTTTCCAAATAAGAAAACAGAGAAACTGGGCTGGGGGTGTAGCTTGGAGGTGGAAAGCCCTAGAGCTCCATTCCCTGCACCACACCCCAGGAATGGAGGGAGGTGGGGTTGGCTCAGGAGGTGGTGGTGGTGAGGTGGCCCCTGGAGAGAGCAAGTTGGCATGCGGACGGGGGAGTCTGGTCCTCACCCTTCAAGGGAGGTGCTGGGGTAAGGGTGTGTCCCAAGATGAAGCTCAAACCTATGGCACAACACCTAGGAGTTCATTATGTTTCCAGACAAGAGCTTCCTCAGCCGGGCGCGGTGGCACACACTTGTCATCCCAGCATTCGGGAGGCTGAGACCAGAGGATCACGGTTCGCGGACAGCCTCAGCTACTTAGTGAGGCCCTCTGCAACTCAGTGAGACCCGGTTTCAAAATAAAAAAATAGAGGCCGGGCGTGGTGGCGCACGCTTGTAATCCTCGCGCTTGGGAGGCGGAGACAGGAGGATCACGCAAGTTCGAAGCCAGCCTCGCTGGCGTAAGAGACCCTGTTTCAAAAATATAAAATAGGTCTGGGAGTATAGACCGGAGGTAGAAGGGCTTCCAGGAACCCCAGTACCACTAAAATAAATAAATAAATAAATAAATAAATAAATAAATAAATAAATAATAGAGCAGGGGCTGTAGCTCGGAGGTAGAATGGGGTTCCATCCCCAGACCCGCAAAAAAAAAAAAGAGCTTCCTGTGTGTGTGTGTGTGTGTGTGTGTGTGTGTGTGTGTGTGTGTTGCTGAGGACTGATCCCAAGGGCTGGCCATACCCCCAGCCCTTTTTATTTTTTTTATTTGGAAACAAGGTCTCACTGAATTGCTGAGACTGTCCTTGAACTTGAGATCCTCCTGTCTCAGCTTCCTAAGTACTGAGAGTATAAGCCTGTGCCACCGCTCCCAGCTGGGGGTGTAGTTTGGAGGTAAAAAGCCTCTGGTTCAATCCCCCCCCCAAAAAAAAAAGATTACTTTTCTCCAAGTGATAAGAAAGTTACTCCCTCCTAAAAGCAAAATAAAATACAGTTTTCTGGCCGGGCGTGATGGCGCACGCTTATAATCCCCATGCTTGGGAGGCGGAGACAGGAGGATCACGCAGGTTCAAAGCCAGCCTTGCTGGCTTAAGAGACCCTGTTTCCAAATAAAGTATAAAATAGGTCTGGGAGTGTAGCCTGGAGGTAGAAGGGTTCCATTCCCAGTACCACCAAAAGATAAAATAAATACATAAAATACAGTTTTCTGGATGAAACTTTTGTGTGTGGGGGGGTACTGGGGATGGAACCCAGGGGGCTTCTACCTCTGGGCTACACTCCCAGACCTATTTTATATTTTATTTGGAAACAGGGTCTCTTAAGTCAGCTGAAGTTGGCTTTGAACTTGTGCAATCCTCCTGTCTCAGCCTCCCAAGTGCGGGGATTACAAGTGTGCGCCACCATGCCTGGCCTGGATGAACCTTCTAATATACTATCTTCCTCTTCTTTTCCTTCTCTTTCTCCTTCTCCTTCTTGTTCTTTTAAGTACTAGGGATGAAACGCAGGGGCATCTTACCTCTGAGATATACCCCTACCCCTGTTTTTTAATTATTTTTCTTTCCTCTTTTCTTCTTTCTTTCTTTCTTTCTTTTTTTATTTTATTTTATTTATTTTTTTTTGTGGTACTAGGGGTGGTACCTCCCAGACCCTTTTTTTTTGGGGGGGGGGTCTGAGGATGGAACCCAGGGGCATTCAACCTTCGAGCTACACCCCCCACCCCACTTTATTTATTTATTTTTTTGGTGGTACTGGTAAGGAGATAGAAAGGAAATAGGCAGATAGGGAAGAGGCCTCGGTAGAAAATACTTAATTTCCTGAGGGGTGAGGGGCCAAGGTTCAGAGATGAGAAGGAGAAAGCTTCACAAAACCATCTGTTTACTAATCAACAAACCCAGGAGACATCACTGGAGCAAGTCTGACACTCCTACTGAAAGGAGATGAGGCTCTTCAAAGGACATGCAAATACCCTATGCAAATTCTGAGAGCTGCTTCCCAGAATTCCCCAAATCCCAAACTCACCACAACCAAACAGAGAACATGCAGACATATATAAAAACCTCTAGCGCAGCCACCAAAACGGGCTTTTCCCTCTTGGGGACCCCCTTCCCTTTGGGGAGCTTTTCTCCCTTGCAGGTCACGTTAGCTTTGAGAGAAGGCAGAGTGCAATTGAGGGCACGTGGCTCAGGCTACACTCGGGTAGTGACCTGAAGGCCTCTGCTGGACATCAAGGCCGACCAGGGCCCCTAGGGGTGACCTGCACTTCTTTTCTGGCAGATTGCAACTGAAGGCATTTGGTTTGGGCTACCCTCAAGTATTGTTCTGAAGGCAGCTGCTGGACCCCAGAGTTCCAACCGCCCCTTTGGGGTGTTCGGCCACTTTTCCCTATTCCCTGCTGCTTCCAATAAACCACTTCCTCCCCTTCCTGCGGTCTGCAGGTGTCATTCTTCGCTCACCATAGACAAGAACCCGGTAAGGAAACGCCGAGTTTCTTCTCAAGAAACCCCCCATTTCACTGGGGTTCCTGGAAACCCTTCTACTTCCAGGTTACACTCCCAGACCTATTTATTTTTTATTTTTATTTGAAACAGGGTCTCTTAAGCCAGTGAGGGTGGCTTTGAACCTGCGATCCCTCCTGTCTCTGACTCCCAAGCGAGGGGATTACAAGTGTGTGCCACCACGCCCAGCCTCCAGCCCTATTTTTATTCTTTATTTTGAACAGGGTCTCACTGAGTTGCTGAGGACCTCACTAAGTAACTGAGGCTGTCCTTGAACTGCGATCCTCCTGCCTCAGCCTCCCAAATACTGGGATTAAAACCATGCACCACCACACCTGGCTTTTTTATTTATTTTATTTTTATTCTTTCTTTGTTTGTTTTGCTGTACTGAAGATGAAACCTGGGGGCTTTCTACCTCTGAGCTACACCCCCAGCCCTATTTTTTTATTCTTTATTTTGAAACAGGGTCTCCCTGCATTGCAGAGGACCTAAGTAGCTGAGGCTGTCGCGAACCGGGATCCTCCAGTCTCAGCCTCCCGAGTGCTGGGATTACAAGCGTGCGCCATCACGCCCAGCTTGGCTTTTTTAATTGTTTATTTGGGAACAGGGTCTCACTAAGTTGTAGAGGGCCTCACTTAAGTAGCTGAGGCTGGTTGTGAACCTGCGATCCTCCTGTCTCAGCTTCCCGAGTACTGGGATTACAAGTGTGCACCACTACACCTGGCTAATTAATTTATTTTTAATATGCTTTTATTGATGAATTATAGTCTCATATCATATCATAATGTAAATCATATTTATTAATTTATTTATTGTAGTACTGAGGATTGAACCAAGGGGGCTATACCCCAG
This sequence comes from Muscardinus avellanarius, assembly GCF_963383645.1. Taxonomy (NCBI): domain Eukaryota; kingdom Metazoa; phylum Chordata; class Mammalia; order Rodentia; family Gliridae; genus Muscardinus; species Muscardinus avellanarius. The sequence goes on from NC_137802.1 coordinate 73,867,275, forward strand.
CCCTATTTTTATTTTTATTTATTTATTTATTTATTTTAATTTATTTATTTATTTTTTTTGCGGGTCTGGGGATGGAACCCAGGGGCATTTGACCTCTGAGCTACACCCCCTGCCCTATTTTTTATTCTTTATTTTGAAACCGGGTCTCACTGAGTTGCAGAGGGCCTCACTAAGTAGCTGAGGCTGTCTGCAAACTGTGATCCTCCAGGTCTCAGCCTCCCGAATGCTGGGATTACAAGCGTGCGCCACCACGCCCGGCTTTTTTTTTTAATTTATTTTTTAATTTTTAATTTTTAATTTTTTAATTTTAGAACCCAGGGGCATTCTATCTCCAAGCTACACCCCAGCCCTATATTTTATTCTTTATTTTGAAACAGGGTCTCACTGAGTTGCAGGGAACCTCACTAAGTAGCTGAGGCTGACTGCGAACCGTGATCTTCCTGTGAACCGTGATCTTCCTGTTTTAGCCTCCTGAATGCTGGGATTATAGGCGTGCACCACCACGACCAGCCTTTATTTTTTATTTGAAGCAGGGTCTTGCTAATTTGCTGAGGCTGGCTTTGAACCTGCGATCCTCCCATCTCAGCCTCCTAAGTACTAGGATTACAGCTGTTTTTTTTTTGTTGTTGTTTTTGTTTTTTTTTTTTGGGTGGTACTGGGGTGGAACCCAGAGGCTTTCTACCTCCGGGCTATACTCCCAGACCTTTTTATATTTTATTTGGAAACAGGGTCTCACTAAGTTGCTGGAAGCCTCACTGAGTAGCTGAGGCTGGCTTCGAACCTGCGATCCTCCTGTCTCAGCCTCCCAAGCGCGGGGATGACAAGCGTGCCCACCGCGCCCGGCTGTCGTTTTTTGTTTTGAACAGGATCTTGCCGGAGTCGCGGGCGCTGTTTTCAAACCTGCGGTCCTCCTTCTCAGCCTTGCAAGCCCAGCTTGCCGTGCTCCTTTTGAGCCCTGCTCCTTCCCTCCTGTTCCTTCCCTCCTGTTCCTTCCCTCCTGCTCCTTCCCTCCTTTGCCCTCAGAACCTTTGGCATTTAGGTTGGGCCTGGCATGGTGGCACAGCCTGCAATTCCAGGACTTGGGAGGCTGAGACAGGAGGATCTCAGGCTCAAAGACTGCCCCGCATCTTAGTGAGCGTTCCAGCAACCCAATGAAACCCTGTTTGAAAACAAAAAATAAACAGGGCTGGGGTGTAGCTCAGAGAGAGAATGCTCCTAGGTTCAATCTTCGATGCTACACACATAAAGAGAAATCTCTTTCTAGTTATTTTTGTCCTTAGAAGCATTTTTGTAGCTGAGTATGGTGGCGCCCGCTTGTACTCCCAGGAGGATCACAGGTTCAAGGCCAGCCTCGGCCACTTAGTGAGGCTCTCAGCAACCTAGTGACCCTGTTCCCAAATAAGAAATAAAATTGGGCTGGAGGTATAGCTCAGAGGTAGAGTGCCCTGTGTTCAATCCCCATGTCACAAAAAAAAAAAAAGAAAAAAAGAAAGGAAGAATGAATGCGTGCATGAATGAATCTGCCCTATCTGGTGACATGGTCCTCTGACCCCAGCCTTCTCCCCCCATGGGGACCTTCAGGACACCTGCAGACCCAGGCCCACCTTAGAGAACCTGTGGTTGAGCCCAAACCCCCACCCTCTCCAAGCCAGCAACATTGACGTAGGCCCCACCTGCCGGCTGACGCTGACGGCCAGGGGCTGGCCTGCGGCCCTTGGGCCTCAGAGCTGCTCAGATTCCACGGTCCAGAAGGTGCAGCCCCTCCCCTGCCCACGCCCAAAACCTCTGGGACTCCCAGGCAGGGTATGGGGCCTGGTGGGTGCCCAGGGTCCCTAGGGAGGAGGAGGGGAAGCTCAACGTTGACCCTCCTTCCCAGGGGCCCATCTCAGCCATCGTGTCCTGTCACCCTCGATGTAGAGGACACTGCCTGTCCCTTCGCAGAGCCCCGGTCCTTCCCTACACCCCAGGGCCCAGGGCGCCCCCCGAGCCCCTTCCTCCCCCAGCCAGGCCTGGTCCAGGCCCTTCTCCCAGAGCACCCAGGGAACAGGTCCCCGCAGGTACAGTTGGTCACAGCCGCTCGGCAGGGACGGCTCGGTCAGAGGCAGAGCACAAGTGAACATCTGCATTTATTTACTGTTCAGAGGTGGTTTCAGAGGTGCGGCGCACACCAGCACTTGGGAGGCTGAGACAGGAGGACGTTGGGGGCCAGTCAATTGGCCGAGGGGCTCATGAGCTGCTACCACCATGCTTTGGCTTCAGGTGGCCGGTGGGCCTGCCTGAGGCTGGTCCAGTCTCGGCTCTGGTGCGGGAGAAGCTGGCTGCAGTGTGCAGGGGGATGGTGCCAGGGGTGGTCAGGAGCAGCAGGCATCTGGACGCTTGGGTGGACGCACCTGAGCCCAGGCTCCGTGTCCCAGGCCGGCCTCCCAGAGATGTGTCAAGGCGCGGCAGAAGCTGCTGTGTCATGGCCCGTGGTGGCGTCCGGGTGGGGGCTCCAACACCGCATCAGGACCATCTCCTCAGCCCTTCCTGGCCACCAGCGCCATCCAGCTTGCTGAGCCCTGGAGGGCAGCCCTGGACAGCCACAGCACAGTTGTCCCTCTCCCTCCAGTGGCCACAGCCACGCGGCCTTCCAGGGCCCGGGAGACAGAGTCCACACTGCCAGTCTTCTTCTCCTGGGTCCGGCACAGCTCCCCACCAGGGCTCTATTCCTGGGACTCTGGGAACTGTCCCTTCAAAGGTTTCGGCTTCCATGTCCCCTCTGTTGGCCTGGTACTCTCCTGGGCTTGTTTCCAGCCCATCACACACCTGTGGAAATTGTCCCCTTTCTAAGGTATCGCCCGGCCAGAGTGCCTTTCCAGACACTGGTGGACATACTGGGCCATCTTGAATGTCTATCTGGCCCCCGTGTTCCCATCTGTTAAATGGGTCACAGTGGTCTTTGCCCCAAAGGGTTCCCGTGTATTACAGTGGCCAGAACTGAGCCCAGGGAGGGCCAGGAAATAGAGACAGAGTCAGAGTTAGGAAGAGGTGAGCTGGTCTGTCTCCCTGCTCAGGCAGGGCCTCCAACCCTCCGAACTTCCCCAGAACCCAGCCTCGGAGTGCTGCTGGAGGCCCCGGAGTGCCGACCTCAGCCCTCGGCCACCCTCCTGTTTGCTCTGACATCTTGGCTCACCTCGGTCACCCTCTCATGCCTGGAAGCTAGAGAGAGCCGGGTGGCAGGTGTGGCTTGCCAGGCTACAGGGTAGGCACGAAGCGGATCCTCTGGGAGTAGGCCAGGTCCACGATGTAGAGGAGCAAGTTGACGTAGGTGAAAATTGCCACCACCAGCTGGCTGTCCCAGGGGCAGCCGCCCCGAGGGCAGTCGGGGGGCCGCCTAGGCTCCCCGTACTTGGGGTCGAAACAGAAGACCGGCCAGATCACCGCGGCACTGAAGTACAGGAGCACAGCCAGGAAGGTATACAACACCACCAGGCGCTCGAAGGGGCAGCCCAGGCCCCCGGTGTGGCCCAGCACACTCAGGGCCACCACGGCCACCGTGGCCAGGAAGCACAAGCTGTAGACGGCCACGCACCACTGGGTGGCCACGTAGCGGCCGTAGCGGCTGTCGTGGACCAGCGCCCCAAAGATAATGCAGGCCACGAAGGCTTGGACAATCTTGAGAAGCCCCGAGACCGTGGCCATGTAGCTGGCTACCTGGCCAGGCCGGGCCCGTGTCAGGGCCACCTCCGCCGCGTAGGCCAGAAAGAGGAGCCCGGCGAAGACGCTGGCCGCCAGGCGGAAGTCCCTGGCCAGGCAGCCCGCGGGCTGGGGCGGGCACTCCAGCCGGGTGAAGTAGAGTGGGTAGATGACGGCAGCCGTGGCACACAGCAGCGTGGCCAGCATGGCGAAGGCGGCCGTGAAGTTGCCCCAGGACAGGCGCAGGCAGCCGTGGAGCCGCGTGAGCTCACAGGCCACCACGAGGAGCGAGATGGCGAAGCAGAAGCCCCAGGCGGCCATGCAGAAGGTGCCCTGGACGCCGGCAAAGCCGCCCCGGTGGGCGACCAGGCTGAAGGTACTGCAGCCCAGCGCCAGCTGCAGCACCCGGGCCGTGCCCACGGGGGACGTCACGGCACCCAGGTGCAGGTAGGCGCCCCCGGGGGGCTCCATGGTGCTGCCCATCTGGCCGAAGGCCTCCCGCTTCACGCAGCGACGGTGGCCCTGGGAGCCCTGTCGGCCGAGGGCCCTTTGTCTTCTGCGGCAGCCTGCAGCGGTGACATTGCGCCCGCCAGGCAGCGTCCGCCGCCTGTGGGGGAGCACCCCAGCACTATAAATAGACAGCCAGGATCAGAACCCTGGAATAGCAGCCGTGTGCCTGTCCCCATCCAGGAGGGACATCTGACCCTGCGTCCACCAGAGCCTCCGCGGGACCATTAACCCCCTGGCTGCCGGCGCTGCCCTCTTCCCTGCCCCCAAGCACCTGCTTCTGCCAGTCGGGTCAGTGTGGGGAGGGGCGGGGAGCGTGGGGGCTTCCGCAGCCTCCAGCCGGCTGTGCTGGGGGAGGGGTGGAGGAGGCTCTGAGCCGGTTCCTGCTCATTTCTCTCTCACCTTCTGGACAGTGGCTTGGGGCAGAGCTCTGCGGGTTTCAGGACTCTGTTATCACTGTCCCTGGGGTTCACCCCAGAGCCCTGAGTGGAATTTAGACACCCTGGCCCCAAGTGCCAAGGGCCCACCCTCCTTCTTGTCACTCGCAGCCGGAGGGCTGCTGCAGCAGAGAGAGGGGTTTGAGCTTGAGATATCATTGAGGAGGATCTTATGAAGCTCTTGTCCTTTGTAGGGATATAAATGCCTAAGGGAAAAAAACTTGATTCTTAGATTTTTTCTTTCTTTTTCTCTTTCTCTTTCTTTCTTTATCAAGATGGGGCCTTGAGCTGGGCGTGGTGGCCCATGTTATGATCCCAGTACTCGGGAGGCTGAGGACCCCAGGTTTGCTGCCAGCCTCAGCTACTGCACGAGACCCTACAATTAGTGAGACCCTGCTTCAAAACAAAAAATAGGGCTGGTTGTAGCTTCGAGATAGAATGGCCCTGGGTTCAATCCCTAGTACCCCCTCAAATAAAATGATGGGGTTTTTTCTTTTTTTTTTTTTTACTGGTCTGGGAATGGAACCCAGAGGTATTTGACCTCCGAGCTACACCCCCTGCCCACTTTTTTATTCTTTATTTTGAAACAGGGTCTCACTGAGTTGCCAAGGACCTCACTAAGTAGCTGAGGCTGTCCGCGAACCGCGATCCTCCTGTCTCAGCCTCCTGAATGCTGGGATTACAAGCGTGCCCACCACGCCCGGCTTGATGGGGTCTTGTTGCCTAGGCTGATCTTGAACTCCTAAAACAGGAGGGACCCTCCTGTCTGCTTCAGTCTTCTGAGGAGCTGGGACCACAGGTGTGCACTGCTGGGCCCCCACTAGCGCTCTCCTCTCTCTCTCTCTCTCTCTCTCTCTCTCTCTCTCTCTCTCTCTCTCTCTCTCTCTCTCTCTCTCTCTCTCTCTCTCTCTCTCTCTCATGGTATTGGGGATGGAACCTAGGGGCATTCCACCTCTGAGCTACACCCACTGCCCTATGTTTTATTCTTTATTTTGAAACAGAGTTTCACTGCGTTGAAAAGGGCCTCACCGAGTAGCTGAGGCTGTCCATGAACCGCGATCCTCCAGTCTCAGCCTCCCAAATGCTGGGATGACAAGCGTGCGCCACCACGCCCGACAATTCCTCTCTTTTTGACTTTTCCTTTGGTGCTGGTGACCGAGCGAAGGGCCATGCACATACTAAGCATGTGCTCTCACACCGAATTATACTTCTAACCTTGGCTGAGTTTTTTCTTTTTTCTTTTGGACTGTCGACTGAACTCAGGGACGTTCTCTCTCGGAGCCTCACTAGGTTGCTGAAAATCTCCCTGAGCAGCTGAGGCTGGCTGAGAACCTGCGATCCTCCTGTCTCAGCCTCCCAAGTACTGGGATCACGGTGTGCATCACCACGCCTGGCCTCCAGTCCTTAATTAATTTTGTGTATGTCTGGTACTGGGGATTGAACCTGGGGCATTCTCCCTCTGAGCTGCACCCTCAGTCCAGTTTGTTTTTGTTTTTTGCGGGTCTGGGGATGGAACCCAGGGGCATTTGACCTCCGAGCTACACCCCCAGCCCTATTTTTTATTCTTTACTTTGAAACAGGGTCTCACTGAGTTGCAGAGGCCTAAGTAGCTGAGGCTGTCCGCGAACCGCGATCCTCTGGTTTTAGTCTCTAAATGCTTGGAGCTGGGCGTGGTGGGACACACTTCTGATCCCGGCAGTTGGGAGGCGGAGACAGGAGGATCGCGCAGGTTCGAAGCAAGCGAGCCTCACTGGCTTAAGAGACCCTGTTTTGTTTTGTTTATTTTTGGTGGTACTGGGGGTGGAACCCAGAGGCTTTCTACCTCCGGGCTATACTCCCAGACCTATTTTATATTTTATTTGGAAACAGGGTCTCACTAAGTTGCTGAGAGCCTCACTAAGTAGCTGAGGCTGGCTTTGAACCCGTGCGATCCTCCTGTCTCCACCTCCCAAGCGCGGGGATTACAAGCGTGCGCCACCACACCCGGTTAGAGACCGTTTCTAAATAAAAATATAAAATAGGTCTGGGAGTGTAGCCCAGAGGTAGAAGGGTTCCATCCCCAGTACCACCACCAAAAAAAAAAAAAAAAAAAAAATGCTTGGAGCCAGGCGCCACCACGGCGGGCTTCCAGACTTTTACTCTTTAATTTGAGATGGGGTCTCACTAAGCTTCTCACTCACAAGTTGCTGAGGCTGGCCTTGAACCTGTAATCCTCTTCTCTCAGCCTCCGAAGTACTGGGATTACAAACTGTCACCATGCCTGGCTTAATTAAATTATTTTGTGGTACTGGGGATTGAACCCGAGAGCATTCTACCTCTGAGCTACACCCCAGCTCTATTATTTTTATTATTAGTAGTATTTTTTTGCGGTACTGATCCCTTCAGGCCAAGCCCACAAGTCATGTGTTTAATGAGTTTCACGTCCAGACACACAAAGCCACTTCGGACACCTCTGGGTCCTTTCAGATGGAGTAACACATCCCTCTAACGGTAAGAGTCATCGCCGACTACCTTTCCCTGTACAAAGATCGGGTCTCCCGGTGGCATGTCCTGCGTCCCCACCCCTGACCATAGCACTGCAGGCCCCTTCCCCCAACCAGCCTCCCCAGCCACCATGGCAGCCGGCCCCTCCTCCTCCACCCAGCTCTCCTGCTCCCTGTCCTCACGGGACAGCTGAGAGCCGTCCAAGGCCTCCCAGGAGGCCTGGCTCCAGACCGCAGCTAAGCCCCGGTGACCCTCCGTCCTCACCAGCCTTCAGCCGCTGTGATGCTAACCTCACTGCCGCCCTTGGCTACTGGGACGCCATGGATTGCTACGGGGGGCCTGTAGGAGTGGTCCTCAGAGGAGACGTGGGCCACCTGGCTCCGCCTGGGGAAGCAGCAGTGGGGTTGCAGGAGTCCCAGCTGGGGTGGAAAGGGGCCGGGATGCTTCTTAGTTGGCCCTAGGGCACCATGAGCGCCTCGACAATTCACACACCCAGCCCTGCTCGGGTCATCAGGCCCAGGGCTGCCCTGACCTGCTGGCAGTCAGACCCCAAGATCCCCACCCCCATTTTGTTAGGGGTTGAGGGCTTGGGGTCTTCCTGGTTCTCCCTACTACAGGAGTGGAGCGTGGAGCTGCAGGTTCCCGGTGACTGGTTGGAAGCCAGGTATGGTCTCTGGCTGATCCATCCCAGCACCTCTCTGAGCTTTGATTTTTTTTTTTTCCGGTACTGGAGATGGAATCCAGGGTACTGTACTCACTCGCTCACCCCCAGCCCAATTTTTTTTTTTTTTTTTGGTCTTTTTATTTTTGAAACAGGGTCTCACTGAATTGCAAAGGGCCTTGCTAAGTAGCTGAGGCTGTCCGTGAACCATTATCCTCGGGTCTCTGCCTTCCAAATGCTGGGATTACAAGCATGCGCCACCACGCCCGGCTTTTTCTTTTCTTTTCTTTTTTTCTTTTTGGTACTGGATATGGAGCCCAGGGGCATTCTACCTCTGAGCCACACCCCCAGCCCTTTTTTTTTTTTTTTTTTTGCGTGTCTGGGCATGGAACCCAAGGGCATTCGACCTCCAAGCTACATCTCCTACCCTGTTCTTTATTCTTTATTTTGAAACAGGGCCTCACTAAGTTGTGCAGGGCCTCACTAAGTAGCTGAGGCTGTCTGTGAGCCGCGATCCTCCGGTCTCAGCCTCCCGAGTGCTGGGATTACAAGCGTGCGCCACCATGTCCGGCTCCCAGCCCTATATTTCATTCTTTATTTTGAAACACGGTCTCACAGAGTTGCAAAGGGCCTTGCTAAGTAGCTGAGGCTGCCTGTGAACCGCGATCCTCCCGTCTCAGCCTTCCGAATGCTGGGATTACAAGCGTGCGCCACCATGCCTGGCTTTAATTTCTTCTTCTGCACCTGGAACTTATGATAAACCTTCCTTGTAGGGCTACTGGCAGAATCAATAACTGGATTTGCGTAGAATGCTTTGCTCAGGAAGTTCAACCCCAGATGCCCAAGGCCTGGGTACGACCTTGACATTGCCACAACTGCTCTGTAGCCAGGTGTGGTCGTGCACTCCTGTAACCCCAGAGACCCAGGAGGCTGAGGCAGGAGGATGATAAGTTTGAGGACAGCCTGAGCAATTTAGCAAAACCCTGTCTCAAACCAAAAGAAAAGGGCTCAGTGGTGGAGTGCCCCTGGGTTCGATCCCTAGTACTGCTAAAACAAACAGATGCCCTGTCCTTGCCCCAGCAATCCCACTTGGAGGTTAAGGTCAGCGATTTGCCCAGGAGCAGAGTGACGCAGACAAAGCTCCCCTCAGGCACCCTTCACCTTGCTGAGCCTGTAACCCACAGGCCCGTTGCAGGACCAGCCGGGAGCGGCAGGAGCCCGGTCTCCTTGTGTTCCAACAACCTGGCTTCAAAGAAATAGGAAGCCGGGCGCGGGGGCACACGCCTGGAATCCCAGCACTTGGGAGGCTGAGTCAGGAGGATCGCAGGTTTGACTAGGGCCTTGGCAAGCAGTGAGACTCTCATCAACCTACAAGACTCTGTTTTCAAATAAAAAATAAAATAGGGCTGGGAGTGTAGCTCAGAGGTAGAACACCTCTGGGTTCTATCCCCAGTACCAAAAAGATTTTTTTCAAAATAAAACTAAGAAATAGGGATGGAGAGAAAAGCTCAGAGATAGAATGGCCTGGGTTCAGTCCCCAGTAACACACGCACGCACACACACACGCACGCACGCACACAGCAGTATGGCTGTTATCAGCTGAGCTGGGAAGTGGGTATTTGACAAATGATGAGCAGGGCCTCCCAGGGAGGGGCTCAAACAGGACTGGGTGGGGTAGGGACCCGTGGACATAGAGGAGGGGTCAGCAGCGGCCCCCTTCCCCGTCCCCTGCTGCCCTGCGGGGTGGTACAAGGCGAGCAGAACAGTCCTTCAAATAATCAGGTTGCACCGTGAGTTTCTTTCATTGTCTTTTTCTTTCATTATTTAAAAAAAATATGTTACAAAACAATATCATTCATCATATATTTCTTGCTTATTTTCCTTTTTTAAAAAATTAAAGTAATAAAAAAGTCACTTTATAAAATAATACAAAAGGGCACGATGAGCTGTTCGGGCGGCCCTCCGAGCTGCGGGGTCCGGAGCCCAGTGCGTCCCTTCTGGCTCCCTCCCTGCGCGGCGGGGCGGGGGCCGGGGCAGGGAAGGGCGCGGCCGGCCGGGGGGCTGCGGGGGGCTGCGGGCGGCCGCACACCCCTGCGGGCGGCGGGCCAGGCGCGGCCGTGGCTCCGGGCGCCCCCTAGCGGCCGCCGGGCAGCATCCCCAGCACCTTGCCGGGCTCCAGGCCCTGCTGCTGGGCCACGGTCTGCACGTCGAAGCCCATGTGCATGAGGAACTGGGCCACGTTCATCTCCTGCCCTGTGAACTGGTCCCGGATGGTGGGGCACGAGGGGTTGCAGTGGGGCCAGGGGCAGCTGTCCACCAGGTGGACGGGGCAGCCCTTCAGGGGGACTTTGCTGGCCTTCTGGCTGTCATGGAGGCTTCTGTCCCAGCAGTGCAGGGCCCGGGGCAGCGAGGTTCCCTTTACTTGAACGTCAGTCCAGTGACTGCAGACAGAAAGCAGGTAGGGGTCACAGGAGGGCATCGCGACCACTGGGGGGCGCTGTTTTAATACCTGCCACACAGCCAGCTGTGCGGTGAGCGGCTGTGGAAGCCCCAGGACGCCCTTGGCGGAGGAGCTGGGAGGGGCTTGGTGGAGGGCAGGTGTGGGCGCTGGGTCATTGGAGTCAGGGTTGCAAGCGCAAGCTGCCCAGGGCCCAGGCCCACTGACCTCCGGATGATGATCTCGTGGGAGAGGCAGGCAGGGGCGAAGCTGGCCCTGCGGGGAGAAGCTGCCTGAGCCCCAGGCCCGGCCCCCAGCCTGGGCGGCAGGACAGGAAGCTCCATCCTGCCCCTGCCCGCTGCCTGGTGACCCCTCCCTCCTGTCGCTGGGACAGCCAGCTGCTCTCTGCCTGGGCCACGGCCCTGCCAGCCGTCTGCTCCCTGCTGCCTTTAGTACCTCCGAATCCTGCTCAGAGCCCAGCTCACTGGGTGCAGAGTGGGCCAGGCAGGAGCAGGAGGCAGGCTCCAACAGGAATCCTGAGATTTGGGGGACTTCTTTTTTTTTTTTTTAACCCACAGGGATTCCTACCTCTGAGCTACATCCCCGGCCTATTTTTTTATTCTTTATTTTCAAACCGGGTCTCACTGAGTTGCAAAGGGCCTCACTAAATAGTAGCTGAGGCTGGCCGCAAACCACAGTCCTCCTGTCTCAGCCTCCCGAATGCCGGGTGGGACCTCTATTTTTAATCAAGTGGCTTACTGAAGACTTGGAGGGCTGAGTGAGCACCCCAGGGAACCCGCACACTCACGGCACATCCTTGAGGGTGCCGCGTAGCTCCCGGCCAAGGTTCTGAATATACAGCCACTGCCCCTCCTGCACCGGCTGCCCCGTGAGGTGCACATTGTCCACGGTCAGCTGGGCCTCATCAAACAGCCACTGTACCACAAACACGGGACCTGGAGGGGGGAACTCGGCTCAGCTTAGCCTGTCTGGCTATTGGAGCTCCCAGCTCCGTAGCTGAGTGCCCCCAACCTGTGTGCCTGCCTGCTTCCTTCTTTCCTTCCTTCTTTCCTTCTTTTGTGGTATTGGGGACAGAACCCACGGGCATTTTCCTCCAAGCTATACCCCCAGTCCTATTTTTTTTTTAATTCTTTTATATATATATATATTTTTTTTGTGGTACTGGGGGTGGAACCCAGGGCCTTTCTACCTATGGGCTATACTATCAGGCCTATTTTTTATAATATTTTATTTGGAAACAGGATCTCACTAAGTTGCTGAGAGCCTCACTAAGTAGCTGAGGCTGGCTTCGAACCTGCGCGATCCTCCTGTCTCAGCCTCCCAAGCATGGGGATTACAAGCGTGCGCCACCACTCCTGGCTTATTCTTTTATCTTGAAATGGTCTCATTAAATTGTGGAGGGCCTCACCAAGTTGCTGAGGCTGTTTTCAAGCCTGCATTCTCCTGTTTCAGCCTCCCAATACTAAGATTATAAGAGTGTGCCACCACACCCAGCCTTTTCTTTTTTTTCTTTCTTTCCTTCTTTCTTTCTTTCTTTTCTTTTTTTTTTTCAGTGCTAGGGATTGAATCCAGACCTTCCTGCATGCTAGCAAAACTCTCTACTACTGAGCTACACTCTCACCCCTCCTTTCTTTCTTTCTTTCTTTCTTTCTTTCTTTCTTTCTTGTATGTGTGTGTGTGTGTGTGTGTGTGTGTGTGTGTGCGCGTGCGCGCATGGGGTGGAACCCAGGAGCATTCTATCTCTGAGCTACACCCCAAGCCCTATTTTATTTTTCATTTTGAAACAAGGTCTCCCTACATTGTGGAAGGCCTCACTGAGGCTGGCCTTGAACCTACAATCCTCCTGTCTCAGCCTCCCAAGTACTGGGATAGCAGGTGTGCGCTGTGCACTGGCCTCCCATTTCCTTAAAACCCGCCCTTCCTTGAGGAAGGACCCTCGATAACTTATCATCACTTTGGCCTGGCTCTCAGGGACTCATTCCAGTTTGATCAAAATTTGGTGGTCATGTCCCCTTGCGCGGGACATCACCACTTCTCAGTGGGTCTGGGGAGGTGCCGCCAATGCCCTGCTGCCCAGGGGGCAGTGCGGGGATTCAGCTCTAAAGCTGTCCCAAGCACCAGAATGAGTATGGTGACCAACCATCCTGGTTTGTCCAGTGCCAGGCGTTTCAGGGCTAAAACCCGGACAGTTCCAGGCAAAGAGAAGTCAGCCTGGCATAAACTGGTTGTCCTGGCACACGTCTGGTCCCTCTGTGGCCAGGGCAGTAGTCTCTGGTCCAGGCCTCAGAGACTCTGGATTTTCAGAGACAGCGAGTACAGTCATCCCACGCTGCCCACGTGCACAGCCCAGCCGCCACTCACAGCGCAGGGTTGGGTAGACTTTGTAGCCAAAGAAGCAGTTCCACTCCTCGCCCTCCTTGAACTGGCGCCGACAGCGCTCTGGGACCATCCCATTCCAGTACCTGGAGCCATAGCTGCAGGTTAGGATGCTGCGGGCCCTCTGCCCGAGGCCCGGCCCACCCGGGGTCTCTGCAGCCGCAGGGTCCCACGCAGGGCCTGGGACCCCGGGTACCTGAAGCCTCGGCGGATGGCCTCCGTGGGCGCACAGGTGATGGTGTCGACGCATTCTGTGTGGCGGTATTGCTTGTTGTCCAGGAACCAGCCCGAGTCGGCCAGGCCCCGCACCTGGATGCCTGGGTACCCCAGGTCCTCCAGCTGCTCAGCCACGCGGTCCACGTTCAGCAGCACTCCGGTGCCCCCCGCGCTGCAGGGGAGGTCGGACATGAGGCCAGGCGGCCCGGAGCTCACGCCCACGCCAGAGCCTAAGGAGGGGCAGCCCCCTGGGGGCATTTGGACAGGCGGACACATTGGCTGCTCATGCGTAAACCCTACAGACCCTTCGGCTCAGAGGCAGGGCTGGTGGAGCTTTTTCCCACACAGGGAACCGAGCTCTCCCTCCCTCCTTCCCTTCCTCTCGTTTTCTGCCTCAGTGTCCTTATCTGGAAATCAGCTGCATCGCCTCAGGCCCCTTCGTCCATTCTGTAATGTGCCGTGCGAGCCTACTGGCTGACAGGTATGATCCCTGCACAGCGGGACCCTGCCGAAGGGGCATCCAGCCATGGCTGACCCTAAACCACTGCCTGCGGTCGTTCGTGGAGGCCAGAGTTCTCTGAGACCAGACTCCAAGATGCCCCTAAGGATGGGGGTTCTGCTTGCAGTCTTGCCCTACCACTGCCCACCAAGGCTGGGCACGCCTGGAGCCGCGGCTGCATCAGGGCAGCGGACCCCAAAACACATTCTGTAGGGCTCTGCCTCTTCCTTGCCCTCCCCTGCGCACTCCCGGCCTTGGCCCAGGGCTGCCCCCCTCACACGCGCGCCTCCGCCCAGGGTTGCCCCCCTCACACGCGCGCCTCCGCCCAGGGCTGCCCCCCTCACACACACGCCTCCGCGCAGCGCTGCACTGCCCACCTGCTCCCAGCCAGCAGCAGCACCTTGGCCCCGCTCAGCCCTTTGCCCAGGAGTTCCCGCACCACCTCCTGGATGATGAGGGCCCCCATGAAGACGTACTCATCTGCGTGGAGGAGGGGCAACCTCAGGTGGGGCCTGCGCAGAGAGAAGCCTCCTGCCCAGGCTAGCAGGACACAGGGTCTGGGATCTTCCTGGGGCTGGGGTGGGTTGCAGGGAGTGGGCTGGGTGCAGGAGGCCCAGCTGGGTGCCCCAGGAAACATCAGGAGTGTGGACACCTCAGGGCCAGGTCACCTGCTGACAAGCAGGTGCCCTGGGACCCTCGTAGGAGGTGTTTGAGCAAGAGTCCAGGCAGAAAGTGTGCATGCCCTGTCACGGGAGGGTCGGGAGGGCAGGGACTCACCCTTCTCAGGCTTGGAGGAAGCCCCACTCCAAACGTCACTGGAGCAGTAGGGGATGAAGCTGCAACATGGACCACAGGAGACTGTTCTGCTGCCCAGAGCCCCAGGGAGGACAGGAGCCCTCGAGAAGGACCATCCCCCAGGAGGGACCATCCCCCAGGAGAGACACCCCCCAGGACGGACCAGCCCCCAGGAGGGACCAGCCCCCAGGAAGGACCATCCCCCAGGTAGGACCACTCCCCCAGGAAACACACCCCCCAGGAGGGACCAGCCCCCCGGAAGGACCATCCCCCAGGACGGATCACCTCCCCAGGATGGATCATCTCCCCAGGAGAGACCAGCCCCCAGGAAGAACCATCCCCCAGGTAGGACCACTCCCCCAGGAAACACACCCCCCAGGAGGGACCAGCCCCCCGGAAGGACCATCCCCCAGGACGGATCACCTCCCCAGGATGGATCATCTCCCCAGGAGAGACCAGCCCCCAGGAAGAACCATCCCCCAGGTAGGACCACTCCCCCAGGAAAAACACCCCCCAGGAGGGACCAGCCCCCAGGAAGGACCATCCCCCAGGACGGATCACCTCCCCAGGATGGATCATCTCCCCAGGAGAGACCAGCCCCCAGGAGGGACCAGCCCCCAGGTAGGACCACTCCCCCAGGAAAGACACCCCCCAGGAGAGACCAGCCCCCAGGAAGAACCATCCCCCAGGTAGGACCACTCCCCCAGGAAAAACACCCCCCAGGAGGGACCAGCCCCCAGGAAGGACCATCCCCCAGGACGGATCATCTCCCCAGGAGAGACCATCCCCCAGGAGAGACCATCCCCCAGGAAGAACCGTATGACCATCCCCCCAGGAGACCACTCCTCAGAAGGACCATTCCCCCAGGAGGGACCACCCCCCAGGAGGGACCAGCCCCCAGGAAGGACCATCCCCCAGGTAGGACCACTCCCCCAGGAAAAACACCCCCCAGGAGGGACCAGCCCCCAGGAAGGACCATCCCCCAGGACGGATCATCTCCCCAGGAGAGACCATCCCCCAGGAGAGACCAGCCCCCAGGAGGGACCAGCCCCCAGGAAGAACCGTATGACCATCCCCCCAGGAGACCACTCCCCAGAAGGACCATTCCCCCAGGAGGGACCACCCCCCAGGAGGGAACAGCCCCCAAGAAGAACCATATCCCCAGGAAGAACCATACCTCCAAGAGGGACCATCCCCCAGGAGGGACCATCCCCCCAGGAGAGACCATCTCCCAGGAAGGACTATCCCCCAAGAAGTATCATCTCCCTAGGAAGTGTCATCTCCCCAGGATGAACCATCCCCTCAACAGGGGCCATCCCCCCAGGAAAGACCATCCCCTAGGAAAGACTATCCCCCCAGAAAGAACTATCTCCCAAGAAAGACCATCCCCCCAAAAGGGACCATCCCACAGGAAAGACCATCTCCCAGAAAAGACCATTCCCCTGGAAGGGACCATTACCCCGGGAGGAACCATCCCCCCAGGAAGGACCAACCCTAAGAGGGACCATCCTCCCAGGAGGGACCATTTCCCCAGAAAAAGCACCCACCCA
The DNA here is from genome assembly GCF_963383645.1 of Muscardinus avellanarius. NCBI lineage: Eukaryota > Metazoa > Chordata > Mammalia > Rodentia > Gliridae > Muscardinus > Muscardinus avellanarius. Next base: position 73,882,933 of record NC_137802.1, read on the forward strand.
GGAAAGGCTGGAGGAACCATCCCCCCAGGAAGGACTATTCCCCAGGAAAGACCATCCCTCCAGGAGGGACCATCTCCCAGGAAGGACCATCCTCCAGTCTCCGACGGACTCCCTAAGAACCCTTCAGGAAGCCCTCCATGCTTCTCTTACACCATGTTTGCATTCCACCAGTGGGGGTTCTCCTCTGGCTGAGAAGACAGGATCCCTGTACCTGGGGACACAGGGCAGTGGGTCTTTCTTACTGGAGGGCTTGTGTAGGGATGGGGACTGCAGAGAGGCGGAGAGGAAGAGGATGTTCCTGCTTAGCCCCGGAAAGGGAGATGAGTAGAGCTGACCAAGTTCTAGGGGATGGGTGGGCTTAGTCACTGCGGGTCACCAAGGCCACTCACGATGCCCAGCCAAGGTGTGACCCTGGATGTCACCCTTGATCTCCATGCTTCACCAGCTGCTTTGGCCCTGGGAGGATGGCCAGTGGCCACCATAGGCACTTGAAAATTTTCTGAGGAATTGTAACTAAAGCCAGCGCTCCCTGGCCCAGGAAACTCAGAGCCCTGGGACCGGAAAGACACCCGAGGCTCTAGGAAATGGTGCAAGGTTCTCCCGGAGGGCTTCATTTTGAGAGCCTGAAGGCTCGCCCCTCCCCGGCCCCGGGCCCGGCCACTGACCTGTGCGAGTGTGTGGCCAGTCTTTGGAGCTCATAAGTCGCCGCATCGTGTCGTATCTGGAGTCGCAATTCTCGCGGTTGAAGCAGTACCAGCCGCCTGCGGGCACACCCGCCACACTGGAGCCCTGGGGCCAAAGGGAACCAGCCCTTCCCGCGCCTGGGCCCCCGGGACGCACCTTCCAAAAAGAGCAGCCAGCGCCGGCTGCCCTTGGACTCCTTTAGGTAGTAGCTGCAGGGAAAGACTCGCCGGTCAGGCGGCGCGCGGGGGCAGAAAGGGTCGTTCCACCTGTCGCCCGGTGCGCGCGTCGGCCGCACGGGGGCGCCAGCGGCCAGGCCCGCACGGAGGGCGCCGGCCCCGGACGGGCGCCACAGTCCCGAGAGGGGGCGCTCGGGGGCCGGGACCTGCCGCGAGGGGCTGTGCGGCCCGTGGAAAATCCCCACGGCCCGCCCGGCGCGGACCCGCGGCAACCTCGGCGCCAGCGGCGGGCGGGGAGCACCCCGGCTCGAGGCCGGGGCGGGGGCACCGGGGCACGCCTGCGGGCGTGGGGTGGGGGTGCCGCCCAGGCGGTGTCGCAGCCTCCCCCCTAAGGCGCAGCCTGACGTCCACCCGCTGAGCGCACGGGACACCAGTCCCTCCGCCAGCCCCAGCATCACATCTTCCCCTGCCTTCGGGGCTGGTGTAAGATTAGAGTGCAGCGCCCCAGGCCCTCCCGTCCCACCTGGCCCCCCGACTTCCTCGCCCCTCTGGTTAGGGACGGGGTTCCTGGCTGTCCAGAGTCGACCTGGGGTGGGGTGGGAGCGGGCCGGCCCTCCTCGCCCCCCAGCGTCGCCTCTTGTTGCTGAAGCAGGGCCGCCCCACGCTGCCTGCCGTCTGCCTCCGTGCCCACGCGGAGGGGCCGCTCAGGTGGCCGCGGGCGGGCTGGTTGGGGACCGAGCCTCCGAGCGCCGCCTCGCGCGGGAGGCCACGGTCCGGCACCTTCCAGGGCCAGCACCCCGGGGCGCCCGCCCGACGGGAGCCCTTCTGCCCGGTGCGTGAACTGCCGCCACCGACAGCGGGGGTCCGGCCGGCTCGGCACGGGGGCGGGCGGGGAGGCGGGGAGGCTGCCCGAGCCCGGCGGCTGGACGGCCCCGGGGTCCTTACCCTGCGGGGCTGCCGTCGTTGCAGGTCACCGACGTGTTGAGCAGGAGGTGCAGGCGCAGGTCCTCGTTGAGCTGCTGCGCCGAGCAGGGGTACAGGGACTGCGCCAGGCTCTTGACCTGCGCCATGAAGCTGTCCATGTTGCCCTCCACGGCCGTGAAGTCCAGCGGGAAGCTCTCCACCGGCGCCGCGTCGGCCCGATGGGGGGCCGCCGGCTGGGGCGGCGCCGGGGCCGGCTGCGGGCCTCGGCGCCTCCAGGTCTTCCTGCCCTGGCCGCCCCCGGCCCAGTGCAGCAGGCCCAGCAGCAGCAGCACGCGCACCCCCCGGCCCATGGCCGCGCCGCGCCGCCCGCGGCCACCTGCGGAGGAGCGGGCGACTCTCAGGCCGCGGCCCGGTGCGCCCGGCGGCGGCGGCGTCGAGGCTCGGCCGCGGCGGGGTCCGAGCCGGGCTCCGGGGGCGGCGCGCGGGCTGGGCGTAGTCCGGGGGCCGGGGCCCGCGCGGGGGGGGAGGGGGCGCCCGCTCTGTTCTTGGCGGCGGCGGCGCCTTTTCTTCCCAAACCGCGAGCCGGCCGGAGGGGCCCGGGCTCCCCGCGGCGGCGCTGGGCCTGGCTCCGCGGGGGGCAGCGCGGCTCCCCGCCCCGGGCGGCCTCCGCGGGGGGCGGCGGCGGGAGCGCACCTGGGGCCCGCGCCCCCTCCCCGGCGGCCGCCTCGTCGCTGGGCCGCCCGCCCGCCGTGCGCCCGGCTCGCCGCGCTCCCTCTGGCGCGGGCGCAGGGCCGCCGGGGCTTTTATGCAGCCGGCCCGGGATCAAAGCGGCGCGGACCCGGCTCCGCGCCGAGGGGCCTCCGGGAGGCGCGGACAGGTGTGGCGAGCCGCGGGAGGGCACTGGGGACAGGGGGCCCGGCGACTCGATCAAGGCCGGTGGCCGGGTGAAGTCCGCGCTGCCGCGCCCCCGCGCAGAGGAGCCTCTGCCTAAAAACCGCTGCCCGGCCGGCCACCACTGGGGGAGGGGACCGGGAGCCCGAGGAGGGGCCGGCGTGGCGACCGCTTGCGACCTGGCGCCTCTGCCAGCCCCCTCCGCCCCGAGTGCCCTCCGCTCCACTCCCCAGGGCTGAGGTCGCTGGGGACGCCATGAGGTTCCCGGCAGGAATTAAAAGTGGGGACGGGGGGGGGGGGGACAGGTGCTTGCTCAGCAGCCTTTCTGCTCTGGGGTGGTGGTAGGACAAAAGAAAGAAAAAACAGAGCTGCCCCCTGTGCCCCGGACACCGTTCACGCACAGAACCTCCTCCTGTTTGACTTTACTCTGCCTCCTGCAGCCCGGTGGTCTTTCCCCGACGACAGAAAGTAGGCCTGGCATTTGCTGCAAAGGGTCCAGACCCCCCCCCCCAGCAGGGCTTCTGGATCTCACCTCTTAACTGGGCACTCGGCCAGCCCGAGCCGAGCCTGTCTCACCTGGGAGGCACCTGCCGCGACTTCCAGGCAGCTCAGAGTTCCGGGGCCCTCTGCCCATCCCCACAACACCTGCACCCCTCCCGGCCGAGCCTAGAGCTGACAAAAGACAGGGAGAGGCCAGAGGACCCTGGGGAGCTGGCCAGTCATGCAGGGAGGGGCCCAGGGCGCCCCAAGCCCACCATCAGGCCAAGAGGTGCCCCACAGACCAGACAGGCTCAGGAGCAAGCGTCCCACCTGTTGGTGGGAACGGAGTTCAGCTCACAGAGTCTGCATGCAGCTTTTTTTATTCAGATCCACACTCGCTGTTCCTGTGTCACCAGGTCAGTTCAGAGGCCATTCTTGGGATGGGCCGAGGGGCAGTAGCTTCACCCTCAACGTGTCTTCCCAGGTAGCCCACAACAGAGGAGGATGACCTGGAGGGTCTGCAGGGGCCAGGTCCTGCCCCAGGGGCCCTCTGCTTTCAGAACCTGTTATTCCAAGCCCTGGCGGAGAAGTGCCAACTTCCAGCTGGGTGGCACGGATGTCCAGGGTCCTGCTGACCTGGCCCTGAGCCACTTCCTGGCAGCCTCATCCTGGGCAAGCCCTGCGACGACCCCCCCCCCCCCGCGTGCCTTCATCTCCTCTTCCTCAAAGCCGGCAAGTACCCTACCTCTGTCGGAGGCCGCTGTGGGATTACGGGAGCCCATGCGTGAAAGTGCACAGCGGGTTGGTGGTTATGATTACCAGCGAAGCCCCAGGACGAGAGAGGAACATGCATATTATGTTCTCTGGCATCTGCTGTAACGCGATTTAGCCTGCACATTGAACCACAAAGAGTTCATGTTTTGGTTTACTCAACACTAGTAGCAGAAGCAGAGAGGGGCTCAAACTCAACATTTCCTGGAACTTTTCGGCCCTACATCTCGGTCTCGGTCTCCCCTGCTCCCCCTCAAGCCCCTGCCATGACCTGATGACTGCCAAGGCTGGAGTCTTGCAGCCAGGGACAGGGCCCTGAGGCTGCTCATATCCCTGTCTTCCTCCGAAACCCAGACGGGCTGGCTCTGTCCTCCCCCAACCAGCTTCGTCCTCTGCGCCTGGGCTGTCCCCACCCAGAGCTGTCAGTTCTCTGAAAGCCCTGGGCTCTGGGCCCCTGCTCTCAGGCCACCTGTACCAAGGCCAGCATCCACTGTGGCTCTGACGAGTCACCGCAGGACGGCTCTGGCTTCACCATCACCAGGCTGGATACCCCGTCATGCCACTTGCATGGCTGTGTGCAAAACCATAATAAGCAATAACAAGTGTTGCTGGGCATGGTGGCGCACGCTTGTCGTCCCAGCATTCGGGAGGCTGAGACTGGAGGTTTGCAGTTCGAGGCCAGCCTCAGCTACTTAGTTGAGGCCCTCTGCAACTCAGTGAAACCCTGTTTCAAAATAAAGAATAAAAAATAGGGCTGGGGTGCAGTTCGGAGGTAAATGCCCTCGGGAATATCGAGACCCTTGTGCATTCACTGCTGGGGAAAGCGTAAAATGGTGCAGCTGTGGCAAAGAACAGTTTGGTGGCTCCTCAACCAGTCAACATAACGTCGCCGTGTGACCAGCAGGTCTACTCCTAGGCTTAGACCCAGAAGACTTGGAAACGGTGTATGGACAAAAGTGTTTGCCTGACGGTTCGCAGCAACCCCGTTCACAATGGCCAAACGGTGGGAACAACTCAAAAGTCCCGCCGAGGACTGGATGACCAAACGTGGCCTCGCTCTACAGTGGGGCATGTTTCAGCCATAAAAAGAAAGAGGTCTGACACACGCCACAATGTGAATGAATCTCGAAAACACCGTGTGCTAACCGAAATAACCCAGACACCAAGGGCTCACACAGTGTGACTCCGCTGCTGTGTAATGGCCAGAGACAGAAAGTCGGTCAGTGGTAGCCAGGGGACAGGAGGGACAGGGAGTGACCGTGGACTGTTGATGACTATCTCTGGGGTGATGAAAATGTTCCAGAATTGGCTGCGGTGCCGGTTGCACAATGCTACGAATGTACTAAACACCATAGAAGTGTACGTTCTGAAATTGCTAGCGCCATGCTCTGTGAGTCCCCCCAGAAAGTGCCGGTGAGTCAGACTGCTGGTGGGCAGCGGGATGGGCGCCGGGCACCAGGCAGCTGGGGGAGTGGGGCCGGAGCCCAGGTGAACAGAGGCTGGGCTGGGCTGGCCTTGGCACTGTTCCCCTGGACAGCTGGGGTGGCCAAGCGCCCACTTCCTGTATTTGGGGCCTGGCTCTACCGCTGGCCTGTGCCTGGGCGCTGAACTTCTGTCCTTCCTCTGTGGGGTGGACTCAAAAACCCTTGCCTCACAGGGGCCTCGTGAGCTCAAATGAGGCTGTAGGTACAGGGGCTCGGTCCTGGTGTCCCCAGGCGATGCATGTGGGACACACGGCACTAACAGAGGACAGGTGCCGCGGGAGGTGCCGCCGACCCCTCGGGGATCAGGGTGGTCTGAGGTCCCAGGCCTAGGAGGCTTGTGGAGCAGCTGGGATGGCAGACACTTACTCGGGCTTGGGGCTGATGTTCTAAGCCACGCTGTGGAAGCGGTCCCCCAGAGACGTTCCCGTGGATGCTGGGCAGCTTGGACACCAGCCCAGGGTTGTGCCCTCCTCTGCCCCCACCGCCCCACTGCCGTGTCAAGGTTGGGTACTGCACGCTTCCTGCCCCTGAGCTTGCCTGGCAGCCATTCAGGTCGGTAGCAGGTCCTCCTTCCTGATCTTAGACCTTGCCCGCTCAGCTGCAAGGGGGCCTGGGAAAATGAGAGTCCCGAGGGGGCTCACCCTTCCCAAGGGGCACCGCACATGCAGGATGGGGGTGCAGGTTTGTCTCACTGCCCCCCTATGGGAGGAGGGTGGGGCCAAGGATGCACAGATGAATCCTGAGTTAAATGACTGTCAGGAGTCCTGGGCCCCGTCCTGGCAGGTGGAAACCTAATCCCTGGCAGGAGGGAGGAACGTTTCAGTCAACAAGAGCTAGGGCCCATGTTGGGTGGCTGTGGGGCAGGCTGGCCTGTGGGTGCTGGGGAGAGGGCAAAGAGTGGACAGCATCAAACGGGCCAGGTTCCCGTCTGAGACCCTCTCAGGGGCCACCAGATCAGTGGCCTGTCCAGGGCTGGGCCTCGGGGCACAGTTCCCGTGCCCAGATGTGGGCGCTCAGGCACCCGCCCTCCCCCAGCCTCGCACTCAAAGCAGAGGGCGGCTCCGTGGTCCAGCCGCGCCGTCTGGGGCCCAGCTGTTGTGCGCTGGCCCCAGCCTTACTCAGCCACCTGGGCGGCTCTGTGCCCCAGCTGAGGGCCTCCGAGGCCCAAGTAGGCAGGGAAACTGGGGGAACCATCCTGTTCCCCGTCGGTGCGTTCCAGGGGGAGGCCCTGATCCCAGCTCTGGGGGCTGACCTCCAGCTGAGCCCAGGGGGGCCTCAAGGCCAGGTGGTCCCTGTTCAGTTTGAGCGCCCTCGCTTTATTGGCAGGCTCCCCCTTTCCCTGAGGAAAGCCCCTCAGCCAGGGCTGTCTGGTAGGGGCAGCAGAGGCCAGTGGGGCCACGCAGCCAGGACCAGAGCCTTCAGAGACAGCTGCTGCTCAGCAGAGACCTGGCTGTGGAAGCAGCCCGATGTGAGCAGCCCTGAGGCGCCCTGGCAGAAAGGGCTTCTCCCTCCCCCGGGACGGAAGCAAGCGGGAGTCAGAGCCCCTTCTCTGGGGATATGAGCGCCGAGAGTCTCGGCCACTCCACTGTACCCCTGACTGCTCCCAGCGGGGAACGGAAGACCGGTGAGGGCATGTCCATCCCCGGGCTCTGACCTCTGGGGCCTTTGGCCCTGCTGGCCCTCTGGCAGGACCTACCCTCCCCGACCCCCGGCAGCTGGCCCTGCCCCACCCCACCTCCCCGTGTGGCTTTGCCTGGTGGATGGTCTGGCCGGAGGACCCTGCTGGATGCCGACCTGCGCTGACTTGGGCCAGTTGTGGAGGAGCGGGGTCTACCTGGCGGTGGACACTCCAGAGCTGGGAGGAAGGCTGTGGGCAGGGGAGGGGCTCCTGGTTCATCTGTGAGAATGGGGCTCCTTGGGGTGTGTTGGGAGCCTCGTCGGTGCGCCCGGCAAGTTCCTCATCCTTACTGGACAGTTGAGGGGCCAGGGCTGGGGAGGTCAGGGGCCCTCGGCCCCAGGCGCAGGGGCCTTCCCACCTGCTCAGCTCGGGCCCCTGGCCCTAATGAGCTGTCGGCCAGGCCCCTCGTTCAGCTGCTGGTCCCCAGGCTCCTACTGCACTAGGGGCTGCAGGCCAGGGAGCCCGGCTGGCCATGTGACCTCGGCTGGCCCTCCCTCCCACCCTGTGATCCACACGTGGCCTCTGGGGAGGCTGAAGCAAACCCTCAGATCTTGCCACTGGGAACCTTTCAGCGCCAGCAACATCAAAGGGGGCAGCGGGGGCGGCGGATGCTTCTCTTAAAGGGCCATGCCACTTTTAATTCAAAGCAGATCCTGGGAACAGCTGTCTAGCTGCTGCAGGAGGGAGGCTGCCGCAGCGAGGCGGAGTGGGAAGGTGGTGTTCGGGGCTGCCCTGCCCTCTCCAGACCCCTGAGTTTGCTCCTCAGAATGTAGTTACAGCACAGAGGTTAGGTGGGGCCGAGGACAAGAACCAGCATGGGTGAGACGCTTTCTCAAGCCTTGCTGGAGCCTGCTAAGCAGGGTCTCACGATGAGGCAGGGAGCTGCTATCCCACCAGCCAGCAGGGTGGCAGTGTAGACCCCAGCTTCATTTGTTGAAAGAAAATGGTGTAACAGGAGATTCCTACCTGCCCAGGTGCCGGCACTGCCTGCAGGCCTCTGACTGAAGTTGAACGTGGGCAGCTCCGTGTGCCAGGGGAGATTCCTGACGGTCATTCCCTAGCTCTTGGCAGGCACACTTTGCAGGTCTCTCTCTGTTTCTCTCTCTCGGGTACTAGGGGATGAACCCAGGGACATTCTACCTACAGGTGCCATTTCCAGTCCTATTTTACTTTTTAATTTGAAACAGAGTCCTGCTAAGGTGCCGAGGGCCTTGCTAAGCCACTGAGGCTGGCCTCAGACCTGTGATCCTTCTGTCTAAACTTTTCAAGTACTGGGATTACAGGCTTGCACCACCACACCCAGTTCTGTGCAGGGCTTTTTTCAGGAGGGGGCAGATGACAGAAAACAGCTGCCCAGGAGCTCCTTGACAGGTTGTCAGTGGGAACAGAAATGTGAAAACTGTGCAGAAGCCGGGCGTGGTGGCTCATGCTTGTAATCCCAGCACTTGGGAGGCTGAGACAGGAGGATCGCACAGGTTCGAAGCCAGCCTCGGCTAATTAGTGAGGCTCTCGGCAACTTAGTGAGACCCTGTTTCCAAATAAAATAGAAAATAGGTCTGGGAGTCTGGGAGTATAGCCCGGAGGTAGAAGGCCCTGGGTTCCATCCCCAGTACCACCAAAACAAAACAAAACAAAAACAAAAAACCCCAAAAAAGGACAGAATGGGCTGATTCCCTGGCCTGATTCTCTGTAGCCTGGGACAAAGACCCCAACCCCCACTTCTGGTCAGGCTCAGGGCTTCCCACAGCTGACTGGGGACTCAGGCCTGCAGTGGCCTCGGCGAGGTCAGTGCTGTGGCGGCTCCCATGCCACAGAGGCAGGAGGGAGGCACCGGCAGGCCCGCTCTGTGCCAAAGCCAGCAGCGACCAGCAGGAATACATTTCCTCCTCTTCCTCCTCCTCCTCCTCCTCCTTCTTTGCTTCTTCTTTTTTGTACTGGGGATGGATCCCAGGGGTAGTCTACTTTCAAGTTACAGCCCCAGCACTAGTTTTTATTCTTTATTTTGAAACAGGGTCTCACTGAGTTGCAAAGGGCCTCACTATGTAGTAGCTGAGGCTGTCTGCAAACTGTGATCCTCCTGTCTTAGCCTCTAGAATGCTGGGATTACAAGCGTGCGCCACCACACCCGGCTAGTCGCCGTCGTCTTCTTCTTCTTCTTCTTCTTCTTCTTCTTCTTCTTCTTCTTCTTCTTCTTCTTCTTCTTCTTCTTCTTCTTCTTCTCCTCCTCCTCCTCCTCCTCCTCCTCCTCCTCCTCCTCCTCCTCCTCCTCCTTCTTGGTCTGGGGATGGAACACAGGGGCATTTGACCTCCAAGTTACACCCCTGGCCTATTTTTTATTCTTCATTTTTTATTTTTATGTTGATCATATTGAAAATAGCACACATTCAGAGAGTGCTTGGTGCCCCCCCTGCTCCCCTCCCCTTCCAACACTGAGTGTCCAGGCTGACCATGCTATATTCGTACTTTTACACATATTTGGACGTAGCTCCTCCATTAATCAACCTCAGCCTTCTTCCTCTCCTCTCCTTCCATTCTAGCTTTGCTGAGGTTTCCCCTCCATTATCTGGAGTCCCTCTGGCATCCCCAATGCTCCCTAGTTTGGGCATATTAGAGAAAACACACATCCCTTCTCTTTCTGTGCTTGGCTGACCTCACTTAATATAATGTTCTCCAGGCAGGTCTTTCCATCTTCTTGTGAATGACATGATTTTGTTCTTCTTTATTGCTGAGTAGAATTCCATTGTGTGTCTTTCTTTCTTTCTTTCTTTCTTTCTTTCTTTCTTTCTTTCTTTCTTTCTTTCTTTCTTTCTTGGTGGTACTGGGGTTCCTGGAAACCCTTCTACCTCTGAGCTACACTCCCAAACCTATTTTATACTTTTTATTTGGAAACAGGGTCTCTTAAGCCAGTATGGCTGGCTTCAAACCTGTGCAATCCTCCTGTCTCTGCCACCCAAGCGTGGAGATTACAAGCGTGTGCCACCACGCCCGGCTATTCTTTTTTTTTTTTTTTAATTGGTGCACTGTATTCATACATCATAGTGGGATACAAACTTTTGTAGACATACATGCACACATCGCCCAGTCAGCCCCGACCCGATCCCCACCCCATTCCCTCCCCATCCCTCCTTCCCATGCTTGGCTTAGTGGTTGACATCTAGTATTATAGCAATTTATCCAAAATTAAAAATGATAATTTCACATAACAGTTTCATTTGTCTGATACCAAGCTTTTGATGACTTAAAGATAACATTTCAATATTTCTTTTTGCTTTCTTTCTTACCAGAGAATATTTTTTTCTATTTTTTTAGGTGAAACTATCATATATTTATATATTTATTTTTCAGAAAAAAATCTATCCTAATATGGAATATGGACTCTAGATACCCAAAACGATCTTGAAAAAGAACAAAGCTAGCAGATATATATTTTCCGACCTCAAACCATATAAAGCTACAATAATTGAAACAGTGTAGTACTGTTCTAAAGGCAGATATATAGACCATTGGAGTTAAATACAAGCCTAGAGCTAAATTCTTCCCTATATTATCAAGTTATTTTTGACAAGGTTTCCACGAACATTTGGTGGTGGAAATAATAATCTTTTAACTAAATATTGTTGAAAAATAATAATTACATGGAAAAGAATAAAATTGGACCCTTACCTAATCCCATATACAAATATTAACTCAAAATAGATAAAAGACCTAAATATAAATCTTAAGACAATAAACTCTTAGAAGAAAATCTGGGTCATAAAACCTCACAACATTGAAATTGGCAGTGATTTCTTGGATATGATTTCAATGGCACAGGCAACAGAAGAGTATACAAACTCCCTAAAAATATATATATATATATATATATATTGTATAACCAAAGACAATGTAAACAGAGTTAAAAGTTACTAGTAGAATGGGATAAACTATTTCCAAATGCTATATCTGAAGGTATATTAATATTCTAACTAGACATCCTAAAAATTAACAACAATAAAGGCAAACAATACAATTTAGAGATAGGTAAAAGACTAACGTAAATAATGAATCTCCACAGATAACCAAACCAATCTTAGTTATCTGTTGGATGGAAAATCTTGTTTCTCTAGTTCTGATGTGTGTTACCTATTTCTTCTTTGTAGTTAATCTCTTTGAGTATTTTCTCTAGTGCTGGTTTTGAAGACATAAATTCCTTCAGTTTCTGATTGTCATGGAAGCTTCTTATTTCTCCATCTAATTTGATAGAAAGTTTTGCTGGGTAGGAAATTTTTGGCTGGAAGTTGTTTTCTTTCAGAGTTTGGAATATGTTACTCCAAGCCCTTCTGGCTCTCATGACTTGGTTTGGGAAGTCTGGAGTGATTCTAATTGGTTTGCTTCTGAATGTCACTTGGCCCTTTGTTTTTGTTGCCTTTAAGATTCTCTGCTTGGCTTCCACATTGGTCATTTTGACAATTATGTGGCGTGGGGATCCTCTTCTCCGATCCTGTCTAAAGGGGGTTCTATAAGTTTCCTGGACCTGTGTATCGACCTCTTGCTCTACGTTTGGAAAATTTTCTGCTATTACTTTCTTGAAGAGATTGTTGATCCCTTTGGTTTCACTTTCTTTTCCTTCCTCTATTCCAATTATTCTTAGGTTAGCTCTCTTAAAATGGGCCCATATTTCTTCAATGTCAGATTCCTGCTGTCGGATATTTTTTTCTAGATTAGAAACTATGCGTTCATTTTTGGAATGATTATCTTCTAAGAGCGAGATTCTGTTCTCCGTGTGGTCTAATCGGTTGTTCATGCTTTGAATTGAGGCCTTTACTTCATTAATTGCATCCTTTATCTCTTTTTGGCTCTCTCTGAATTCTTTTCGAAGCACCTTTATTATTTCTACAGTTATTTTCCTGATTTGATCTTCTAGAAATCTCTGATTTTCTGTTTTATCGGGTTCTGATGTTGTGGGGTTGTGGGCATTCATTGCTCCAGTGTTATTCCTCTTTCCCATGATTTCGGAAGTTTGTGCCTTCTCTGGGTTCTTCCCTTGGGTCACTATGGCTTCACTTAAGGTTCTCTGGATCTCGAGTCTGTAGTATCTCAGACCCCACTACTCCTTTACTGGGTTGTATCACAGAGTCTCCGACCCAGAGAGTCGATAGAGGCTGCTTTAGACTGTGGGGGGTGCCAGGTTGCACGTTCTCCTATGGTGTGATATCTCTGCCACCGCCCCTCCCCCGCTGGGTCAAGTCCCAGGGAGTACAGTACTGGGATTTCTCCTCTGTGGCCCGCAATTTGACTCACTGTTCTTGAGTACGCAGATGTAACTGTACTGGACTCGGTGAATTCACTGCTGCTGCCGCCGGTAGCAATATGGCGCCGCTGCCACGCCCTTGGCCGTGAGGCTGGCGTATTTTTTCTTCTCTGGTTTTGAGATCCACTCTGAGTCCCTGCAGCATGTGCTGAGCTCAGCCACTGGGAGCTTTAGATGCTCCCTGCGCCGAAAGATCCCGCCTGGCTGTGCCGCAGCGGCTCACCTCGGCTTGCTGTAGCCGTCCGGTGAATTCGCCGCTGCCGCCGGCAGTATGGCGCTGCTGCCACGTCCTCGGGCGTGAAGCCGGTGTATCTCCTCTGTGGCTCTGAGCTCTGTTCTCAGTCAGCTTTCTCTCTGGAGCCTGGTGATTTTTTTGTTTCTCTGGTGATGGTGTTTTCTGGCTATGAAAGGCGCTGATTTTGTGGTAATGGAGATTGGTTGTTAGCGGGGCTCTTAAGCCCCGCTTTTCTCGGTCGCCATCTTCCCGGAAGTCGGCCGGCTATTCTTTATTTCTTATTTTTTAATTTTTTTTGTGGGCCTGGGGATGGAGCCCAGGGTCATTTGACTTCTGAGCTATACCCCCTGCCCTACTCTTTTTTTTTTTCTCTGCCCTACTCTTTATTCTTTTTCTTTTTTTCTTTTTGCAGGTCTGGGGATGAAACCCAGCGGCATTTGACCTCTGAGCTATACCCCCTGCCCTGTTTTTTTATTCTTTATTTTGAAACTGGGTCTCACTGAGTTGCAGAGGGCCTCACTAAGTAGCTGAGGATGTCTGAGAACCGTTGATCCTCTGGTCTCAGCCTCCCAAATGCTGGGATTACAAGTGTGCGCCACCACACCTGGCTTATTCTTTATTTTTTTTTGAAGCAGGGTCTCACTGAATTGTGGAAGGCCTCACAAGTTGCTGAGGCTAGCTGAGAACCTGTGATCTTCCTGTCTCAGCTTCCCAAGTACTGGGATTACAAGTGTGCGCCAACATACCCTGTGGGAAAATTTTCTTGACTGAAGATGTCTATAAAATGTAGGAGGAGCCGGGTGTGGTAGCGCATGCTTGTAATACCAACATTCAGGAGGCGAAGACTGAAAGGATTGTGGCTCGTGGACAGCCTCAGTTACTTAGTGAAGTCCTCTACAACTTAGTAAGAACTTTTTTCAAAATAAAGAATAAAAAATAGGGCAAGGGGTGTAGCTTGGAGGTCGAATGCACCTGGGTTCCATCCCCATCCCCAGACCTGCAAAAAAAAAAAAAAAAAAAAAAAAATGGAGGAAAAACCTGGAAAGTCATGATGTTGCAACAATAAATGTCATAATGAATTCATTCATCATTGGATGTTAAAATTTTGGGGTGAATGGTTATAGAAAAAAAGTAGCAATTCTCTCAGAGTATTTACCCACACCTCTCTCATTTACTACACAAAGAATAAGGAACCTTGCCCTCGACCACACAGGACTCTGGCGGACCCCGACTCGATCGAGTTGTCAAACCTCATGTCCTCCCTCTCAAGGCAGACTGGGCCCTGGATTTCCTGATGGCCTGTGACCAGTGTCACCTCACGACTGTGGGATGTTGAAAGAAGAGAGGCCCAGACTCTGACAGTGCTAGTGTCTTGAGCAATGGAATCGACCCACTGATGTTGCCCTGGCAGCGGGCACTGCTCAGGGAGGCCCCGGGCAGCCCAGTGGTGTGGTGTAGACAGGCCTTCAGATGTCCCTGGGGCTCTTGCAGTCAAGGGAGGTGCCTCTGGGTATCAGTGTACCGGCGTGCCTGTGGGATGGATGTGTTGTGGAGTGCACCCACAGAAGAGGGGCTCCTGGAACAGCAGTGCCCCATGGCCGCAGGGTCCTCCAGACTCCTGCTGCCCGCCGGGACACAGGGACACAAGTGTGACCGGCACAGGCAGCTGAACAGGCGGGAGTCCAGGATCGGATTTAGAGCTCAGCCAAGACCAAGGCTGGGGGATACTCCTGCAAGTGCTGGGACTGGTCCCTACAGCCCACTGCAGTGAGGGAGGCACCTCCCTCCAGAGGAGGAGCTGCTGGAAGGCCAGGACCAGAGGAAATCCTCCGGAATTGCAGGTGTGTCACTACACCCGCTCTACTTTATTTTTTGTGGTACTAGAGATTGAATCCAGGCGCATTCTACTGTTGAGCTAGCCCCCAGCCCTATTATTATTATTAATTATTATTATTATTATTATTATTATTATTATTATTATTAGTGGTGGTACTGGGGTTCCTGGAAGCCCTTCTATCTCCGGGCTACACTCCCAGACATTATATGTATATATACATATATATATATATATGTATAAATTTTTTTTTGAAACAGGGTCTCTTAAGGGTCTCTTAAGCCAGCGCGGCTGGCTTCGAACCTGCGCGATCCTGTCTCCGCCTCCCAAGAGCGGGGATGACAAGCGTGCGCCACCATGGCCGGTGCTTATTTTTATTTTGAATCCGGGTCTCCCTAGGTTGGTGAGAGGCTCATTCATTTGCCAAGGCTGTCCTTGAACCTGTGATCCTCCGGTCTCGGCCTTCCAAGTCACATTACGGGCCTGCGCGGCTGCCGCCCAGCTCTAAGGCAGACAGGCGTGCAGGCCGGGTCTGCGGTGTGAGGGACGGCGGGGTGGAGCCAGGAGGGGCGGTGTGGGAGCCGGCGAGGGCCGCAGCGCGGAGGCGTGGAGGGGTGTCAGGGAGCCGACCTCAGGCCCGCGTGGACTGTGGGGGTCCCGCGCGCCCGGGAGAGCCCTCGGGGCGCCGTCCCTCCTCCCTGAGGTGCGCCCGGGTCAGGTGCGCTCAGGGGAAGCCGGGTCGCAGGGCTCGGGGCGTGGCCGGGGGCGTGGCCGGGGCGTGGCCACCGAGGCCCCGCCCCGGCCGCGTGGCTGTGCGTCGCGGCTGTTTCCGATAAAGTTGTTTGAAGGCGAGCGGGCCGCGGGTCACGTGGGCGGGCGGAAGATGGCGGCCCCGGCGGGCGGCGGGGGCTCCGCGGTGTCGGTGCTGGCCCCGAACGGGCGGCGCCACACGGTGAAGGTGACCCCGAGCACCGTGCTGCTGCAGGTGGGCGCGGCGCCGAGGCCGGGGGCGGGGCGGGGCGGGGCCTGCGGCGGCCAATGGGCGGCGGGCGGCGCGCGGCGGGACCCCGGGCCGGGCCGGCCTGGCGGCCTCCGGGCCGGAAGCGAGCCCTGCCGAGTCACCCTCGTGCGCTGGCACGGATTCAGCCCCAGCGTGTCCGAGCCCCTGCTGAGGGCGACCCCGGGATGCCCAGGGACCCGACACGCGGCTGCGGCGGGGGCCCAGGGCGTGGGATGGGCGCAGAGCCCAGCAGTGGGGGGGGCGCGGTCAGTCGGCCGGACGACGGGGCCGCTGCGAGGACCCGCGGGGCCGACCCCGGGCTTCTGGGGAAGAGGGGCGGCGTCGGCAGCCGCAGCAGGTGCGCGGAGGCCGCCGGGCCCCGCAGTAGCCCGCCAGCAGGCTCGAGGCCGGGTGCAGAACTGGAGTTTGAACTTCATTTCCTGGGAGGGCGGGATCCCACGGGGTGTGATAGGAAGGTCTGTGGGAGCCAGGCACGTTGGCGCAGGCCTGTAGTCCTAGTACTGGGAGGCCGGTCCAGTTCAGGAAGATTGCAGGTCTGAGGCCAGACTCATCGATTTATCGACTTTGTGAGACCTAATTTCAAAATTAAAATAAGGGCCAGGTGTGCTGGCACACTCTTGTAATCCCAGTACTTGAGCGGAGGGTCGCGGGGTCGAGGACATCCTCACCAAATAGTGAGACTCTGAGCAACCTAGTGAGGCCCTGTTTCAATTGAGAATAAAATAGGACCTGGGCATGGTGGCACACACTTGTAATCTCAGCATTTGGGAGGCCGAGACAGAAGAATCGTGTACAAGGACAGCCTCAGCTACTACTACTTACACCCTTTGCAACTTAGCGAGACCCTGTTTCAAAATAAACACGTAAAATTAAATTAGGGCTGGGGTGTAGCGCAGAGGTAGGATACCTTTGAGTGCAATCCCCAGAACCACAAAATATAAATAAAATAGATCTTGAGATGTAGCTCAGACGTAGAACATCAGTGGTTTCAGTGGCTAGTACCACATTAAAATAACATAAGATAAAGAAGGTTGTAGGGCTGGGGTGGTAGTTCACAGGTAGAATGCCCCGTATTCAATCCCCCCATCCCCACACAAGAAAAATGGCTTATGGGGAAAGGCCTTCAAGTTCCAGAGCATGAGATCAGGCCATACAGGTGATAGCCACAAAGCTGGGGGGAGAAGGCAGGAGTGGGATCCTCAGGAGGAAGAGGGGAGATGGATGCCACTGGGGGTCACTTGCATCCAGTGGCCATGTGCCAGGTTTGCCTGGGCGGCCAGGCCACAGGCTCTGCCTGGCCGCACCCTGAGGCCCACTGTCCTTTGACCTCCTAGGTTCTGGAGGACACATGCCGGCGGCAGGACTTCAACCCCAGCGAATATGATCTGAAGTGAGTGTGCCGGGCTGGGCTGTGGGCTCTCTGTCTCTCCCCCTCCTTGGGTGGCCTAAAGCACACAGTGTGCCTTCCCGCCTCTGGGGGCTGGAAGCCCACATCAAGTGTGGCAGGGTGTGTCCCGAATGTCCTAGGGCAGCCCTCCTTACCTCTCCCCCAGGCCCGGGTCTTCCTTGGCCCGTCGCGGCCCCACTTCTCATCTCTGCCTCCGTTTTCACCTGGCCTCTTTCTGTCTTCTAAGGACACTTGTTGATGGGTTTAGGATGATGTCATTCAACATTCTTCTTTTCTTAGGGGGCACTGGAGATGGAGCCCAGGGGCATTCTACCTCCGAGCTACACCCCCAGCCCTGTATTTTATTCTTTATTTTGAAACAGGGTCTCGCTGAGTTGCAGAGGGCCTCACTAAGTAGCTGAGGCTGTCCGGGAACCCAGATTCTCCTCAGCCTTCCAAATGCTGTGCACCCGCCACTGCACCTGACCACAGTTCTTAATTACTTTTGCAAAGACCCATTTACCAAATAAGGCCACATTCACAGGTACTAGGGGATAGATAGGACACTCAGGTATCTTTACACAGGGGCAGTCTATCTCTGATCTACACATCCAGCCCCTTTTAAAAAATGTATTCATTTAGAGCCGGGCGTGGTGGCACACGCTTGTAATTCCAGTGCTTGGGAGGCTGAGACAGGAGGATCGCACGGGTTCGAAGCCAGCCTCAGCTACTTAGGCTCTCAGCAACTTAGTGAGACCCTGTTTCCAAAGAAAGTATAAAATAGGTCTGGGAGTATAGCCTGGAGGCAGAAGAGACCCTGGGTCCTACTCCCAGTACCACCACCAAAAAAAAAAAAAAAAAAATTCATTTATTTATTTTGTGTGAGTGTCACTGAAGTTTGAACCCAGGGGCATTCTACCTCCAAGCTACACCACCAGCCCTGTTTTATTTTCATTTTGAAACAAGGTCTTGCTAGATTGATGAAAACCTTATTATTTGCTGAGGCTATCCTTGAACCTGCAATTCTTCTGTCTCAGCCTCCCAAGTACTGGGATTATAAACTTTCACCACCCACCTGGATCTTTTTTATTTATTTTGAAGGCCTCATTAAGTTACTGAGGCTATCTTCAAACCTGAGATCCTCCTGTCTTAGCCTCCCAAATACTAGGATTATGGAAATGTGCCACCATGCCTGGCTCTGATGGGGATTGAACTTGGGGCATTCTACCTCCAGGCAATACCCTCAGCCCTATTTTTTATTCTTTATTTTTGAAACAGCATCTCACTAAATTACTGAGGCTGGCTGGGAACCTGCAATCCTCCGATTTCAGCCCCCCAAGTCCTGGGATTACAAGCGTGCACCACCACAGCTGGCTTTCTTTATTTTTTATTTTTTATTTTTTTTATTTTTTGGTGGTACTGGGGTTCCTGGAAACCCTCTACCTCTGGGCTACACTCCCAGACCCATTTTTATATTTTTATTTGGAAACAGGGTCTCTTAAGCCAGTGAGGCTGGCTTTGAACCTGCGCGATCCTCCTGTCTCCGCCTCCCATGCGCGGCTTATCACGGCTGGCTTTCTGATGTATCTTTTTAATGGGCACTGTTCAACCCTACAGGGGGTTTTAGTGCATCTCGTTATATAAGTTCCTGGGGGTTCTCTGAGGGCAAGGAGCTGGTCAGGGAGAAACCCTGCAACCACATGGAGCCTGGCAGCCTTGTCCCTGGGGTTCCACGTGCAGGTCTCTTTCTGTGGGCACCAGCCTGGCGAGAGGGCTTCCACCACACCCTCAAGGGATCCGAGGGCACGGAAGAGTCAGGATCCTCACACTCGTGAGGGATAGAGCCATGTGTAGAACTGTGTGTGTGTGTGAGTGAAAGAGACACTCACACACACATCCTTACGCACATATACCAGGGATTCCGCCCGGGGTAGTCCACTTCCTATCTACACCTCCTCCAGCCGTTTTCACTCTTTGGGAAAGGCTCTTCCGATGTCGCTGAGCCTCCCTGTGTTGCTGGAGCTGTCCTTGATCCCGTCCTCCTCCTGTCCCAGCCTCCCCAGCAGCTCTGCAGCTCACAGACGGGTGTTCACCGTGTAGTCCTAACAAGGGGCCAGTGGGCACAGCCTGCTCTCTCAGCCTGTCCATGCTGCCTTGTGGGGCTTTCCCGGAGGAGTTTCTCAGGAAAATACCTGTCAGGCCATCCCAGCCTCCTGCCCGAGGCCTGGCCATCTGAGAATCCCGGACACCTCTTGGAGCGGCAGGTGGGTGGTCCCCAGTGCCCTGCGGTGGGTGTCGCCTGCTCTCTGTCCCCTGCTAACCTGCCTGTGGTTAGAACCAGTGAGTGTGCTGTGAGTCAGCCCTGCTGCAGTGTTGGGTCAGCTTTTTGCATCTGTCCCCCTCAGCCACTAACTGCATAATTTGTTTGGCCTGTGATCCTAGTATTTGGAAGATTAAGACAGGAGGATCACAAATTCCAGGCCAGTCTGAGCAATTTAGCAAGAACATGCATGTCTTTTTTTTTTTTTTTTTTTTTTTTTTGGTATTGGGGATTGAATCAAGGCATTTTATCTCTCAGCTATATCCCTATCCCTTTTATTTTTATTTATTTATTTTTGTTTATTTGTGGCACGAAGGATTGAACCCAGGGGCATTCTACCTCCAAGCTATACCGCCAGCTCTATTTTTAATTTTTATTTCTTTTTATTTTTTTGGTACTGGGGATTGAACTCAGAGGCTTCCTACCCCCAGGCTACACCCTCATTCTGATCTTATTTCTTTATTTGGAAACAGTCTCACCAAGTTGCTGAGAGCCTTGCTACATTGCAGAGGCTGGCTTTGAACCTGTGATCCTCCTGCCTCAGCCTCCCAAGCACTGGGATTACAGGCATGTGACACCACTCCTGGCTATCTTCATTTTGGAACAGGGTCTCCCTAGATAGCTGAGAGTCTCACTAAATTTATGAGCCTGTCCTTGAACCTGCAATTCTCCTGTGTCAGAATCCCAAGTACTGGGATTATAAGCATGCAACACCACGCCTGGCTGTTTTTATATTTATTATTTATTTTTTTGTGGTACTAGGGGTAGAACCCAGAGGCTTTTCTACCTCCAGGCTACACTCCCAGACTCCTTTTATACTTTGTTTGGAAACAGGGTCTCCCTAAGTTGCTGAGAGCCTCACTAAGTAGCTGAGGCTGGTTTGAACCTGTGCGATCCTCCTGTCTCAGCCTCCTAAGCGCTGGGATCATAAGCATGCACCATCACGCCTGGCTTATTTATTTATTGATTTATTTACTTCTGGGTTTGGGGATGGAACCCAGGGGAATTCAACCTCCAAGCAAAACCCCCTACCCTATTTTTTTTTAATTGGCTATTTTTATTTTGAAACAGGGTTTCCCTGAGTTGCTGAGGCTGTCCTCAAACCTGCAATCCTCTTGTCTCAGCCTCCCAAGTACTGGAATTATAGGCATGTGCCACTGTGCCCAGCTGGGACTTATCTTAAAGTAAAAACTGAAAAGGGCTGCTTGAAGTTTCACAGTAGAGTGCCCTGGGTTTGACCCCCCAGTATCCCCAACAGTACAGAATCAAACGCGCTGCTCCTCCTGCTGCCTGCCGCCCCTGGCTCCCCTGGAGCTGCCTTCCGCCTCGCTCACACGCCCACGGCAGTTCCTGGGTTCCCAGCGCTGGAGGTGGCTCAGTGCGGCTCATCCTCGTCTCCCAAGGCCCTTGGGCTCTGTAAGTCGTTCACAATCCGGAAGACACTCAGGCCTCTGGCGTTTAGTGGTTCCCACTGCTGTGTGTGTATTCAAATATTATACAGAGTTTTCTCCCCAGGTCTGTCATTTCCCCCTAAACTTTTGCTAGAACAGAACCCAGCGGCTGACCTGAGGGCAGAAGTCCTCTAGTTATTTTTCCAGCGGTGGCTTCCGGCCTGTCTCCTTATAAATCAGAACCAGCAGCTTTGTGTGTTTAGAGCCACAAGCAGGAGCTTTTCAGACATGTACGATCTGAAGGCTGAACAGTGGTGGTTCTTGTTCTCCCCGGGTGCAGGGACCTCAGGGAGTTGGGATGAAAGAGGGACAGGGTTGGGAAGGCCCCCAAGAGGGTGCTACCTGCAGCCCGTGGGCCCAGGTGAAGCCGCACAGCGAGCCCCTCCCCCCTCCCTGGCCGGTTCGGTTCTTCTCTTCCCAGGGTCAGGTGTGTGCCATCATGCCTGTCCGCGACCCATGCGTGTTTTTAGCTGGGCATCAGGTCCAGGCCTACTTCTGCATGGCTTAGGCTGCCGGTCGACTCCTCCATCTGTTTCTTGCCTGCAAGGCAGGCTAGCTGTGCGGTGGCTGCATTTTGGAGAAGGCTGGCATCTTGGAGACTCCCCAGACGAGCTCAGGGCCTCCGCACACTCCCCTGGGCAGCTCCTCACTCCCCGACCACCTGCTTCTCTGCAGTCCTCCCCGTGTGGGCTCAGAGGAGGCTCACCCCGCCCTCCACCGGGTCCACCTCGGCTCCTCTCTGATGGCTGGAGGCTCAGAGCCCTTCGTGCACAGCTGGTCTGCAGGGCACGGCGGAGGGGTGGCAGCTGCTGTGGGTTCCAAGGTGCGGCTTAGCTGTTTAGTCTTTTTTTTTTTTTTTTTTTTGCAGTACTGGGGATGGAACCCAGGGGCATTATACCTCTGAGCTACACCCCCAGCCCTATTATATTTTTTAAATTCTTTATTTTGAAACAAGGTCTCACTGAATTGTGGAGGTCCTCACTAAGTAGCTGAGGCTGGCCACAAACTGCCATCCTCCGGTCTCAGCCTCCCAAGTACTGGGATTACAAGTGTGCGCCACCACGCCCGGCTTAGCTGTCTAGTCTTGACATTAGTTCACCTTAAGGACTTTTACACAGCCTTTTGATGCTGTGACCAAAATACGTAACAAGAATAACTCCAGCCGGGCGTGGTGGCGCACGCTTGTAATCCCCGCGCTTGGGAGGCTGAGACAGGAGGACCGCGCAGGTTCGAAGCCAGCCTCAGCTACTTAGTGAGGCTCTCAGCAACTTAGTGAGACCCTGTTTCCAAATAAAAAAATATAAAAAAGGTCTGGGAGTATAGCCCGGAGGTAGAAAGCCTCTGGGTTCCATCCCCAGTACCACACACACACACAAAAAAAAAAAAAAAAAAAAAAAAAGAGTAACTCCGAGGAGGAAAGGTTTATTTGGGTCACAGTGCAGAGGTTCTGTCCAGGAAGAGCCAGCTCCAACCACGGGAGCATCATGGCAGCAGGACATGGTGGAGAGAGTTGCTCAGCTCTTGGCGGCTGGAAGCAGAGAGACAAAGCAGGGGTGAGGGCCAGATGCCCGTTCCCTGCCCCCCAGCCACACGCTACCTGCCTCCAGTTGCACCCCGCAAATCCATCCAAAGTATTAGTCCATCAGTGGGTTAGGATTAATTCACCGACAGATTAGAGCCCTCTTGGTTGAATTATTTCACCTCTGAACATTGGTACCCTGCCAATACATGGTCTCTCCTGGGGGACATTCTAATATTCAGACCAGAACAAGGTCTTTGGGCTGGGATGTTCCAGGTGTGGTTTCTCTGGAATCTCTGCCTCCTCTGCTTGTCTCTAGGGTGTGTCCTTCTTGGAGGGAGGAAGGAAGCAAGAGTCAGGCCGGTGGCTGTCACGTATGCGAGAGCAGCCGTGGCAGCCGGGAGAGTGGAGAGTTGTCTGTTAGCACTCTGGAGGCTATTTTTCTGTGTGTTTCTTTTCTTTTCTCCTTTCTTTCTTTCTTTCTTTCTTTCTTTCTTTCTTTCTTTCTTTCTTTCTTTCTTTCTTTCTTTCTTTCTTTCTTTCTTTCTTGTGGTACTGGGATTCCAGGCTACACTACCAGACCTATTTCTGTTTTATACTTTTTATTTGGAAACAGGGTCTCATAAGCCAGCGCGTCTGGCTTCGAACCTGCGCGATCTTCCTGTCTCCACCTCCCAAGCGCGGGCATTACAAGGGTGCCTCACCACGCCGGCTGTGTGTTTATTTTCTGAGGGTCTGCTTTTGGGCCCTTTGCCGCTGTCAGCCTCCTGGCCTCCCCAGAGGCTCGTGGTGCTGGCAGCCTCCTTCCCTGCCTCCTGGGCTTGGTGCTGAGTTGGCACTGCTCCTCTTCCTTCCAGAAGGCCCCTGGAGTCCGGCACCGCTCTGTCTCCTCCGCAGGTCACACTTTTCACAGCCATGGGGCAGGCTGGTGGGACCGCCTCGCAGTTTAGATGGGTCAGGGCGAGTGGAGCCTGTAGGGCAGTGTGTGGCCTTGGTCTGTCCTGCAGGTTCCAGAGGACTGTGCTTGACCTCTCTCTCCAGTGGAGATTTGCCAACCTGCCCAACAACGCCAAGCTAGAGATGGTGCCGGTGTCCCGGAGCCGGGAGGGGCCTGAGAACATGGTAGGTGGCAGCTGTAGAGCCGGGGGCTGCTGCTCCAGCTTCTGCTCAGAGCCAGGATCGGCCTACAGCGGGCCAAGGGGGCCGGGGGAGTGCCACTCGGTGTTGGGCCCTGGGTCAGGAGGGCTGGGGAAGGAGAGCTGAGCCTGGGGCCTTTGTGGGCCAGGCCAGAGCCTGGGTTTCCTACTTGGGTAATTAATGACTAGAGATGAGAGCTTATATGGATTCTTATTTTTTGTACTGGGGATTGAACCCAGCAGAACTCTACTACAAAGGTTCATTCCTAGACCTTTTTCTTTTTTGTTTTGAGACAGGGTCTTGCTAAGTTGTCCAGTTTGCCCCAAATTAATTAAATAATTAACTTATTTTGTGGCACTGGGGATTGAACATGGAGGCATTCAACCTCTGAGCTACATCTCCAGCCCTATTTTTAATTTTGAAACAGGGTCTCGTTAGATTGATGTGAATCTCATAAGTTGCTGAGGCTTTCCTTGTACCTGCGATCCTCCTGTCTCAGCTTCTCAAGTACCGGGATTGCAGGCGTGCGCCGTCACACCCAGCGGCCCCCAGTGCTCCTGCCTCAGCTGTCCCAAGTGGCTGAGATGGCAGTGGGCCACCGTGCTCAGCTGCTGGCCGGCCTCTGTCACGCGCTGCTCCTCAGCCTCCTGCACTCTCCCTCTGTGAGGACGCACTCCTCCATCCTCAGTCCAGGGCATCGGTGACTCTGCAAAGCCACGTGGGCTGGGGCTGGCCGCCGTGGTCTCTCCAGGACCGCTGCTGTTGTGTCCGCTGCAGGGAGAGAGCGTGGCTTCCTGCACAGGCCCTAAGGGTGGTGAGGAGGGGCCCTGGTGCTGCCACGCAGGGTGCTCCTCTTGTGCCTCACTGTGTTGTTCTGTGTGGCATTGGGTTGGACCCAGGAGCATTCTGTCTCTGAACTACACACCAGCTCTATTTTTTATTTTTTTATTTTGTTTTATTTTGGTGGTACTGGGGGTGGAAACCAGAGGCTTTCTACCTCCGGGGTATACTCCCAGACTTTTTTTTTTATATTTTATTTGGAAACAGGGTCTCACTAAGTTGCCGAGTCTGACTTCAAATCTGCTTTTCTCCTGTTTTAGCCTACCAAGCAGTGGGATTATAGGTGTGTGCCACCATGCCCAGCATGTTACTGGGACTTTTTTTTTTTTTTTTGGTACTGTGGATTAAACCCAGAGGCTTTCTATATCTGACCTACTCTCTAGCCTACTTTTACTTATTTATTTATTGCTATTATTATTTTTGTGGTACTGGAGATAGGACCCAAGGGCATTCTATCTCTGAGCTACACACCCAGCCCTAGTTTTATTATTTATTTTGACACAAGGTCTCACTAAGTAGCTGAGGCTGTCCACAAACCGTGGTCTTCCTGTCTCAGCCTCCAAAATGCTGGGATTACAAGTGTGTGCCACTATGCCCGGCTTTTTTTTTTTTTTTTTTTTTTGAAACAGGTTCTTGTTAATTTGATGAGAGTCTCACTAATTGCTGAGGCTGTTCTCCAACCTGCAATCCTCCTGGCTCAGCCTCCCAAGTACTGGGAGTAAAGGTGTGCCACAATATATCCTGGCCTATGCTACTGAGATTTAACGTAAATAAATATGCATGTAAAGAAAGAATCCTGTGGCTGAAATAGGAAGGTAAGCCTGACTTAAAGAAGTAAACCCAGGCTCAAAGCCAGCCTTGATAACTTAGCATGACTCTCAGCAACCTATGAGACTCTGTTTCCAAGTAAAAAATAAAAGCTAGGCATGGGGCTGCATGTTTGTAATCCCAGTACTTGGGAGGCTGAGACAAGAGAGATCGCAGGTTCGCAGCCAGCCTCAGCTACTTAGTGAGGCCCTGCACAAGTTAGTGAGACCCTGTTTCAAAATAAAGAATAAGCCGGGCGTGGTGGTGCACGCTTGTCACCCCAGCATTCGGGAGGCTGAGACCAGAGGATCACAGTTCACGGACAGCCTCAGCTACCTAGTGAGGCCCTCTGCAACTCAGTGAGACCCGGTTTCAAAATAAAGAATAAAAAATAGGGCAGGGGGTGTAGCTCGGAGGTCGAATGCCCCTGGGTTCCACCCCCAGACCCACCCACACACACAAAAAAAGCAAAAACAAAATAAAGAATAAGAAATTGTGCTGGAGTGTAGCCCGGAGGTAGAACGCCCCTGGGTTCCATCTTCATCTCCAAAAAAATAAGAAATAAAATCAGATTGAGGGTATAGCTTGGGGGCAAAATGCCTCTAGGTTCAATCTCCAGTACCAAAAAAAAAAAAAAAAAATGGAAGTAAATGCTAAGCTGGGCGTGGTGGCACACGCTTGTAATCCCAGCATTCAGGAGGCTGAGACAGGAAGGATGTGCTTTGCGGACAGCCTCAGCTGCTACTTAGTGAGGCCCTTTGCAACCCAGTGAGACCCTGTTTCAAAATAAAGAATAAAAAAATAGGGCTAAGGGTATCACTCGGCGGTAGAATGCCCCTGGGTTCCATCCCCAGTACCACACACAAAAAAAGTAAATGTTAAATTGGGCATGGTGGCACACACCTGTAATCCCAGTACTTGGAAGGCTGAGACAGGAGGATCCCAGGTTCAGAGTCGGCTTCGGCAACTTAGTGAGCCTCTCAGCAACTTAGTGAGACCGTTTCCAAATTAAAAATAAAATAGGAGCCTGGCGTGGTGGCGCGCTTGTAATCCCAGCGTTTGGGAGGCTCAACGGGAGGATTGTGGTTTAAGGACAGCCTCAGCTAGCTAGACCCTTTTGAAACTCAGTGAGACCCTGTTTCAAAATAAAGAATAAAAAATAGGGCCAGGTATGGTGGTGCACGCTTGTAATTCCAGCATTTGGGAGGTTTAGACTGGAGGATCGCGTTCGCAGACAGCCTCAGGTACTTAGTGAGGCCCTCTGCAACTTAGTGAGACCCTGTTTCAAAATAAATAATAAAAAACAGGGCTGGGGTGTAGTTTGGAGGTAGAATGCCCTGGGTTTCATCCCTAGTACTGCAAAAAAAAAAAAAAAAAAAAAAAAAAAAAAAAAAAAAGCATCCTGCTTAGTTATGAAAAATAATTAAGAAAATATAACATAGTTACCTGTTGCTGTGTAATAATTTTCCTGAAACATGGCCATACAGCACAGTCAGTTCACCAGCTCTGAACATCTGCCTGACCACCGAGCCTGTGGTTGGGTTGGGCCAGCGCAGTCAGACACAGCTGCGATCCCCGGGCCGCAGCCCTCCCTCGCGTGGCGCCTGCAGGCCAGTGCACCCTGGGGCCTGTTGGTGCCCTTGGGGTGTGCTCTCCCCGGCCAGGTCTCTCTTGAGGCAGTCTTTTGCCTGAGCCTGGGGGTTAGATGTGGCCAATAGGACGGCTGCTCTTCCTCCTAGTAAGCTCCTCCCATCTGCCCCCTAGGTGCGCATCGCTCTGCAGCTCGACGACGGCTCCCGGCTGCAGGACACTTTCTGCTCAGGACAGACCCTCTGGGGGCTCCTCAGCCACTTCACACAGACCAGGTGAGCGCTGGTGGGCAGGCCCTGTGCCGCATCTGCCTCTCTGGGACCTACCTGCTTGTGGCCCGAGCCCAAGCCCTTCGGCACTGTGACCTGGTGAGAGGCTGTGTGGCTGCCTGTTCACCTGTCAGCACCCAGCTGCGAGCAGCCAGCAGCTCTTCTTTTTTTGTCTCTTGGTACCGGGGATCAACCCAGGGCATTCTACCTCTGAGCTACACCCCCAGCCCTATTATTTATTTATTTAGTACTGGGGATGGAACCCAGGGGCATGCTACCTCCAAGCTATACCTCCAGCCCTATTTGTAGTTGTTTTTTTTTTTTTTTTTAATGGCACTGAGGATTGAACCCAGGAGCATTCTGCCTCTGAGCTACACTCCTAGCCCTATTTTATTTTATTTTGTTTTACTTTTTTGCAGTACTGGGGATGGAATCCAGGAGAATTCTACCTCCAAGTTACACCCCCTGCCCTATTTTTTATTCTTTATTTTGAAACAGGGTCTCACTGAGTTTCACGGGGCCTCACTAAGTAGTGAGGCTGTTTCTGAACCGCGATCCTCCTGTCTCAGCCGCCTAGATGCTGAGATTACAAGAGTGCCCACCACGGCTCTTCCCATTTTATTATTTTTTTAATATAAAAAACTTTTTAAATTAAAAAAAACACTTTTTTTGATGGTACTGGGGTTCCTGGAGGCTGTTCTACCTCTGGGCTACACTCCCACGGGCTATACTCCCAGACCTATTTTATACTTTTTTATGTGGAAACAGGGTCTCTTAAGCCAGCATGGCTTCGAGCCTGCGCGATCCTCCTGTCCCCGCCTCCCAAGTGTGGGGATTACAAGTGTGCGCCACCACGCCCGGCTTATTTTTATTTTGAAACAGGGTCTTGTTAAGGTTGCTGAGAGTCTCATTGTTTGCGGAGGCTGTCCTCAAACCTCTGATCCTCTTGTACAGCCTCCCAAGTACCAGGAGTATAGGCATCCAGTGGCTTTTTTTTGCAGTACTAGGGATTGAATATCTAGGGGCATTCTGTCTTCAAGCTACATCCTCAGCCCCCCCCATTTTTTTTCAGTACTGGGGATGGAACCCTGGGGCATTCTACCTCTATCCTACACCCCCCCCACCCTACTTTTGTTCTTTATTTGAAACAAGGTCTCGCTGATTTGCAAAGGGCCTCACTAAGTAGCTGAGGCTGGCTGCGAACCTGGGATCCTCCTGTCTCAGCCTCCCAAGTACTGGGATTACAAGCGTGCGCCACCACGCCCGGCCAGCCATGGCTCTTCTTACTGAGCTTGCAAGCCAAGCAGCTTGGCCTTGCCCTCCAAAAAGGACAAGGGCTTCCCTCTATTTTTGTGGGGGCGTGAGAGGCCCCCAAAAGCGTGGTGAGCAATACAGGGTACTTAAGGTACTAGGTGCCTCTTCCTCAGACAGAATCTATGTTTTGAGGATCCTTGACTAGAACAGACCAGACGCTGCAAGACGTCAGTGACTCTTCTACTGACAACCTGTAGTTATAAAACTTCCTGTAAAAGAATCTTCTTAATGCTGGTTTGTGCTAGGTGTGGTGGGGCACACCTGTAATCCTAATACTTGGGAGGCTGAGACAGGAGGATTATTTGAGGCCAGCCTCAGCAACTTAGTGAGACCCTGCCGTGCGCCGTGGTGGTGCACGCTTGTAATCCCCACGCTTGGGAGGTGGAGACAGGAGGATCGCGTAGGTTCAAATACAGCTTCTCTGGCTTGAGACCCTGTTTCCAAATAAAAATATAAAAATAGGTCTGGGAGTATAGCCTGGAGGTAGAAGGGCTTCCAGGAACCCCAGTACCAAAAAAAAAAAAAAAAATCATTAAAAATAATAAAATAAGCTGGGTGTGGTGGCGCACACTTGTAGTCCCAGCCCTTGGGAGGCTGAGACAGTAGGATCACACAGGTTCGAAGCCAGCCTCAGCTACTGAGTGAGGCTCTCAGCAACTTAGTGAGACCCTGTTTCTAATAAAATATAAAATTAGGTCTGGGAGTGTAGCCCGGAGGTAGAAAGCCCCTGGGTTCCATGCCCAGTACCACACACACACACACACACACACACACACACACACACACACACAGAATATAAATAAATAAAATAAAAACAAAAAACAAAACAAAAAAAAAACAAAATAAAAAAGTAAGCTGGCCGTGGTGTCCCATGCTTATAATCCTAGTACTTGGGAAGCTGAGATAGGAGGATCACAGGTTTGAGGATAGCCTCAGGAGGTAGTGAAACTGTTATCAACCTAGTGATAACCCTGTTTCAAAATAAAAATAAAATAGGGCTGAGGACATAACTCAGAGGTAGAATACCCCTAGGCTCAATCCCCAGTACCCCCCAAAATAAATAAATAAATAATAAAGCCACTGGTACAGTACTTGTGAGGCTGAGACAGGAGGATTTCAGATTTGAGGATAGCCTTAGCAATCAAGACTCTGAGCAACTTGGTGAGACCCTATTTCCAAACAAAAAAAGGAACTGAGATGTAGCTTGGAGGTAGAATGCCCCTGGGTTCAATCTCTGTTACCACAGAATATAAAAGTAGCCAAGCGTGGTGCATGCTTGTAATCCCAGCACTTGGGAGGCTGACAAAGGAGGATCACAGGTTTGGGGCCAGCCTCCTACAACTAGTGAGTTTCTCTACCACTTAGACCCTGTTTTAAAATAAAGAATGAAAAACAGGGCTGGGATTGTAGTTGGGAAGTGGAGTGCCCCTGGGTTGGATCTCCAGTACCCCTAACTATGCTATGTACGTACAAATGCGTGCACGTACTCACCTAGCACTGGGGTGTACCCTGGAGGTAGAATGTCTGTGTCCATCCCCGGTGATGCACACGGCTGGGTGCGGTGGCCGCCGCTTGTAATCCCAATACTTGGAAGACTAAGACAGGAGGATCACAGGCCTCTGGCCATCCTCAGCAACCTAGGCACTTCGCAGCTTAATGAAACTGATTCAAACTAAAAAAAAATTAGGAGCCAGGCATGGTAGTGTGTGCTGGTAATCCCAGTACCTGGGAGGCTGAGACAGGGGGATCACAGTTTTGAGGACAGCTTCAGCAGTGTAGCAACACTCTCAGCACCCTAGCGAGATCCTGTTTCAAAACCAAAAATAAGAGCTGTGATTGTAGCTCGGAGTTAGAATACCCCTGGGTTCAGTCCCCGGTGCCACAAAACCAACCAACCAACCAACCAGCCAGACGGAGCTCGGTCTTTGCACTGTGGAATGGAAGTCTGTGTTCACGCTAGAGGACTCGGCGGCAGAGTGGAAGGAGCGGTGTTTGCTGTGTGGCTGTAGACACTGCTGTGGTCTCTGGGCCTCGGGCCTCGTCTGTACCACGGGTGTGTAGACAAGAAGGGTTGATGCGTCTCCAGGGCAGGGAGCGGGGCCTGGCACTGGGCTCCGTGGGCATTGAGCAGACACTTGGGCTGGCCCCGTGGTGGTGAGGGCTGTGGTGGAGAAGCCGTCGGCCCCCACGCTGTGCTACGGCAAGGTGCTGACGTCTGTGGGCCGGGGTTTCGGAGACCCCGCATCAGCAGTTTGAGTGGCTGTGAGGTTGAGGCCAGGTTTGACTAGGTTTAAAAAGAAGGGAGAAGCAGGGTGTGGTGGCGTTTGCTTGGGATCTCTGGTTCAAAGCCAGCCTCGGCAGCTTCATGAGGCCCTCTGCAACTTAGGAAGACCTTGTTTCAAAATAAAAAATAAAGTTTGGCTGGGGGCGTAGATTGGAGGTGTATTATGTCCCTGAGTTCAGTCTGTAACCACAGTACTTGGGAGGCTGAGACAGGAGGATCGCAGGTTCACTGCCGGCCTCAGCAACATAGCGAGGCTTTCCGCAACCTAGCTGCAGTGTTGAAATTGAGTCAGGGGTTGCAGAGGAGTGTGAGACCAGCACTTTTTATCTTGTGCTCCTGGGCAAGGTCTGTCGACCGATGTTGGTCAGCAGAGTTGCACAGGGAGAGGAAGTGAGGGCCTTTAGGTAGCCAGGGTCTGTGGGTGGGGCTAGCGAGGTGGGAGCGTGCCGGGCCTCTCCTGACACCTGGGGTCTGCCCTGTCCCTGCTCTGGCTTCCTGGGCTCCGGGTCTCCTGTCCCAGCTGCAGGGTCCTGTGAGGGGGGGAGGGGACCAGATCTATCATCCCGGCCTTTTGGGGATATTGGTCGACAACCGAGTCAGTAAGTACTTCCTGCTGGCAGGGGCATGTTGTGATGGGGGCCCCTCCACCAGGAGAGGTCGGGTTATTCGGAAGCAGGCAGGCAGGAGTGTGGCTGCAGCAGGAGTCGATTGAAGGTTACCCTGGACAGCTCAGGAACGCGCGTCTGAATGAACGTTAGCAGGCAAGGGGCTAGCAAAAAGGAAAAGGCCAACCGGCGGGTGAGGAGCTCTGAGCCAAGAGAGCTCACCTTCCCTGAAAGAGTGAGCTGCGGAACCACCATTGTTAGTAAGCAAGGGCCTGGGTAGGAGAATTAACGCAGGTGTGCGTCTAGCGGCCCAAGGGGCTCGATGAGGCGGAGCCTAATGATGTGGGCTCGCTGGCTTGAGCGGGAGGCCAGTTGTGGAGCCTCGGTGTGCACAACACTGAACAGTGCTAGACCCACTTAACCCCAAGGTCCAGAAGGGCACATTATTTAAGGGGTTTCGGCAAGCGCGGTGTGTGTCCCGTTTATGGGCATCGCTGCCAGGAGGAGTCTTTCCAAGGAGGCACAGATAAAGCAGTGGGTGACATCTGATCGGACCTGGGATGAGTTTAAAAACTTGACAGTTCGCCGGGCGTGGGGGTGCACACTTGTAATCCCCGCACTTGGGAGGCGGAGACAGGAGGATCGCGCAGGTTCGAAGCCAGCTGTGTGTGCTGGCTTAGGAGATCCTGTTTCCAAATAAAAAAGTATAAAAAAATAGGTCTGGGAGTGTAGCCCGAAGGTACAAGGGTTTCCAGGAACCCCAGTACCACCTAAAAAAAAAAAAAGAAACTTGACAGTTAGTTGGACCAAATTGATGTAGGCGGAAATGGTTCGTGTGGGTGGAAGCTGCCCCTCTAGGGTTTTCTCTGAGTCCAGAGTGTTGATGTGAACCTGCACCTGGGCACTGGCTGGCACATAGGCAAGGGGGAGAGAGAGCGAGCCCAGCGGCCCTGGTGCAGACCCAGCTAGTACAGCTTGCCTGTCACTCCTGAAGCCCGTCACATCTGGTGCCGAAACCTGGGAGGAGGGTCGTCTTCTCCCTCCCTGAGCCCCCTGTGGCTCCCCATGGACCGTCCTCCCGAGGCCCCTGAGCTGAGCCCTCTCTCTGCTTTCTGGGTTTTGGCACCAGATGTAACGTTGAAATTGAGTCAGGAGTCGTGAGGGAGGCAAAATCCAGTAAAGGAGTGTGAGACCAGGCACTTTTTATTTTGCGCTCCCGGGTGAGGTCTGTCAACAGAGGTCAGTCATCAGAGTCACGTCAGAGAGAGGAAGAGAGGGACTTTAGGTAGCCGGGGTCGTGGGTGGGGCTAGCGAGGTGGGAGAGTGCCGGTCCTCTCTCAATTTCTGCGGTCTGCCCCAGCTCTGCTTCTGGTTTCCCAGCCTCCAGGGTCTCCTGTCTCAGCTACAGGGTCCCATAAGGGTAGGGGGAGGGAACCCAACCTATCACTAGTGAAACCCTGTTATAAAACAGAAAGGGTTGGGGCATAGCTCGGAGGTAGAATGCCCTGAGTTCAATCCCCAGCACCA
The DNA here is from genome assembly GCF_963383645.1 of Muscardinus avellanarius. NCBI lineage: Eukaryota > Metazoa > Chordata > Mammalia > Rodentia > Gliridae > Muscardinus > Muscardinus avellanarius. The sequence continues at coordinate 73,915,451 of NC_137802.1, forward strand.
TGAAAATAAATAAATTTAAAAAAAACCAAAAAACAGAGGAGAGCTGGTTGTGGTGGCGCACGCTTGTAATCCCAGCATTTGGGAGGCTGAGACAGGAGGATCCGGGTTTGCAGCCATCCTCAGCTATGGAAGGATGCCCTTTGCATCCCAGTGAGACCCTGTTTCAAAACAAAGAAGAAATAGGGCTGGGGGTGTAGCTCAGAGGTAGAATGCCCCTGGGCTCAATCTCAAGTACCAAAAAAATAAAAATGAAAAATGGAGAAGCAAAGCTGGGCGTGGTGGCACACGCTTGTAATCCCCACGCTTGGGAGGCTGAGACAGGAGGATCGCACAGGTTCGAAGCCAGCCTCAGCTACTTAGTGAGGCTCTCAGCAACTTAGTGAGACCCTGTTTCCAAATAAAATGTAAAATAGGTCTGGAAGTATAGCCCAGAGGTAGAAAGCCTCTGGGTTCCACCCCCAGTACCACCAAAAAAATAAAAAATAAAAAAAAATGGAGGAGCAGAGCATGGTGGCTCATGCTTATAACCCTGTACTTGGGAGGCTGAGACAGGAGGTTCAAAACCATCCTCATAAGTTAGTGAGGCTCTCGGCAACTTAGCAAGACCCATTAAAAAAAAAAAGCCTGGGGTGCAACTTGAAGGTACACCCTTCAAGGTACACACCTTCAATTGAACCGTAATTGCTGGTTCAATCCCCAGCACCACAAAAACAACAGAACCGAATCAGATGGAGGCGTGGAGGGTCAGGCGAGCAGAGGTCAAGTGTGCGTGGCCATCTGAGCGGCTGGTGGGGATGCGCAGAAGGATGCCGCTGCGCAGGTGAGGGCCTGGCGCTCCCGCTGCCCTCGGCAGGACCAGGTTGGTAGAAGCAGTCAGCAGAGGAGTCTGTGGGACATAGGCGCCAGCCAGGGACCCCTTGCCTGGAGGCGCCGCAGTCTGGGGCGGCAGCGGTCGGGAACAGCCTGCGGCAGGCTGCCTGGGTGCTGCTCACGGTCGCGGGCCCTGGCAGAGTGTGAGAATGTGCGCGGCACAGCCCAGGCCAACAGGAGCTGGCCAGCCTGCATCACCGCTGGCACTGCTGCCCCGGCCGGGCCCCGAGGGGAGAGAATGCGGTGCATCGGGCATAGATGAGTCCTGCCTGCAGAGGAGGTGCGAGGTGTGCCAGCCCAGCTGAGGGGCAGAGGGCTCTCAGCAGTACTGTCCTCATGAAATCAGGACCTGAGGACAAAAGACATCCCAAGGCTCTGAGGGAAGGGCAGCCCTGGAACCCCTGCAGTGGGCAGGCAGCCAGGTGTGGGACCATGCCTGTAATCATGGACTTGGGAGGCCGAGACAGAAGGGTCACAGGTTCGAGGCCAGCCTTAGCAATTTGGCAAAACATTGTTTGAAAAATAAGAAATAAAAAGGGCCTGGAGCGTAGCTTAGAGGTAGAATGCCCCTGAGCTCAATCCCTAGTCCCAAACAAAAACAGGCATACCTAAACAAATGAGAAAAGCTGGAGTCAAAAAGGATGCAGGCCTGCAGTAAGTGCCTTCCAGGCAGGGACACTGACCCCAGCAGCGCCTGATGCTTCAGTGGAAGGGCTGCCTCCCATTCACTGTTGAATTGCAATGGGTGGGCAGGGATGAACGGGATGCCCGGGGTTGCCAGTGGGCGTGGTGATACCAAGGAGACCATAAGCTTCTTAGGAGCAGCAGAGGAAAAGTGGGACAGCCCTGTTTGTGTGTGTGTGTGGTTGGGGATGGAACCCAGAGGCATTCTACCACCAAACTACACCCCCAGCCTGACTTTTTATTTTCATTTTGAAATAGAGCCTCACTATGTTGGCGGTGGGCCTCACTAAGTAGCTGAAGCTGGCTGCAAATCTGCAATCCTCCTGTCTCAGCCTCCCAAGTACTGGGATTACAAGTGTGCGTCACCACGCCCGGCTTGGGGCAGTCCCTGCAACAGGAGTGTGGGGCCTAAGGCCACAGCCCCTGAGGTCTGAGTGCGAGCCTGTGGAAGCTGTTGGGGCCCTTTGTAAACACGGGGATGAGGTGTACACAGTGATCTGTGCCCAGCCCTGTTTTGCTGTGCTGTAATTGCCTTCCTGGAGATCACATGGGAACACTGCTGCTGTGTCATCTCTCCTGAGCGACCAGAGCGCCAGGGCCACGGCCCTGTGCCTCGGAGTGCGGGCTGCAGGCCGAGCTGAACAGGCTGCCTGGCTGCGCAACCCCAGTGCTCCCTTGGGGTAAGCGCCAGAGGCAGAAGTGCTAGACCAAAAGATAGGGCATCTTTTTTTTGTGTGTGTGGTGCTGGGGGAGGAACCCAGGGCCTTCTACCTCTAGGCTATACCTCCAGCCTATTTTATTGTATTTTTTTTAAATTTGGAAACAGGGTCTTGCTAAATTGTTGAGAGCTTCACTAAGTTACTGAGGCTGTCCTTGAACCTGTGATCTTTCTCAGCCTCTGAAGTACTAGAATTATAAGCCTGTGTCACTACACCCAGCTAGATGGGGCATCTTTATTTTTTTTTATTTTTTTTATTTTTTGGTGGTACTGGGGTTCCTGGAAGCCCTTCTTCCTCCGGGCTACACTCCCAGACCTATTTTATATTTTTGAAACAGGGTCTCTTACGCCAGCACGGCTGGCTTCGAACCTGCGCGATCCTCCTGTCTCCGCCTCCCAAGCGCGGGGATTACAAGCGTGCGCCACCACGCCGGGCTAGATGGGGCATCTTTAAAACTCATTTCTGACTGGGTATGGGGGTTCATCCTGGTAATCCCAGTACTTGGGAGGCTAAGATAGGGGGATTGCAGGTTTGAGGCCAGCCTCAGTGATTTAGTGAGACTCTGTTTCAAAATTTAAAAAATAGAGCCAGGCATGGTGGTACACGCTTGATATCCCAGCATTTGGAAGGCTGAGACACGAGGATCGTGGTTTGCAGACAGCCTCAGCTACCTAGGCCCTTTGCAACTCAGTGAGATCTTGTTTCAAAAATATAATGAAGAAGCCGGGCGTGGTGGCGCACACTTGTAATCCCAGTACTTGGGAGGCTGAGACAGGAAGATCGCACAGGTTTGAAGTCAGCCTTAGCTACTTAGTGAGGCTCTCAGGAACTTAGTGAGACCCTGTTTCCAAATTTCCAAATAAAGTATAAAATAGGTCTGGGAGTATATCCCGGAGGTAGAAAAGCCCCTGGGTTCCACCCCCAGTACCACAAAAAAAGCCAGGCGTGGCGGCGGATGCTTATAATCCCAGCATTCCCAAGGATCGCGGTTCGCGGACAGCCTCAGCTACTTAGTAAGGCCCTCTACAACTTAGTGAGGCCCTGTTTCAAAATAAAGAATAAAAAAAAATAGGGCAGAGGGTATAGCTCGGAAGTCTTACGCCCCTGGGTTCCATCCCCAGGCCCGCAAAAATAAATAAATAAATAAATAAATAAATAAATAAATAGAATAGAATAAAAAATAGGGCTGGGGGTGGCTTGGAGGTAGAATGCCCCTGGGTTCTATCTCCCAGTACCGCAAAAAAATAAAATAAAATAAAAATATGTCTGGAGGCCTAGCTCAGGGTTAGAATGCCCCTGGGTTTATTCTCCACTACCACAAAAAAAAGCAGTTTGTTTTGTTTGTTTGTTTGTTTGTTTGTTTGTTGGGTCTGGGGATGGAACCCAGGGGCATTCTACCTCTGAGCTATACCCCCTGCCCTATTTTTTATTCTTTATTTTGAAACAGGGTCTCACTGAGTTGCAGAGGGCCTCACTAAGTAGCTGAGGCTGTCCATGAACTGCGATCCTCCTGTCTCAGCCTCCCGAATGCTGGGATGACAGGTGTGCGCCACCACGCCCGGCTCCAAAAAAAGGTAGTTTTATCTCTTTATCTCTGAAAGTGCTGACCCAATTTTGTCTTGGAAGCTGGCGCTTATATACTGTGGAGCAGGATGGAGGCCCCACGCTCAGTGTATTTCCAGCGCTGGTGAGGGTGCAGTGCCAGGTGAGCACAGGGTGGGGACCTCTCAGAGGGGACGGTGGGCAGCTGAGTCTCCACCCCAGAGACGCTCCTCTCGGAGGTGAGGGAGGAGCATGCGCCTCAGGGCGTCACACTGCCCCAGGCTCTGGGTTTCAGTCTCCAGGGTGAGGCAGGCAGGAAGCTGGCTTCCTGGTGACGCCTCGGGGTACGGAGAGTCTAAGAGGGGCGCTGTGCCTGGTGGGGCCAGCGTGGGTCTGGCCAGGCCTTGTGCATTCGCTCCTGGGCTGGAGGCAGTAGCATCCCGACCCCTGGCTGGCTGCGGCCCAGCCCTGGCCCTCCAGCTCTGGGGCGGCGCTGGCCGCTAGGACTGTCAAGCAGCCACACCTAGCGGCCATGGCGCTCACTCAGAGTTCCCACTTACCACACTAAAGGGAAGGTAAAAACCGCGCAATTAATGTTAGTAATGTTAGCTCAGTATACCAAGGTACTATCCCTTGCACATGTAATCAATAGGAAAATCAGGTTGTTTATTTTCGCGTGAGGCTTTGCGTGGAGTGTGTCACACGAGGAGCCGTCTCCGGCTGCTGCTTGTGGGCAGGCTGGGCGCTCTGGCTGTGTCCCCCGTCTCATGCTGGGAGGGCACACACTGGCTGCCAGCTCCAAGCCGAGGAGGGTGGAGGGCCATGCCGATGTCCGGGTCACCGGTTCGTCCGCCCAGGCTGAGCCTGCGCTTTAACTAAGGATGGATGCCCTCTAAGTGATCAGACACAGATAGAAGTAAAGTGCAGTCTCTTGTGGGTCGGGGGATGGGCACACCCGCAGGCCACACACATGGGGCTGGGGACACGCGGAGAGGAAGGCACTGTGGGCCCTGTGGTCCTGTGAGCAGTTCTCCTCCACTGCGAGCTCAGGCAGGTCTCTGCAGCAGACCACATCTGCACAGTCACGTGGGTGTGACGTGCACAGGGTCAGTCCGGCAGGCTGTATCCCGGGGCCAGGGAGGTGGTCACCAGCTGGCGTTGGATCAGGCAGAGATGTGTGTGGACCTCCTCAGGAGCGGAAGGAGGTGGTGCTAGGAAGCTGATTCCAGGGTGGTCGAGCTGCTGGTGACTTGTGCTCAGCATAGATCCCGAGGCTCCATGAGTGAGAATTCACCAGCCTGGTCAGAGCCCATTGCTGCGGACGTCCAGTATTCAGGTGGTCCCTGCCTCCGCCTGTCTCGCTGTGGCCCAGCCACTCGGTGTGGGAATAGCGTGGGCTTTTTGTAAATGTCAAGTCCCTGAACTCACTAGAGGGGACTCAGCCCTCAGAGCTGCCCCCGTCCTGGCAGAGCCTTCTCCCACGCCCTGTTACCCCCTCCCAGCCTAACTTCGAGGCTGAATCCCTCCGCTTTGCATACTGCTCCTCTGAGTAGGTGCTGTACCTCCGCGCAAGGCCAGGTGGTCTCGCTCCTGGGGCTGGAGGGGCTGCCGGTGAGGGTGGTGCTCTGCTGATCTGAGACCGCCAGTGGCCACACTCAGGTCCACTTGTGCCTAGAGGTTCCATAGCTGGGACTCTCCCAGGATCAGCTGCTTGGCTTTCTTGCTCACTCCAGCCTGGCTGGGCTGGCAAGTGGTGGGCCCAGACACCGGTGCCTTGCTGGTGCTCTGCAGGCCTCCGGGGCCCGTGGGAGCTGTGCCCAGTATGTCCCCCCGGCGGCCTTCCCTGGCTTTCGTCGGCATGTCACTGGTGCGGACAGTGCAGTGAGCTCGTGTTGGTAGTGCTGGTGTTTTACAGACAGGTACTGCCTGTCCCCAGAGCATGGTATACTTCACAGGAGCCAGGGCCCACACAGGCAGACGGTCCCCCCAGGGTGAAAGTCCTTAGGCCTGCCCTGCCCGGACACCTCGCTGGCCTGCGAGGGCGAGACCCTGTCCATTCCCTCAGCACTCGCCCTGTGGCCGAGGGGCTTCTCTGGAGGAGGCCACACAATGTACCTGGTGTCGTGTCCTAACTGATGAGCTGGAGTCTGCTGACTTGGCCTGGCCCAGGCGCAGGAGCAGCTTTGTGGGTTCTGGGGTTCCAGTCGTTTGCAGCTCATGAGGTCTGCGCAAGGGTGCCGCGCAGCTGCACTGACGTGGGAAAACCACAGGCCCCGTGTCCAGGACAGAGAGCTCTGCTTGCTGGCCTGGTGGCAGAAGGTCTGGAAGCGATTTTGGCCAGCCCTCCCTCGGCCTGTGGCCGCTTGACATGTTTACTGGCCCTTCCTCTCAGACCCCACGAGGGAATCTGATCCGCCTGCTGCTCCTTTTGGAGAAGCCGCACATCAAAGCCCGGCCGGCATGTACTGTGCCCCGTTTGTCATCTGTGTCCATGGTGCCCCAGGGAAGGGTTTCGAGAGGGGGCACTGGCGACGCTCACTGGCGGATGGTGTGGGGCCGTGCCAGGCAGGGTCAGTAGCTGGGCCAGCTGGGTGATGACCAGCTGGGCTCTGCAGCCGATTAGTGACATGCCTGTCACATTCAAGGGACAGGACCCTTGGTCTTCCTACCCCCCTGCCTCGGGCTCTCATGGGGGTGCTGTCCTTGGGAAGACAACCTAGGGAAGGAAAGATTCCTCGGGGCTCAGCGTCAGAGTTTGAGTCCACGGTTGCGCGCCCCAGTGTTCTCAGCTTGTGGTGAGGCAGGTCATGGGGAGAGGAAGGGAGGATGTCAGGGACAAGGTACAGACCCAGAGCTCCTCCCCCAAAGACCCATTCCCTCCGGCCAGGCTCCCCTCCTGCTGTTTCCACCACCTACCACAGTCCGTGGAGTTGTGAGTGCATCAGTGGCTTTGCTCACAGACAAGGTCAGAGCCTGTGGTTTCTCCCTTCCCAAAGCCCGGCTCTGAGCACCGCTGGGCCACGACCGATCCTTCATGCAGGAGCCCTGGGATGCTCCAGAACCAGCCCGGCAGCCTGTCTTCCTGAGCTGAGATGTTCCCTTCTCTCCTCTGGTGGCTTTAGGCAGAAGAGCCACATGGGCTAGACAGGATGGCACACGCTTGTAATCCTAGTGCTTGGGAAGCTGAGACAGCAAGAACGCAGGTTTGTGGCCAGCCTCAGCTACTTGGTGAGGCCCTCAGCAGCTTAGTGACACCGTTTCAAAATAAGGAATAAGCCGGGCGTGGTGGCGCACGCTTGGGAGGTGGAGATAGGAATAAGCCAGGCATGGTGGTGTGATGGTGCATGCTTGTAATTCAAGCATCTGGGATGCTGAGACAGGAGAATCATGGTTCGAGGACAGGCTCAGCTACTTAATGAGACCCTGTTTCAAAATAAAGAATAAAAGCTGAGTGTGGTGGCGCATGCTTGTAATCCCCGCGCTTGGGAGACTGAGACAGAAGGATTGCACAGGTTTGAAGCCAGCCTCAGTTACTTAGTGAGGCTCTGTTTCCAAATAAAATATAAAATAGGTCTGGGAGTATAGCCTGGAGGTAGAAAGCCTCTGGGTTCCACCCTCAGTACCACCCAAACAAAACAAAAATAAAAAGAATAAAAAATAGGGCAGAGGGTGTAGCTCAGAGGTTGAATGTCCCTGGGTTCCATCCCCAGACCCGCGAAAATAAGTAAATAAATAAATATATAAATAAATAAAATAAAGAATAAAAAATGGGAGCGCCGGGCGTGGTGGCACACGCTTATAATCCCCACGCTTGGGAGGCAGAGACAGGAGGATTGCGCAAGTTCGAAGCCAGCCTTGCTGGCTTAAGAGACCCTGTTTCCAAATAAAATATATAAAATAGGTCTGGGAGTGTAGCCTGGAGGCAGAAGGGTTCCATCCCCAGTACCACCAAAAAAAGAAAAAAAAGAAAAAAAAACTAGGGCTGGGGATGAAATTCAGAGGTAGAATCTCCCTGGGTCCCATCCCCAGTAAAAAAAAAAAAAAAAAAAAGGGGGGGGGAATTAAAAAGTAGGGCTGGGGTGTAGCTCAGAAGGCCCTGAACTTGGCGCCTCCTGTCTGGTGCGTTTGGGGTCTTGTGTCTCCTGAGCTCTGGGCTTGGGGTTTCTGGTGGCAGGTGTCTGTCCCCCTGGGCAGAGGTAGGTCCAGCAGCCAGTTGGTGGCGGTTCCTGAGCAAGTGCTCCCCAGTTCTGCCTGGCCTCGCGTGGAGGCCGCACCGGCCTGCGGTAGGTATCCTCTGCTTCGTGGAAGCACCGGGCTCGGGCCATGAGCCTTGCCTCCTGCTGAGGCTCTGCATGTGGCCAAGGCTGGTGGCCAGGCAGGGAAGGGATGTACCCTGGAGCCCAGGAGCAAGAGGAGAGATCAGAGAGAGCACGGAAGAGGAAGGAAAGATGCCAGCCCTCCTGTGGGAGGGGCCGCGGCCTGGCTGGCCGGCGGCAACAAAACACACACAGTGGCCCGCCATCTTTGCCAGGGGTGTGTCTGGGTGGCACTCAGGCCTTCCCTATCAGGTCCTTTCCCCCTGTGAAGGCCAGTCTCACTTGTGTGCGTCCCCATGGAGGCGGGATGCTGGCCTCAGGACACCGCCTACGTGTGCCTTGCCCTCAGGCACCAGCTCAGCTCCAATGCGCCCGGTGCGCTATGGGGCCGAGGCAGCTGTGAGGCTGGCAGTAGTTGCCTCCTCTGCCTGGGTCCTCCTGTGGCCAGTTCCTCTTCTCTCCAGGAGAGGGACTAAGGTCCAAGATGGACTTTCGGCATTTGAGGTGAATTTTACAATGGCGTGTCAGGAAATTTAAGAGTGAGCTTGTCCTTGGGGGCCGTGGGTGTCAGCATGGGCAAATTGCAGGGCCAGGATGTGACCGGCATCTGCGGTCAGTGTAGGTGGCTGCGCACGTGGCTGTGATGTGCAGAGGGGCGGTGGCGGGGTCAATGGACAGATGCGGCAGTCTTGCCAGCGAGCGCAGCGGCCGAGCTGAGTGACGCCGTCCAGGATGGAGATGGACAGGACAGCAGGAAGAGCAGGGAGGGTCTGGTACCTGGTCTTCCTGGCCTGTTTGTGCCCGCCAACCCTGCGCCAAGCCCTTGGCCTGTGGCCATTGCCCTCAGTTACTGTCTGGCTTATGGTGTGAATCACCTTGGAGCCCATCCTGCCCTGCTCGACCCTGCAGATGCCCATCCGAGCCTTGCAGGAAAGCGCCACCATTACTGTCCATGTTGTGGGCTGCGGCTCCCAGCTGGGATGTGGTGGGGCACAGCCCACCTCCTTCGGGACACTGGGCCCTGCAGGCACAGGTGACAAGCCGTGGTTCCAGGGTGTGGATGGTCAAGAGCTGACGCTCTGGCCCCAGGAAGGCCGTTGCCCTATTTGGCTGGGGTCTGGGCAGAGGGGATAGTGCGGTGGTGCTCGTGCTTAGGAACTGGGCCACTTAGCTCTGAGGCTACTTAGCAGGTCTGCGCTCTGAGTTGTTTCTGGTGGTCTCTGGTTGGTGTCTCTTTTAGAGGCAGCTTCAGATGACAGCCTGGGGACCCTCCCAGGACCTGTTGCAGGCCCTTGGACTGGTGCATGACTGGGTGCCACCTCCAGGGATTGGCAGGGCGGCTTGTCCCGCTCCTGTGTGGCCCTCGGGTCCAGCCTCCAGGCTGGGGGGTGGGAGAAGTCCCCGGACTGCGTGCTCTGGGCTGGGCCCGCGTAGCTCGCCTCATGGAGAGGGGAGGAGGCCTTGGAGACCCCGGGCCAGGGAGACTGGGTCCCCTCGGTCCCAGCCGTCCTGTGGGGCGGTCCCTGATGTGTTCTTTCCTGTCCTTCCAGGGAGCGTCTGCAGCAGCCTGGAGAGGTGACCCCTGTCTGTGTGTACATGAGGGATGAGGTAGGTGTTGGCCACCCACCCTTGTGCAGCCCGCCCTTTCCAGCTGGAAGCTCCCCGCTTCACTGTCTTCAAAGAGGCAGCCGGGGCAGCAGGCTTCTGAAAGCTGATGTGTTTTATGGAAAAAAGCGGAACAGTGGCTCTGTTGGAGCTTGGCTGCGGCTGCCAGGCTGCTCCCAAACCTCCCTCTGCGGCCTGTTTGTGTTTTCAGCTTCTCTCAAAGCCCAAGAGTCACAAAAGTGGTTTCTTTTTAATAAATATTTGCTTTGCTTCGTGTTTTGATCTTTTTCAAAACCGAGTGCAGCATGGCGCAGCGAAGCCTGGCAGTGGGGGCCTGCGTCTGTCGGCCCTGCCCAGCCCCGCGTGGCAGGCTCCTGCCTCCTGGCTGTCCCGACCTCACAGGGCTTTTTGTTCCCACCTTGGCCCCACGCCCTTTCCTGGCTGGGGGCTGAGCCTGCCTGCGGGACGGGACTTCATCCTGGCCTAGAGCTGCGAGGGGGCAGGAAACAAGCTGAGCGGGTGGGGGCCACCTCGCCAGCGCCTCCCTGGGAGGACGCGGCCATGGCCACCAGACCCGGGCCTGCCACTGGTGCTTGGCACACAGTCCGGCTTTTGTGTTGTGTGGAGGCAGCTTCCCAGAGCCGGCCTTAGCTCAGTGGACTTGGCTATCTGGGCCTGAACTCTTCTGTCTAGAGCTGAGCATCAGGAGTGACCCTTGAGGGCCAGAAGATAGATCAGTGCCTGAGTCCTTGCCTGGCACGTGGAAGGCCCTTGAGCTTCAGCCCCTAGCACTGCCGTAAAAGAAAAAAGTAGTTCTTGAGAGGGAGGACCTAGAAGAGCAGGTCCGAGTCCCTGAGGCAGTGTGACCGTGTGTGTGTGTGGAGGAGCTGGCCTGGGCCCTGCCCTGCCAGGAGAGCCTGTGAGGTGGCCGTTCTGAGCTGAGACTGGGGTGGGCGCCTCCAGCGGTCCTCAGCCCCGCAGACAGTGGGGATTCCCTCCACAGGGGTTCTCGGGCTCCTGGAGCCTGCGGGCAAGGCGGAGTGAGCAGGGATGCACCTAACGCTGCTCTGCCCCTTACTGCCACAGGCAGGCTGCAGGGAGGAGGCTCAGAACGCTGCCCTCAGCAGGCTGGCCTGTGGTGGCCATGGGCCTGGCACTTGGGGAGCAGAGCCGCAGGGTTGTGGGTGGGGTGGGGTCGCCTGCTGCCCGGGAGGAGCCGGCCAGGGAGTGCCCGTGCACCTCCAGTCTTCTACCCGCCCACCCCTGCTGGCCTCGAGTCCCTGGCCTGTTCTGCTCTCTGTCCTGCTCTGTGTCTCTGGCCCGTGTCAGCTTTGGGCAGGGCACCCCCTCCAGTCAGTCCTCCTCCTGGGCCTCGATGGGCGCCGGTCACAGCTGAGGATGCTGGATCGAGAGGGAGTGTAGGCCATGGTGGGCACAGGTGGAGGGCGTTCTGGGAGGGTGCGGTGGGCCTGACTGTGCAGGCTCAGGGCGCCCTCCTGTGCTCCTCAGGTGACCGGCAGGGCCGCCTTGCAGAGCACCACGCTGCAGTCACTGGGCCTCGTCGGGGGCAGCGCCACCATCAGGTAGGCCGTCCAGCTTTGGGAAAGCGCTGGGATGGGGATGGTGCCTTCCTGCCAGCTCTCCTCTTTCCGGGGGTGAAGCGGACACGGGAGGGGCCGTGGTGTCTTTCTGGAGGAGGAAGAGATGCTTTGCTCACTCTCTGGCTCCCACCTAGGTTTGTTGTGAAGTGCTGTGACTCTGCGGGCAAGCAGGAGCCTGGGGCCTCCAGGAGCAAGACCCCAGGAAGCCCAACTTCCTCCATGTCTGCCAACCAGGCTGCTGGCAGCCCTGTGCTCCCCTTGGACTCAGGGGAGCTCAGCAGGGGCGACTTGAGCCGGCAGGATGCCGTGGCCACCTCGGGGACCGGCCTCATGGGGAGCCTGGAGCCAGCAGACACTGGGGCGAAGCAGAGCGAGAGAGAGCCCGCCCCTGCCCCCTTCGTTCCTTTCTCTGGTGGGGGCCAGCGCCTGGGGGGCCCTTCCAGGCCCTCGGGGTCTCCAGTGTCATTCTCAGCTCAGGGCCCCAAGTCCTCTAGCCCTGGAGGCCCTTCCAAACCCAAGAAATCAAAGCCTGGAGTGGAGCCACAGCGGGAGCTGGAGCCGGTGAGGGCTGGGCCTTGGGGTGGGGCCGGGCGTCCTTCTCGCTCAGGAGCAAGCCCCTTGGCTGGTTGTGGCAGCCACCACCCCCTGGTGTCTTCCCAGCTTGTGGCTTCTAGGGTGTGTGTGTGTGTGTGTGTGTGTGTGTGTGTGTGTGTGTGTGATGTGCTGGGAATGGAACCCAGTGGCAGTCTACTGCCAAGCTATGCCCCAGTCCTTTTTATTTTTATTATTTATCTATTATTTTTTGCAGTACTGGGAATTGAACCCAGGGGCATTCTATCCCGGAGCTACATCCCCTGCCTTTTTTTTTTTTTTTGGTGGTACTGGGGGTGGAACCCAGAGGCTTTCTACCTCCAGGCTATACTCCTAGACCCATTTTATATTTTATTTGGAAACAGGGTCTCACTAAGTTGCTGAAAGCCTCACTAAGTAGCTGAGGCTTCGAACCTGCGTGATCCTCCTGTCTCAGCCTCCCAAGTGCAGGGATTACAAGCGTGTGCCACCACGCCCGGCACCCCCTGCCCTATTTTTAATTTTTATTTTTGAAACAGGGTCTCACTGAGTTGCAGAGGGCCTCAGTAACTACCTGAGGCTGTCTGTGAACTGCAATCCTCCAGTCTCAGCCTCCCGAATGCTGGGATTACAAGCGTGCGCCACGACGCCCAGCTCCAGCCATGTTTTTTATTTATTTATTTATTTTTGTGGGTCTGGGGATGGAACTGAGGCATTTGACCTCGGAGCTACACCCCCTGCCTATTTTTTATTCTTTATTTTGAAACCGGGTCTCACTGAGTTGCAGAGGCCTCACTAAGTAGCTGAGGCTGTCTGCAAACCACGATCCTCTGGTCTCAGCCTCCCGAATGCTGGGATTATGAGCGTGCGCCACCATGCCCGGCTTATCCTTTTTTTTTTTTTTTTTTTTTTTTTTTGGTGGTGGTACTGGGGTTCTTAGAAGCCCTTCTACCTCCAGGCTACGTTCCCAGACCTATTTTTACATTTTTATTGGAAACAGGGTCTCCTAAGCCAGCGCACGCGGCTGGCTTCGAACCTGCGCGATCCTCCTGTCTCTGCCTCCCAAGCGTGGGGATTACAAGCGTGCGCCACCACGCCCGGCTATCCATTTATTTTGAAACAGGGTCTCACTAAGTTACAGAGGGCCTCACTAAGTAACTGAGATTGGTGGTGGACCTGCGATCCTTCTGTCTCAGCCTCCCAAGTGCTGGGATTACAAGCGTGGGCCACCATGCCCGGCTTGCATGGTGGCAAGTCAACCTGACAGGAGATTGTGATATCTTGGGCCACTAAGTAGGGCTCTGACTGCCTGGTAGGGACTTCCTTGGCATGGAGGTTCCCATGGCTGTGGTTAACCTTGGTTAGGAGTTAGGAGCGGCCCTGAGCCCTGGTGTAGCGACTGGGTCCGGGGCTGGTGGCCTCACTGGCGCCTGTGATGCGCGTTGCTCTCGTGATGGCTTTGTGAGTGGGAGTTGTGTGCACGCCCGTGTGCTCAGCGTCTGCCCGGCTTGTCTCAGAGCTAGACCTGTCTCAGCCCATTTGCCTGGTTCTCCCGCTATCCTGGTAACCTCACCCACAGCCCACGCGGGGCAGGGCACTGTGTGTATCACACCAAGTGGACGGCTAGCAGGTGGTGGCACGGCCCCCCACCTGGGGCCGCGTCTGGGTGCTGGCGGACTCCGCGGGACGTCCACCTCCACGCTGGACATCTGATGGCCCTGGCTACTGCAGCCGTGGCCGGGCTCCTGAGCAGATGGGCGAGGTGCGGGCCAGCTGTTCGGCTCGTGCCTAGAAGGCAGGGCCTGGGTTTCCTCAGGCTCTGGGTCTCTGCAGCCGAGCACGGGGCTTCTCTAGACTCTCTGGAGATGGGAGTTTGCATACCCCGCAGACATCAGCACTGGGGTCGGGCTGCGGTGGCGTTCCCTGTCCTCGAGCTCCTCCGGTGATGGGAGACTCCGTCCAGCCCACACCGAAACGCCTCAGGCCCTTGGGACATGCAGGACTCCCCTCCAGGCAGGGCTCCTGGGAAGCTCTGGCTCTTCCTCCCAGAGTTCCAAGCAGAGCTCCGTCAGCAGGATGGGAAAGCCACAGCTTCTGGCCCCCGCTGGAGAGGGCCCTTCCTCTGGCTGGCATGTAATCTGAAGCCTGTCGCCTGGAGCTGGCAGTCATAGCTGGCCGGGGGTCTTGAAGGGGCACGGCTGGTTTGGAGAGAGGAGGTGAAGCGTGTTTTGTTCAGCACGCACTTCTGCCTTGGCGTTAGGAATGTCCGTAGAGAGACAGCGTCTGGGCCAGCCTCAACCTCGCCTGTCACCTGTGACGCTCCACAGAGCCACCGGAGCCGCAAGGGGAGTGCACCCGGATTTCAGGGGCTGGGGATGGAGCGCAGAGGTAGAATGCCCTGTGTTCAATCCTCAGGAGCACCAAAAAGAAAAAGAAAAAAAAAGGATTAAGAGAGTTAGCCCGTTGCAACATAACAGGAAGGACAACCAACAACACAATCCTTCCTTCACAGGGGAAACAAGATTCTCCACCGAGCAGGCATGGTGGCACAGCCTGTAATCCCAGCATTTGGAAGGTTAAGACAGAACCTGCAGGTTCCAGGACAGCCTCAGCAGCATAGCTTGCTGACACCTTGAGCAGTCTAGTGAGACTGTTTCAAAAACAAAAAATAGAGCCAGACATCGTGGTGCACACTTGTAATCCCAGCATTTGGGAGGCTGAGACAGGAGGATCATGGTTTGAGGACAGCCTCAGCTACTACTTAGTGAGGCCCTCTGCAGCTTAGTAAGACCTTGTTTCAAAATAAAGAATAAAAAATGTAAAATAAAATATAAATAAAAAATAAAGAATAAAAATAGGGCTGGGGGTATAACTCAGAGATATACTCAGAGATATAACTCAGAGAATACTGGGTTCCATCCCCAGTACTGCAAAAAATAAAAGAAAGAGAAAAACCTGTATGTTGTTTTCTGGCCTTCAACATAGGTTTTTTTGTGGTGTTGTTTGTTTTTTGCAGTACTGGGGATGAAACCCTTCTACCTCCGAGCTACATACCCAGCCCTATATTTTATTTTATTTTATTTTATTATTTTTTGAAACAGGGTCTCACTAGGTTGGTGAGAGTCTCACTACCCGCTGAGGCTTTTCTTGAACCCGTATCCTCCCAAGTATGGGAGTTACAAGCATGTATCACCATGCTGAGCTCTTCTGTTCTAATCATTTGTCTTAGTTGTTGGGGTTTCTGTAATAATGCCGGGTTTGCCTTTCCTCTTTGTTTTTGTTTTGGGTACTTGGGATTTCACCAGGGTATTTTACCTCTGAGCTACACTTCCAGCTCTATCTTATTTATTTTGAAACAGGGTCTCACTAAATTACCGTCCTCTGGCCTCTAACTTGCAATCTCCTTGTCTCAGCCTCTCACGTCCTGGGTGTACAGGTGTGTGCCACCATGCCTGGCTTTTCTTCTTCCCTCTGTCTGTGCTCTGTTCTTTTTTTTCTGGGTTGCTGATATTTGGTAAATAGTAGCTATATGAGCCTGATCATAGAGGAACAATCTGTGGATGACTGTTACAGCAAAAAGTCTTTGTCAAGCTAAGGAAGTTACTGTTCTTAATTTTCTGAAATTTTTCTTAATATACTTAGGTTTTTTTTTTTTTTTTTTTTTTTTTGGGGCGGGTCTGGAGATGGAACCCAGAGGCATTTGACCTCCAAGCTATACCCCTGCCCAATTTTTTTTATTCTTTACTTTGAAACAGGGATTCGCTGAGTTGCGGAGGGCCTCACTAAGTAGCTGAGGCTGTCCGTGAACTGCGATCCTCCGGTCTCAGCCTCCCGAGTGCTGGGATGACAAGCGTGCCCACCATGCCCGGCTGGTGTTGATGTTTATGTACAGTTTTTTCTGCATCAGGTGAAGTGAGTGTTTTCCCTTGAGTTCATGGGCATGTGTGGTGTGGAGAGATCTCTGTATCGAGCTGTGCTTGCATTCCAGGAGTCTTCTGGCTGCCGGGCACCGTTCATCTTGGGCAGCTACCACTGTGTTTCAGACTTGTGTATCTGTGTGGTGAGACAGGCTGAGATTTTCTCCTGGTTTCATCTTTGTCCAGCCTGGGAATGGTGACCATCGCACTGTGAGGGAGGGTGTCAGCCCTCCCCTTTTGTGTCCTGGAAATAGCCTTTGAGAGAGGCGCGTCCATGGCGGAAGGGTATGCGATACTCCAGGCTGTGCTGCCATTGCAGCTGGTGCACGTGAGGCCCAGGTGGATGGCTTCTGAGCATGTGTTTGTGGGGCTCTGTTGCATCCCACCTTGTCCCTTCTCTGGGAGCCACTGTCCAGATGGGCTTCCTGGCCCTTTACCTGACTTGTCCCTGTCGTCCCTGGCCTATGTCCTGGCCTCATCTTGGAGCCTTGTGGGCAGTTGCTTAAGTCTCCCTTGTCTCATCTGCAGAATGGGGGTGCTTGCGGCACCTTGGACTGAGTGCCGGAGTAGGTGGGGTGGGGCCCCAGCCACCCTCAGTCATGGGCTGGCAGTTCTGAGAACCCAGCTGTCTCCAGCAGCAGGGCCAGGCCTGGGCTTCTGCCCCCGCCTCATCTCCCACTGCTGTTTAAGATGGTGGGTCTGAGTCTGGTCCCTGGCTCCAGGCATGGGTTCTCCTGCCTTTGCTGTTCTTTCACATGGTTCTTCACTCTGGTCCTGGCTTGGGGCACAGCGGCTCCTGTCTTTGTGGTCGTCCTGTCTGGTTCCTGCCTCCAGACACAGCAGCCTCCGCCTTTGCGGCTCCCGTGTCTCCCTCGCTGTGGCTCCTGTCTCAGGGCGCAGAGTCCCACCTTGTCGTTCTCACTCCCAGGTCTGCTCCGTGGGAGCTCGTGCTCCTCATAAAATGCGCGTTCCTGTTTCAGTGGAGCCCACCTTCCTACGCGATCTCACCGTCACCATGCATCAGACCTGGTCCTGCATCTCACATTGAGGTGACCCGTTCTGGGAACAGGGAGCAGGCCTTGCTGGGGAGGCCCGCTGTCCCCTGCGTCCTGCCAGGTCTCTGCCCTTTGCCTGCCGCCCGCCTCCACCCACCACTGCGGGACCCTTGCTCCTGGCCGGCCTTGGGGCCGGGGGCCAGAGGTTGGTGTGTGTGAGAACCAAGGTCCGCCATTGGTTATCGCCACTGGGGCTGCCGCTCTCTCAGGGCTACCTGTGTGAGCCCATGTGGGCACACTGTAGTCCTGGCACTGTGTGAGCCCCCATGCCGCAGGGAAGCGCTTGCTCCTGCCTCCTGCCACATACCTGGTGGTGCGCTGTGGCTGTGGCCACTCCCCGCTAGTCCAGGTCCTGCGTGGTGCCCTGAGCCCGGGGCTGTTCTGTGTGTCCTTGTGTGGTAGCAGGAGAGGGGACCAAGTCCCAGGACCTGTGCATCTTGGTGTGGGATAGTGTGCCCTGCCCCAGTGATGGTGACGCTGCCTGAGCCTCCTGGAAGTAGGGCTGGTTGGGGGCTGGTGCTGGGCCTGGCCACTTCGGCCTGTTTTTTTGGGACCCCGGGTTTGAGGGACCAGCACTGTCTTGTGTGCGGATGGCTCGGCCTGGGCAGGGCCTGACTTGGATATGCCTGCCGTGTTGGGGCTGGCGCAGCTGACCTGGGCTGCTCTGGGGTGGCTGGCCCTGTCCCAGGGAAGGGTCCCAGTACAACCCCAAGGGCTGATCCAGGGCCGCAGCCAGAGCCCAGGAGGGGGTGCGTCCTCCCGCCTCCACCCGCCCTGGGCCTTTGATCTGGAGCAGGCGGCTGATTGATTGCGGACAGTCCCGCCTGCTCCGCAGGCCTCTTGTCACCAGCAGCCACACGCCCAGAGGGCCAGCCAGCCGCATGTGTCTGCTCTGTGTCCCTGCCCCGTCCTGGGGGGAGGGGGCGGGCGTAAAACAGAGCTTTTTGGGGGAACTTCAAAGGTGCACTGTAGTAATCAAAAAGAGTTTCCAAGTTCCCCATTAATGTTTTGCCTGTGTGTGGTTTTTGGATTTAAATAAAGACTTAGAAGAAAGAGACAGGATAAGATGTAGGCAGGTCCTCACCGAGGCCGGGGTGGTGCACAGACCCGGGCGGTTCCTGCCTTTGATCTCAGGCATTAATTATTAGAAGGTGGTTTTACTGCGATCAGAACTGGGCGCTGGGAGAGGCTGGGCTGCCCGGCGCCCCCTGGCCCTGTCCTTTGAAGTCCCTCCACGGCCGGGAGGCCGCCCTGCAGCTCTGCCTGCCTGCCGATCCTAGCAGACCCCCCCCCAATGCTGGTGGACGCCCCAGCAGCTGCTGGCACAAGGGCTGATCCCGATCAAAGACCTGTCCGCGGGCAGGGCTGGCGGCTGCCGCCTGCCCCTCCCCCGGGGGGTTTCCTCAGCGCTGGGCGCCCTCGTCAGGAGGCCTGGCCTTCGCCCTCTGCCCAACACCCTCAGGACTCCTGGGGTTGTGAGGGCATGCCTGGGAGGTATGGGAGTGTGAAGCGCTCGCTGCCTCAGTGAGGTGAGGATGTGCCCGGGGTAGTGGGCACGGCTGAGCCTGGGCAGCAGGTGACCTTGGAGGGCTGGGCTCCGTGCTGTGTCAAGCCTCCTGGCTGCCCTGCTGCTCCTCAGCCCTGCCCTCGCCTCGCCTCGCCTCGCCCTGCCCACGGGTCAGCCTTGTGGGGGTGTCGTGGACAAAGCCCAAGCCCAGCTGTCCTGAGCCGCAGGCCATGCCTTCATTGCAGGCCACAGGTTTGCTGGCAGAGGGCTCAGCAGCTGTGCAGGTGGCCCCTGCACATTTTGGCTGCTTTGTGTGTGTGTGGGGGGGGGGGTCTGGGGACGGAACCCAGGGGCATTTGGCCTCTGAGCTATACCCCCTGCCCTATTTTTTATTCTTTGTTTTTTGAAACTGGGTCTCACTGAGTTGCAGAGGGCCTCACTAAGTAGCTGAGCCTGTCCGCGAACCACGATCCTCCGGTCTCAGCCTCCCGAATGCTGGGATGACGAGCGTGCCCACCACGCCCGGCTCTTGGCTGCTTTTGAAGCCTGATGGCTAGCAGGTGACGAGGGGCTGAGGTTCCCCATATGGACTGTGCTGGAGAGGTCCTGCAGACCCAGGACCGCATGCGCCTGCCGTACTTGGGCCATATCTGCTGGGCAGTCCCTCCTCCTCCCTCGGCTCTGTCTTCCCTGAGCTCCCCAGAAGCGGGTGCCAGGTTTGCCAGGAGACCCCACATTGCTTGCGTTGATTTTTTCATTATTGGGGGATATCCATGTGTTTTCTTCATGCGGAAAGTGGTTGGCTCCACAACGTGCAGGTGCTGCCTCTGCAGCCCGAGGTTTGGCACCCCTGTCCTGTTCTTAAAAGCCTTTCCTCACTTCGCCGTGATGTAGCTCACATTCACAGTAGAGGAGCCGAGCAAGTGAGAGGTGCTCAGGGGCAACCGACACCACCTGCCGAGCACCGGCACTGCCAGCGTGTGCTGCCCACGCGGTGTCGGAGCACGCAGACCGGCGGCACCTGGGCTCAGAAGCACGTCTTTCTTGCCTTTTCCTGGGCTGTGCAGAGCCTGCGCCTGGGCCACAGTGCTGCGAGGTGCCGCAGCCCGCTGGCGGTGGTCTTCACCCTGACGCTGACTTCAGTAGGTCTGGGTGTCCGTGGGGCTGGGGGGGGCAGGAGGGGCTCCGGAGAGTGATGTGTTCTGCTGACTGCGACTGTTTCTCTGCGCCCCAAGGTAAACCAGGGTCCGTGGGGACATTGTGGCCACAGGCACTGGCACCCACCACCCAGGGCTGTGGCTGTGGCGGTGGGGCTCTGAGCTGGGCACGGCGTCGGCTCCAGAGGAGGGCAGGCTGCATAGCCAGAGACCGTGTGTGTGGGCAGTGCGGCCTGGGCTGGGGTCGGCGTCCCCGCTTCTGGCCTTTCAGTTGTCTTCTCCCTGGCCACGTGTGGTTGCGCGCTGGTGGGCAGGCCCGGCTGGCGATGCCACAGAGTCGTGCCCAGGCCTGCCGAGGCGCCGTCCGCTCCGGCAGCCGGGGCCGTGCTTGTTGCTGGGGAGACAGGCACACCTCAGAGGCCGTGGTGGTGCGCGAGTTCCAGCCATGCCACCGAGGCCGGAGCGCTCGTGCTGACACCACGGCTCCCGCGCCGGCCACATGCTTCGGCGCCACCCTCCCGAGGGCAGCCGGACATGGTGAGTAAGCCGGGAGGTTTGGCCCGCATCCTGTCTGTAGTGATTCATGAAGCTCAAAGCCGCGAGGGAAACAGTTCCCGTTCCCTCCTCCCAGAACCATTGTCAGAGCAGCCCAGGCTGAGGAGACCAGGACCCTCCGGAGAAGCCCTAGAACCCGAGGCAGAGGCCGCTCCAGATCAGAGCAGCCCAGGCTGAGGGAGACCAGGACCCTCCGGAGAAGCCCTAGAACCCGAGGCAGAGGCTGCTCCAGAGAGCTTTTGCATTTTTTTCTCCATGCTTCATCACATCCTGGAAAATTACTGCAAGAAATGCCACCTGCCAGTCGTGGGGGTGCACTTGTCCCCCAGCACTCGGGAGGCTGAGACAGGAGGATCACAGTTCATGGCCAGCCTCAGCTACTTAGTGAGGCCCTCCGCAACTTAGAGCCCGTTTCAAAATTAAAACATCAAAAGTAGAAAGCTCCTGTTTTCAGTCCCCAGTACCTCCCCCCTCCCCCCTCCCCCCAAAAACCAGAAAAGACACGTTATCAGGATCCTTTCTTTTTTCTTTTGTGTGTGTGGGGGGTACTGGGGTGGAACCCAGGGGCTTTTCTACCTTTAGTCTATACTCCCAGATTTTTTTTTTTTTTTTTTTTTGCGGGTCTGGGGTGGAATCCAGAGGCATTTGACCTCCGAGCTACACCCCCTACCCTATTTTTTATTCTTTATTTTGAAACAGGGTCTCACTAAGTAGCTGAGGCTGGCTTTGAACCTGTGCGATCCTCCAGTCTCCGCCACCCAAGCGTTGGGATTACAAGCATGCGCCACCACGCTCGGCTCTTGGGAGCATTTCTGACAAGAACAAGGCCAGCCAGGCCCAGGCGAAAGCCTGGGTGCACCTCCAGGGCCCAGACCTGGCCCTGCCTGCCCACCTCGCTGAATGGTGCCTGCAGCAGGGCCCATCACCAATCCTCATGCCTCTGTGCTCCCCGAGCCAGGAGTCAGGCCTCCACTGCCCCTCAGGTGGTGGCACGGCCTGCCAGCCCTCAGAACTGCCTCCCTCCTGCTCTGGCTGCCCCCCCACAGTCCCGCCTCAGTTTCCCCTCTCTATCATGTGGCAGTCATAACAGCCCCACCCTGCAGGCCTCAGAATGGCCCCAGCTCCCCCTCCATGCAGATTCCTTATCTGCCTGCCCTGCTCTGGCTGCAGCACCTGGGCACCAAACATGTGGGGTGGAAAGATGGGGTCCTGTGTTCTTGGAGGGTGATCACCTTCAGGAGCCCAGGCCAGTGCTGTGTTCTTGGTGGCCTCTGAAGTCGTGCTGGAGACTCGACTTACAAAGGTGTCCCAGGCTTCGTCTCTGGCTTCCACTCTCCTGCAGGACTCAGCTCTGGGCCCCCTGTGTCAGCTCTGGAAGACACACAGGATTGGGGTTTGGACAGCTCCTCTCTGGCAGTTAGATGCCCCGGGAAGTGGGGGCTGGCAGTGGCAGGGCATGGTCCCCAGCAAGATAGCCTCACTTTAGGTGCAGGGACAGAGACACCTGCAGGGTGGGAGGTGCTGAGCCCGGATGCAGGTGGCCTGTGCGTGGTGCCGCTGAGCTGACGGCGGCGGGCCTCGGGATGGTCAAGAAGTAGGCCTGTTGGGAGCTGCCTGCCCAGCCCCCACCCCTTCCACTTGCTGGAGTCCCTCAGTGGGGAGACACATCGCACTGAACTTTCACTGGGCTGCACCATGTCTTGGAAAGATTCACCCTCAGCTGCCACTTGGCCTGGGGCCTGGGCCCTGCACCTTCTGCTCAAGCCTCTTCTAGCTTGGGAGTCATCAGGAACCCTCTAACTGCCCTGGAGTCCTCTCCCAGCCTCGGCCAAAGAGAAACAAAACCTCCTCTTGCGCCCCCTAAAAGCCAACTGGAGGGAAGAACAAGGATGGGCACTTGCGCATGCCTGTCCCCTGCACTGTCCTGTGTCGGGCTCGGGGACATCTCTCCTAGCATCGTTCTGTCCAGGCGATAGACCCAGCCCCTTTCCTCCTCTCCTCCCTGGTGGGCCAGTGTGGCCTGCCCCCTGCAGTTGGCACTGTGCTTTCCCCCTGCCTGGTGGTGTCTCGTCCCAGACATCTCTGCCTGCACCTCGGATGGGAGCCATGCGTAAAACTACCCATCCCAACAACAACAAATGAGAGCCAGGTGCTGGGCAGAGTCCCGAGTAAACAGGGCCAGGGCGTGGCTTGGGACAGGGCTCTGGCCTTCCCCACCCGCCGCAGCCCCTCCCTGCCCAGCGCCGCCTCTGCCACGGAAACTCCCGGGAAGGCTCCAGGGCCCATGATGTCTCTGCTCACATGTGCCGTCAGTTCTCTGGCTTCTCTTGCCACCCTTTGGTGGCGAGGTAACGTTTCCTATCAGCCCAGCCACAGAGCTCTTGGGAGACTGAGGGGTCCCACCTGCCCTCTCTGTGGTCCTGGGTCCAGCCCGACCCTTGCCCAGCGGCTCTGCTCTGGTGGGCACTGTGCCCTTGCTGCTCTCCTGCACTGCTCCCCTGGCAGACCCACACCCAGTGCAAAGGAGGCCTGTGGGTGTGACTGGCACTTGGTCTTGTTTGACAGACTTCCCAAGCAAAGTCAGGGAGTCTGGGTTCAAAATATTGAGGAATTTAGTTAATTTCATTTTCAACTGAAATTAAGTGACCTTGTGGTATGAAGGGGATAGTGGCTGCTCATGTCTCCCATCCTGGAAGTGGCCTGGGGTGTGTGGGCCATAGGATTATCAGCACTTCCCAGGGTGGGCATGCCTGCATCCTGCCGTCCCCTTGGTCCCCAGGCTATGGCCAGGAAGTACCAGGAGAGCCCAGGGTAGCTGTGCTGGCGTCTCTCCTGTGGCCAAGTCTGGGGGCAGGGGCCCGGTCTGGGTGGTCAGGCTCAGTTCACTCTTGGGCCTGGGGCTGGCTCTTCAGTAAGGGCCTGGAACTGGCTACCAAAGCCTACTCCTTAGCTTAGGGCTCTGAGACTTCATCTGCATCAGGATCCCAGCCTGCACTGGTCCCCCAGGGCCAGGAAAGCTCCCGGGTGGGGGCACCTCCACGCACTGCCCGCCTCCCTCCCTGGGAGGGCCCGCGGAGCCGCGGCCCTGCTGGAATGTAGGCGCTGTGGCCACGGGGCAGCCTGGCGCCTGGAAGCCTGGCAGGAAGAGCTCTGGTGTAGACTGCTTGCGGCGGCTGCTCTGTGGTTGTGGCTTTGAAGGGGCAGCCCCCTGGGGCTTTGGTTAGCCACCTGTGGGCCCCTGCCACAGGCCTCCTCCAGCCAGCCCTTCCTGTCTACTCTGCCAGGACAGTGCCCCAGGTCAGAGGGTCAAGGTGTGACCAAGGACCCGACCTCCATGGATGGTGGCTGGGTGGTCCTGGGGACCCAGGGCAGGTGCTCATCAGGCCGTCCCCTGTGGGTGAGCTGGGCCTGGGAGGACAACCTTGGGTGATGGGGCCTCGGCCTGGCCAGCTATGGAGCTATAGGAGGGAAGGAAGCTGTTCCTGGAGCCTCCAATCCTGTCCCCACGTGGGCGCCGAGGGGCAGAGCAGGAGCAGAGGCTGGGGCCACCCGCCATTGATGTGTGTGTGCTGTTTTGTTGGAGAAACGAGCTGAGTGGGCCCCGCTGGGCACTCGTTGAGCCTGGCTCCCTGGGGTGGCCTCAGCCCGGGGGCCCACCTTCTGGGAGCACCACAGACAGCGGCTTGCCTTGGGGGTCTCCATTGCTGTTGCTGCTACTTAGGAGTGGCGCTGTCCTTTGGTCCCCAGGGTGGGCAGCGGAAGGGCTGGCTGGCTCCCCAGAGGAGGGAGAGGTGGAGTCAGCCACGGCTGAGAGGGCACTGGGGGCAGTGGCTGGGGTTTTTGCCAACTCTAATTTGAAGGCTGTTGCTGCCTCTCCCCTCAGTGGCACCCCTGACGTGGCCTAGAGCAGGGGCACTGCTTCCGGGTCAGTCGCTGTCTGGCTTCTCCCTGACGCGTAAAGTGCACAGGGAGCTGCCTGAGCTGCACTCATCCAGTGCCCTGGGTAGTGCGGGTGCCGGCCCTAGCTGGACCTCAGGGTAATGGGTGTGCTGAGCTGTGGGAGGGGCTCCAGCTGGCTGGCCCCCGGCTTGCCGTCCAGGGCCCACCGTGCTAAGATGGAGGGTGCTCCGCTCTCCCAGGAAGCACGTCAGCCTCCGTCTTCTCCCCAGCCCGTGGACCGAGACCCCGTGGTGTATCACCGTGACCTGGGGGACCTGCTCCAGGCCTGGCCAGCAGAGCTGCCCGATGAGTTCTTCGAGGTGACCGTGGATGATGTGCGACGACGCCTGGCCCAGCTCAAGAGTGAGCGGTGGGTGCCCTGGTCCCTGTGACACCTCTTGTGCCTTCCTGTGGTGGCTCGCCCAGTGGGTGCTGCCAGGCTTGGCCCTGGTCCAGGCCCCCACAGCCCCGTTCTTGGCGCACCTGCAGGTGTGTGGGCTCCTAACCCCTCCCTGCCCTGGGGGGCAGCCCTAAGCCCTGGGTGACACCTTCTGAGGGACACCTGGCTCTCAATTTCTCCTGCCACAGGAAGCGCCTTGAGGAAGCCCCCTTAGTGACGAAGGCCTTCAGGGAGGCTCAGATGAAGGAGAAGCTGGAGCGCTACCCGAGGGTATGGCAGGACAACGTCTGTCCTCATGGGGTGGGCCTCAGCATGTGGCCACGACGTGCCGTGCCATGGCGTGTGGTCACAGCACACAGCCTGTGCCACTGACAGGGACATGTGCATCCCCCGTGCTGGTAGAGGGGCGTCCTGTGCGTCCGTGGTTTACCAGTTAGCCAACCAATCTCTCCATGTTTTATTTGGACGTCTCTTGTGGTGCTGGGATGGGGCACAGGGCTCACGTGTGCCAGGCAAGCACCCCACCTTCGGGCTATGGCACAGCACTCTGGTGGAAATCTTAGAACAGATTTTACAACATAGTGTCCTCAGAGTGCCTGTGTCCACACAGCGGTCCCCGTCCCCAGCCATGCCTCAGCCCTGTCGGGGGGCGTGGGGTTAGGCTGCACAGCCTGGCCAGGGGCGGCTAACGCTGCCTGGGGTGGGTTGCATGGTGAGACCGCCCTGTGCTGGGCTGAGCTGTGTCAGTCCCTCTGACCTTCCCACTTGTCCTGGTCCAGGTGGCTCTGAGGGTCCTGTTCCCTGACCGCTACATCCTGCAGGGCTTTTTCAGCTCCACTGAGACAGGTACGCAGCCCTGGTGTGGGCTGGGCCCCTGAGTACCTCTTGGTCCATCCCTTCTGAGCCACAGGAATATGGCTGCCTGCTGTTTAGGTCCAGGGAGCCTGGACAATGGGGGCTCAACTCCTCTCTGTGGGACATCCAGAGGGGCCCGAGGTGGGCCTGGTACAGACCATGAGCCGGCCTTGCCACAGGCGCTCAGGTGCCCAGGACCCCCATCCCTAGAAGAAGGCAGCGAGGCAACCCGGTCCCAAGGGCCTCCGTGTCAGCGAGCTGGCTGGCACGACAGCCCCAGGCCTGCGAGGCCCTCCTCCAGCAGAGCTCCGCTGGCATGGTGGGGGAGCCCCGGGCTGAGCAGGGCTCTCCTCAAGGAGGGAGGGGGTCTCAGTAGCAGCCTGTAGGGCCATCTAGCCGCGTGAGCACCCAGGAGCTCGGAGAAGCGGAATTGATCCCTCCCTTGCTTAGCCTCTGCTGAGAGAGTGGGAACGGTGTCCGAGTGTGGGCACAGCCTCGGGCTGGCAGTGGGGCAGGAGGGAGGCCCAGGCGGCAGCCATCCACAGCCCTCTGCTGTCTCTTCCCTCCTCTAGTGGGGGACCTGCGAGACTTTGTGCGGAGCCACCTGGGGAGCCCTGAGCTGCCGTTTCACCTCTGTGAGTCCCTCCTGAGCCTGCCTCCAGCCTTCGCAGAGCCCTTATCCAGGCTGGCCTGCCCCCCCCCCGGGGGGGGCTCGAGGGGCCTTTCCATAGAAACAGAAACGTCCTGAGGCCCGGTCATCCAGCACCGCCCCTGGACCAGGCGGGCTCGGTGCCCTCTGCTCGGCAGCCTGGCCTCCCCAGTGTCGGTTCTCAGCTCAGGCTGCGGGGAGGGGGGCTCGCCCCAGTCGGCTCCTGCCGAGGTGGAGGTGGGCCGGGGCCGCCTGGGCCCAGGGCGGGGACAGCGTGCTCCCTGACACAGCCTCCCTCTGCAGTCATCACACCTCCCAGGACGGTCCTGGACGACCACACACTGACCCTCTTCCAGGTACTGACTGCTTGCTGGGTGCTGCTGCGGCAGGGCCCCCTGGGAGGGCGGGAAGGGTGCAGGGTGAGGCTGCGGTTGGAGGGTGCTCAGGCATTGCCGCAGGGCAGTAGCGCCATTTAGAGCCGGCAATTCAGAGGGAGCCGCGTGCCTCTGAAGTTTTCTGACAGGGTTTTCCAACCTCCTCCGCTTCCTGCCTGGCCCCGGGGTGGGGATGGGCCTGGTTAGCTGGCCAGCGTTTGTGCCGGGGCCGCCAGGCGGTCTCGGTGCCTGGACTGCTGAGCGACTCCAGCCCCTTGCCCTGCATCCGGGTGAGGAAGGGCCGTGGCAGGGCTGGCGAGGAGCGCCAGGGGGTCCCGAGCCTGTGTCCCCGGGCCCCTAGGAGGGCCTGGGAGGTCCCAAGGCTGAGGCTGCCTGATCCTGTGCCCTGTCCACTGCCTTGCAGAGCCAGGAGGAGCAAATGTCCTGTCCCTTCACAGTAACCCTGGGAGAGCAGCTGGGGCCTCCCCAGCCTCTCTGGCCTAATGGTTTCCTCTTCAAAGTCTCTTCAGATATTTTAATTAACAACAGAGGCCGCCCGGAGGCCTCTGCAGAGGTCTGGTTTGGGGTGACAGGCTCCACCGGCTGCCTGGAGCCGCCTGTTGGGGTGAGATGGGGCACGACAGGCAGGCGGGCTGGAAGCTAACCAGAGACCACGGAAGGAGCTGCAGCGTCCTGAGGAGATTGCTCTGCCTCGCTGGCCAGCCGGCTAACAAACACTGAGCTTGGAAGATGCTCTGGGATGGAGGGCAGCGCCTGATGCCCCTCCTGTGTCAGGGCTCGCCTCCCAGCCCCAGGCACCTCTCGTCTGCCCATCCAGATCCTGGCGACACTGCCCCCACCAGCAGCAGCTGTCTCCTTTCATCCATCAGCCAGCCTCAAGTGGGGTGCGGGCCTGCCCGTCCCAGAGCTGGCAGGTCCTAGGGAAGGAAGCCTGCCTCCCTCCGGCGGGTGAGCGGCGGCGGGCGCGGAAGCCGTGGCTTTCATGTCTCTGGCGGCCTGCTGCCCGGGGGTGTCTGGAGCCGCCGCCTGCTTCAGAGAGCCAGGGTGTGTGTGAGGGGGTGGGGTGTCGCTGCCCTAGAGAGCAAGCATTTCCTGGAGGGCCAGTTGGGGTGAGGGCAAGGGGAGAACGCGGGACAGAGCCCCCCATATACCTGAGCCTAAGCTCAGGGCCTTGCCCTCCCCAGCCAGCACTCACCCAGGCCGAGGACCAGCAGTGCTCTCCGGGCCCCTGGCTTGGGGAGGAGGGGAGTCTGGGCCCAGACTCAGTCTGTTCTGCAGCAGCCCCTAGCCCGGGAATCTCCTCTCGGTCCTCCCTGTGGGCCAGCTGCTGCCTGGTGTCTTGTGCCCACCTGCCCTCTGGACCCTCAGCTGTCTCCAAGGCCCAGGGGGTAGTTTGAAGGTTGTGGTCAGATCTGTCCCCAGCCCTCCCTCCGTGAGTGTGCTGGAGCCAGGCGGTAGGACTGGCCAGGGCCTAGCATCCCAGCCAGCATGTAGCCCCACGTGTGGAACAGCCCTGGGGTAGTGAATGGTGAAGTCCTTCAGGGCTGCTGCTGTTGGGTAGGCAAAGGGTGGGTTCTGGTGGTCAGGGTGGTTTGTGGTCCACTTGACTGTCTCATTTGATTGGGACCAGTGGGCAGGGGCTTCAGGTAGGCGGTGAGGCCTGGCTCAGGAGGGGTTGATCTGAGGGGCTCGGAGGACTCTGGGAGAGGCGGCCTTCTCCCAGGCCTCAGGCCTGCACACCCTTTCTCCAGGTGGAGTAGAGGAGGCAGTGAGGGGCAGAGGTGGGCCCCAGTCCACCCTGCAGCAGGCCTTCCACACCCCCAAGCTGAACGCAGCCGAGGCTAGGCCACAGCCCAGGGCTCAGCCCTCGAGGGAGCCCGTCACCGGGCTGAGGCCGGCATTAGGCCGCCGCTTCCCCTTCCTGTGAGTTCAGCCTTCTGCATGGCTGTTTGTGTCCCAGAAGGTGACAGCCAAGGTGGGCGCAGTTTCTGGTGTCCTGGGGGTGGGCACGTTGAACCTTCCACGGGTGGGAGGGGAAGGTACGGCGGGGTCCAGGGAGGGAGGCTCACTTGGGGGCCATGTGGAGGCTTTGCCTCCCTGGAAGCCCCAACAGCCTTGATGCCCCCATCCACTGCCCTCCCAGCTATGGCCCAGCAGTGCTGCTGTCCCTGCTGGGACTGGGCAGACACGGGCCAGGCTGAGACTACACCGTCCAGTGCGCCCAGCCCATGTCCCCGCTTAGCTCCCGGGCAGCGCCAGATGAGGGTCCCGTGGGGGGCCTTGCATGGCCTTCTCTTCAGGTAGCTGACAGAGCTGCCTCCGCCTGGGGCCTGCTGGGCCTGCGCCATAGGTCAGTGTTTGGGACCCAGAGGCCAGGCCCGGCCACTCCAGAAGGAAGGCTTGGGCTTCCCGCTCTTGACGGCAGGCCCCACCTACCCCACAGGCTACCTCTGGGGGCTTTGATGCAGGCCCCAGGACGGTTTCAGAGCCTTCACCCCCTTGTTGGTGCCCCTCCCTGCAGGCTGGAGGCTGTTTCAGCCTTCCTGGGCCTGGCCTTTGAAGCCTGCTCTTACTAATCTTCTAAACATCCCCAACCCCACCCACTGCGGCTGCTGGGAGCTGCACAGGGGGCAGTCCCTCAGCTGGCGGCAACAGCCCCAGAAGTGCTGCTGGCTGCCCGCCTTGCCCAACAGCCTGTGACCCCACCTGCCCGGGCACGGGGGCTCACCAGGATGAAGGGGACAGCAGAGCGTGTGTGTGCAGGGAGGCCCAAGGGAGCCGCTGCCCTGCCCTGCCCCCGGTGTCCACCTTGCCTTGTGGATGGAGGTCCCGGCTCCCGTGGGCTCAGGTGCCTGGGGCCTCCCGCCGACTTCCTCCCTGGTCAGCCAGTGACCACGGCCCTCCCAGGGCATGCACTCTGCAAGGCCGCCCCCATCCCACCTGACATCCCCCAAAGCAGCTTGGGTTTGGCAGCAAACCAGGCCTGCCCTCCCAGTGCACTGTCTCCCCTCAGCCCAAAGGAGGCCCCACCCACAGCCCTCACTGCCTTTGGGGCAGCACCCTGTGGTCACCGTCTCTAGACCACCCCTCAGGGCAGTCTGCTCTGGCTCCCGGTAGGGGACCTGCAGGTATGTGCTCGAGTGCAGCTGGGCTCTGAGACTGGACCTCAGAGGTCCACTCATTGTGCAGCCGGGTGGGAGGGAGGCGAGGCCCAGTGCTGGGGCCCATTGGTCTGCAGCGCCGCTGCTCGGGCCTGGTGCGTGCCCCCCGACAGCCAGAGCCCCTGCCCTCCTTGCAGGCGAACCTCTTCCCCGCCGCCCTGGTGCACTTTGGAGCAGAGGAACAAACTGGTGAGTGGGGCTCTCTACCACACTGGCCACGCCAGCTGTCCCACACCTGGACCCCAGCTTGCCTGAGGCACATGCCCGTAGGCTGCTCGGTCTGGGGATCCGTAGCTCCTGACACTTCCCTTCCTTGGCCCTCGCCTGCCCCGCCAAGGTGAGGCGCACTCTGGCCCCGCAGGACACTTCTTGGAGCCAGGACTACTGGAACACGTGGTCTCCCTGTCTGATGCCGACATGCTGGTGGCTAGGTAGGTGCCTGTGGGGCGGGGCCTCCCACAAGGTGCCAGCCTTCTGACCTTGCCTCTCACCCCAGGTGCATGTCCAGGGCCGCCGGCTCCCCACCCCCACTGCCAGATCCTGACCCTATGGCCCTGGAGTCTGAGCCAGCTCCTGAGGAGGGGGCACTGGACCCCCCAGAGCCCATCCCAGGGACGGCCCAGCCCGTGAGGAGGAGCCTGGGCAAGGTGCCCAAGTGGCTGAAGCTGCCAGGTGCCTGCCAGGGGCGGGCGGGGAGGAAGGCCAGCCAGGAGCCGGGTGGGCCTGTGGTCACCTTGGCATTTGTACTGCAGCCGGCAAGAGATGAGAGCTGCCAGCCAGCGGTGTCACGCAGCGACAAGGACCCCACCCACCCCGAGCAGGAATAAAAACTCGCGCTTCTCTCCAGTCCTCCCCTTGTCCTTTCTGCAGAGAAGGTCCTCCTTGTTCACCTGCGGCTGCCAGGCCAGCCCCATGTTGCTGCAGACTAGGGCTTGGTGTTCCCTGAGGAAGGCCTGGCTCGCTGGCTTCCTCTGCGTTTCTCCCTGACTGGCCTCATTAATGACTCCTCCAATGGCAGTGTAGGCGGAGGCCTCCCCAGCAAACTCCCTGAGGCAGGCCCTCTCCCTTCCCTTCCAGAGCGGGCACCCCGAGCTGGATACAGCTGTGGCCCCTCCCCACCCACTGTGGGGTGCAGGCAGGTGCAGCTGCTGCTGCCTCCAGAGGCCCCAAGGCTGCTCTAGGGCTCCACAGGGCAGCTCTTCTGCCTCGAGGTGACTCCACACCTGGCCATTCCTCAGACCTAAGGTGTGCAGCTCCTTGGGCCCAAGACCACCTGACCCTGGGACATCCCCCAACTGCTGTGTCTGGGAGCTCCAGGCTGCTGTGGGGCTTGGGGCAGGTAGCCCTGAGTCACCCTGCAGTCTACTGGGAGGGGGTCTGCACCTGAGGTGGGAAATGGGCAGGACCTGGGGGCATCTGGCTCCTAGGCCTCTCAGCCTGTGTCCAGGTCCTGCCCATGGTCACTGAGCCCTGTAGGCCGAGGGCCGCCAATTCCAACGCTCCAGGCAGGACACAACTGCGCCAGCAGCAGTTTCGCTGGCCCACAGCAAGACTAACATCTGGAAGCGCAGGCTACGCGTGTGTGAGGGCTCTGGGCTCCCTGTCCCTTTTAGCCTGTCCATAGGGGGCCATTTATTCACCTGTTCCTCCTGAGGGTTCTGCCTTGGTCCTACCAGGACAGGTAGAAGGGAGCCTGGGGGCCAGGCACTGAAGAAACTTGACGTTGGGTGATAGTGTTGGTTTATTGGGGCTGCTTCGTGGAAACAGATTTGTAGTTCAGGGAGGCATCCTGAGGGGAGTATCAGACGGTCCGAAGGTTTGTGTGGGGGTGGCAAGAACAGGGCACTGCAAGTGGCTGGCTGGGAGGACACGGGGCTCCTGGGGAAGCCGAGACCAGGAGGCAGGCCGCTGCCACCTGCCTCCCTCGGACCCAGGCGCTGTCCCTTGTGGCACCCTTAAGAGGCCAGAGGACAATCTTGTCTGCTGGTGGGAACCTACACGGCGACTCCACCACAGCTTTGCCAGGGGCCTTGGGAGGACGCGCACCCCTAGAAGTCCAGGAGCTGTGGGGGAGAGGGTGCTCAGTGGTGGCCAGGCCTCCTGCGGGGCCAGCACGTCCGCCCTGCCTGCCCCACTCACCAGCTGAGGAAGCACCTTCTCCAGCTGATCCACGTCCACAATGGCCACGTCCTCTGCCTGCGCCTGGCGGACAGCGCGGACAGCCGCTTCTGACACGATGCCCGGAAGTGAGGGTGGCGGAAGCGGGGTGGGGGGGGGCTTGCCTCCCCAGCCCCATGGCAGCCCTTGGTAGTCAGCTGGGGTTCCTGCATAAGTCCTTGTTGGAAACTGGGGAAAACCTGTGTGTGGTACTGAGGATGGAAGCGAGGGCCATTCTACCTCTGAGCTACACCCCCAGCCCTACCTTATTAGGAAACGACCTCACTAGGTTGCCTAGGCTGGCTGCAACCCTGCACCCCTCCTGTCTCAGCCTCCCAAGTACTGGGGTTACAAGTGTGTGCCATCATGCCTGGCTGAAAACTTGTTTGCGCTGAAAAAGCAAGGGAGCAGTCTCAAGTGCCCTGGGGCTGGGGCCCCGGGCTCACCCATGACGAACACCGTCAGCAGCTCCGCGGCGAGTTGCAGCGCGTCCCCACTGACTGCAAGGGGACAGCAGGTCACAAGGGGGCCGAGCGCCCCTCGCCCACCCTCCTCGAAGGCACCCCACCTTTGGTCTTGCTGTCCTTGAAGTGCAAGTGCAGCAGCCTGCTCACCAGCTCCTGGAGGGGAGGGCAGGGAGGTCAGAAGCAACGCGCCCACAGCCCCTTGGGCGCTCATTCTGGGAGCACCACCACCCTAGGGCATCCCTCAGGGTGGGAACAAGCACAGCCGTGCTGAGTGGGAGAGGTGCTGATGGACGCTGGTAGCAAGGGCCTCTGCAACCTCCCTGAGAGCCCCAAGGAAAGACACACCCACTGGGGAGTGCCCCTGGCTACCTGTACCTGCTGGAGCTCCAGGGAGCACAGCGAAGGAGGAGGGTCTGTGTCATCTGTCCCTGGGAGACAGGGAGGAAGCAGTGGCCAGCGGCCAGCTCTCCCTGTGAAGATGGAGACCCCGGCTGGGCCCTGAAGGCCTGAGCAGCAGTCCCTCCAGGGGTCTGCCTACCATTGCTGCCGGGCTTGCACCAGCTCTGCCCTGTCATGCATAGGGTATCGTCCTGCTGGGGGTGACCAATGTGGTGGGAGCACAGGGCTGAGTGACAGTGAAGAGGGCTGGGCGGGCCTGAGCCTGTTTAGCTGTCCTTGGCAAGAAACAGCGAGTCATTTCTGGGATCTGCGAGGCAGTACTGAGTTTTGGAAGGATGCTTTTTGGCTGCTGAGATCTCAAGATAGGCTACGTTGCCGGGTTTAGCTGTGGAACCTCCTGAGGGAGGGAGGATGGGGACAGGAGAGTCCGGGCTGGTCTCAGTGCGAGGCTTGGGATCCTGAAAGGATGGTACCACTCTTGAGATGAGGCTGACGGTAAGTCTGAGGGCTCAGTTGTTCTTTGGAGATATTTGAGGGAGAGAGACACAGGAAGTCCCAATAGAGGCTGATGCAGGTGAAGATGAGGTCCTGGGCAGTTTGTGAGGTCATGAGCCCACTAGAGGCTGCCCAGGACATGGCAGAGTGGGAAGTGGCTGGGGAAGGAGGCAGTATGGACCAGCTATGGAGGTGGGCACCCAAGGTGCCACCAGCATCATCTCACCCAGGAGATGCAGGATAAATCCCCCAGGTGGGTGCGGGTAAAGGACCGGCCGCAGTCAGCACCTGTCAAGGACCACAGGAGCGCAGCGCCGCCTGCTGATGCCACCTGCCCCACCGACTCCAGGAGACCCCAGCAGGCTACCCCAGAAGACCCTAGGTGGAAGATAACCCAGAGAGCAGGCCTCTGCAGAGGTGTGGACGCCAGCCGCTGGGCTCGTTCCACACACAAGTGGCAGAGACTGGGAAGAATCAGGGTCACACCAAGATCCTGGCCCTCACCACACAGGCCTGTCAAGGCTACACCCCATAAACACTTGAGGTCACTAGTCTGTAAAGACTACCACCCCAAATCGGGCATGGTGGCACCTGCTTATAATGCCAGCATTCAGGAGGTTGAGACCAGAGGATTGCGGTTCGCAGACAGCCTTAGCTATCTAGCGAGGCCCTCTACAAATCAGACCGTGCTTCAACAACAACAAAAAAAAAGTTAAAAAATAGGGCTGGGGGTGTAGCTCGCAGGGAAAATGCCCTTGGGTTCTATCCCCAGTACCGGAAAATAAATAAAACCACAACCCCAGGAGGGCTTGGTCCAGAGCAGTGGCCTAGGCGGCAGTACCACCACCCAAAAGATTAAAGAAGGGGAGGGAGACTGAGGCAGGTGAGCCGGCCCCTCGCGCCTCACCACGTCTGGGGCGGCAGGACCCTCCCTAGCGGCCACAAAGGCCTCCTGATGCGCCGCCTGTGACAGGAAAGACCTCGGTGCCTCATGACCCTCAGGCTAAGCAAGAAAATGGAAGACTCGGAACCGCTGACCCGGCACCAGAGGCGGCCGTGTCTAGCCCCGGCCCTGCCACTCGCGGCACGCTGCGCGCCTCCGTTCCCCCAGCAGATGGGCGAGCCCGCCTGGCCGGCGCAGAGCCCCCTCTGGCCGCCCGGCATGCGGATCTGGCCCGGCTGCGGGGCCCCACCCTAAAGGCCGGCGGACAGCGCTGGGGCTGGCTTGGGACACGCCGCACGTATGTCACGCGGGGGCCCCCTGGTCAGCCCGCCGCCAGCCACCCGTGGGGCTCACCTTCCGGAAGCCCGCGTCGGCTCCCTCCATGACCGCCACCAGCGCGCGCGTTCTGCGAGCCCCGCCCTCACGTACCAGCCAATAAGTTAGAGCCCCGCCCTCGGCCCCCCAGCCAATGGGCCGGAGCGCGCCCTCCTGGAGCCACGCCCCCGAGCCCCAGCCAATGAGCAGGAGCGCGCTGGCTCGCTCCTCCCCTCTCTCTCTGGGCCCTCGTTAAGCGCCTCTTTCGCAATGCCTCCTGGGAGCTGTAGTCCCCACTGGCCTTCCCGGCGATCCCCGCTCTTCCTGGATACTCTGGCGCGCGGGCGGCGAAGAGTGTAGCTGCTGCTATCGGGGCTCCCGGCGCGTGGGCCGGCTGGGCTCAGGGGCTGCAGGGCGGGCCTGGGGTACGTGCGACGCGCCCGCCCGCGCCCCTTCCCCCTTGGCCGTCTGAGGACACCCTCTTTGAGCGGCCACGACCACTCGCGTTCCGCTCTTCTAGGGCCCTCCCACTGAGCCGGCGCGGCTCGCCCCCCAGTCCACTTAAGCGCCGTCCCCACCCCGGGACTGCCCGCGCGGAGCCGCGGCTTTTAGTTCTGCCGCCCCGGGAACTTCTTGTAGACCCTCACGAAGAGTCCCTCAGCTGCCAGCACAGCCCGCTCACTTGGGGTCTGTCTCTAGCAGCAAGCAGGGAAGCCCCTGGCCGCCCTCGAGGACATGGAGGAGTTCCGGCGGTCCTACAGCCGCCTGTGCAAGGAGAGTGGGTCCGAGCCCCAGGAGACTGTCCTGCGGCAGCTGCTTCAGCTCCCACTGGGCCGGTTGGACCTGGCCACACAGGGCCTGACGGTGGACACCTGCAGGGCGTTGGGCATGCTGCTGCAGAACCAGGCACTGTTGACAGAGCTCGTCCTTAGCGACTGCATGCTGAGCGAGGAAGGTGGGCACGCCCAGTTTGCGGGGCAACTTCTGCACCCTCAGGGGGAGGTCCAGGCCCACTTACGCCTGACCCTGACTTTGGCCTGAGCAGCCACAGGCAGGGGATTCTTCCCGGTGAAAGGTTGCTTTTCCCCACCCTCTGAACAACCCTAATGTGAGCTGTAGTTCCCTACCCAAAACCTGGGGGTCAGGGCAGTGTGTCGCTATTAGGGGGCCAAAGCCCCGGCTTTGAGTGAGGTCTCAGCAGCCCAGCTCTGCCTGCAGGGCTGCAGATGTTTCAAGGCACCCTCACAGTGAGTGGGGAGACTCATTTCCAAGGTGAACCCCGGCCAGTGGGGGCCCTGGGGGCCCTGGGACAGTAGCTCCTCCTCTGGATCTGGGGAGGCCTGCTATGAGGTGCAGAGGCAGAGCGGCCGCTCCCTCCTCCTCTAGGGGCCATACTGCTGCTGCAAGGGCTGTGTGCTAACACTGTCATTCGGTGTCTGGATCTAAAGGTGAGCAGTAGAGGGGGATGCCAGGGCCTGGGGTCTTGGCTAGAAACCACTGTCTGTAAAGAGCTCCTGGCACCAGGGCCTTCAAGCTCCTCTCAAATTGCCGTGTGTGTGTGTGTGCGCGCGCGCGTGTGTGTGTGTGTGTGTGTGTGTGTGTGTTTACGGGCCCCAGGATGCCCACTGAGGTCAGGGCGGCCCCATGGGGTGTGGATGTGGTGTTGAGAGCCCAGCCAGGGTGACAGGAATGATTGTCCACTGTTCCTAACCTAGGGCAATAACCTTCGAGCGGCAGGGGCAGAGGCTCTGGGAAAGCTCCTCCGACAGAACCAGTCCATTCAGAGGTAGGGCCTAGGTCCCAGTCCCTCTGTGTGGCTCAGGGCTGGCCACAGAGAACATGATCCTGCAGCTCCTCCAGGCCGGTTGTCCAGGCTGCACCTCTGTTGGGGGAGGAGGTGGGTTTATATCACTCAGGAGGCTCCAGCCTGGGCCACAGACCCCTGAACCCATGCCCCCTGCAGGACCTGGGGCCGTGGGGCAGGTGCTCCACTGGGCCAAGGACCTCGTGTCCACCCTTCCCACAGCCTCACCCTGGAGTGGAACAACCTGGGCACGTGGGAGGACGCCTTCGCCACCTTCTGTGGGGGCCTGGCGGCCAACAGCGCCCTGCAGCAGCTGGACCTCCGCAACAACCAGATCAGTCACAAGGGGGCCGAGGAGCTGGCCCTGGCCCTGAAGGGCAATGCTACCCTCCAGCAGCTGGGTGAGGCCTCCTGCTCTCCTGCTCCGCTGAGCCCTGGGGGCCTTACACTGCTGGAGGGGTAGGGCTGGGTTCCTGCAGCCACAGGCAGCACCCCAAGGGGAGCATCTGATTGGGCCAGGCCCTACCACCACCACCAGGCACCTTAGAAGAGTCTGGTGACAACAGGTTTCCTTCCAGACCTGCGCTGGAATAACATTGGCCTCCTCGGGGGCCGGGCCCTGGTGAACTGTCTCCCCAGCAACAGAATCCTGTGGAGACTGGACCTGGCTGGGAACAACGTCCCCAGTGACGTCCTGAGAGCCGTGGGTATGGGCACATGGGGACACTAGCTTGGGCCTGTGACAGAGGCCTGTCCACCAAGGAGGGGGGCAGCTTGGGCCTCGGACAGGCACGCTGGTTACAGGAGCAGCCTCGGTAAGAGGAAAAGGGATGCTGGGTAACCACGCCAGCTTGCTTGGCGCTCGCTGCCCCCCCCCAGGGAGGGGGGAGCCCATTTCACAGACTGGAAGCCATGGCTTGGAGCCCTGCCCCAGTGGCCAGATGCTTGAGGCGGTCCGGGCGGTGGCTGGAGCTGGGGTTCTGGGCATTGCCTCCTGGTCACCCCGAGTTTGCTGAGTAGGTATGGGGCTCCCTTGCCTGTGCTGCTGCTGCCAGAGCTACAGCCTCCCTCCCACAGTGAGCCCCAAGGCCCTATAGATGACGCCTCTGGCCCCGCAGCGTCACACCACTGCTCACTGCCAGCCACGGGGTCTGAGCTTGGGCCTGGAGTCTGAACCCCAGCCTCTCCCACAGCGCTGAGCCTCAGGGTCACTGCCTCCTGATGGCCCCACCTGGCCCTTCTGACCACGTCGCCACTTTCCCCAGACCCACCTCCACACAGCTGTAGCTGTTGCAATTGATTTTTTTTTTTTTTTTTTTTTTTTTTTTTTTTTTTTTTTTTTTTTGCGGTACTGGAGATGGAACCCAGGGCATTCTACCTCTGAGCTATACTCCCAGCCCTATTTTTTATTCTTTTTTTTTTTTTTTTTTTTTTTTTTTTTGGTAGTACTGGGGGTGGAACCCAGAGGCCTTCTACCTCCGGGCTATACTTCCAGACCTATTTTATATTTGATTTGGAAACAGGGTCTCACTAAGTTGCTGAGAGCCTCACTAAGTAGCTGAGGCTGGCTTCGAACCTGTGCGATCCTCCTGTCTCAGCCTCCCAAGTGCGGGGATTCCAAGCGTGCGCCACCACGCCCGGCTTTATTCCTTATTTTGAAACAGGGTTTCACTGGATTGCAAAGGGCCTCACTAAGTAACTGAGGCTGTTCTCAAACCTCAGTCCTCCTGCTCAGCCTCCCACATGCTGGGATTACAAGCCTGTGCCACCACACCTGGCGTTGTAATTGCTTTTGACTGCCACAGTCAAAATAATATCCACTTACCAGAACACAATGCCTACCTCTTGAAGTTGTGCAGTAGGGTTGTGTGTGGAGGTGTAGTACTTAGGAGGCTGAGATGGGATTGCAGGGCACGGCCAAGACCAGCCTCAGCAACTTAGCAAGACCCTGTTTTAAAAGTTATATTAAGGCTGGGCGCATGCGTGTAATCCCAGCATTCGAGAGACAGAGACTGGAGGATCGCGGTTCGTGGACAACTTAGCTCAGCTACTTAGTGAGCGAGGCCCTTTGCAACTCAGTGAGAACATGTTTCGAAATAAGGAATAAAAAAATAGGTCTGGAGGTACAGTGCCCCTGGGTTCCATCCCCGGTACTGCAAAAAATAAAAAGTTAATATATTAAGCTGGGTGTGGTAGCACACACTTGTAATCCCAGTGTTTGGGAGGCTGAGACAGGAGGATCATGGTTCCCATTCAGCCTCAGCTATTTAGTGAGGCCCTTTTCAACTCAGTGAAACCCTGTTTCAGAATAAAAAATAAAATTTCAGGTTGGGGATGTAGCTCGGAGGTAGAATGCCCCTGGGTTCTATCCCCAGTACCACAAAAAAGAAAAAAAAGAAGAAGAGAAAAAGGTCTGAGGGTATAGCTCAGAGGTGAAATGTATCTGGCTTCAACCCCAATACATAAAAAAAGTTGTGTAGTGGCTCTTGACCTTTGGGGTGGAGGGCAGATTCCCATCTCCAGCACGGCACCCACTTCTGGCGTGTAGAGCACCTCCCTCCACATGTGCAGGAGACACCCCTCACCAGGTGCCTCCTGCACCTGTTGGTGCACTGGACGGGGTATATCTGACTTGTCAGGGGAGATGCCCCTTCCTCCCTCCCACAGGATTAGTTCCTAAAGACCGCCATGCCGGCAGCCAGCACAGGCTGTGCCCCGCCTGACGCCAGGCAGCCCGGCAGTGGCTAACAACTCTTTCTGACAGAGCAAGCCATGGACCACAACCAGGACCGGCACACTGTCTTCCAGGAGAACCAGGCCCGCACCCACGTCCTCAGCAAGGAGGTGCAGCACCTCCAGGAGGAGAAGGCCAGGCAGGTGGGTGCAGCTTCCTCACTGACCTTGAGCCGCGCCCCAGTCACCCGGCTGGCTGTGCATGTGCGGCTGGCCGGCTTCCCCTGGGGCCAGCGGCCAGCCCCTAGGCTCCGTGAGGCCCACCCTCCTGCACTGAGGCAGTGGGCAGGGGGCTGGCAGAGTCCTTCATTTTGCCGGTGTTGCTGGGTATCTGCTCTCCTTTCTCTGGCCAGGGCAGGGGGCCGGGCCCTGGACTGATGGGCTTTCGCCAACTCTGTCCCCAGTTTCTGGAGTTAATGGACACAATTGATAAACAGCGTGAGGAGATGGCCAAGAGCAGCCGGTGAGCGGCCGGCCGCGGGGAGTGGGCTGGAAGGTTAACGGCGGCCCAGCATGGTGCCTGGTGTGCCACAGAAGCACGGGATCACGGCGCCTCTGAGGCCGGAAGGGCGCTGGTTTGGGTTTCTCAGACCCTGCTCTGCCCACAGGGTATCAGCAGGTCAAGTGGCACAGCTTCAGGAAGCCCTGGATGAGAAACACTCCATCATCAATGCCCTCAAGGCCAAGTGAGCGGGGAGGGAGACAGAGGAGGGCCGAGGCTGGGGGCACCGGCGGGGCCGCACTCCTGACAAGCGGGGGCCGGGCTGGCGGCCACCTTCCTCTGCAGGCTGCAGATGACCGAGGCCGCCCTGGCTCTGGCAGAGCAGAAGGCCCAGGACCTGGGGGAGCTGCTGGCCGCAGCGGAGAAGGAGCGGCTGGGCCTGTCACAGAAGGAGGAGAAGGAGCGCAGGCTGGAGCGACAGGTGGGGGCACGGCCGGTGGCTGGGAGGGACGTGGCGGCATAGGTGACTGGTGACACCCACACCCACCTCTCAGGAGGCTGCAGAGCGGGAGTCCAAGCTCCTCAGAGACCTGTCTGCTGCCAATGAAAAGAACCTGTTGCTGAGAAGCCAAGTATGAGAGGGCGGGGGCTGGGGCCGGGGTGGGGGCTGGCGGGGCGGGCTCTGCTTCCTTCCCCCTGCTCACTCCAGGTGGACGAGCTGGAGCGGAAGGCCAAGTCTCAGCAGGAGCGGCTGTTTCTGGCCAGGCAAGAGCTGACCAACACGTCCGCTGAGCTGAAGATGCGTGCTATCCAGGCTGAGGGTGGGCACGGGCAGCCCACCACTGGGGCTGGGGGCCAGCTGGGCACCCCAGGAGGCTTACCACACTTTCCCCCCTGGACCCCAGAGCGCCTGGATGTGGAGAAGAGGAGGGCCAGGCAGAGCCTGGAGGACGCGGAGAAGCTGCACCTCAAGGAGGTGCGTTCTTGGTGTGCGTGCACCGGTGGCGCCCCCAGCCGGGCGTGCCCCTCGTGGCGTCCCCTCGCAGACCTTGAGGCTGAGGGCGGCTCTTCAGCCCAAGTGGGTGTCAGACCCAGGACCTCTTGTCCTGAGTCCTGCCAGGACCCTCAGAGCAGCCCTTTCCCGAGAAACACCTGCCTTCTGGGGTGGGACTCCATGCAGGGGCGGGAGCCTGCGCCTGTCCTGACCCCACACCCGGGCAGGTGGACCACATGACCCGCCACCTGGAGGAGAGCGAAAGGGCCATGCAGGAGCGGGTGCAGAGGCTGGAGGCCCTGCGACTGTCGCTGGAGGAGGTGAGCGCGGGACCCTGGAGCACAGTTCTCAGGTCTCAACCTCGGGCCCCCTTGGGGCTGCCCACCAGTGTGCACACCAGAGACTGAGGGTGACTGGCCTTAGGGCCCCTTGCCTGAGGAAACCCTGGGCCAGCCACGTGCCCCTGACGATGCTGGCGAGTGGGCGTGCCCACAGCCCACTGCGCCACCAGGGGCCAGCTAGAGGGGTCCTGGGCCTGCCAGGAGGCTGGTGGCAGCTGGCTGTCTGGTGCAGGAACTGAACCATGTGAAGGCAGCAGCGCTCAACGAGCGTGGCCAGGCGGCAGAAGAGCTCATGAAGGCCAAGAACCAGGCCCGCCTGGAGGAGGTGAGGCTGGCCTCAGGGCCACTGGTGTGCCGGGCCGAGCCTGGAGCAGGGCTGAAGTGGCAAAGACCGGGCTGTCGGCCAGGGCTGGGGTCTGACGGGAGGGAGGTACCCAGAGCCAACAGGGCTGGGTTGAAGGGCTGGGTAGATGGCGTTGGCCTCAACACAGACGCGGAAAGGAGCCGGCAGGAGAGGGGCTGGAGAGCGGAGTTGCTCCAAGTGGGTGACACCGTGCAGGGGGGGGGTGGTGTCCGGCCACATGAAAACTGCCCCTCCGGATGCGGATGCCAGAGGCCCTCGGTTACAGCAGCACCCCCTGTGCCCTCAGCAACAGCACGTGGCTGGCCTGGAGGAGAAGCTGCGGCT
Organism: Muscardinus avellanarius; assembly: GCF_963383645.1. Lineage (NCBI taxonomy): Eukaryota > Metazoa > Chordata > Mammalia > Rodentia > Gliridae > Muscardinus > Muscardinus avellanarius. Next base: position 73,956,726 of record NC_137802.1, read on the forward strand.
GCTGGCGCAGGCCCGGGACGAGGCACAGTGTGCCTGCCAGCAGCAGAAGCAGGCTGTGGCGGAGGCCCAGGCGCGGGCCAGCCAGCTGAGCCTGCAGGTGGAGGGGCAGCGGCGGCGCCTGGAGGAGCTGCAGCAGGTAGCGAGGCTGCGGGCGGCAGGCTCCCGGGTCCCTGTCCCTGCGGCCGCCTCACCCTGCCGCCCATAGGAGCTGAGCTACAAGGACCAGGAGAAAGTGGCCGAGGTGGCCAGGGCCAGGGTGGAGCTGCAGGAGCAGGTGGGCCGCTTGCAGGCCGAGCTGACGGCCCAGGAGGCTCTGAGGGAGAAGGTGGCCGCCCTGGAGCGCCAGCTGAAAGGTGAGCGGCAGAGCCCAGCTGGAGGGCTGAGCGGGCGGGGGCTCAGCTCGGCGCCCCCTCCTCACCCAGCCCCCGCCCGCAGTGACTGCGAGCAACCACCGGGAGGCGCTGCTGGACAAGGAGAGTGAGAACGCGTCCCTCCGGGACAAGCTGCGGCTCAGAGAGGCTGAGATCGCGCGCATCCGGGATGAGGAGGCTCAGAGGGCGAGCTTCCTGCAAAACGCCGTGCTGGCCTACGTGCGGGGGTCCCCCCTGAGGTCCCTGAGCCCCCCAAAGTGAAGGGGGCAGGAAGGCCCCAGGTCCGCCCGCGCCTCCCTTCTCCAGGGGCAGGCCTGAGGTCCACGCGGATTGGCCCGGAGGCCTGCGGCCGCTCCACGGGCATGCTCGCCCGCGCCCACCGGGACCCCTCGTCCCGGTGGAGAGGATGGGTTCCCTCGTCCCAATCCCAGACCGACATGCCGGGGACCGTGCGGCGGGAGGGAGGGGTCCCGACCCGGAGCGCAGCCGCCGCCGGCGGGGATGAAATACAGAACTTTTGCACCCGATTGGTGACCCGTTTTGGTCCAGCGCCTTCTTTACCAGCTGCCCCCCGGGTCCCTGGGGCGGGGCGGCGGCAGGAGGCGGGAGCCAGGTGCGGGGGGTGGGCCTCCGCGGCGCCCCGCCCCGCCCGCGCTCGGCTGTCTCCGCCGGCTCCGCCCGGGCTCGGCGGCGCTCGGCTGTCTCCGGCCGCTCGCTCGCCGGCGCTCGGGTCCGCGGCCGCTGCGGCGCCGGGCATTTCTCCGCAGCTCGGCTGGCGGCCGCGCCCGCCACCCGGCCCGCGCCCATGCAGGCCATCAAGTGCGTGGTGGTCGGCGACGGGTGAGTGCGCAGCCCATGTGCGCGGCCCCTCCGCGGGTGGGTCGGCCTGGGGCGCGGCCCACCTGCTGCTGGCCGTGGGTGGGGCCGGGCCTTCACCTGCGCCGCCTGGCGGCCCACCCTCTCCTGCCGGCCTCGGCGGGCGCTGGCCGCCCACGAGGATGCCCGCGGCCCCAGCCAGGTTGCCCGGCCGGCCTCCTGCAGCCCCAGGTGGCTGCGGCTAACGAGCCGGGCCCGGGCCGCCCCGCCTGGCCTCTTCTCCGTGGGAGGGCTGCCCTGGCTGGGCAGGGGGCCGAGCGAGGCTGGGCCTTCAGCCACGTGGGCTGGCCCTCTGTCCACAGCGCCGTGGGGAAGACGTGCCTGCTGATCAGCTACACGACCAACGCCTTCCCGGGAGAGTACATCCCCACCGTGTGCGTGAGTTCGGGGGGAGGCGCCCCACCCACTGGGGCTGAGTGCACCCAGGGCTCCCCTGGGTCTGGCCGGGCTGGGGCTATGGTTCTGGCCAGAGTTCTGGCTCTGCAGGCTTGAGAGCGGGCTCAGTGGGCTCGGGCCCCCGCCCAGCCCTGGCCTTGACGGTCTGCTCCGCAGCTTTGACAACTACTCAGCAAACGTGATGGTGGACGGGAAGCCGGTCAACCTGGGGCTGTGGGACACCGCGGGACAAGAGGACTACGACCGGCTGCGGCCGCTCTCCTATCCCCAAACTGTAGGTGACCACAGGGCCCACCCCGGAGCTGGGGAGTGGGAGGGGAAGGGGCCAGGACCTTTGGGCCCGCCTTGACCACCCCCATCTCCCCACCCCTCCCAAGGACGTCTTTCTGATCTGCTTCTCCTTGGTGAGCCCGGCTTCCTTTGAGAACGTCAGAGCCAAGGTAGGACAGGGGGGGGCTGTTCCAAGCACCTGTAGGGACAGGACCAGGGCCTAGTGCCTGAACATTGAGGCATCTCATCCTACAGAGGCACGAGGCGCTGTCTTGCTTAGGGTGGTGTGAGGGCGGATGGGGCCAAGGGGTGGTGGGCACGGCCCTCAGATAATGGAGAAGCACCTCGTCACCTGTCACCGGGGTGGGCCCTGACACGCCTCGGATGGGCCCTCCTGTCCCAGTCATTCCCCACGAAGCAGAAAGAGCCGAGGTTGGGAGCCGTGGCTCCGGCAGTAGGCACAGGGCGGCCTGTGGGTTAGAGCCTCTGTCCCCGCAGTGGTACCCAGAGGTGCGGCACCACTGCCCGCACACGCCCATCCTCCTGGTGGGCACCAAGCTGGACCTCCGTGATGACAAGGACACTATTGAACGGCTGCGGGACAAGAAGCTGGCGCCCATCACCTACCCGCAGGGCCTGGCCATGGCCCGAGAGATCGGTGAGTAGGGGCAGCAGCCCTGGGGGCAGGGGCGCTGCAGGGCCCTGCACTGGCTCACCCGCCGGCCTCGCGTCCACCTCCATGGCCCCGCTCTGCTGCCCCCCAGGCTCGGTCAAGTACCTGGAGTGCTCAGCCCTGACCCAGCGGGGGCTGAAGACAGTGTTTGATGAGGCCATCCGGGCCGTGCTCTGCCCACCCCCCGTGAAAAAGCCGGGCAAGAAATGCACCGTGTTCTAGAGCCCTCCCCAGGCCAGCCTGGCAGAGGAGCGGTCCTGGCCCAGCCTGCGTCGTGCTGAGATGTTGGTGTCCGAGTCTGCTGTGGGAAGTGGTGTGGGTGGGGAGGGGGGCGTGGGCACGGGGCTGGGGTGACGGGTCCTGCCCCCGCTGCCTCCTCGTCTGGGTACAGCTCCAGCCTTCCCGGTCCCCCGTAGGAGGCCGGGAGGGAGCAGGGTCTCCCTCAGGCTGTAGGGGTGGGCCCAGGGCGGCCCCAGGATGGGTTTCCCTGGCGGGGGTGGGGAGGGTGGGGGAGGGTGGTTATGTCATTCCGTCCCAAGAGGAGGCGGCCCCTTCTTATTTTATACAATAAACATGTCCATCAACATCTGCCTCTTCTGTCCTGTCCTTTGGTCCAGGGTGCCTTGCCCCAGCCATCCCCCAGGGGGCGCAGAGGAGTCGGCATGCACCGGAGCGCCTTGAATCCTAAAGGGGGTTCTGAGTTGGCCCACACCTGGGGTGAGAGAGGCTGCCCCTGCCCCAAAGACGAAGCAGAGACAGGTGCCTTTAGCCATTTTGGGTGCCGTACAAGGCCTTGGGGTGGAGAAGCAGCTGAGGCAGTGGGCAGGCTCCTGCTGCTCCCCTTGTGCTGGGGGGAGGCGGCCATAGAGGCTGAAGCCAGGCCGGCCTCCTGGAGCCATGAGGGGCCCAGGGTGGGCCCCTCCTCTGGCTGGAATCAGGAGAGCATGGGGCAGAGGGGACAGGGCAGACCGAGGCATGGAGACCAGGCATAGTGACTGGTGTTGCCACAGTGGAAAGAGGTGGGCACAGCCGTGGTCCAGGGGCTTAGACTTCACCCCAGAGGCCTCAGGCCGCCACCCAGGCAGACATGGGGTCAGAGGGCCCCCTGTGGGCCCCCTGGCTTGCTCCCATGATGTGACGGTCAAGAAAGCTGATTGCTACATTTTTAGGAATTTGACTAGCCAGCTGTTAAAAAGCCACTATTAATAATTAAACTTATAATGAGTCGTATTTAAAACAAAGTGATAGGCAGGAATGGCGGTAATCCCAGTATTCAGGAGGCTGAGACGGGAGGATCACAGGTTCAAAGCCAGACTTGGCAACTTAGCGAGACTCTTCAGCAACCTAGTGAGACCCTGTTTCCAAATAAAAAGAACTGAAGCCGGGCGTGGCGGGCACGCTCGTCATCCCAGCATTCGGTTGACTGAGACGGGAGGATCGCGGTTCGCAGACAGCCTCAGCTACTTAGCGAGGCCCTCTGCAACTCAGTGAGACCCGGTTTCAAAATAAAGAATAAAAATAGAGCAGAGGCTGTAGCTCAGAGGTCGAATGCCCCTGGGTTCCATCCCCAGACCCGCGGTGGGGGGGGGAAGAAAAATAATTGGGCTGGGGGTGTAGCTTGGAGGTAGAGTGCTTCTGGGCTCAATCCCCAGTAACACACACACACACACACACACACACACACACGAGTTACCAAATCCAATACCTCGCTGCCTAATTAGCTTTGTACGTATCAGTACCATCTGTGCCTCTGGGGTTATTCCCTCTGTGATCGTAGCTAACAGAGTTCTGCTGCCCATCTCTCTACTCCGCATCCAATGATGTCTAGTTGGCAGCTTGAAACCAGGTGTGGGTATTTACACCATGGAAACTGGCAGACTCTACATGCCAGGGCTTGACTTATCCCGAGACTCAAAGTGATAAAGTGCAGATTAAAGCAGGTGTGGTGGTGCACACACCCGTACGTGGGAGGCTGAGACAGGAGGATCGCAGGTTCAAAGCCAGCCTCGGTAATTGAGTGAGGCTCTCAGCAACGTAGACCCTATTTCCAAATAATAAAATAAGGCTGGGGGTGTAGATCAGAGGTAGAATTCCCTGGCTTCAATCCCCAGTAACACACACATACATATACAAATTAAGTGTGGGTTCCAGTGCAAACAGGACAGAGTTGTAGAAAGCTCTTCCAGCACTGGAAAACGATTATCTGACTCTGCTCAGGTCACTGGGAAATGAGTGAAGTCTGACAGACATCTGTGTCACACGTCTTACTCAGGAACCATGGGGGAGATCGGTGTTCTCAAGCTCCTTCCCACAGTCTGGACAGGGCCAAAGGCCACATGGGTCAAATTCACCACCCTCTTGAGGGGCCAACCTTCTGGAAGGTTCCACCTCCCAGCTCCTGCCAGGGAACTAGCAACACCGAGAAGTCTGAAACGTGGGCCAGGCCACCACCTGGTCTGGATGGTAGATCTCGCAGATTTCTGTCTACCTGGAAATCAGCACATCTCGCTGGGCTAACGTGACAGGTTTTTTATTTTACCTATTTATTTACGGTACCAGGGATGGAACCCAGGGGCATTCTACCTCCGAGCTACACCCCCAGTCCTACTTTTTAGCCTTTTTATTTTTGAGACAGGGCTAAGTAGCTGAGGCTGTCTGCAAATCAGGATCCTCCGGTGTCTGCCTCCCGAATGCTGGGATTGCAAGCGTGCGCCACCAAGCCCAGCCAAGTGTCAGGTTTCTTGAAGAATGGGAGAGCTAGGCACAGGCGGAGGTGTGTGCGGGTGGAGGGCTCAGGTGGCCAGGAAGCCCCCGTCCACTGGCAGAGTGGCGCCTGTGGTCATGCCGCTTCGGTCACTCAGCAGGAAGAGGATGGCGTCCACCACATTCTCCACCTCTGCGGGCGGGGGAAGGGCGGGGCAGAGGCCGCGGTCACCTCCCTGCCAGCCCCGGCCCGGCAGCTCCAGCGTGGGCTCCGCGACTCACCAGCAAACATGCCGAGTGGGATGCGGTCCAGCATCGCCTTGGCCTTGTGGGTGTCGCTCCAGTTGGCCCGGCCCATGGGCGTCATCACCACGGTGGGGTTCACTGCGTTCACGCGGATCTGCTCAGGGAGGCGGGGTCAGCAGAGGGGGAGGGAGCCCTGGGCGAGCGGGCTGGCTGGTGGAGGTCACTAGCCTGGCTCACCTTGTGGGGCCCAAGCTCTAGGGCCATCACCTTGGTCAGCATGTCCAGGGCGCCCTTGGTGGAGCCTGTGAAAAGGGACATCTTGGAGCTAAGCTGGCCAGGCTGGGGACGGAGCCCCCACAGACTGCGGCCAGAGTCACTCACAGTAAACACTGTGGTTGGTAATTGCACGCTGGGAGGCCTGACTGGAGACATTCACGATGGCCCCTGGGGCTCCCCGCTCGATCATGCCCCTGGCCACGATCTGAAATCGCAGAGGGGCACAAGGCAGAACCACACCCATTCAGTCTTCAGAGTTCCTGCCCCCAGCGGGCAGGGCAGCTCACCTGGGACACCTGGATGACAGCCCGCAGGTTCACGTCGAAGGACCTAGTGGGGGTGGGCAGGCCTGGTCAGGGCCTGCAGGAGCCAGGGGCCGTCGCCTCCCTCCAGGCCTCCTCCGCCCCCTGGCTCACGTGCTACAGGCTTCCTTGGTGACCTCCAGGAAGGGCTGCAGCAGCGCCACGGCCGCATTGTTCACCAGCAGGTCCACAGGCCCCACACTGCCCAGGGCACGCTCAGTGGCCTCCCAGTCCGCCAGGTCCACACACACGGGCTGCACCCCAGGACACTGTGTGCATTGGGGTGAGGTACAGCTGCCAGTGGTTCCGTGCCCAAGAGGCACCGCTGGGCCTCTGCCTCCTAAGGGAGGGGGCGGGGCTAGGGCTGGGAAAGGCTCTGGCTAGAGGGGTCAAGGGTCCCAGCGGCCTGGCAAACCCAGGGCTGCCGGACCCGGAGCCGGCTGTCTCCAGCCAGTTCACTTCCTGCCCCAGCGCTCTCGCAGGGCCAGGTCAGCCTGCACGTCAGCCTCGTCCTGAGCCCTGGGAGCCAAGCCCTCCACTGCCACGCAGCCACCTGCCCGGGAGGGGGTCGAGGGTCCCAGCCAGCCCCACGGCAGGGGCCTGGTCAGCACCCGCAAATGAAGCGGGGGTCTCAGCAAGCCCCACTGGCTGCCGCGCTGGGACCGCAGAGCCTACCTCACGGACGAGGCTATCCAGGTCGGCCTGGGTCCGGCTTACGGCCACCACGCGCGCCCCGGCCTTCTGCAGCGCCTGGACCAAGCTGCGCCCGATGCCTGCAGCGACCACGGCTCAGTGCCAGACCCTGGCCCTGGGCTCGCCCGCGGCCCCAAGCCCGAGCCCGCCAGCCCGCCTCCGCCTGTGCCTGCCCGCGGCCCACCTTTGCCCGCGCCGGTGACCAGCGCCCGGCGACCGGAAAGCCCCAGGTCCATGGCGGCGCGGTCCGGGAACTGCGCGCTGGGCCCCGGGTCTCGAGGTTTGGGGCGGAGGCAGGGCGCTGCAGAGCCAATCACAAAGGAGGCCTTCGGGTGGGGGCGGGGATATTCTAATATGGCTCCCTCCGCAGGGGTGATTGGCCGAGGGGACGTGGGCGTGGCCAGGAGGGCGGAGACCCCTCTGGCCCTGGGACAGGGCTTTTCAAGCTGTCCGTGGGGACCCACTCGCTTAAGGAGCCCTAGTCCACAGGTTTTTTTCCCCTGCCAAGATTATTACAAAAAGTAGATATGAAAGTGCCAGAGAAGAATGTACAGCTACTCCTGAAATGAACACGGTGCCACCTTGGACACGTCCAAAGTTTCCAATGTCCCCCCTTTCCCAGGCCAGGAGTGGATCACGACCGCGCGCCTGTAATGTCCAGGGGAAAGAAGGCAGGCCACAGAATAAGCTTGAAGCAGACAGCATCACTCGGGCTCCGCGTTGGCCTCAGGGCGCTCCATCCCCGGTGACAGCCCAGCCTCCCCACCAGGCCACCAGCACCTTAGGAGGAGCGGGACAAGTACTGCTTCCAGGGGCCTATGGGTCACTCACAGCGGTGCCCTGGCTGCTGCACCTGCACCGCCCTATAAAAGACACTGTTGGTGAGTCATTGTGGGAAGGGTAGGGAAACTGCCCTAAGACCTTCGGTGGTCAGTGGCAGGGTCGGGGTGATGTAGGGCCTCTTACCTGGGCCTTTGGGCCCAAGAGGCAGACCGGCTGGAGGCACGGTGGCCAGGTGAAGCAGGAGACGCAGATTGGAGAAGCCGCTGGAGTCTTACAGGTGCATCCCCCGCCTGGCCTGGCCTTCGGCCTAGAAAGCCACCCTGCCTCCTGCTCCTAACCTTGACCCTGCCTTCTGCCTGCCAGAGGCTGAGGGCGGACAGCCCCACCCCGCTGTCCCTTCCTGCTCTGCTCACAGGAGAGCCCCCAAATCTCAACTGTCCTGTGATCCTTGGCGAGACTGAGCCAAGCCAGCTTCGCCTCCCACGCTCTCCCTGGAGGCCCTGCTGACTGGTCAGAAGCCCTCAGCACCGCGCGCTGGCCCTCCTGCACTGCCTGGAAGACTCACCCAGCCCCTTCTGCTCTGCCCAGCCCAGTCCTGCTGGCTGGCCACGCAGATGGCACGGGCCATGCCAGGCAGGCCAGCGGGGAGTCCTGCAAGAGCGGCTGGCCAGCCCGGGCTGCAGGGCTGTCCTCGTCCTATAAGAGCCCGTCTGGGTGCCCTTTTACGGTGTTCTTGGCAGGGAGTGTGCCCAGAGGGGAGCAGGCTTCCTGGGGAGAGGACGACAGGCTCCATCCACTGCCCACCTGCTCCTGCTCTGAAGCTCAGCCCCTCCCTAGGGGAGGCCGGCCCAGTGCGCCTGCCTCCCCCTCCGCTCCGCCTCTGCCCCAGGCTGCTGGCCTTGCACAGATGGGCCTCCTCTTCGGCAAGAACCGCTGCCCTTTGGTCGCAAAGGCAGGGTCAGCAGTCGAAGGGCAGCCTTTGATGTGGAAAGCTGCCTCTAATCCCTGTCCCTCTGCCCAGCCTCTCCAGGTCTGAACACCAGGATAACAGAGCCTGTGCGCGCCTGCGGGTTTACTGCGACTGAACCCAGGGACCGTCTACCACTGAGCTACACCCCCGGCCCTTTTTTACTTACTTAGCCATTTATATGTTTTTGTTTGTTTGTTTGTTTGTTTTGTGGTACTGGAGATTGAACTCAGGGGTATTCTTCCTCTAAGCTTCACCCTCAGCCTTATTTTGTTTATTTGTTGTTACTGGGGATGGAGCCCAGAGGCACTCTACCTCCACGCTACATACACCCCAGCCCTTTTCATTTTTTACTTTGTTAACCGGGTCTTGCTAAATTGCTGAGGTTGGCTGGCCTCAAACCTGTAGACCTCCTATCTCAGCCTCCTGAGTACTGGGATTATAGGCGTGTGCCACCAGTGTCACACACGCGTGCGCTCTCTCTCTCTCTCTCTCCACAGAGGGTTGAACCCAGAGGCATTCTACCTTTGAGCTTCACCTCCTGCTCACTTTTATTTATTTTTTATTATTTATTTATTTATTTATTTATTTTTTGGTGGTACTGGGGTTCCTGGAAACCCTTCTACTTCTGGGCTACACTCCCAGACCTATTTTATATTTCTATTTGGAAACAGGGTCTCTTAAGCCAGCGAGGCTGGCTTCGAACCTGCGCGATCCTCCTGTCTCCGCCTCCCAAACCCGAGGATTATGGGGATTACAAGCGTGGGCCACCACTCCCAGCTCAATTTTATTTTTGTATTTTGAAGGGGCAGTGTGACTGTCTTATATACACTCCACTTTGTTACCACTCAGTGCTGTTACTCTGAAATGTATGTTTAACCTTTGCACTGTTTTCTGAAGTTGTAACCAGCCCCGAATGGACAGCTCTTCCTCCTCTCTGTGTCCTGGGATAAACTGCAGATGAACTGCTCTGAACTAAGTTCCACCTCTCCCCTGGGGAGACCTACAGAAGACAATCTGGTTTCCAGATACGGATAAGAGGGGCTAGCCAACCAAATCCTGTTATCTGTCTCGGTTAAGGGAGCTCAGCCAATAAGGAAAAGGTCAAATACAGTCAAGGGTTTTATGGTTTTCCTCCATAAAAAGAGGTCTGGATGACTGGAGGAGCACACAGCTCTAACAATTAGCTCGAGAGTCTGCAGGCCCAGCTAGCTGGTAAAATTCTTTTTTTTTTTTTTTTTTCTTTTCAGGTCTGGGGATGGAAACCAGGATTTGACCTCTGAGCTACACCCCCTGCCCTATTTTTTATTCTTTATTTTGAAACTGGGTCTCACTGAGTTGCAGAGGGCCTCACCAAGTAGCTGAGGCTGTCCGCGAACCGCGATCCTCCTGTCTCAGCCTCCCGAATGCTGGGATTACAAGCGTGCGCCACCATGCCCGGCAATGCTAAATTCTTTTAAATTCTTTTAATATATATATATATATATTTTGGTGGTACTGGGGTTCCTGGAAGCCCTTCTACCTCCGGGCTACATTCCCAGACCTATTTTTACATTTTTATTTGGAAACAGGGTCTCCTAAGCCAGCGCGTGCAGCTGGCTTTGAACCTGCGCAATCCTCCTGTCTCTGCCTCCCAAGAGCAGGGATTACAAGCGTGCGCCACCACGCCCGGCTAAATTCTTTTAATAAATTTTAAATAACCTGTTGGTGTGTGGCTCTTCGTCCCCGCATAGTCCCAGACCAACAATTTCTCTTCCTTCCTTCCTTTCTTCCTATCTTTCTTCCCCTTCTCCTCCTCCTCCTCCTTCTCCTCCCCCTCCTTCTTCTTCTTCTTTTTGCGGTACTAGGGATGGAACCAGTACCAGCCCCCAAGCTTCACCCTCAGCCTATTTTGTTTATTTTATTTTTTGTTACTGGGGATTAAACCCTGGGGCATTCTACCTCTACCTCCAAGCTACACCCCTAGCCCTATTTTTTTATTCTTTATTTTGAAACAAGGTCTCACTGAGTTGCACAGGGCCTCACTAAGTAGCTGAGGCTGTCCGCAAACCATGATCCTCTTGTCTTGGCCTCCCAAATGCTGGGATTACAAGCGTGCACCACCATGCCAGGCTCAATTTTATTTCTTATTTGGAAACAAGGTCTTGCTAGGTTGATGAGTCTCACTACTTGCTGAGGCTGTCCTTGAACCTGTGATCCTCGTGTCTCAGCCTCCCAAGTACAGGGATTAGAAGTGTACGCCACCACACTTGGCTTTTTGTTTTTTAAACAGGTCTCACTAAATTTTGGAGGACCCCACTAAGTTGCTGAGGTTGGCCTTGAACATTCAATATGCCTATCTCAGCCTCCCAAGTAATGTGTAATATGATTACAGGTGTGTGTCACCACACATGGTTGTGTGTGTGTGTGTGTGTGTGTGTGTGTGTGTGTGTGTGTTTTGCTGGGGGTGGAACCCAGGGGCATTCTACCTCTGAGCTACATTCCCAACCCTATTTTATTCTTTATTTTGAAACAGGGTTTTACTAAGTTGTAGAGGGCCTCACTAAATTGCTGAGGCTGGCTGTGAAGCTGTAATCCTATCAAACATCTCAAATATTGGGATTACAAGCATGCATCACCATGCCCAGTTTATTTTTAATTTTTCAGTGTCTTGCTGCTGGGCATGGTGGTGTACACATGTAATCCTAGTACTTGGGAGGTTGAGACAGGAAGATCACAGGTTCAAGGACAGCCTCAGCAAATAGTGAGGCTCTCTTCAGCCTAGTGAGCCCTGTTTCAAATTTTTAAAAAAATAAGCTGGGCATGGTGGTTCAGGCTTGTAATCCCAGCATTTAGGGGCTGTGACAGGAGGATCGCAGTTCGCAGACAGCCTCAGCTACTTAATGAGGCCCTTTGCAACTCAGTGAGACCTGTTTCAAAATAAAGAATAAAAAATAGGGTTGGCGTTGTAGCTCAGAGGTAGAATGTCCCGGGGCTCAATCCCCAGTACCAAAGGAAAACAAAAAACAGGGTCTTGCTAAATTGCCCAAGCTGAAGCTGGACGTGGTGACGCACACTTGTAATCCCAGCATTTGGGAGGCTGAGACAGGGGGATCACGGTTCGTGGACAGCCCCAGCTACTTAGTGAGGCCCTGTGCAACTCAGTGAGACCCGGTTTCAAAAATAAAGAATACAAAACAGGGCAGAGGGTGTAGCTTGGAGGTGGAATACCCTTGGGTGGCATACCCAGACCCACACAAAAAAATAAAAAAAAATTGCTCAGGCTGACCTCCAATTTGCCACTCTCCTGTCTCAACCTTCCAAGTGCTGGGATTACAGGCTTATGAACAGCGTCCGTTTATTTAGGCAAATCTTCCCCAGCACAGCGGGTACCCGCGGGTGGGTCACAGTGGCCTACAGAAGTAAGTGTGAAGGGGCTTGCTGTGGGGGCGGGGCCGGTGAGCGTGGGGCGGGGCCATGAGCGGGGCGGGGCCATGCGCGGGGCGGGGCCGCGGCGGGGCGGGGCTGCGGGGAGGGCCATGGCGGGGCGGGGCCTAGAGCCGATGCTGGGGCCGGGCCTCGGCCAGGCGGGGCGGGGCGGGTCAGGCAGGCCCCTGCTGGCAGCCCTTCCAGGGCGCTCAGGAAGCCAGGTAGCCCGCGTCCACCAAGATGCCCGAGCCGCTGGTGGAGGCGCTCTGGTCGCTGAGCAGGAAGAGGATGCTGTTGACCACGTCGTCCACCTCTGCGGGGCGGCGGGCGGGTCAGGGCGACTGTCCGCCTCCGCGGTCCCGGGGCCGCTGCCCCACCGCCCCGCCCCGACCTGCAAACTTCCTTAGCGGGTGGCGCTCTTTCAGCTTTCTGGAGAACTCGGGGTCGGCCGAGACCATCTTGCCCATGTTGGTCAGCACCACTGTGGGGTTCACGGAGTTCACCCGGATCTGGGGCCAGGGACCCGAAGCGGTGGCCTTAGCCCCTGGACCCGTCTTTGGTCCCCCAGGACAGAGCGTGCATTCTGGGTTCAGTTGTCCACCCCTGACCTTGCCCCTGCTGCCCGCCGGGTGCCCTCAGGCCTGGCCCTCAGTCCCCACCCCATGCTCACCTTGTGTGGCCCCAGCTCCAAGGCCATGGCTTTGGTCAGCATGGTCATCGCACCCTTGGTGGAGCCTGTGGGGGACAGCACGGGCCGTAGGGACTGAGCCCTCCTTCCCGGAGGCCAACCCAAGCCCGGCGTCCTGAGGGCTGGGTGTGCACTCACAGTAGGTGCTGAGGTTGGGGAAGGTGACGTGGGCCACCATGCTGGAGACGTTGACAATGGATCCGGGCACTCCTCGGTTGATCATGCCCTGGGCTACGATCTGGAAGCCAAGGATGGGGCAGTTCACCCCACCCACCCCGCCCAGGCCACCCTCCCATGACTCACCTGAGACACCTGGAACACGGAACGAAGGTTCACATTGAAGGACCTGAAGGAGAGAGGGACCGTGGCCACCTCCACCCCTCCTCAGCCGCCCTCCCAGGCTGTGGCGCCCTGCCCACCTGTCGAAGACCTCCTTGGTGACCTCCAGGAAGGGCTGCGGCAGCAGAATGGCGGCGTTGTTCACGAGCAGGTCCACGGGGCCCACGGCGCCCAGAGCCCGCTCGGTGGCCTCCCAGTCACCCAGGTCCACGCACACGGGCTCGATCCCAGGACACTGTGGGAGACAGGCTGGGATGGCGGGGTGGCCCCGGTGGGCGTGGGGGCGGCCCGGGCGCGGCGGGCTGTGAGCCTCACCTCTTTGGAGAGGCTGACCAGGTCGGAGTCGGTGCGGCTCACGGCCACCACTCTGGCCCCTGAGGCATACAGGGCCTTCACGGTGTCCCGCCCGATCCCTGTGGAGATGGGACACCGTGGGGGGGATGGCCGCGCCCGCTCAGGCTAGGTGGGGAGCAGGTGGCAGCGTGGGCTGCAGCCAAGGGGGAGTCAGGCCCCGGGGAGGCTCTGTAGCTGGACACTGAGGCTGGGGGCTGCTGGGGCCGGGGCGAGACTGGGACGGGCTCCAGCCTGGTGGCAGCAGCTCAGGCCCGGCTGGTGGGGGTGAGCCGTGCCAAGGTCAGCAGGGCCACCCCCTCCTCCCCAGCCCGCACCCCACCGGCCTGCACACACTTACCTTTCCCTGCCCCCGTCACCAGGGCCCGCAGCCCACTGAAGTTCAGCTGCATGGTGCAGACTCCGGGCTCATCTGACAGTGAGGGAGCACGTGGGCTTTTATAGGCCTGGGCTGGCAGGTGAGGCAGGGGTGGGGCTGGAGGCAACAGCCTGGCAAGGGTGGCATAACCCACTTCCCTAAAGGGGTGGCCTCCTCGCTCCCCAACAAGCCAGCCAGGTGCTCCGTGTAAGGGTTTGGTCAGGCGTGATGGTGCACACCTATAATCCCAGTACTTGGGAGGCTGAGACAGCAGGAAGACCTCAGAGACCTCAGAGGTTCGAGGCCAGCCTCAGCAATTTAGCAAGATCCTAGGCAACTTGGTGGACCTTGTTTAAAAAAAAAAAAAAAAGCGGGAAGCGGTGGTGCATGCCTGTAAGCTCAAGAGTTGGTAGTTGAGAGAGGAAGGGTCAAAGGTTTGTGGCCAGCTTCAGCAACCTTACGATTCTCTCTGAAATTTAGACCGTTTCAAAATAAAACAGAGCTGGGCGTGGTTATTCACTCTTGTAATCCCAGCATTTGGGAGGCTGAGACAGGAGCATCGAGGTATCGAGGTTTGCGGACAGCCTCAGCTACTACTTACTGAGGCTATTTGCAAATCAGTTGAGACCCTGCTTCAAAATAAAGAATGAAAAAAAAAATAGGGCTGGAGGTGTAGCTAGGAGGTAGAATTCCCCTGGGTTCCATCCCCAGTACTGCAAATACTGATAATAATTAATAATAATAATACATAAAAATAAAAAATAGCTGGGCATGGTGGCTTGTAATCCGAGTTTATAAACACAGCATTCGGGAGGCTGAGACAGGAGGATCGTGGTTCGCTGACAGCCTCGGCTACTTAGTGAGGCCTTTGCAACTTAATGAGTATCTGTTTCAAAATAAATAATAAAGCCAGGCGTGGCGCACGCTTGTAATCCCAGCATTTGGGAGGCAGAGACCAGAGGATCGTGGTTTGTGGACAGCCTCAGGTACTTAGCAAGGCCCTTTTGCAACTCAGGGAGACCCTGTTTCAAAAATAAAAAGACTAAAAACTAGGGCTGGGGGTGTAGCTCAGAGGTAGAATGCCATAATAATAATAATAATAATAATAATAATAGTAATAATAAAGTAAGACAGCATGCACGTCCACCCGCCTAGATGCAGGTGAGATAGTAAAGGAGGCAGAAACAGAACTGTTTTTCTGTGTTGCTGTGCTGGCCTCCAGCCTAGCAGGAGTGGAATTTTTGTTTACTTGTCTGGACAGAAACATTTCCCTTTGACAAAGGTTACCCCGGGACTGGAGAGGCACCCCAGCCTCCTGGGGTGTTCAGGTCGGCTGTGCCCAGCGGGAACAGGGTGCCATTGCACACTCAGTCCTCCCAGCTCTCGAAACGCTCCTGCCCGGGGTGGTCCTGCTGCTCAGGCGGTGCCAGGCACCCACAGCAGGTGGCAGGGAGCCAGCAGGCGTCCTGCCCTGGAGATTGCTGGTGCTGGCCAGGCACCTCCTGCACACCTCACCCCGGACCCCGGGCCCTGGGGCCGCTGAGCCTCAGAGCCTCCTCACCGGCCCCTCCCAGGCGCCTCGCCTCCAGCAGCCCCTACACCAGGAAGTCGTCATCTCAGAGCAGACAGGTGGTTTGCCAAACAACCGGGGGATTTAACATGGCCACCCTAATTCCACCTCTGGGAGGGGTCCAAAGCACCTGCCTGTCTTGTGTGACAGGCTTCAGCGACAAAAGCCTCTGTCCAGGGTCAGCAGGTCATATGACACCTCTGCCGGGCAGGAGGCCTCAACCCCCACTTGCCCCTCTGCATCCCTGGACCAGACCACCTGGTGGTCAGGATGTCTGTCCCTCCTGCCCTCTCCCTGAGTCCCAGAGGCCACCAGGAGGGCCCTGGCCTTCACCTGTGACTCCCAGAGAGAAGGATGCAGGAAATCTCGCCCTGGGCAGGGACAGGGGCCGCGTTTCTCCTTTGTTAGAAATGTAGTTTGAGTGGGCCTGGTGGGGCCTGGTGGCACACGCTCTTAATCCCAGTACTTGGGAGACTAAGACAGGAGGGTCACAGTTTCATGGCCAGTCCTGGCAACTTCCAAGGGCCTCTGCAACTTAGGGAGACCCTGTTTGAAAATAAAAATAAAACTGGGCTGTGGGTATAGTTCAGAGACAGAATACCCCTGGGTTCAAGCCAAAGAACCACTAAAAAAAAAAAAAAAAAAAAAAAAAAAAGCAGCACGGTATGTTAGCAGCCAAGGGGTTTTGTTTTTGTTTTTTTTGCGGTACTGGGGATGGAACCCAGGAGCAACACCCCCAGCCCTATATTTTATTCTTTATTTTGAAACAGGGTCTCACTGAGTTGCTGAGAGCCTCACTAAGTAGCTGAGGCTGGCTTCGAACTTGTGCGATCCTCCTGTCTCCGCCTCCCAAGCGCTGGGATTACAAGGGTGCGCCACCACGCCCGGCTGTTAGCAGCTAAGTGAGGGCATACTTAGGGACAAACTCTTACTCTTACAGGGGAGATGGGGCCTGGAGTTGCAAAGCTGATGCAGGGCCTTCCTACCACGGGACCTGCTGCCCTGCCCAGTGAGGAGTCCATGGGCCCCGCAGCCCACGCCCACAAGAGGCCTCCGCGCGGCCTCGGGCTTGCGCCTCAGTTCATGGTCTAACCTCGACACCTTTACAGATGGCAGACCTGCTGTTCGTAGGGTCTGCCGATGTTCCTCCTGCTCGGGTCCGGGGCTGCACCTTCCTCAGGAGCCCCGCGGGCCAGATGCCGGGGTCTTGCGGCTTCACGTCCCGGGCAGCTTCCGCTGGTGCAGCCGGGGCGTTACTCCAGCCTCGCTGGGTGTCAGCTGTGACCATCTGGACCACCCGCTGACCTGCCAAGCTTAACAGAGCGGCGTCCTGGTGCCTTCTAGATCCCCGTGGAAGGTCTCTGGCAGCCACGCGGCTCCCAGGGTGCGAGGAACGGGATTTGGGAATCTCGGCGCAGCCACGTGCCACACTGGTCCCCCATGGGTCCGCTCCCCTGCTCCTGATCTCAGTCACGTGGCCACAGATGCTGGTCTCAGCCTGCCGTGCGCTCTGACAGTGCCAGCGGGGGCCTGGCCGTGCCGGATTGGAGGGCTTTACGTGGACTTTAATTACAAAGGGTGGGAGCGCCGAGGGGCGCCAGGGGCCGCGACGTGCTCCGAAGGCAGCTTGCAATCCTCGGGCAGCCCGGCTCTCGACGGCTGCGATGGGTCCCCCGCCGGCAGCCCTTCCTGTGCCCATTGGTTTGCTGGCTTGAGGAGTCCCGAAGGGCCAGTGCACGGGCCGCTTCCAGTTGAAGGGGACCGTAGCTGTGTTCACCAGGGAAGCGTGAGGAAACCAGGACCGCTCTGCTGGCGTGAAGCCGGAGTTGCAGAAACGGGAGGCAGACGTTTTGCTGGGGGTCATTAGTGCATTAGTGGAGGATAAGAGGCTCCTCTCCTGGTTGCTGAACCCCAGTCCTGGTGCAGGAAGAGAAGCGCGTGCGTGGGGTGCTGGTGTCACGGGACAAGAAGCGGAGTAGCGCTTGGCGCAGGCAGAGGAGGGGCAGTGGCGGCCGGGAGGCCTGCACCAGGCAGCGGCAGGGTGGCTGTCTGGCCAGCAGGCTGACCGGCAGTGAGCCACGACGACAGCGTGGTGGCCCTCTCCAGAGCAGCGCAGAAGGAGCAAGAGCAGCCGCCGCCCGGGACAGCCCAGGCCGCAGGCAGCCAGCGCCCACGGAGCCCCGGCTGGCCACGCCATTCAGAACCCTGCCCTGCGTGGGGGCCCTGTGCCCTGGCCCCGGGCCCTTACACTGGACCCTAAGAAAGCAAAGCTCAAACACGGCCCGGAGGCCGCCACCCCAGCCCCAGGGAGGCTGCCACCAGGGGCCACAGCACAGTCGTCAGAAGAGAGTTCCTCTGTTCTCCCGAGGCCGCATGTGTGCGTATGCGTGTGCATGTGTGTGAGAGAGACAGAATTGAGCTCAGGGCATCCTACCTCCGAGCTGTACCCCAGCCCTGTTTTATTTTTATTTTTATTTGGAAACAGCATCTCCCTAGGTTGATGAGAGTTGTTGCACTACTCGCTGAGGCTGGCTGCCAACCTGCGATCCTCCTGTCTCAGCCTCCTAGGTACTGGGATTGCAGGTGTGCGCCGCCACGTCTGGGCCCCGCTTGGTTTTATTCTCCCTCTTGTGACGGGGGCCTGGCATTCTCAGAAGACCCCTGGAGGTGGGGGGAGCTGCACGTGCTCACACACGAGGGCTGGGCATGATCCACAAGCCTCTAAGCTTCTCTCAAATCCCTTCCTCTAGCGGGCATGGTGCCACACCCTTGGGAGGCTGAGATGGAAGGATCCAATTTCCCAGCCAGCCTCAGCTACTTAGTGAAGCCCTCTGCAACTTCCTGAGACCCTGTTTCAAAATAAAGAATACAAAATAGGGCTGGGGGTGTAACTTGGAGATAGAAGGCCTCTGGGTTCAACTCCCAGTATCAAAAAAAAAAAAAAAAAAAAAAAAAAAAGGAAGGTTTTATCCTTTTTCCTCTTTGTGGGAAGTCAAAAATCCTTGACAAAACTCTCTGAAACTGAACCCTGTTCCCAGGGGACATGCGAGCCGGGCAGGTAGGCTGGCCAGAGCCAGCCCAAGCGGGGGACAAGCCGGCCTTGAGCAGAGGGGAAGGAGCCCTCCGGGAGCCCTGGGGCAGGGCAGTGTGGGAGGGGCAGGGTGTGGGGGGGGTGTCAAGGGCTGGGCACATCCCTGAGCCCTGGGCGGGGCCTCCAGAGGGCCCCTTACCCCAGGGACACCTGCAGGGCCGCTTCCCAGGCATTAGCTGTTCTCCACTTTAGACTGGGGCTGATTTCTTTTTCTCTTTTTTTTGTGTGTGTTTTGTTTTGTTTTTTGGTACTTGGGATGGAACCCAGGAGGGGCATTCTACCTCCAAGCTACACCCTCAACCCTATTTTTAATTCTTTTTTTTGAAACAGGGTCTCACTAAGTTGCAGAGGACCTCACTAAGTAGCTGAGGCTGTCCGCAAACCACGATCCTCTGGTCTCAGCCTCCCGAATGCTGGGATTACAAGGGTGCGCCACCACGCCCAGTTTGGGGCTAATTTCTATTACAGAAGAAAAACAGTCTTTGGGGTTTGAGGTCTCCCTGGGTTATAGGGCTGGGAGGCTACGGAGGAGGCAGGCTGGAGGGGGGGGTCCTTAGGTGGGCGGGTCCGGGGAGGCACGGGAAAGATGAGCGTCCTCCACGTCCCTGTGTCCTCTCCTACAGGTGGAGAGTAGCCCTGAGACCGGGCGGTCAGGCTGGGATTGGCCAGCGGAGTCACTGACCTAGTGCTAGTTCCACAGAAAGAGGGAAAATCCAGAGCACAGATGGGACTCACCCAGAGGGGGAGACTTGGCCGCTCAGCGAAGCCGCCTGGTTTCGGCACCATAATATGTCATGATATGTTTGGGGGATGGCGATGGTGCAGGCAGAGACAGTCCAAGCAAGGAGCTTATCAAGAAGGGAGATGGGGATGGCGGCGCAGGGTGGCGTCTCAGAGGAGTCAGCCCACCGCCGTCAGGCGAACGTGGCCTCTGTGGGAATAGACGGGCAAGCCAACTGAGCGGCCAGGAGAGAGGAGCTGAGGAAGATCTGCAGCTCAGGGAGCAGAAGGACGTTCTGCGGAGCGTGGGGTCCCGCACGAGGGCCGGAGCGAGGGTCTGCCCTGCATTTTCTCACGGAGGTGCCCAAGGCGGCTGCTGCTTCCTGGTGTCTGGCTGGCTCCCAGGCGCCCTGGTCCAGCCAGGCTGGTACGTACCTGGTGCCCTGAGCTGGGCCCAGCCCTGGGGCCTCTGGCAGCCACCATTTTCAGGGGCTGGGAAAGGGCCCTGCTCGGGGGAGAGCCAGGCCAGCCCGAGGCTGTGTTTGGCTCCGTCTGGACAAGAGGACCCCACCTTCTGTAGTACAGTTGGCCAGACCTTCTGGCTCTTAGACCACTAGTGTAATGGCAAAAGCAAAAAGGAGGCAAACTGGAAAGAAAGGAGAAAAAAATATAGCTTTAAAATTTAGACACCTCAGCTGGGTGTGGTGGCGCACGCTTGTAATCCTCGCGCTTGGGAGGCGGAGACAGGAGGATCACGCAGGTTCGAAGCCAGCCACGCTGGCTTAAGAGACCCTGTTTCCAAATAAAAATATTTTAAAAATAGGTCTGGGAGTGTAGCCTGGAGGTAGAAGGGTTTCCAGGAACCCCAGTACCACCAAAAAAAAAAAAAAAAAAATTTAGACACCTCATTATACCCTGCAAAGTCTGTTCTTTCTTAGATAAAAGGCCCTTAATAGGTCATACTTATAATCACAATGGCCTATCTCCTCACCTGCCTCACCTGAAATTTCTGTGATTTGTGCTAAAGAATTCCTCCCAAAAGTCCGACCTTAGGTGGAGCCCAGGCCTCACTCACACCTACCAGAACAGCAGGACCTTGCATGCCAGATACGATAACCACCCGTTTCTGCTTTTTTTTTTTTTTTTTTTTTGGTGGTACTGGGGGTTGTAACCCAGAAGCTTTCTACCTCCGGGCTATACTCCCAGACCTTTTTTAAATATTTTTTATTTGGAAACAGGGTCTCACTAAGTTGCTGAGAACCTCACTCAGTAGCTGAGGCTGGCTTCAAACCTGTGTGATCCTCCTGTCTCAGCCTCCCAAGCGCGGGGATTCCAAGCGTGCGCCACCACGCCCGGCTCAGTTTCTGCTTCTGTAAACCTGCTGGCTTAATAGACGGCTCACCCCTCTTGGTTTTCTCCCTTATAAACCCTTAACCCTGGCCAGACAGCGCACCCCTCCAGTTAGGTTTCTGGACTGAGGACTCCCCGCTGGCCAGCTAGTAAAGGCTTCAATTGGCACCTTCCCTCGGACCCTCGAGCCTCTCATCTCACTAAACCTGCATAGACACTTTGTGTCCACAGAGATACCCCTTGGGGCAGGGCCCTCCGGGTTCTGTTCCTGTCTTCTGAGCCTCGATGTAAACGCAGGGAGGCAGTAATCTGGGGCTCTGGTGGCCCCAGGAGCCAGGGGTGTTTGAGTCTGGGGGGTCTGGGGCTCACTGCTGTGCCTTGTGCTGGCTGAGAGCCTGCGTGAGTCAGAGCTGAGGCTGCAGCTGGGCACGGTGGCACACATTTGTAAACCCAGCTCAGGAGGCTGAGACAGGAGGATTACAGGTTCAAGGACAACCTCAGCAGACAGTGAGACTTGCATCAACCTAGCAAGATGCTCTTTCTTTCCTTCTTTCTTTCCTTCTTTCTTTCTTTTTTTTTTTCTTTTTGGTACTGGAGAGTGAAAGGTTGAAAATAGAGTTAGGGAGTTTAGGAGGGAGGTAAAAACACCAACCGGGTTGTCAGAGACGCTGCTTTATCGGACCCGACCCGGCACCCTCCGGGGAGTCAGCCGGCCGTGGGGAAAGAGACCGAAGGGCCACGCGTCTGGAGAGTCCTGATCCCCGGCTGAGCCACTGGGGGATCGGAGGCACCGATGTTTTATAGGCGTGCCGATTCTCTCGCGACATCTGTGGTCTCGCGACCTCTGGAGTGAGATGTTTGGAGTCTCGAGGCACCTGGAGTCTCGCGATATCTCCGCTTCTGGCTTCCGGGGTTCTGCCTCCTGTTCCTGCTGCGAGATCACGTGCGGGAGGGGAGGGACCCGACTTATCATCCTGGCCTTTTGGTGATAATGGGCGGAGACCGAGTCTCAAGCTACTTCCTGCTGTCAGAGGGCGTCGTAGGGGGTCCCCTTGGCAGGTGGGGGTATGGGTGCAGCGGGAGTCAGAGGTTACCCTGGACAGCTTGGTAATGTGTGTTCAAGGAGACTTTAACAGACAAGGAGCTATTGAAAGAAAAGGCAAATCGTGAGAGCGGGTCCCAAGTTGGGCAGGAGCCCCTCAGCTACTGGCCCTTGCCCAGAAGGGAAGGAGCCCAGCAGCTGCTGGCCCTTGTAGCCCTTTCAGATATGAGATAAATTGTCACTAGATTTATTAATATGATAGCAGTATTTTTCCTGAGAAAACATGCTATTGGGTCAGGAGAGTTTAATACTTTAGAGAGTTTAATACTTATGGCTGTCTGGCATCTGAAGAGGAAGAGCACCGTAATATGTAAACAAGTAGACCTGCTGAAATAAAAAATTTGTCCTGAGGCTGTTGTAGCGGAGCCCTTTGTAGACTCGGCCTGAGCTTCAGGCAGAGCAATCTTGTCCTGCAAAAGAGGCTTGTAGTGCGTGGGCAGGAGAGCTTGCCGTCAATCCCCTGTACTGAGATCGGAAAAGGAAAAACTAGAACCTGAAAGGATGGAAGGACTGAGCAGGCAACCAAAAAGGAGACTGGCTTACCCACTACCTGGAGAGTTACCCTGGGCTGGCAAGGAGGATGGAGGTTGAGGGATCCGGGAGCCGTCAGTCTTCAGCCAGGCCGAGTAGGGCCAGCAGCGGGGCCTGGTCTGGAAAGGTGCTCCCCTGTGCTAAGGCACCTGGGGCTCACCGCTTTTCCAAGGGCACTCACTCTTCCAGTGTCCCTCCTGGCCACATGGTGGATGCGGTTGAGGGCAACTACATGCCCAGTGGCCATTTAATCCACATTGAAAACAGGCTCCTGGAGGTGGTTGCCATTTGCTGTCCTGCACCCCTAGGTGGCAATCATCGCCCTGAGGGCTGAGCCTCCTCTGCTGGCCGCAGGGATCTGCCTTTTGGCAAAGTCGGAGTGTACACTCCATCTCCGCCTGTTCCTCTCTGGATTAAAAACTTAAATGCCATGTTAACCAAATCTTGGATAGAGGTTTGAGGACCGTCCTCAGCCTTTAAGTTGTTTGAAAAGCCCCCTGAGTTGGTTCCTTAAGGGAGGATGGCAGGGGAACAGAGCGGGTTAGAGTGGGAGGCTGTCCTGGGATAGGATGGTGACCGGGCGGTGAGGAGAGAGCCTGTGGGTCAGTGTTTGCAGAAAGCGGCGCCTGCAAGCCAGCCGGGTCACACGCTGGCACCCACGTGTCCCCACAAAATGGTGACTGTGCCTATGACTCAGCAAAACTGCAGGCTGGCGCAGGCCAAGATGGCGACTGCGTAACGTCACAAGATGGTGACCAAGATGGTGACTGTGATGTCATCAGGCAGCGACTATGCGCCATCACAAAATGGCGGCTGACAGGAAAATGGTGGCTGATGGGGGAGAGTGTTTGGAGGGACAGGAATGCAGGGGGGAAAAAAGCCTGGACATAAAGACTTCCGATCATTTACCATACCGCTTACAAAAGTTGTTAACCGTTCTTGGGCCACCGCAACCCATTGCCCCACTGGTATCAAGGCAGACAGGCGCTCAGGGCATACGTCCTCTGCTTGTTTGGAGGTTCGACCAACAGGCGTCCCCATTTTCCTGATCAATCATTCGGAAATGGGGGTTAAGAGATCGGGGAAGACGCCTCCATCCCTTCTCAAAACTGGAGGATGAGCTGGTCATCCGGAGGGTGGTCCCAGTGGACCGGGGGACAGCGGATCACCAAGAGCTTGGATTTCGGAATCCGAGTAGACCAGAAGACCCAAGTCCGGAACCCGCTAACCCAGGGAAAGGGAGGGAGCTTACCAGAGTGAAGGGTTGCTGGCCAGTGTGGGCTGCGGCAGAAGCGCTGAGAAGCTGCTGGGGGCGCAGTGGAGTGGGGGTGGCGCCGTGCCTGGTGCGGGCGGCACTGGCGGCTGGCGTGGGGCAGAATCAAACAGTGGCGCGGGTGGCATGGCTTGCTGGGCCCGCGGTGTGGAAATAAAATGGCAGCCAGGCGCCTGGCAGACGCTGAGGCCGGGCCACGTGGCGAGTGGCCCAGCTAGCCTGGCTGGGGGGCAGAAGCCCCACCTGCAAGCCGGGCACGTGGTGGATCGGGGCACATGGTGGAGGCCGGGGTGGCGGTTCTGGAGGGTCCAAGCGGCGGGCGGCGCTGGCAGGAAGTGCCCAATGGCAGGCGGAGGCGGTTCTTGTGTGGGGCCGGCGTGGGGGCGGCAGCACTGGCGGAGCTGGACGGAGAGGTGTCTGGGGCATCTGCAGGCAGCAAGAGCGGCCACAGCAATGGGCAGTGGCCGGGTAGGGGGAGGTTTCGGCTGCACCTGCACGGAGCACACCGATGCAGTGGTGGGTCAGAGAGTTTAAGGAAAGAAAAAAAAATTTAAAAATTAAAGATTAAATTAAATTAAAAAATAATCGTCCCGGGGTCTGCACCGGATGTCAAGATTCCGATAGAGGGAAACGATGACAAAGGAAGCAATCAGCAAGAGCTCTGCTTTATTCAGCGCCCTTCGGATGGGTCCGGTGGTCGTGGGGAAGGGGAGCAGTCCCTGTTGGCTGTTGGAGCCACCTGGGTTTCAGGGCAGATATATTTCTATTCCCACTGGGAGATCACGTGGGGGAAGGGAGGGACCTGACTTATCAGAGAGTAAACCAAGGAATATCCTACCTCCTAGCTATAGCCTATTTATTTATTTATTTAGTTAGTTAGTTATTGTGGCACCAGGAATTGAAACCAGAGGTATTCTACCTCTGAGCTACACCCCAGACATTTTTTTTTTTTAAAGAGTCTCAGCCGGACATGGTGGTGCACACTTGTAATCCCAGCATTTGGGAGGCTGAGACCAGAAGATCACGGTTCGCGGACAGCCTCAGCTACTTAGTGAGGGCCTTTGCAACTCAGTGAGACCCTGTTTCAAAATAAAGAATAAAAAAATAGGGCTGAGGGGTGTAGATCAGAGGTAGAATGCTTCTGGGTTCCATCCCTAGTACTAAAAAGAAGAAAGAAAGAGAAAGAAAGAAAGAAAGAAAGAAAGAAAGAAAGAAAGAAAGAAAGAAAGAAAGAAGAAAGAAAGAAAGAAAGAAAGTAAGTCAGCCTCACTAAGATGGAGAGGACTTAAGTAGCTGAGGCTGCCTGCGAATCTGTGATCCTCCTATCTCAGCCTCCCAAGTACTGGGAAGGTAAGTGTGCCACCATGCCCTGCTGACCCTGTTTCAAAATAAAATAGGATTGGGAGTGTAACTTGGAGGAAGAATGCTCTGGGTTCAGTTTCCAGTGACACACACACACACACACACACACACACACACACACACACAATTGAGGCTGCAGCCTCAGTCGCGCCTGGGGCACCAGGCAGGTGACGAGCGCCTGGCCTACTCCGGGGGTCCCTAGGCTCCAGAAGCGCCCTTCGGGCAGCGCCTGGGTGGGCTTTGAGCAGCAGACCCTCCCCTCCCCTGCAGCGGGGTCCCATTCCCTGGAGGCTCCTGGTGGGTCCTGGATGGGAGGTGTCCCTAGGAGCACGGTTTGGCAAGGAAAGGTCTGGCCCTTATATAACAGGATTATAACGTGTCTCAGGACATGTGGACGGAGAGAGGGTGCAGGGCTGGTCTTCTTGGCTAAGAAACTAAGCCCTTTGGGGAGGGGTGGGGTTTTGTTAGGTGTAAGCAAATACTGTGGGAAATGCCAACCTAGCCACTCCCAGGGGTTAGGGAGGATTAGCCTGGGGGTTCAGGCATGCAGAAGGGGAGCAGCACACGTCCTGCTTCAAAGCTGCCCAGCTACAATCCCCGTGACCCTCCTCAGGGAAACTGAGGCTCCATGCCCTTCAGGGGCTGGGGTGGGGAGGAGACCCCAGGCCTTGGCCCCGGGCCCACCTGCGATCCTATCTAAGCCTCCCAAGTACAGGGTCACAGCCAGCTGAGACCCTGTTTCAAAATAAAATATAAAAAGACGGGCGTGGTGGTGCAGGCTTGCAATCCCTGTGCTTGGGAGGCTGAGACAGGAGGATCGCACAGGTTCGAAGCCAGCCTCAGCTACTTAGTGAGGCTCTCAGCAAGTTTGTGAGACCCTGTTTCCAGATAAAGTATAAAATAGGTAGAAAGCCTCTGGGTTCCACCCCCAGTACCACCAAAAAAATAAAAAATAAAGAGGGCTAGACATGTGTCTCAGAGGTAGAATGCCCCTGGGTTCAACTCCTAATGCCAAACCAAACCAGAGACCAGACCAGACCAGACCAGACCGCCTAAGGCAGGAGATGGCTCATCCCCATCCCAGCGGCTCCAGGGCACTGGCTGGAGGATGGCGGGTTCAAGGCCAGCGCGGTAATTCAGCAAGACGGGTTGGAGGTCAGAGGTGGGGTGCCCCTGGGCTCCATCCCCAGTACTGCCAACCAACAAACCCAGCCCAGGACTCCACATACCGTCCTGCTCGTAAACGAAGCTCCTGCGTACAACCTGTGCTCCGGACTCACCCTCCTGCCCGGTAACCAGAAACCACACACACACACACACACACACACACACACACACACACACACACACACACGAGAGAGAGAGAGAGAGAGAGAGAGAGAGAGAGAGAGAGAGAGGGAGAGAGAGAGAGGACGCAGTCTTACTAAGTCTCAAATCATCTGCAATAGATGCAATTTTACTTATCTTTCTTTTTCCTGTTCCTTTTTCCTTTTTCTTTTTTCTTTTCTTTTTCTTTCTTCTTTCTTTCTTTTTTTTTTTTTTTTTTTTTGGTACTGGGAATTGAATCCAGGGGCCCCTTTTTATGTTTTATTTTGAAACAGGGTCTCACTAGGTTGCCGAGAGCCTCATTGCTGAGGCTGGCTATAACCCGCAATCCTCTTGACTCAGCCACCAAGCCTGGTTTTCATCGACTTCAATTTGGCAGAGTCCAGCTTCATTCTCCTACAGGTAGGAATTCAGTTTTCACACCGCCACTTGTTGTCAAGACCATCTTTTCTCCGTGAGCAACGGTAGAAGCCTCGCCAACAACAATCTGCCCGTGGAGCTGAGGTTTAGTCTGTGTTCTGTTCTACAGGTCCGTACATCTGTCCTGGATGCCAGCACCCCATTGCCATAGTTATGGAAGCTCGTGGGGAGGTGGGTAGTCAGGAAGGGTGGTGCGCTCTCCTCTCTCTCTCTCTCTCTCTCTCTCTCTCTCTCTCTCTCTATCTCTCTCTTTTTCAAGATTGTTTTTTAGCTTTTTGGGTCCATTGAGATTTATGGGTGAATTTGAGGAAAGATTCTATTTTGGCAAAGAAAGGTCATTATTTTTTGTTTTGGGCACTGAGGATTGAACCGAGGAAGGAGCATTCTACCTCTGAGCTACAGCTTCAGCCCTATTTCATTTTTTAATTTGAAACAGGGTATTGCTAATTTACAGAGGGTCTAAGTTGCTGAGGCTGGCCACGAACCTGTGATCCTCCCCTCTCAGCCTCCCAAGTACTGGGATTACAAGTGTGGGCCACTACACCCAGCTTGCTTTATTGGAGTGTGTGTGTGTGTGTGTGTGTGTGTGTGTGTGTGTGTGTGTGTGTGGTACTGGGGATGGAACCCAGGAGCATTCTACCTCTGAGCCACACCCCTAGTCCTATTTTTTAAAATTCTTTATTTTGAAATAGGGTCTCATTAAGTTACAAAAGGCCTCATTAAATAGCTGAGGCTGTCCGTGAACCTCGATCCTCTGGTCTCAGCCACCTGAATGCTGGGACTACAGGTGTGTGCCACCACGCCCAGCTTATTATTATTATTATTATTATTATTATTATTATTATTATTATTATAAAAAAGCCTCACTAAGTTGCTGAGGCTGGTCTCGAATCTGTGATCCTCCTATGTCAGCCTCTCAAGTACTGGGATTACAGACGTGTGCCCCATGCCCAGCAATTCAGTACCTTTTCAGAATTATATTCATGAGAATTATTCAACCATTAAGTTGTCGTCTTATTTTTATGGCACTAGGGATTGAAACCATCCTGTGTTCTACCTCTCAGCTATATTCACAGTCCTGCTTTATGTTTTATTTTGAAACAACGTCTCATTAGGTTGCTGGGAGCCTTGCTAAGTTGCTAAGGCTGGCTTTGAACATGTAACCTTCCTGCTTCAGGCTCCCAAGTACCACATGCCTGGCTCAACCATTGAATATTCAGATGACCAACATTTAACCATTAATGCTAGGAAAACACAAGCATGAGCATCTAACCAGGTTATAGTCAGTGTGTTCTGTAGATTGTATTTTTTTCTTTTTTCTTTTTGTGGTACTACGGATTGAACACAGGGTATTCTATTCTATTTCTGAGCTAGCTAGAGCCCCCAGACATTTAAAAAAAATTTGTTTGCAATACTGGGGATTGAACCCAGAAGCATTCTTGTGTGTGTGTGTGTGTGTGTGTTGCTGGGGATTGAACCCAGTGGCATTCTACCTCCGAGCTACACCCTCAGCCAATTTTATTTATCTTTTTTTTTTTTTTTGCAGTAGTGGGGATGAAACACAGGGGCATTCTACCTTGGAGCTACACCCCAGCCCTATTTTTAATTATTATTATTATTATTATTATTTTTTTTTTTTTTGGTGGTACTGGGGTTCCTGGAAGCCCTTCTATCTCCGGACTACACTCCCAGACCTATTTTTACATTTTTATTTGGAAACAGGGTCTCCTAAACCAGCGCGTGTGGCTGGCTTCGAACCTGCGCGATCCTCCTGTCTCTGCCTCCCAAGTGCAGGGACTACAAGCGTGCGCCACCATGCCTGGCCTATTTCTTTATTTATTTTTTATTATTTTTTTTTTTTTGGTGGTACTGGGGTTCCTGGAAGCCCTTCTATCTCCGGGCTACAGTCCCAGACCTATTTTTACATTTTCGTTTTTGGAAACAGGGTCTCCTAAGCCAGCGCGCGCGGCTGGCTTCGAACCTGCGCGATCCTCCTGTCTCTGCCTCCCAAGCGCGGGGATTACAAGCGTGCGCCACCACGCCCGGTTATTTCTTTATTTTAAAACAGGGTCTCAGCCGGCGCATGCTTGTAATCCCTGCCCTTGGGAGGCGGAGACAGGAGGATCGCGCAGGTTCGAAGCCAGCCGCACTGACTTAAGAGACCCTGTTTCCAAATAAAAATATAAAATAGGTCTGGGAGTGTATCCTGGAGGTAGAAGGGTTTCCAGGAACCCCAGTGCCACACACACACAAAACAAAACCGGGTCTCACTGAGTTGCAGAGGCCTCACTAAGTAGTAGCTGAGGCTGTCCGCTAACCATGATCTTCCTGTCTCAGCCTCCCAACCACACCTGGCTTATTTTTTAAAATAAATTTTTATTGGTGCATTGTACTCACACATAAAAACGTGTGGAGATCTACATGTACACATCACCCTAATGTTGGGATTACACGAGTGAGCCGCCACACCTGGCTCCCAGCCTGGTTTCATTCTTTTTTTTTTTTTTTTTTTTCCAGCACTGGGAATGGAACCCAGGGACATTCTACCTCCAAGAAACACCCCCAACCCTATTTTTTTATTCTTTGAGACAGGGTCTCACTGAGTTGCAAACGGCCTAAGTAGCTGAGGCTGGCTTTGAAAATGTGCGATCCTCCCGTCTCAGCCTCCCGAATGCTGGGATTACAATGGTGCACCACCACGCCTGGCTTATTTTCTATTTTGAAATAGGGTCTCACGAAGTTGCGGAGGGCCTAAGTAGCTGAGGCTGGCTGCAAACCTGTGATCCTCCTGTTTCATAATGCTGGGACTACAAGCATGCGCCGCCGTGGGCTCAGCTCTATTTTATTTTATTCATTTATTTTTTCTGTAGTACCAGGTATTGAATCCAGGGGCATTCTTCCTCTGAGCTACACCCCCAGCTCTATTTTACTTTTTTTTTTTTTTGGCGGTATCAGTGGTGGAACCCAGGGGTATTCCACCTTCAAGCTACACCCCTAACCCTAGCCCTACTTTTTTTGTGTGTGTGGTACTGGGGGTGGAACCCAGGGGCTTTCTACCTCCAGACTATACTCCCAGACTTATTTTATATTTTATTTGGAAACAGGGTCTCACTAAGTTGCTGAGAGCCTCGCTAAGTAGCTGAGGCTGGCTTCGAACCTGCGCGATCCTCCTGTCTCAGCCTCCCAAGCACGGGGATTCCAAGCGTGTGCCACCACACCCGGCTTATTTTTTTTTTTAATAAAGTTTTATTGGTGCATTGTAGTCATACATCTCAATGGGATAAAAAACGTGTGGAGATCTACATGCACACATCACCCAATCAGCCCTTCCCTCCCCTCCCTCCTTCCCATGCTTGGCTTCCTGATTGGCTTTAATGTGTTTAAGTACAGCATGTACTTTGTTTATTTTTTATTTTTTTGCAAGTCTGGGGATGGAATCCAGGGGCATTCGACCTCTGAGCTACACCCCCTGCTCTATTTTTTATTCTTTATTTTGAAACAGGGTCTCACTGAGTTGCAGAGGGCCTAAGTAGCTGAGGCTGTGCGCGAACTGCGATCCTCCGGTCTCAGCCTCCCGAACGCTGGGATTGATTACAAGTGTGCCCACCACGCCCGGCTCAGCGTGTGCTTTCAAGAGTTTCTCTCTTCCCCCTTAGAGAGGTCACCTTAATTGCTCCCCTTCCTTCTTCATCTAGAGTTCCTCCTGTTCTCCATTTCTCCCTAGATTTCACACACCAGGAAAAGCACCTGATTTCTTATTTTTGTGACATTCCACTGTAAATGCCATAATTCTGTTCTCCCTATGGCTGGGAATAATCCCACTGTGTACCTATCCCATTGTTTTGAAACCCACTCATTCGTTGAGGGCCCTCTTGGCTGGTTCCAGTTTGGCGATGGTGAACTGTGCCGCTGTGAACACGGTTGCTCATGCATTAGTATTTTGATTTTCATTCTTTTTGGTAGACACCCAGAGGTGGTATCGCTGGATCATATGGAAAGGTCGTTTTCCTTCTCTGAGGATCTTCCATACTGTTTTCCAAAGGGGTTGCACCAACTTGCAATCCCAGCAACAGTGTATCAGAGCTTCTGATTCTCCACATCCTATCAATTCAGTTTCTTGCTTCCTCGGAAGTCCTTTTAATTTCCACACTTATTCCACTTACCGAAATCCTGAAAGCCAGAAGGTGAGCAAATGTGACAAGAGGATCCACTCACAGCCAAGTTGTTTTTTTGTGTGTGTGT
This sequence comes from Muscardinus avellanarius, assembly GCF_963383645.1. Lineage (NCBI taxonomy): Eukaryota > Metazoa > Chordata > Mammalia > Rodentia > Gliridae > Muscardinus > Muscardinus avellanarius. The sequence goes on from NC_137802.1 coordinate 73,987,413, forward strand.
ATGTGTTTTTGTTGTTGTTGTTTTGCGGGTCTGGGGATGGAACCCAGGGGCATTCGACCTCCGAGCTCCACCCCCAGCCCAATTTTTCATTCTTTATTTTGAAACCGGGTCTCACTGAGTTGCAGAGGGCCTCACTAAGTAGCTGAGGTTGCCTGCGAACCACGACCCTCCGGTCTCAGCCTCCCAAACGCTGGGATGACAAGTGTGCACCCCCACGCCCGGCTCCCAATTTTTATTTTTAATAGAGGTCACTTGGATCTGGGGCTCTGCTGGGAGGTGAGGTGAGGCAGCTGCAGCTTCTAGTGCTTCCTGGCCACACGTTGCAGGGACCCGCTGGCCCTTTGCTGTGGAGCAGGCCCCGGTCCCAGGCCTGTTGTGCGGCAGGCTCCGGGCCTGGCCTCACTGGCTCCAGACCCAGCCTCACCTCTTGGCAGACTCTGGGCCCGGCCTCCCTGGCTCCAGACCCGGCCGTCTACAGAGGTTCACAATTTTATTTTCTTTATATTTTTGGTGGTACTGGGGTTCCTGGAAACCCTTCTACCTCCGGGCTACACTCCTAGACCTATTTTTATATTTTTTTAAATTTGGAGACAGGGTCTCTTAAGCCAGCAAGGTTGGCTTCAAAACTGCGTGATCCTCCTGTCTCCGCCTCCCAAGCACGGGGATTACAAGCGTGCGCCACTTCGCCCGGCGGTTCACTTTTTTCTTTCCCTATATTTATTTATTTATTTATTGGTGGTACTGGGGTTCCTGGAAACCCTTCTACCTCTGGGCTACAATCCCAGACCTATTTTTTATATTTTAAAATTTGGAAACAGGGTCTCTTAAGCCAGCGAGGCTGGCTTCGAACCTGCGCAATCCTCCCGTCTCCACCTCCCAAACGTGGGGATTTACAAACATGTGCCACCATGCCCAGCTCCTATTTTTTTTTTTAAAGTAGAATAAAACAGCATGTGTCATTTGCAAAACCTGGGAGCCCAATTCTCTAGTAGCAATGGATTTTATCCCCCCACTGAAAGCAGAGGCCCATAGCCTCACCGTGGAGAGGGAGGTCTGCTGCTCCAAGCACACCCTGGCCCCAGCGCAGCGCAGAGGAACGTGGTGGCTATGAGCACTGAGGTCTCCCAGGATTCTCTGCGCAGGGAGTCAGCCTGGCCATACAGGCAGGACTCCGACTTGCCCCAGATTATACATATATACATATATATACATATACACATATACATATATATATATATATTGTGTGTGTGTGTGTGTGTGTGTGTGTGTGTGTGGTACTGGGGGTGAAACCCAGAGGCTTTCTACCTCTGGGCTACACTCCCAGACCTATTTTATATTTTATTTGGAAACAGGGTCTAAGTTGCTGAGAGCCTCACTAAGTAGCTGAGGTTGGCTTCAAACCTGTGTGATCCTCCTGTCTCAGCCTCCCAAGCACGGGGATTACCACGCCCAGCTTGCCCCAGACATTTTTCTTGCATAGTATGTTGCCCAGAATTCCTGAGCATGTGTTGCAGGAGCAGTCTACTTTTGGGGAGATTGCTTCAAAAATTCAAGGTGGATTGGATTGGATCTGTTTGCCTCTCCTGAATACTGGCTGCCGCCATCTTGGTCCATTTCCACGAAACTTTCTTTTACATAGTATGTTGTCCAGAGTTCCTCACCGTGTGGGGCAGAAGCAGTCTACTTTTGGAAAGATTTCTTCAAAAATTCAAGGTGGGTTTGATTGGCTTTGTCTGCCTCTCCAGAATACCGGCCACCACTGCCGCCACCACCTTGGTCTTTCCTAGAGTATTATGTTAAGAACTCCTGTGCAGGTGTGGCAGGGGCAGTCTACTTTCTGATCTCTTCTGGGATGTCCCTCCAAAAATCACTTTTCTCACAGTGGCGGGCATCATGCTGCCGTCTTGCCTCTAATTCCGCCATTTTTTACTCTCTCTCCTGTATTTCAGATAGGAAGTCATGATTGGAAATGTCTCCATATGCTGTCCCAATCAGCTATTAAATCAAAATCTGCTGTCCAGGGTTTCTCAGAAGGATGCATGTCCTATTCGGCCGCTGCCAACTATCAGCACTGTGGCTGTGGTTGCCGCTGCAGCTGCAGCCGCCACCATCTTTCTCCCTCTTCATTTTTTTTTTTTTTTTTTTTTGGTGGTACTGGGGGTGGAACCCAGGGGCTTTCTACCTCCGGGCTATCCTCCCACGCCTGGTTCAATTTTTTTTTGTGTGTGGGGGTCTGGGAATGGAACCCATGGATAGTCGACCTCCGAGCTACACCCCCTGCCCTATTTTTTATTTTTAAACCTGGTCTCACTGAGTTGCGGAGAGCCTCACTAAGTAGCTGAGGCTGTCCACAACTTTCCTCTGGTCTCGGCCTCCCAAATGCTGGGATTACAAGCGTGCACCACCACACCAGGCTGGCTGGCATCTATCTATCTATCTATCTATCTATCTATCTATCTATAGGTGGTACCGGGATTCCTGGAAACCCTTCTACCTCCGGGTTACACTCCCAGACCTATTTTATATTTCTTATTTGGAAACAGGGTCTCTTAAGCCAGTGAGGCTGGCTTCAAACCTGCCCGATCCTGTCTCCGCCTCCCAAGCACAGGATTACAAGTGTGCGCCACCACGCCCAGCTTTGGCTTCAACATTTTTTAATAAAACAATGTGTTTTGCAGAAGTTGGGGGCTTGAGTGCTTAGTAGCAATAGGTTTTGTCTCCCCATCAAGAGTGGAGGCTCACGGCTTCACCTCGGAGAGTGAGTTCTGCTGCTCCATGCTCACCGCAGCCCCCAGCGCTGCGCAGAGGAGCACGGCGGCCTGGCGCACCTTTGTCTCCCAGGACCGGATGCACGGTGCGCCGGCGGACCCAGCCATGCAGGACTCCCTCTGATGCGCCCTGAACCTTCTTCTTACATAGTGTGTTGTCCAGAGTGCCTGAGCATGTGGGGCAGGTGCAGTCTACTTCTGGAGAGATTTCCTCAAAAGTTCAATTAGATTGCCTGTCTTTCCGAAATATTGGCCACTGCTGCCACCATCTTGGTTCTCCTCCTGAGCATTTTTCTTACGTAGTATGTTGTCCAGAATTCCTGAGCATGTGGGCCAGAAAGTCTATTTTTGGGGAGATTTCTCCAACAGTTCAAAGCAGGCTGGGTTGGATTGGATCTGTCTGCCTTTCCCCAATACTGGCCGCTGCCATCTTGGTCCATCTCTTCTCTCTTATAATTTAGGTAGGAATTCATGGCTGGAAATGTCTCTGTATGCTGTCCCAATCAGATAGTAACTCAAAATCTGTTGTCCGGGGTTTCTGAGAGGAATACATGTCTTATTCGGCCTCTGCCAGCTGGCACTGCTGCCATCTTCCACGCCCGAAATTTTTTTTTTTTTTCCGGTACTAGGGATGGAACCCAGGGTATTTTTCTACCTCTGAGCTACACCCCCAGGCCTATTTTTTAGTCTTTAGTTTGAAACAGGGTCTTACTGAGTTGCAAACAGCTTCACTAAGTATCTAAGGCTGTCTGCGAACCATGATCCCCCTGTCTCAACCTCCCAAATGCTGGGATTACAAGCATGTGACACCACGCCCGGCTCCTAGTTTACTTTTTATTTTGAAACAAGGTCTCAGTTGTGGAGGATCTTCTGGCTAAGTTGCAGAGGCTGGCTATGAACCTGGGATCCTCCTGTCTCAGCCTCCCAAGTACTAGGTGCATGCCACCATGCCTGTCTTTCCTTTATTTAAGAGAAGACAAAGCGTTTAAGTGACTGGCTTACAGCCACTCCACTGCCAGCTGCCAGACTGGGACGACTCCTACTGGTCCAACTGGCCCAGGCCAAGGGAGTCCCTCTAGGCCACAGCGCCCCCTGCTGTCTCCACGGGCATCTTTGGGAGCAGAGCCAGACGTGCAGAGAGGCCCGGGGTTCACCTCTGCTGGGAGAGGGCATTACTGGCCACTCCAGCTTTCCCCCTCTCTGCATATCTCTGTGAATGACCAGGAAAACAAGTATTGATGGTGAGATTAGACATAAGTCTTGGTGAGAAGGTATATTTGCAAATAACCTGTGAATAATAGAAATTGACTGTCTTCACCATCCCAGAGAACGCCCTGTGCTCACCAAACGCCTGGTGTCCTAAAAATGACGTCAAGCTGCGTGTGGTGGTGGTGCACGCTTGTAACCCCAGTACTTGGGAGGCTGAGACAGGAGGAGCGCAGGTTTGCAGCCAGCCTCGGCTACTTAGTGAGGCTCTCAGCAACAAGACTCTGTTTCCAAATATAAACTAAAATAAGGCTAGGGGTGTAGCTCAGAGGTAGGGCGTGCCCTAGGTTTAATTCCCTGCACAAGAGAGGAAGGCAGCATGGGGGAGGGAGGGAAGAGACCTGGGTGTGCTGGCAACACCTGCAGCCAGGGCTCGAGAGGCTCAGGCAATGGACCACAGGTTAGAGCTAGCTGACCCTCCCGCAGCCTGGACCCCACAACTTAGCGGGACCCCGTTTCAGATAAAAAAGAAGGGCTGGTGGTGAGGCTCAGAGGTAGAATGCTCCTGAGTTCAACGCCCAGTTCCAACAACAAACCTTTTACTGACTGTCAGAGATAACTAAGGTAAGCATCCAGCAATGTCTCAGGCCCTTTCTCTCTGCAGGACAGAGCCCAAGGATGCCGGTCCTACCTCCATGCAGGTATGCAGGCTGGGGCTGTGCTGATTTTCCTCCCCGGCCTGGGGGGGCTGCTGAACCCTGTAGCCTGGGGTGGTGAGGAGGTGGTGACTTAGCAAGGTATTAGTAGGACACCCCCTCCCATGTGACCACCTGGGGTGTCCAATGGCCTCCACCTAGAGAACGCAGCTTGCTGTTCCCTGCTGTGCCGGCTCCTGGGCCCCCTGGGACCTATAGTGCTTGACCACAAGTGTCCTTGAAGTGTGCCTGACTCCTGGCGGACGGAGCCCCACCCTCACAACTCCAGCAACTTAGTGAGACCCTGTTTCCAAATAAAATATAAAAATAGGTCTGGGAGTATAGCCCAGAGGTAGAAAGCCTTGGGTTCCATCCCCAGTACTGCCAAAAAAAAAAAAAAAAGAAAGAAAAGAAAAACCCTGGTGTGGTGGTGCACGCTTATAATCCCAGCATTTAGGAGGCTGAGACAGGAGGATTGTGGTTTGTGGTCAGCCTCAGCTACTTAGTGAGACCCTGTTTCAAAATAAAGACTAAAAAGTAGGGCTGGGGTTGTAGCTCGGAGGTATAATGCTTCTGGGGTTCCATCCCTGGTATCACACATACATGCACACACTTGCAAAAGAAAGTAGGGTTACTATAGCACATATAAAGCATGCTAAAAAAAAGCCCTAAGCTGGCCAGGCGTGGTGGTGCACGCTTGTAATCCCAGCATTTGGGAGGCTGGGACAGGAGGACTGCATAGGTTTGAAGCCAGCCTCGGCTACTACTTAGTGAGGCCCTTTGCAACTCAGTGAGACCCTGTTCCAAAATAAAGAATAAAAAATAGGGCTGGGGGGTCACTCAGAGGTAGACTGGCTCTGGGTTCCATCCCCAGTACTGCAAAAACAAAAGCCCTAAGCTGGACCACTGTAAGTCAGCACACACCTGTGCAGCACACTCACTCAGCACGTTTACACGGCTACCCACATACCCGCACCTGGCTCCGGCGCATGCCCACGTACCCGATGCTCCGCGGGGCAGGCTTGTCGTCTTGCCTTTGGCCCCTGTGGGGTGCCCGCCAGCCCTTGCCGCTCGCCGTGGCTCACAGAGGGTGGAGGGCTAAGGCTGGGGAAGTGGGGCTGCGGGTACAGACCTGCCCGGGAGTAGAGCCCTCCGCAGGGAGGAGGGCTGGGCTGCCAGGCGCCAGTGGTCGGCGAGACAGGAGTCGAAGAGAGTGGCAGGGAGGCCTTTACTCACAGGCTGTGCGTGCACAGCAGGGAAGTGGGACCCCCAACGCCTGGGATCCTGCCCGGTGTGGGGAGGGGAGGGCTCAGAGGGGAAAGTCCTGAGCGCTAGGGTGCAGAAGGGTGTCCCGGAGGCCCAGGAAGGAGGCCAGTGGTGGAGGCTCCTGGCTAGAGTACAGCTCTGCCCAAGAGCGTGCCCAGGGCGGGTCCTGGGAGCAGGCCCAGCTCTGCAGTCAGTGGGGAGGGGGCCCGCCTGCATGCGTCCTCCTGCTCGGCCCCATGGCCTGGACCAGCCAGCTCCTGCAGGTGAGTGGGGCAGGGTGTGGCCGGGGAAGCCCTTCACACCCCGGTGCCCCTCAGGCTGGGCGATGGGCTGCTGTGGGCGGCACCACTGCCCCTTCCTGCCGTCCATGGCACGCAGCGCTCAGCTGTCCTTGCTTGCCACAGCATGGAAGGCCAGCCTGGGCACCTGCCAGGTGCCCGTGCTGGTGGGCCGAGGGAGCCAACCAGGGCCACATCGGGGCAGCCGCCAGGGCCGCCGGTCACCGAGGAGCAAAGTCCCCCCTGCTCCTCATAGGACACCAGTCCGTGTCTGGGTAGAGAAGGCAGTGCACAGACTTGAACCTGAGAAGGGAGGAAGTGGGGTCAGGGCCAGGGGAGCAGGGGCAGCCACCGGAGCCCGCCCGGAGCGGAGACCCCCACTCACCGTGTGGGGTCCTGCTGCAGGCTGAAGCCTCCGGCCACATTCACCACGTTATGCGGGTTCTCGGGACCACCATAGCTCAGGGTGACCTGGAAGGAGAAGGGCGGACAGGATTAGGACCAGCACATCTTCCTGTACCCCCACTTGCTCTAGAATACCCTGCCGGAGGGGCCTTGCTCATCCTTTTTCCTTGGGGAGCAGGACAGCTGTCTCTCAAAGAAGCCGCCTGTGAGCTCTGATGTGGGCGTCTACTCCTGATACTCCTGAAGACACTGCTTCCAAAAGGGCAGAGGGTGTGCCAGGATTTAGCCGAGCACACAGAAGTCCTAAGGCCGAGCTCCTCCTTGGGCTCCTACCTGGCAGGGAGATCACCTAGACTGCGCTGGGCAGGATCACACCCTGGGTGGCAGGGAGCGTGGGGCCTACCTGCTGGAGCACGGCATCTGGTGGCAGCCTCTGCAGGTTCTCCAGGTGGGAGTGAAAGAGGGGGCTGTGCAGTAGGCGCGCCCCCAGCAGCCCCTCCACGATGTAGCCCACCGTGCAGTCATCCGGCAGCCGCACCCGCTCGGCAGTACTCATGAAGCTGCCCAAGCTGCAGGGAGGGCTGCTCAGCACCTTCGGCCCCTGCCCCCCTCCCCGGCCTCCCAGCTGGGCAACTGACCCCCACTCACCTGGCCCACGGGCTCATCTTGAGAGCAAGGCCCCTGCTCAGGCAGAACCCAGCCCCACCGGTAGCAAACCAGAACTTGACTGTGGTGACCTGGAGACACGGGGCCCGGTCAAGGCGGCCCAGGCAGAGCTCCCCAGTGCCCACCCTTCAGCGGGCACAAGCGCCATCCCGGGCCGCCCCCCGGGGAGCCTGCCCTGGCACTCACGGTGCCCCCTCCCTGGGCCCTCTCGGTGGCCTCGATGGGGTGGTCCAGGCTGGGCCTCCCCAGGTAGACGTCCTGGCTGGGAGAGAAGGTGGACAGCAGGTGCAGCAAGCCTTCGGGGTTCACATAGTTGTCGTCGTCCACGTGGCAGAACCACCTGTAAGGGAGGGAGACCCCGGCACTGCCCTGCTGCCTGGCGGCCCTCCCGCTCAGCCCGGCTCTGCGAGGGGCCAGTGCGGTCGCGCCTACTTGCGTCCAGACTCAATGAACTTGTCATACTCCACGGACATCTTGCAGCAGAGCGCCTGGCGGGTGCGCAGGGCCGAGCAGTTGGTGTTGATGATGCGGCTGCCTGCTGAGTTGGAGAAGGAGGTATGAGGGTCGCTGCCCAGCCTGCCCCCGGGTCTAGGCCTGACGGGCTGTCTGGACCCCTGCCCAGGTCCAACGCGGCCCTAGCTCACCCTCACCAGCTGGCCCTGCAGAGGGAAGTGGACAGCAGTCCCTGGGACCCCACAAGTGGCCACAGGACAGGAGGCACAGCCCCTGCGTGGCCTGGGGGGGACTGTCCCTCCAGGCGTCCTCAGAGGACGTGGCAGAGCCCTGGGAGACTGCCAGTGGTCGGGGAGACGGGCGCGCCCGGACGCCGGCCGGCTGGGGGGGGCGTCCTGGCCCTGGCCTGCATGCCGGTGGCCTGGGCAGTGCCTGGCCCCCGACACGGGCCCTCGATGGGGTGCGCGGGGCAGGCGCGCTCACCTGCCCGTAGCTGCAGCTCAGGGTCGTCTCCGTCGGTGAAGATGAACGTCTAGGGGAGAAACGAGCCGTGAGGCGCCGGCCGCGGGGCAGGCGCGGGCGGGCCGCGGGCCAGGGCGGCACGCACCTGCGGGCGCGCGCGGGAGATCCAGGTGCGCAGCAGCAGCCGCAGGCGCGGCCCGTGGTTCCTCCGGGTGGTCTTGACCGCGATGAACACGTCTTCCGGGCGCAGGCGGGCGGCGGCGCGGGGCGGCGCGGGCGCGCGGGGCAGCGGCAGCGGCAGCGGCAGCGGCAGCGGCAGCAACAGCAGCGCGGCCAGGGCCGCGGCCAGCGCGCAGCAGGCCCGGCACAGCGCGCCCCGCGCGCAGCTCATGCGGCCGCGCGACCCCGGCGCCGGGCGCGGGCCTCGGCGCGGCGGCCCCTTTAAGAGCGGCGCCGGCCCCGCCCGCGCCGCGACCCGGAAGCGGACGCGCGCCGCCCCGGAAGTGGACGCGCGCCGCGGCGGGTGGTGGAAGATGCCGCTGCCGGTTCAGGTGTTCAACCTGCAGGTAACGCGCCGGGGCCGCGCCCGCGCCCGCCGCCGGGCAGGCCGGGGAGGCGGGCGGGAGCGGCGGGAGCCGGGCGGCCTTGCGCGCGCGCCCCCGGCCGCGCCGCCGCCCCTCCTCCGCCCGCGCCAACGCTCCTCGGCGGGCGGCGGGCGGCGGGCCGCCATGCGGGGCAGCCCGGCGCCCGGCTCGGCCTCCTCGTCGGCCTCAGACCTGCGGCCCGGCACGTCCGGGGACTGCAGCCTGAGCGCCAGCCTGTCGGCCTGCACGCTGCTCTCCGAGGTACCGCGGCCCGCGCCCAGGCCGCCGGCCGCCCCGGGGCCAGGGTTACGGTGGCGGCCACGGCTTCTCTGGGGCTTGGAGGAATCCGCGTCAGGACGGAGGCGGGACGTGCGAGCCCTCCCCGAAGTCGCTCGCTCTCCACGACGGGCCTCGAGGCGGGCGAGGGCCTTCTTAAGAGCCCCCCGAGTCCCGAGCTCCCCGCGGAGGCAGCCCGGGGCTGGGTGGCAGCGGCCAGGGGTTGGAGGGCCCCGAGCTGCACGGGTGCGGCTGGATCCCTTAGGCCTGTACCCGGAGGCGCAGGAGGGGTGCTCGCGGTGCTGAGGCCTGGCCTCCGTTGCAGGGCGCCGTGGAGCCCATGCAGATTGATGTGGACCCGCAGGAGGACCCCCAGAATGCACCGGACGTCAACTATGTGGTGGAGAACCCCACCCTGGTATGGAGCCCAGCGGGGGTGTGGGGCATCTCAGTCCTGCTGGGGCCAGGCCGGACTCCCTGCCCCACGCTAAGCCGAGGGACGCTGCCCAGCACCCTGTGGTCAGGTGTTTCTGAGCCAAGAGCTTTCGGAGTTCCTGCCACTCTTTTGCATAGCCTGAGGTCATGCACCCGCTTCTCACGCCCTGCCTGCCGACTCTGGTTCTGAGGGCAGGTCTCTCTGGGACCAGCATGCCAAGCCCCACTTCCCTGCTCCGCCCCATGCCCAGTACTCAGTAAGGAGGGCCCACCCCACCGCAAAGTGAGGAGTTCTAAGTCAGATGCCTGCTCGCCGTAGTGGTCTCTCAGTACTTGGGGCAGTGGCTGCTCTGGCACCCCCAGGCCAGTCCCTGCCGTGGGTCTGGGATCTCTTAAGGGTGAAGGGTTGGTATTCTTTCTGGAGAGGGCAGTGGGCCCTGCCTGTAACTTGCTGACCCCCGGCTTCGGGTGTGGGCTCCTGTTTCACACATGCACCTGACTCCCGTGGGTTCTCCCACCGCCTTGCCCAGGATCTGGAGCAGTACGCGGCCAGCTACAGTGGCCTGATGCGCATCGAGCGGCTGCAGTTCATTGCTGACCACTGTCCCCCGTTGCGGGTAGAGGCCCTGAAGATGGCCCTCTCCTTTGTGCAGAGGACCTTCAACGTGGATATGTATGAGGAGATCCACCGAAAGCTCTCAGAGGCGACCAGGTAAGGACAGGGCAGAGGCCACAGCAGGCGCAGGGAGCCCGCGTGTCCTCCGGCGGCCTGGACAGGGGCCTCTCTGTGCTCCCGCCGCGCTCTGCTGCCCTGTGATGGTGCTCGGCGGCACTTCATAGGCCAAGAATGCGGTGCTCTCGTGAGGCGTCAGGTGGGAAGAAGGTGCGGACGTGTTGCCGCTCTCCAGCTCGGTGAGCTGCGAGTGTCCCGCTTCCTCATGCCCATGGCTTGTTCAGCTACTGAGTCCACGTGGACCTGTTTTCTGCTGGAAGCCAGGCTGCATGGGCTGGCACTTTTCCTGTGAGCTTGCCTTGCTTGGGGTCAGCAGTGTCTACACGTCCCTGGTCCAGACTGGGCCCCGGGGGTGGGGATGGCGATAGGGACAGGTAAAGGTCTTGAGGCCAGCCTGTGGCTGGCGACATTCTCCCCCCTCCCTGGCCCCAGTGACCGGCACCGTCCTGATGGCCAGGTCCTCCCTCAGGGAGCTGCAGAATGCACCCGACGCCATCCCCGAGAGTGGTGTGGAGCCCCCGCCTCTGGACACAGCCTGGGTGGAGGCCACTCGGAAGAAGGCCCTGCTGAAGCTGGAGAAGTTGGACACGGACCTGAAGAACTACAAGGGCAACTCCATCAAGGAGAGCATCAGGTGCTGCCCCCCCCCCCAGCAGGGCAGGCGGGTGGCTGGGCCCGCTGGCCCCCCTGGGGTCCACTCACAGCCAGGCCCACAGGCGCGGCCACGATGACCTGGGCGATCACTACCTCGACTGTGGGGACCTCAGCAATGCCCTCAAGTGTTACTCCCGAGCCCGAGACTACTGTACCAGCGCCAAGCACGTCATCAACATGTGCCTCAACGTCATCAAGGTGGGCCGGGGTCGGCGGGCGGGTGGGCACCGGGCCAGGAGCTGGCGGCTCAGTCTGGCCCTGCCCTTATCCACCAGGTCAGTGTCTACTTGCAAAACTGGTCTCACGTGCTGAGCTATGTCAGCAAGGCCGAGTCTACCCCGGAGATTGCTGAGGTATGGCCCACCTCCTTGGACATCCCTCTTGCTGCTCCCCTGGCCTCGTTCTCTCGGGGTCAGCCTTCATCCCCTCAGGCTGGGGCTGGCTCAACACTGAGCACCAGGGCGAGGGCAGGGTGTGAACCTCTCGTGGCCTTCCCTGCAGCAGCGAGGAGAGCGGGACAGCCAGACGCAGGCCATCCTCACCAAGCTCAAGTGTGCTGCAGGTGAGGATCCCTGCCCCAGCCGCACCCCTGCGGCCGGCAGGTGAGGGTGCCACTCAGCCCGGGACGCCAGCATGCCCACCCGTACAGCCCCGGGCACCTGACTCCAGGAAGCACATTCAGCGTTTATGGGGTTGGATTTCTGTTTCACAGCTAGGGCTTTGGTCCCTATACTGAGGAACAGCAGCACTGGGGGCAGGAGCGCTCAAGGGGGCACCGCCGGCGGTCATGCTCTCCCTGTCCCCCAAGACTCCGGCAGCCTGACTGTCCTGTCCCTCTCCTTGGTCCCTCTAGGTTTGGCTGAGTTGGCTGCACGCAAGTACAAGCAGGCCGCCAAGTGCTTCCTGCTGGCCTCCTTTGACCACTGCGATTTCCCCGAGGTGAGGGGAGGACGTACAGGGCAGTGAGGCAGAGAGAGAGCTTGGGCAGTTGGCTCTATCGTGTCCTGGGTGGTGGGCAGCGCAGCCCCAGATCTGGCTCCCCTTGGCATGCCGCGCAGTGACCACAGGCCCTGAACCAGCCTCCCTCCTCCCTCAGCTGCTTTCCCCCAGCAACGTGGCCATCTATGGCGGCCTGTGTGCCTTGGCCACCTTTGACCGGCAGGAGCTACAGCGCAACGTCATCTCCAGCAGGTGGGTGGGGCCTGTGCACAGCCTGGGAAGCAGGGGAGGGCAGGTGCGTCCTGGCTAAGCGCCCTGGCATCCTTCACGCAGCTCCTTCAAGTTATTCCTGGAGCTTGAGCCGCAGGTCCGAGACATCATCTTCAAGTTCTACGAGTCCAAGTACGCGTCATGCCTGAAGATGCTGGATGAGATGAAGGTGAGGGCAGCGGGCTGACCCTCAGGCAGCTTGGCTCTGGGTGGCCTGGGGACTGACCAGCTTCCTCTCCAGGACAACCTGCTCTTGGACATGTACCTGGCCCCCCACGTCAGGACGCTGTACACCCAGATCCGCAACCGTGCCCTCATCCAGGTGAGCACAGGGACAGGCGGGGTGGGGCGGGCGCTGTGCCTGGCAGAGGTGGGCAGTGAGCGTCCCTCTCCCTCTGCTCCGCAGTATTTCAGCCCCTACGTGTCGGCCGACATGCACAAGATGGCCGCGGCATTCAACACCACGGTGGCCGCCCTGGAGGACGAGCTGACGCAGCTCATCCTGGAGGGGCTCATCAACGCCCGCATCGACTCACACAGCAAGGTGGCTGCGGGCAGGCCGGGCGGTTGCTGGGTGGGGTGGCCTGCCGCGCCCACTGAGCCCGCACCCCGCTGACTGCAGATACTGTATGCGCGGGATGTGGATCAGCGCAGCACCACCTTCGAGAAGTCCCTGCTGATGGGCAAGGAGTTCCAGCGACGCGCCAAGGCAATGATCCTGCGGGCAGCCGTGTTGCGCAACCAGATCCACGTCAAGGTGAGCAGCGGGGTCCGGGGCGCACTGAGCTCCGGTGCAGCCCCGCTCAACTCCCCGTCTACCACAGTCCCCTCCCAGGGAAGGGAGCCAGGGTGAGCTGACTCCAGCCAACAGCCAGTCACGGATGAGCACCAACATGTGAGGCAGCCCGCCAGCCTCCAGGACACCCGCACACCCTCTCTGCCCTGGACACAGTACGTGGGTCTCCTCCCTGCTCACCTCCACAGGAGGCATGGTGCCGCCTGCAGCCCGGCTGGGCGACAGCTCTTCAACTCCCAGCCAAGCTGCTTCCTGCCCCCACTGTGGGGCATCCTGTGCTGGGGCCTGGGGAGGCAGACGGGCACCTGCTGCGGCCGTTCAGGACCGACCCTGTGGGCTTCTGTAGACTGTGTGCTGCAGCACCCACGCTCTTGCTGGGTGGCAGACTCCCAAACCCCTCCTATCCCTGCGTCGTTGCCGTTGCAGACGCCAATGCGTAGTCCATTAAAGAGTAGACTGATGGTTGTCCTTGGCTCCTCCTTCCTGTTGGAGAGGTCTCCTCACCCTGGGGGCGCTGGCTCTGCCTCCTCCCCGGCTTCCACCGCATCTGCTGGTGCACCCAAGGCGTGGTGCGCCCCTGCAGCCCTGTCCTCCCAGAGGCTTCAGTGCGCTGCCTCCGTTCCCGGTCCTTTTCCTGGTCTCAAGGTCCCTATTGTTCCTAACCGTACCCTCCCAACATGACTGGCCCAAGGACGGTGGAGGTCGCAGGGTGCTGGCTTTCTGCACATGCATCTCTGAAATGATTTATTGTTCACTTTTGAGGACAGGACAGGTCCAGCCTGGCCCTGCCCTGGGTGCAGCATGGCCAGCCCCAGCAGAGTCCGGGGAACGTCAGGTAACAGGAGATTCCCTGAGTAAAGGCATTTCTTTAAGTGTCTGTCCTGGAGGTGGAGGTGACTCCTCCTGGCCAGTCAGGCCAGGGCACTGCCCATGACTTCGGGGAAGCCGCCTGGTGCTCCAGGCTCTGCCTTCTGAGGCTCCTGAAGCCCAGGCTGAGTCCCTTTCCAAGCCAGAGACTTCTCCAATTTGGTTTTAAAAAGCAGTCCGTGGCCTGGTAGAAAGGGGCAGAGTGGGATGGGTGAGGAAGCCCAGGTTCCCGCTGCGGGTGGAGGTGGAGGTGGAGGGTGGCAGGCATCCCCTCACCTGGGCAGTCCGCCGTCTCTTTAAAGGCTCGCTTCTTGCAGCAGCCACGGCACAGGCTGAACACGCACCTGTTGCCCTGGGCACAGGAAAGCTAGTGAGCCCAAGCCTGCACCCTGCCTGGGCCTGCAGAGTCCCGGGGTCATTCCCACTCCAGGCCTGGGGGGCAGAGGAAAGGGCTGTCCTGACTACACTGCGGCCCGTGTGGGTGGCCCTGCACCCCCTCCCCGGAGCCAGGGCCCGGGCAGCGTACCCCCGAAGCCAGACTCACCTTTGGGTTTCCGCATTGGTCACACTTTGCATATTTTGCTGGAAAAAAGAACAAGAGATACCGTTGGATGAGGCCTGAGCAGACCCAGCATGTTCCCGTTCCTGGGAGCTCTTTACCCACTCAGAAGCTGCACTGCTTGAGCAGTGCGCACACAGCTGGTACACGCCCAGGCCAGGCTGGGGTCAGACGAGCCTTTAGGCCCTGTCCCAGGGCTCATCCCACAGCCTCTGGCGCTGGAAGCACACTCTGCACATGCCACACACAACAGCAGTGGCTGGAAGTCCCCGAGTCCTGGCGCGCACCACCAGGCCTCACCCCGGGCATCGGCCCCAGAAGATGAAGGAAGGGCAGGGTGTCCGCTCCTCCCCAGCCACTGCTGTGCGGGTGCTCACGTTTGAGAGAGGGGTCGAAGGTCTTGTGGGGGTTCCGCAGCCGCTTCTTCTGCTTGTTCTTGGACAGGCCGTCCGTATTGCCCTCCTCCTCCTCCAGGGCACGTTTGCTACGGCCACCACTGTTCTCCTTGCTTCCCTCCCTGGGCCTGACCCAAAGGGCAGTGGGCTGAGCCCAAGGCACATAAGGAGGTCCTAGCTGACCAGCCACAGGCTCAGCGTGGGCACTCGGGAGGCTCCTCCCTGCCCCTGAGCGCTCAGGCCCTTAAAAGTGTCCCAAGGTCAGGGGCCCAGCATCTAAGCTACTGCGCCCAGGCAGAGCTGTGGCCGCAGATGATAGTGACCTCACCCCAACCCAGACAAGGCCCAGGGAATCCACCTCTTGACCCTAAAGATGAACCCACCCAGACCAGAAGAGCTCAGAGGCATGCTTAGGAAGCCAGCTGCTGCTGGGCTAGGGAAAGGCAGAGCTGGCCTGGGCAGGAAGGCGCCTCCCTCCCTCCTCTCCCCTGGGCGACTGGGGCTGCAGGTGCAGACATGTGTCCCCTACCCTGGGCGCAGGGCGCTCACCCTGGCCGGATGCAGGGCTGGCAGATCCAGTGGAAGAAAGGCAAGTCGCCGGCTGGCTGTGCTCCTTCCTCCTGCCGGGCCATGTCCTCCTGCAAAAGCCGAGGGCCCGCCTCAGATCGAGTCCAGCCCCTGCCGCTTGGCCCCACAGCCCGCACCTGCCTGGCAGCGCAGTTTCAGAGCCTGGCTCACGGCAGCAACGCCCTCCAGGGTCTTGGCTTTGGCGAGCTCTTCTCGAAGCCGCTGGTGCACCTGCAGCCTGAGGCAGCCGTCTTGTCACACACGCCGGCCACCGCTTGCTCCCTGGGTACCACCAGCCCTGCAGCTCTCGCGGCACCCGCCCAGGGCAACTCACGTGTGGTGCCACAGCTTGAAGAGGTGGGCCCGGACGCAGGACAGCGGGCAGGGGTGCTGACGCACGATGTCCAGGTACTCCTCGGCCAGCTCCCACACAGCAGGGCTCCGGCCCTCGAACAGGGCGGGGTTATGCAGATTGCCCTCTGTGGGGGAGGGGAGCCTTGAGGAACCCCGGGACACTGGCCACCTGCGCTGAGCACCAGGCCGCCATAAGCAGAACAGCCTGGGATACCCGCTGGCAAGAATGGTCTGTCGGCACCAAGGCTCACCTGCGCTCATGACCCCCTGCACGCCCGTGTCCTGGATGCAGCGCTCCACGTCCTGCAGGCACTGGATGTTCCCATTGGCAAACACAGGGATAGTCACAGCCTTCCTGTCAGGAGAAAGGCCTGCTCCCGCATCCCAGCAGGGCCGCGCCATAGGCCCCGAGCGAGCCTCGCTTCCACCCCGCCGGCCTCGGCCCTCTCCTGGCTTGCCACAGGAAGGACGGGCTTGCGCCTGGGGATGGGACCGTGCCTGCACCCACTCACCGCACAGCCTTGATATGCTCCCAGGACGCTGCTCCCGACAGGGGCCCCTTCTGCTCCTTGGTGCGCCCATGTACCGTCAGCAACTAGGACAGACCAGCACGCTCAGCTCCGCCCAGGCTGTGCCCCCATCTCTGGTGGGCTCTCTCCCTGTTTCTCAGCTCCCCGCAGGCCTCCTCGCCCAGCCCCACCCTGAGGGCCTGGGAGCCCTGCCCTCAGGGAGGGGCCAGCTCCACCAAAAGCCTGCCAGACCACAGAGGTCTTCCGCCCAATGCCAGAGGTCTTGGAAGGCTGGCTGCAGGCTGCAGGCATCCCCTGCCAGGCTTTGCCCCAAATCACCAAGAATGCAGAAGCTAAACCTCTCAAGGTAACCCTGAGAGAGAGCCCCCATCCTGCACCGAGCCAGGATCGCAGCAGAGGACCAGGTCTGGCAACTGCACGGCCCCTCCCGATCATCCAAGGACGCTGGGTGCTGAGCTCCCCAGAGGCCCCAGAAGTGCCAAGGACAGGGCTTGAGTCCAGCGCCACTCCCACAGATTCAGTGTGGGGTCAGGCCACCCAGGAGGCGCCCATTGCCTCGGCCCAGCACACACTTCAGCTGAAGCTCCCAGGCAAGGGCAAGAGAAGGGAGCGCCGAGGGCATGGCTGAAAGCTCCGCAGGGAGAGCTGGGGACGCTGGGACCTGAGGGCTGGGGCTGCCGCTCGCCCGACGTCCACGCCTGCGAGGCAGGGCCTACCTGGCAGCCAGCATTCTCCAGCATCTGGGCGTACCTCACAGTCTTGTCAATCTCGGGGAAGACACGGATCTTACATGTGACGGGAACTGAGAGTTTCTCGTGGGCCAGCAGAACTGGGAAGAGACGCGGCTTCTGTGGTCCTGTCTGGCGGCGAGGCCCAAAGGCCCGGGCAGCAGGGCACTACCCCAGCTTCCCCGCCCCTGCTGCTGGGCGGTCACTCAGCCTCTTCCTATCCTCACAGGCCCACAGGACAGGGCTAACACCAGCTCCCAGGTGGCCACTGAGCGCCAGCTCTGACCCTGGGCACTGGCTGCGACTGGCAGGGCACTGTCTCATAGAAAGTTTGGCTCTAAGGGGAAGGCTGGCAGAGACCAGGTAGCCCTTCGTGGTCACCTCCTTCAGCAGGAGCCCCAAGTAACAGGGCAGGCCCACCACCCTCCCCGGGCCCCGCCACCCACATGTGACGCACAACTCACTCATGCTTCGGAGTAGGTCCCACTCCTCCTGAAGGAAGGCGCCATAGTGACCTGTAGGGGACAAGCGAGGCCCAGTGGCACACGGTGTGGGCTGCTCAGCACCCTCCACGAGGTGGCCGCCGTCCCTCCTGCATTTACACCGGCCATGAGCCCACTGCCAGGCCGGCCCCTCTGGACCCAGGGCCCTGCATCCCCCACAGGCCCCCAGAAGCCGCAGTGCCAATCGAGGAGTCCAGCAGTGTGGCCGCATCGGCTGGGGGCTCCATCTGCCCGGAACACTCAGGCCCCAGTCCAGGCAGCGCCTGTTCAGGGCGTGGTGAGGACGAGGCAAGCGGGTGGGCATCTGCACGGTGCTGTGAGGGGCACATACCTCCCACTGCAAACCCTGTTTTTCCAGAGAGGCTCACCACAGGATGAGGACCCCCAGCTGACCATTTGCCTGGGCCAGTAAAGCCAGATCGCAGCCCCGGGGCCTGAGAACGGCCACCCCCGGGAGGAGGAGCATGGTGGAATGGGTTGCTTTCCACCCCCAGAGCGCCCACTCCCTCACCTGGGCACCGAGGTGCCAATGCGGGGCCCTAGACCTGAACTCACCCCTCTTGGCTATCATCTGCGGACAGCCCAAGTTCAGGTCGATGGCATCACAGTAATCCTGAGCCAGCAGAGCCGCCTGGACAAACACCTCCGGGTCATTGGCACAAAACTGGAGAAGACAGGATGTAGCCAGGCCCTGCGCTCTCCTTGCCAAGCACCCAGCCCAGCACAGGTCATCGTGACACAACGGCTGTGGTCCTGGGCCTGTCAGTGTCCACCCCACCAACATTTACAACACGGCAAAGCAGGACGTGTCCCCACACCACCGGAGAAGGAGTTAGAGCCGCAGCACTGCTTTTGATGTGGGAGCTGTCTCGAAGAGCAGAGTCGCCGTTAACTGTTCTGAGAGTGAGCGGCAGCATGGAGGTTACGGCTGGCTGCGAGCCCCTTGTTACCCAGGCTGTCCCTGCACCATGCCTGGGCCAGTTCCCAGGGAAGGGCAGCATCTGGGAGAGGCACCTGCCAGCTGTGCTTTACCACGCGTCGCTGCTAAGACTGGCCCCTGCCTCTTCCCGGGGAATGAAAGGCTGAGGGCGCCATCACATGCAAAGGGAAGGTGCCTCATGGGGTTCAGGACTCAGCAGCTGCCTGGCAGCCAGTCCCTTTGCCCACCTGCACAATGAGGGGCCGGTCTTCGGGGCACACGTCACAGTACAGGTTCTCTTTCCGGTAGTTGGCATCGCGGACAAAGACCTGGGCATGTAGCATGGGGGTGTAGCAGAGCTGTGCCCCATGGCGGCGACTCAGCAGCCTCCAGGCCAGCTCACTCTGGTCCACCATGGGCGCCACCACGTGGCGGGCCCCCCCCAGGGTGCGGCTCCAGAACTCGAAGCCCTGCAGCTTGGGCATGGCGTCCGCGCTGAGGGGACCGGGCTCAGCCACGGCTGCAGAGTTCAGGGCAGAGCCAGACCTGGTGAGGAACAGGCCCAGGCTCAGCCACCCTGGGGGCCAGTGCAGCCGACCTGAGGGCACCGGGCTCCGCTGAAGGGTGAGGCTCTCGTGAGCCACCCTCCGCCACACTGGCGGGCAGAGGAGGCTAGAGCGCGGGCCCAGGCGCCGTGCAGGGCGGAGCCCCCTCCCCACAGTGCCCAGGGTCAAACGCCGGCCTGCGAGGGCTCGCGCGGCGGACTGCCACCGGCCATCAGGCAGCCCACGGTCACGCCTGGGCAGTGAAGCTGCGCCCGCGGGGACCTCGCCGGGAGAGCCCGCCCGCTGGCGGCGAGCAGGGCGCCCGGTGCTGGCGGGGCGGAGCCCGCTGCCTGGCTCCCGCCGGGCCCGACCCGCTGGTCTCGGGCTCGCCCCGGACCTTCGGGGGCGCGGGGCCCGGGGCTCGGCCGCGCTCCGAGGAGGGCCACAGGCCGCCCGCGCCCCTCTCACCCGCGCCGCACGCCGGCCACCGGAACGAGGGCGCCGCCCGGGGCCCGGCTCCTGCGGACGGCGCCCCACCGGAAGCGCCGCGCCGGAAGTGCGCCGCCCGCAGCTCCGGGCGGCCGCGGTGCGCCGGGAACGGGCCCGGAGCCCGCGGCCGCGACGAGGGTTCCGCGCGGGCCGGAAGTGGCCGGAGCCGCGGGCCGCGCCTCCTCCTCGGCCGGCGCCCGCCCCGACCCCGGCCCCACCTCGCGGGGCGCCGCCGAGCGTGCCCTCCACGCCCGGCCCGGGCCTCCTTGTCTACGGGGCCCGGCCCCGGGCCCTCCCGAGTGGCGCAAACAGCGGGCCCCACTCCGTTGCCCGGGCTGGCCTTGAACTGGGGAGCCTCCTGCCTCAGCCCCCCAAATTGCTGGGGTTACAGTCATTACAAACTGGAGCAGGAGTGTGATGGCCCACCATACGCCCCAGCCCTGTTGTGTACTTATTTGTGTATTTATTGCAGGTCTGGGGATGGAACCAGGGACATTCAGCCTCCAAGCTACAACCCCTGCCCTATTTTGTATTCTTTATTTAGAAACAGGGTCCCCAGGCGTGGTGGCGCACGCTTGTAATCCCCGCGCTTGGGAGGCGGAGACAGGAGGATCGCGCAGGTTCGAAGCCAGCCGTGCTGGCTTAGGAGGCCCTGTTTTCAAATAAAGAAGTATAAAAAATAGGTCTGGGAGTGTAGCCCGGAGGTAGAAGGGTTTCCAGGAACCCCAGTACCACCAAAAAAAAAGAAAGAAAGAAAAAGTAAGAAAGAAAAAGAAACAGGGTCTCACTGAGTTGCAGAGGCCTCACTAAGTGGCTGAGGCTGTCCGTGAACGGAGATCCTCCCGTCCCAGCCTCCCAAGTGCTGGGATGACGAGCGTGGCCACCGCGGTCTTAAACTGCATTTTGAATGCATCGCAACCTGTGTAGTGTCATCACCAAAAGGCAAAGGCCTTCCAGGCTCAGGGTATTTAAGCATAATTGGTAGCAAATGTACCTACCTAGAACCAAACCTTCAGAGCCAGGCATATATATTAGACATATATTAGACAACTTTAATAAATTTAGCTGAGCCCTAACCAGGTGTGAACGGCGCACACTTGTAATCCCAGCATTTTGGGAGGCCGAGACAGGAGGATCCCGGTTCGCAGACAACCTCAGCTACTTAGGCCCTTTGCAACTCAGTGAGACCCTGTCTCAAAATAAAGAATAAAAACCAGCCGGGCGTGGTGATGCACACTTGTAATCCCAGCATTTGGGAGGCTGAAACCGGAGGATCGCAGTTCGCAGACAGCCTCAGCTACTTAGTGAGGCCCTCTGCAACTCAGTGAGACCTGGTTTCAAAATAAAGAAAAATACGCTAGGGGGTGTGGCTCAGAGGTCAAATGCCCCTGGGTTCCATCCCCAGACTGGCAAAAGAAATAAAAATAAAAAAATAAATAACACGGCCGGGGATATAGCTCCAAGGTAGAATGCCCCTGGTTTATATCCTCAGGACCACAAAAACCAAAAACAAACAAAAAAACAGCCCTGTGAAGCGGCGCATCGCCACCAATCCCTGGAATCACAGCTACTGGGAAGGCTGAGGCAGGAAAAGTGCAAGTGTGAGGCTTAGATAAAAAGGGCTGGAGAGGAATTCCATGGTGGAGCTCCCTGGCTTCCATCCCCAGGTCTGGAAAGAAGACGAGCAGAGAACACGTCACAGAGACTGCAGAGCAGACCCACTCCACAGAATTCATTAAGCAAGTCACAGCGAATAAAATTAGCTGCAAACCAGGAAGCCAGCTCGGCAACAGCAGCACCTAGTGGGGAGGGACGGAACTAGAATCCAGAGCCGGCTCTAAAATGCCTAGTGTTTTAACAGAAAAATTGGGGCCGCTATGCAGCTCAGTGGTATAGCATGTGCCACGTGAGACCCTGGGTTCCCTCCCTCCCTCCCTCCCTCTCTCCCTCCCCCCTCTCTTTCTTCTTTCTTTCTTTCTTTCTTCTTTCTTTTTTGCGGGTCTGGGGATAGAGCCCAGGGGCATTCAACCTCTGAGCTACACACTCTGCCCTATTTTATATTTTTATTTATTTATCTATTTTTTCAGGTCTGGGGATGAAACCCAGAGGCATTTGACCTACGAGCTACACCCCCTGCCCAATTTTTTATTCTTTATTTTGAAACAGGGTCTCACTGAGTTGCAGAGGGCCTCACCAAGTAGCTGAGGCTGTCCGCGAACTGCGATTCTCCCGTCTCAGTCTCCTGAATGCTGGGATTACAAGTGTGCGCCACCATGCCTGGCTCCTGGGTTCCATTTCTAACACTGTGAAAAATCAGTAAAAATCTGGGCATGGTGGTGCACGCTTGTAATCCTAGTACTTGGGAGGCCGAGGCGGGAGAACCACATGTTTGTGGCCAGCCTCAGCTACTTAGTGAGGCCCTCTGCAACTTAGACCCTGTTTCAAAGTAAAAAATAAAAAGTAGAGCTGAGGGTATAACTCAGAGGTAGAGTGCCCCTGGGTTCATTCCCCAGCACAGAAAGAAGAAGGAGGAGGAGGGGGAGGAGGAGGAGGAGGAGGAGGAGGGAGGAGGAGGAGGAGGACCTGGCATAGGTGACACACGCTTGTAATCCCAGCACTTGGGAGGCTGAGATAGGAGAATCGCAGGTTGGAGGTCAGCTTCAGCAATTTGGTGAAGCTGTTAGCAATTTAGTAAAAAGTCTGTTTCCAAATAAGTAATAAAGTTAGTTGGTCTAAGGGTGTATTTAATAGTATTTGATAGAAAAAATTAGAGGTAGAATGCCCCTGAGTTCAGTTCCCAGCACCACATAAAATTATATATATATATATATATATATATATATATATATATATATACACACACACACACACATATAAAGGCTGGGCTATAGCTCAGAGCCTGAATGCCCCTGTGTTCAATCCCTGATAATACCACACACACACACACACACACACACACACACACACACACACGACATGGTGGCTCACAACTGTAATTCCAGTACTTCAGAGGCTGAGACAGGAAAATCACAGGTACAAGGACAACATCAGCAACTTAGTGAGACCCTGTTCCAAAATAAAAAATAAAATAGGGATGGGAGGAGAGGTTGGAGGTAGAATGCTCCTGTATTCAATCCCCAGTACCATAAAGAAAGCAAGAAAGAAAGAAGAAAAAGAAGGAGGAGGAGAAGAAGGAGGAAGGTCGGGCGTGGTGGCGCACACTTGTAATCCCAGAATTTGGAGGATCACTGTTTGCAGACAGCCTCAGCTACTTAGTGAGGCTCTTTGCAACTCAGTGAGAGCCTGTTTCAAAATAAAGAATAAAAAATAGGGCAGGGGGGTGTAGCTCGGAGGTAGAATGCCCCTGGGTTCCAGCCCCAGACCCGCAAAAAAAAAAAAAAAAAGAAAAAAAGCGGGTGTGGTGAGGCCTCCCGTGCCCTAGTCCTCGGGAGGCTGAGGCAGGAGGATGCAGGCTCCAGGTGGCCTCGGCAACACAGTGACGCTCCTCAACCTACTGAGACTCTGTTTCAAAACAAAACATGAAAAGGGCTGGGTGGGACTCGGAGGTAAATGTGCCTGGCTTCAATCCCGGGTGCCATATATATATATATATATATATTTTTTTTAATAAAATTCTGTTCCAGAGCTGGGGATGATGGAGCATGCCTGTAATCCCAATACTTAGGAGGCTGAGACAAGAGGATCACAGTTTTGAAGATGGCCTCCGCGAGTAGTGAGACACTTATCACCCTCGAGACCCTGTTTCTCTGGAGGGCCTGTTTCTCCCACGACTCCCCAACAGAATGCGCAGTCGTGTCTAGAACTCGTGCAAGTCAACCGGGTGGGCGCTGCACACTTACCATCCCAGTATTTGGGAAGCTGGGACAGGAGGATTGGCGGTTCAAGGCCAGCCTCAGCAAGTTAGTGAGACCCTGCTTCAAAATAAAGAATAAAATAGGGCTGGGGTGTGGTCAGAGGTAAAATACCCCGGATTGAATCCCCAGCACCAAAAAAGAGCTCGTACTCGATCGGAGAGGCCCCTCGCTGTGGGTATCACTTTCACCCCACTTAGGAGAGGTTGCGCACCCTTGTGCAGTTTAGAGGTCTAATTAACTCTTTTTGTTTTGTTTTTTGGTGGTACTGGGGTTCCTGGAAGCCCTTCTACCTCCGGGCTACACTCCCAGACCTATTTTTATATTTTTGAAACAGGGTCTTGCCGGGCGTGGTGGCGCACGCTTGTCATCCCCGCGCTTGGGAGGCAGAGACAGGAGGATCGCGCAGGTTCGAAGCCAGCCGCGCGCGCTGGCTTAGGAGACCCTGTTTCTAAATAAAAATATAAAAATAGGTCTGGGAGTGTAGCCCGGAGGTAGAAGGGCTTTCAGGAACCCCAGTACCACCAAAAAAAAAAAAAAAAAAAAAAAAAAAAAGAAACAGGGTCTCTTACGCCAGCGCGGCTGGCTCCGAACCAGCGCGATCCTCCTGTCTCCGCCTCCCAGGCGTGGGGATTACAAGCGTGCGCCACCACGCCTGGCTCTAATTAACTTTTAATTGGTTTGTCTTCCTTTTTAAACAGTTTTATGGGCATATAATTAATATTTTAAACTGCATATTATGTGATGATTACATGTTTAGAGATTACATATATGTATCAGTGAAACTACCACAATCACAATAATGAAGCCCCTCCCCGCGCGGCTCCCGTGACCGCTCTCACTCACCCCAACACGTTGGTGCCGCAGTTCCCTCTGGGGGTTGCTCTGTGTGCCCTTCTAGGATTTCATGAATGGACTGTTTCTGCAATGGAATCCATAGGCGCTCTGAGCTAGATCCCGAGCCTTTTTTATTTTACACAGGGTCTAAGCTGTGCAGGCTGGCCTTGAACCCGTGATCCTCTTGTCTCAGCTTCCCAAACTGCTGCACCACTGTGCCCACCCTTGTCAGTGCGTGTGTGTGTGTGTGCGCGCGCGTGCGCTGCTGGGAATGGAACTCAGGAGGAACACCCACAGCCTTTTCTATTTTGTTTTGAAACATGGTCCTTCTAGGTTGCCGTGTCTTGCTAAGTTGCTGAGGCTGTCTTTGAACCTGTGAACCTGCTGTCTTAGCCTCCCAGGTACTGGGAGTACAGGTGTGCGCCACCATACCAGCTCTCTCGTGCAGCAGAATTGCATCAGATATTATATTCTTCCTCCAATTATTAAGCTGGAATTAGAAAACTCCAGAGAGGAAAGATACTGTAATTACCCTACTTTTCCTCCTCTGCTTCCTTCTTTCCTGGTGTCCCACGGTTCCTTCTTGTTATTCTCCTTTTGTGTGTGTGGCTGGGATGGAACCCCAGAGCTTTCTACCCGAGCTACAGCCCCATTCCTTTTGATTTTGAAACAAGATCTCACTGAGTTGCTGAAGGTGTCTCTAAAGCCTGGATCCTCCTGTGCCCAGCCTCCCAGGCCCTGGGATTCCAGGCTCTTGCCACTGGGCCCACATGTACGTTTTTGTCTGTATGTGTGCGTGATTAAAGCCAGGGGCACTCTACCTCTACCTCTGAGCTACACACCCAGCCCTATTTTTTATTCTACTTATTTATTTTTGCAGTACTGGGATTTGAACCCAGGGTTGTTCCACTTCCCAGCTATGCCTCCAGCCCTACTTTTTATTATTTACTTTGAAACAGGGTCTAAGTTGTGAAGGGCCTAAGTAACGGAGGCTGGCTGTGAACCCATGGGCCTCCTGTCTCAGCCTCCCGAGTACGGGGGTTACAAGTGTGTGCCCCCACACCCGGCTCCTTCACATACGCCGTCACCGCCCTCTGGAAGGGGAAGGGTGGCCAGGCATGGGGGGGGGTCTATAACCCCAGTATTTGGGAGGCTGAGACAGGAAGATCAAAGGTTTGAGGCCAGCTTCAGCAACTTAGTGAAGCCCTCTGCAACCTGGAGAAACCTGTTCAAAATATAAAATAAAATGGGGCTGGGGGTGTAGCTCAGAAGTAGAATGCCCTTGGGCTCCATGCCACTGGGTTCCATCCCCAGCACCACACACACACACAGTGTGCGTGCGTTCGTGGGAGCGGTGCCTCCCCAGACACGGGGTCTGGCTGGAATCAGGTCTCCACAATTTTTTGGTATTGGGATTGAACCCAGAGGCCATCTGGGCTGCACGATGCATCAGTCAGGACAGGTGCTTGCCCAGTCTCCTGGGAGCGCTGGGCATGCCCGCAAGGCTATCTATGGGGACAGAGCCAGACCGGGCCCCACAAAGAACCCTGGCATGGGGTGGAGGGGGCCGAGGCGGCCCCTGTGCTGCCCTTCTCTTGCCTCAGTGCCAGCCACATGCCACCGTGCCCACTTCACATCACTCTTGAAGGCCGGGCGTGGTGGCGCACGCTTGTAATCCCCGCGCTTGGGAGGCTGAGACAGGAGGATTGCGCAGGTTCGAAGCCAGCCTCAGCTACTTAGTGAGGCTCTCAGCAACTTAGTGAGACCCTGTTTATAAAATATAAAATGGGTCTGAGAGCGTAGCCCAGAGGTAGAAAGCCTCTGTGTTCCACCCTTAGTACCACCAAAAAACAAAACCAAAACAACACATCACTCTTGAAGACTTCCGTGCTTTTAACAGAAGCCCGGGTATACGCCACACTTGATTCCTGTACTTGGGAGGCTGAGACAGGAGGATCACAGGTTCCTGGCCAGCCCAGCTACTTAGGCCCTCTGCAGCTTAGTGACACCTTATTTCAAGATAAAAAAAAAAGAAGCCTGGGTGTCCTCTGTCCCACCCACTTGCCACCCTGAATGAGCCCTGGCACTGCCATCCGTGCCTCGGGCTCCCTTTTCCCACCCAGCCAGGCTCCCCGCTGTGCTGCCAGCTTGTGTGTCCAAACAACATGGACACGGCAACGCGCACAGGCTGTGCCGGGGACCTTGCCGGTGCCGGGCAGCCCTGCGGGCCGTGGAGGGGACGGAGGAAGCAGAGGCGCAGAGCTCATTTGCACTTTATTGTGTAGACGGGGGACAGGGTGGCAAGAGCAGCATCTTTACCAAGTTGGTACAAACGAAACAAGTCCAGACACGGCTCCATGTGCTGACAGTTAACAGTAAATGTCAAATCCAGGCAGCAACGGAATCATCTCTTGGAAAACGAACAAACACAGAGTTGGTGCCCGGTGCGGTCCGCAGGCCAGAAGGCTGGCCCGCATCATGGTGCAGCCGGGTGCTGGGACCCAGGGCTTCGGCGCCGGCCTGTGCTCACCGTGTCCTGTGTGGGCAGGAGCAGGGCCTGGGGAGCCGCCGCGCACAGTGGACACGGCGAGGCCTGGCGCCGCCCAGAAGTCTGTCCCCAGCGGGTGCTGCCACCTTCAGAGAGCCATGCGCCCCGGGGGTCTTTCCCAGCAGTGCAATAAATATAAGAACTTAAAATGGAGAAACAGCCAACCAACCAGCGTGGCAGGCCCCACAGGGTAAAGGGCTCGGCCCGGCTCCTGCCGGCCCGCTGGCTCTTCACAGACCAGGCGTCTCCGAGTCAGCGGCTCTGGGGTCCCGGCCCGCGTGGGAGATGGCGGGTGGCAGGACGTGCGAGATGGTCCTACTTCTAGCAGCCTCTGGGGAGGCGCGGTGCTGGCCACGGCGGGGTCCCACCGGCAGGACCCAGCCCCTGCGCAGGGCAGGCCTAGCCCTCCCGCACGCTGACGCGGGGCTCGGCCAGGGAGCTGTGGATGATGCCGATGATGGACTCCAGCCCGCTGCCCTCCAGCAGGGTGCGGTGGTCTCCCTCGATGACGTGCACAGACACCTTCCCGTCGCACACCTGTGGGCAGCAGCCGTGAGCCGGGCAGCCGTGAGCCGGGCAGCCCCGCCCGCCCGCCCACCCCTGGACCTGCCCTCACCTGGGAGAGGTTGTAGTCGGCACCCAGGTTGTCCCCGTAGGCGCCGCCCGTCTTGGCGCGCAGCAGCGTGACGTTGCCGTGGTATTTGGCCTTGGGCTTGTACTTCTCGGCGGCTCGCAGCTTGTGGTAGAAGGACAGGGCGGCGAAGCTCAGCTGGTGGCGGTCCAGGCCGCTGTGGCTCCGCGTGATGAGGTCGACGGCCGTGGCTACGCGCTCCTCCAGGTTTGGCAGTGGCAGCAGGGCCTCCAGCACCTGCGGGGAGGGCAGGCTGAGCCGTGCTGCGCGGCCTGGGCCAGCGCCAGCCAGGCGCCCCGCCCGCCCTGCGCCCTCGGCCCACCTTGCTGTGCTCCGCGTCAGTGAACTGCTGCACAAAGAAGCATATGGCTTCGGCCTCCGCCTCCGCCTCGCAGCCGGGGGTCATCTTGGCTCGATAGCTCTGCGGGGGCAGGGGGAGAGAGGCTGCTGTGGTGAGCACCGAGGTGGCCGCTGGCCAGTGGCCAGCACTCTTAGGAGACCGGCAGGGCAGGGGCGCAGCTCCACCTGGCTCTCACCTGGGTATAGGCCACCACGTAGGTGTGCGAGCCGTCGAACAGGAAGAGGCTGTTGTGGGCGGGGGCGGGCCCCTGCTGGGCCTGCAGCTGGGAGCACATCTCGAAGGCCACGCAGGCCCCGTAGGAGTAGCCGGCCAATCGGTAGGGCCCCTCGGGCTGCACCTGCCTGATGCAGTCGATGTAGTAGGCGGCCAGGCTCTGGATGCTGTCGAGTGGGGCGGCTGCGGAGCACACAGGAGCTCAGCAGGAGTGGGCGGCAGAGCCCAGCCTCGCGGGAGGCCCAGCACCTACCTCGGGTGCACTGCAGGCCGTAGGTGGGCACGCTGAGCTTGGCGGCCAGGTTGTGGAAGACGGTGGTGGAGCCCTCAATGGGGTGCACCAGGAACAGGGGCCGCTCGGAGCTCTGCACCGAGTTGAGCCGTGTCAAGGTGGGACCCTCGGGGTTCACCAGCAGGGTGCTCACGTTCAGCAGGGCCTGCTGCTCAGCCGTGCTGGGCTTGGGGGCCAGCTCTGTGAGGACAGGGCGGATCAGACCAGCTGGGAGCACGGGCCACGCGCTGCGCTGACACCTGATGCCAGGCTGGGCCACCCCGGCGCCCTCCCGAGTGCCCCATACGCACCGCCGGCCGTAGAGAGCTCCTGCAGCTTCCGCAGCGTGAGCTGCCGCACCTCCCGCATGGACAGCACCAGGTCGTGCTCGCGTTCCAGCGTCTGGCGCACCTCCACGCCCATGAGTGAGTCCAGGCCCAGGTCTGCCAGCGAGCTGTCCAGGTTGACGCCAGCCAGGTCTCGGATGCCTGGGGAGAGGGGCCGCGTGTGATCCGGAGGCGGCTGGGACGGCCTGGGGTGGGGGTACGGACACTCGGGGCGGGTCTGTCACCGCAGCCGTGCAGCCTGTTGCACCCTGCCTAGAGGGGAAACAGGCGCAGAGCCGCCCGGCCGCCAGTGCTGCTGTGAGGGTAGCCCTGCCAAGCACTCACCCAGGATGTGCGCCACAGCCTTCACCAGGTCCCGCTGGCCTTCGCCTTCACTGCTGGCTGCAGCCTTCTTCTCAGCCAGCACGAAGCTGCTCAGGACGGCGTGAGGCTGGTTCAGGAAGAGATCTAGCACCTCGAGGCAGGAGGCGATGCGCTGGGGCAGCGTGCCGCCGATGACGGTGTCGTTGGTACCCATGGCCTCCAGGACGATGCCCACGTCGCCGATAGCACCCCACTGCACAGCGAGACCTGCAGGCGAGGGGCGCTGGGTGAGGACTTTGGGCGGGCGCAGGCGCTGGGCGAGGGCTCTGGGCGGCGCAGGGCGCGGGGGCCCACCTGGGAGGCCATCGTGCCGCCGCTGCTCGCAGATACGTTCCATGGTGGAGTTGGCGAAGCCGTAGTTGCTTTGTCCCGCGTTGCCCCGGCCGCAGCTCACCGAGGAGAAGGCCACGAAGTAGTCCAGCTCGGGGCAGGCCTCGCGGGTCGCCCTGGGGATACACATCACTCTCTGCCACCCCGCCCGCCCCAGCCCACCCTCAGAGGCCAGCGGGCGTGGGTGGGGCTGCGCACACACCTGTCCAGGTTGAGCGTGCCACTGTATTTGGGCTTGTTGACGTCCTGGAAGAACTCTGGAGTCTGGTTCTCCAGCATGGCATCTCTCAAGACCTGGGGGAAGGTGTCCTCAGCACCCACAGTGGCTCTGGGGTCCGCTCCACCCAGAGGCCGCCCCAGGGTTTCAGGGAGTGGGAGGGCACTGGGCCTCACCATGGCCAGGTTGAAGACACCTCCAACGGGCCCCAGCTTTGCGGCCTCAGCGACGAGGGCCCGGGCCCCCTCCGGCAGGCCTGCGTCGCTGGTGGACACCAGCACCTGTACACCCTGGCGCCTCCACTCGCCGACACGCTTGGCCTGGTAGCCTGCGGGACAGGGATGTGGGGCTGGGCAGGCCTGGGGCGGGAGTGGTCCCGGGCAGCCGCACCATGTCCCCACCCTGCTTACCTGTGCGGATCCCAGAGCGGGAGGTCAACACGAGCTTCTGGGCCCCCCGCAGCACCAGCCAGTTGGCCAGTTCCAGTCCGAAGCCACCCAAGCCCCCGGCGATGACGTAGCTTTTGTGGGCTGGACAGAAGGTCTTGGAGATGGCGGCCATCGGGGCTGGCACGGCCTGCTGCAGCACCGCCTCCCGCTCCTCCTCGCGGACCTGCCGCCCACACGTGGCACTCAGACGGCGCCCTCAGGCGAACCCGAGTGGGCCCGGCCTCCCCCACCTACCTGGATGACGACTTTGCCGATGTGCTTGCCCTGGGCCATGTAGCGGAAGGCGTCCTCCACCTGGGCCTTGGGGAACACGGTGCGCTTCAGGGGCTGCACCACCCCGTCGCGGATGCCGGCCTGCAGCAGCGCCGCCACCTCCCGCCAGCTGGCGTTGGCGTCCTCGAAGAGAGCATCCAGCAGGATGCCGTGGAAAGAGACGTTCTTCAGGAAGATGGCCATGCCTGGTGGGAGGGACAGGCTTCCTCAGGCCACTGCCCCTTCCCGGACCTGCTGTCCTCCCCGCGGCCCGCGGCCTCACCCAGTGGGTGGTTGTTGGAAAGGTCAAATTTGCCAATTTCCAGGAACCGGCCGTGCTGAGCCAGGCACCTCACACTGGCCTGCAGCTTCTCTTCAGCCAGGGAGTTGAGGACGAGGTCGACACCTACGGCAGGAGCGGGGCCTCAGTGGTGCGGACAGCTTGCCTGGCGCCCGCCCGCCAGCAGAGGCCCGGGGCCACTCACCCTTCCCAGCCGTGTGCCGCAGCACGTGCTGCTCGAATGAGGTGTCCCGGGAGTTGGCGAAGCTGGTGTCATCGAGCTGGGGGAACCTGGCCTGGAGGTACGCCCGCTTCTCAGCCGAGCCTGCAGGGAGGATGCCCAGTGAGCCGGGCGGGCCGGGGCCAGGGCTGGAGCTGGGTGGGCCCAGGCGCGGGGCCTTACCCACAGTGGTGAAGACGCGGCAGCCCAAGCTGAGGGCGATGGCGATGGCGGCCTGCCCCACGCCGCCCGAGCCCGAGTGGATGAGCACCGTCTCCCCTCGCTGCACTCGCCCACGCACCACGAGGGAGTAGTAGGCCGTGGTGTAGACGACGGGCACCGAGGCCGCCTCCTCCAGGGTCCTGAGGACACAGCAGGTCTCAGCCCGGCCTTGCCAGCCCGCAGGCGCCGCGCTCCCAACTGGGCCAGCTCACTCACCAGCTGGAAGGCACGTCCCAGAGGAAGTCCGGGGACAGCAGGACCGACGTGGCCAGGCCCTCCGCGGGCACCAGCCCCATCACTCGCTTGCCGTGGGCGTCACGGCCTGAGAACTCCATGCCCAGCATGCAGTCGCGGGCAGCCCACTTCCCTGGGACAGACAGACAGCCGCCTGGTCAAGGCCTCTCTCTCTCCCTCTTGGGAGGAAGGGCAGCCCGCCCGGGACCCGGTTCAGCTGGCACCTGGGATGGCGTCAGGAGACAGCTTGCCCGTGGCCAGCATGATGTCCCGGAAGTTGAGGGAGGCGTAGTAGACTGTGCAGAGCTGCGCCCCGGGGCTGGCGGGCTGGGCGTGTTTCAGGGGGGAGCACACCCAGCGGATGGAGGAGAGGTCCCCGCGGGTGAGGACGTTCACGAAGGCGTGCGCCGTCTGCTCCTCGGGCTTGTCTGGGGACGAGACACAGGGCTGCGGCCTGGCCAGGGTATTTGTGGCCGGCCGGGCCAGGCAGGAGCGGGGCGGCGAGGTACTCACCCTGCTCCAGTGGGAAGTGGCGGAAGGCCCCCCAGGCCCCGTCCCGGTACACATTCATCACCAGGTCGCCCTCCAGCACCTTCTGCAGCTCTGCAGAGCCCACATCCACCTTGGGGACTGGAGAGGCGCTGCTGAGGCTGGACAGCAGGATGCACCTGCGAACAGCCAGAGGCGGGAAGGGCGGTGAGGGAGGACGGAGGGAAAAGGGAGGAGAGGGAAGAGGAGGCGCGAAGGCCAGCTGGCCGGGACTCCTACCGGAGCCGGTGTCCGCCAGGCTCTTTGCGGAGACAGTTCACCAGGCCCACCACGCCGGAGGTGGGGCAGCCGGAGGCCGTCAGCCACACGGGTCGGGAGGAGGACTCGGCCAAAGTGCTCTGTAGACAAGACAGGAGTGAGCTTCGAGCGTCCCAGCGCCCCGTGCGGGCGGGGCAGCGGCCCAGGGCCTGACCTTGAGGGTGTCCACCCATCGGAAGCTGGTGTCCTCCACAGGCAGGAAGATGGGGCTGTCCTGGGGAACGGGCCTGCGGCACAGGAAGAGCACGGAGCCGTAGAAGGACTTCTTCAGGCCGACCAGGTGCAGCGCCGACCTCGAGAACAGACTCTCCCACTCGTCCTGTGGGGGTGGGAGTCAGCCTGTGCTGCCCGGCCCCACCCGCCCCCCACCCGGCCCTGGCACCCAGAGGTGGCACCTGGCTCAGGAGGCTGGGCTTGCTCTGTGGCTCAGAGGCGAGGAAGGCCAGGGTCTCGCCGAGGGTGTCCCCTCTCAGCACGGTGTGCAGCAACAAGAAGCCGCCCTCCTTGAGTGCGGCTGCCATGTTTCCCAGGGCAGAGGCCGGGTCCCCCAGGGCGGCCACCGCGCAGTTGCACACCAGGAGGTCGGCTGCGCCCAGACTGCTGGGCGCGGGCTGCGCAGGGTCCCACTGGCCCTGGGCAACATCGTGCTGCTGCAGCAAGGCCTGGGCGGCCTCCAGGGCCTGGGGGTGGCGGTCGGTGGCCGTGTAGTCCAGCTGCAGCATGGGCTGTGTGTTGAGCAGAGCCGGGATGCGCGAGTACAGGTGGCCGTCGCCCGCCAGCACCTGGGCCAGAGCAGCTCTTGGTCAGCGGGCACAGGCAGGGTCCAGACGAGGCGGCACGGGAGCTGCCAGCCGCTCATCCGCCCTCGGTGCCCTCACTAGGTGCCAGCCCCTCCGCCTGCAGTGGCCCCGGGCCCCTCTCACGGGCCCTGCTTCTCTGCTGGGAGGGAGGAGGTGACTTCTCTGGCGGGAGCGTCTCGGCTGCAGCGTCAGCCCTGCACTTACCTCCACCACCTTCATCCGGAGGCTGGGCAGATTCTCCAGGGCCGTGTCCACGCAGGCCTTGAGCGCCGGGGAGCTGAGGAGGCCGCTGAGCAGGGGGTCCTCAGGCAGCTGGGCCTTCTCCTGGGCCAGCACCTGGCCTAGCTCCTGCTGCAGGTTCCCATTGAGCTGCAGGTGGCAGGCAGCTGCCAGCAGCCGAGGCAGCCCTTGCTGAGGGGGCTCCCGAGGGGCCTGGGCCCCTTCCAGTCCGGGCACTGCCATCTTCAGCCCCTGCTGCGCTGCCCTGGTCTGCAGCACCTGTGCCAGCCCTGGGGAGAAAAGACGGGCCTGTGTCCAAGCCCCCAGCTGCCTCCTGGAGCCCATAGGCCAAGCCAAGTGCCAGAGGGACCAGGTGCTGGCTGTGGGCAGGAGGCAGAGGCTGCCTGTGGCCAGCTGAGGTGTGAGCCACAGGGGTTCCCGGGCACGGTCCCAGGGCATGGTCCCGCACAGCTGCACCCCCCAGAAGGGGCCGAGGCAGGGGTGGAGCGTAGGTGTAGGGGTGCCCACCCGCAGAGGCCCTGCTCCAGCCTGGCCTGGCGCCTCACCCTTGCAGAGCCGCAGCTCCTCCTGCAGGGCGGCCCTCTCAGACAGGCAGTCAGTCTCCACATGGGGTGTGAAACAGAACTTCTCCAGGGTGGGCGCCAGCTGCTCCTGCTGCCGCCGCGGGGCCGCCTCAGTGTGAAGCTGCAGGATGTGGGCACCTCCGGCCACCGTGCTGCCCAGGCAGTGGCTCACCACCACGTCGGCCGCTGTGGGGACAAGATGCCGTGTGGGCAGTGCCCCGCTGGGCACGGAGGTGCGCGGGACGGGCACCGATGGCCAGAACTACCTTGGGTCTCGCCTTGCAATGTGTACACTTTCTGCAGGTGGACGGTGGGGTCGATGCGGATGGTGGTGATGCGAGTGGGCAGGTGCAGGCTCTGCCGGCCCGAGCCCAGGATGGACATCTGCAGCATGGTGTCCAGGAAGGTCACCCAGTTGTCCTTCCAGAGCAGCTTGCCAGAGTCGCCTGCAGAGGGGCGGGTCAACTGGCTGTGCACGGCTGCCGCCCCGGCCCTGTTCTCCCAGCTGGCCGGCCACGCAGCCCACCTTCAAGGCTGGCCTCGAGGACGCCCTGGAAGTGGGGCCCGTAGTCATAGCCGCGCAGCCGCAGGTACTTGTATATGTCGCCCTGGCCCAGGCGGGAGGTGGGTGCCAGCTCGGCGGAGTGCGAGTCTCCCGGGTGGTCGAAGAGCTTGGGGTCGGGGTCCTCCCACTGGTACACCTTCCCTGTGGGCGGGGGCAGGAGGGCCTGAGTGTGGGCAGGACACATGGGCAGGAGTGTGGGCCCTGGTTGGAGGGGGCAGCAGGTGCTCTGGAGACCAGGCCCACCGGGACTACTCACCGCTCACAATCAGGTTACCGTTCTGTGACACCTCAAAGGCTCGAGAGGCCTCCATCAGCCGCACCTCCAGGGGCACAGTCCCTGCAGAGAACACAGAGGCTCGGCATGGGCTCGGCATGGGCTCGGCAGCCCCCAGGGGTCCCGGTCAGGGCACCTCACCTGTCTTTGGCAGGATGGTGGCCTGGTGCAGCCTCACGTCCTCAAACACCACGGGCATCTGCTCCAAGGTGGTACCCAGGCTGCGTGCCAGCGTCCTCCAAGCCAGGCACAGGTAGCCGGTGGCAGGGAAGAGGACGCGGCCATCGATGCGGTGGTCCACCAGGTAGTGGTCAGGAGACTCTGGACCGGCGTCTGCAGCAGACGATAAACCTCAGCACCTGCCCACGTGCCAAGGAGCCCACCTGCCACGGAACCTGGCTCACCGATGTTGTAGACAGTGGCAGAGGACGAGCTGGCCCCGTTGGGAAAGTGCTCTGTGGCCGGCACGTCCCACACCTGGCTGTGGTCCCACTTGATGTGGGGGGAGATGAGGGGCGTTCCCCGGGGTGCCGGGAAGTCCACGGGCGGGAACAAGGCATTGGGGTTGGCGTCGGTGCTGGCGCGGGGAGAGGGAGGTGTGAGCGGCGTGCCGCCCGGCACTCCAGAACACCCCCTCCCCCCGGGACCCCAGAGCCAGCTGGCCGGGCAGGACCCACCCTGTGAGGTGCAGCTTGCCGATGTTGGTGAGGAAGAACTCCAGGTTGTCCTTGTGGTCTTTCTTCATCAGGGGGATGATGGTGCAGCTGGACTTCAGTCCCCGCTTCAGGACAGCCTGGAGGGGAAGGGAAAGGCTGGGATCGGACCTCCCACGATCGGCACCCCAAGGCGTCTGCCCAGCCTGCTCCCACAGCGAACCTGCAGCAGGGCATGGGGCGCGATCTCCAGCACCACGGCGTGCTCAGGGACATGCCGCAGAGCCTCCTGGAACAGCACCGGGCTGACCAGGTTGTTGACGTTGTACTCAGCGGAGGATGTGCGAGCCAGGCTGCTCTTCCACTGGGCCTCGGGGATGGAGGTGCTCAGCCAGCGGGCAGAGCGAGGCTTGGGCTCCCGGATCACCTGTGCACAGGAGCCGTCAGCCAGGAGCCACAGGGCTGGCACCCTTGGGCCCCGGCACTGGCAGGTAGGCACCTACCTTCTTGAGCGCCTGCAGCAGCGAGGGCGCAATGGTCTCCATGAAGTAGGAGTGGAAGGCTATGCCACCTGTCCGCACCTCCTTGGCAAACACGCCCTCCTGCTTCAGCTGCTCCACAAATGCGCTCACTGCAGCCTGGGCATTGAGAGATGGACAGAGAGCTGGACTGGTACTCCTGGAGGGCCCCGCATGCTGCACTGCCCAGCAAGCCCAGACTTGGGGGCACGGCAAAGGACGCACAATGCCCTGCAGGACCCACCTGAGGTCCTGAGATGGTTACAGTGTCCTCAGAGTTGTGGCAGGCGGGCACGATGCCAGGGGGGCAGCGCTGCTTACACTCCTCCCAGGACAGGCCTGTGGGCAGAGCTGGCTCAGAGGGCGGCGGGGAGGCCCTAGCTGTCATCCTGGCTGGGAGGCGTGGCAACAACGCCACCAGACATTTGTCTGCTCTCAGGTGGAGGTGTTGTTACTCGTGACATGGGTGCTGGTGACCTTGCTAAGCAGGCCCAGGGCCTTGGGATGGCCACCTGCCGCCCTGGGAGCTATCGGAGCCCCACAGGCCCTTGCATGGGGTGCCCCGGGGAATGCCAAGTGGCCAGGCCCTCCTCCTAGCCCTACCGAGCTCACCCCCTGTTGGAGGTGAACATAGGCAGCCCTGCCCAGCCCAGGGCCCGGCGCGACACCTACCCACGGCCGCCATGGAGCCCGATGGGAGGCGGGCTTCCTTGATGCACTGGCCTCGCCAGTAGGCCGAGAGCACAGCCTCCCTCTGGGAGAGGCAGCCGTCCGCGTAGCCACAGGCCACCTCTCCCAGGGAGTGACCGATGATGCCGTCGGGCTTCAGGCCCATGGAGGTCAGCAAGTCCAGGAGGGCGATCTGGGGGGACAGATTATGTCACCCCAGCCCTCGGCCGCCAGGCTCCCAGTCCACTAGGCCATGCCCACCCAGCCCTGTGGTCATGGGGCCCCCAGCAAGGCGGAGCCCGGTGTTGGGGCCGGCCCCCTGCTGGTGACCACGGCTCCCAGGCTGTGTGGTGTGAGCATCCCGGCCTGGTCCAGGCAGCCGCCTACCTGGATGGCGGTGAGGCTCACGAAGGCGTGGATGATGTCATCAAAGGTGCTCTCGTCTGTGCTCAGCAGCAGGTCTGACACCTTCACGCCAAAGGGCTTCAGGGCCTCGTCAGAGCGCAGGATGGAGTCACGGAAGCTGGCCAGGCGCATGAGGCTCACGCCCATCCGGCACCACTGTGTGCCCATGCCTGCAGGGAGAGCACGTCAGGCCCACGCTGGCCCGGCCCCAAGCCTGGGTAGGCCCGGCCTGCCCACTCACTCGCCCTCCCCTCCAGGGAGCCAGACCTCACAGGACTACGTGGACATAGGGGTGGACTCACCGGAACAGATAAACCAGAGCGGCCGCTGGCCGGCGGGGACCTGCTGCACTTCCTGGCTGCCACCCTCGACGCCCAGGACGGCGTAGCCCCGGAAGGGCATGGCGGCCACGGGGGCGGCTGCGATGCTATTGAGCATATTCACGAAAGCCAGGTCCTGGCTGTGCTGGCGGCCCTGCTCCAGCAGGCTCTGCACGGCCTCTGGGGTCCGCCCGCTGGCCTGCAGCAGACGGGGCAGCGCGGCATGCGGCGCGGGCGCAGGGGGCGGCCGCATGTTGGGCCGCAGGATGACATGCACGTTGGAGCCTCCAAAGCCAAAAGAGTTGATGCCCACGTTGCCCCCGTGGACAGGCCGGGGCTCGTTGACCACCTGCAGCCGGCCCTCCCGCAGGGCAGGGATCTCAGGGTTGGGGTTGTGGAAGTGTAGGTTGGGGGCCCAAACCCCATGTTCCAGGGACAGCAGCACCTGCAGCAGAGAGAGGCTGGTAGGCAGCCGACCCAGCACGGGGCAGGCACCTCTAGGCCCACCCCGGGCCCTCCCAGCCGGGCCCCGTGCCAACACAGGGTCAATTCGGCTCATGCGCACACACCCTGCCCTGGCCTGGGTCCTGGCTCTCTCCCAGCCTGAGGTGCTACAGACCTGGACATAAGCCTGTTAGCCAGCCCTGAACCCAGAAACCCAGAGACCTGGGCCCCCAGGCCAGCCTGCCCAGGCCCCCGCAGGAGCAGCCCCGAGATGCCCATGCCTCTGGAGATGGGTCAGCAAGCGGCAACGCAAGGGCGTGCAAGGCCACGAGGCGGGTGTGGGCGCCCGGAGTGTGCACCAGCCTACTTTGGCCGACACCTGCCTGGCCCTGAACCAGGCACACCCCACAGGAGCAGCCAGCTAGGTGAGAGCCACACACCCACCCAGCCGCTTTTCAAGCCTGTCCCACCCCTTCCCAACCCAGCTGTTCCCTCCAGCTGGACCCTGCAGAACGAGTCTGTAGCACTCCCCACAAGGGCAGGCCTCAGCTCCCCTGCTCCCCAGCGCAGCCCGCTTACCTTGGCCAGGGCCGCCAGCCCAGAGGCAGGCTCAGGGTGTCCCATGTTGGACTTGGTGGACCCAATCAGCAGAGGATCCCGGCGGGACGCACACAGGGCGCGGTCAATGCCATTCAGCTCCTGGGGGTCGCCCACCTGCAGGGACAGGGTGTGAGACAAGCCAGGCTCTGTGGGGCCTCCAGCGGAGGTTGGTGAGGAGGGACCCGCTGCTGCCCCACCTTGGTGCCTGTGCCGTGGGCTTCGATGTACTCCAGGGACTCGGGGGCCACCCCGGCCGGCTGGTACAGGGAGCGGAGGAGCTGCTCCTGGGCCTCTCCGGAGGGGAAGGTCACTCCTGCGGGGTGGGCAAGGTCAGGCCTTGGTGCTCCCCACCTACTGCTGGTGCAACTCGGTGCCCACCCCGCCCATGCCCACCTTGCTCCTTGCAGCCGTCTGTGTTGGTACCAGCGTTCAGGATAGTGGCGTACACCCTCCGGGCCAGGGACTTCTTGGTCAGCAGGATGGCCACCACAGCCTCAGAGCGGCAGTATCCATTCCCTGGGGCGAAGCGGGACCTCAGTGGGGCTCAGCGTGATATGGGGCGCGCCTCCGCTGGGGCAGGGGGGACCCTGCTGCTCTCACCTGAGTCGTCGAAGGACTTGCAGGTGCCCTCTGGGCTGAGCATGCCCAGCCTCATGAATTGCACGGAGGTGTTAGGCTTCAGCAGCAAGTTGATGCCGCCCACGATGGCAGCCGGGCACTCCCCAGTCCGGATGGCGTGGTAGGCGCACTGTAGCGCCAGCAGGCTGGAGGAGCAGGCCGTGTCCAGGGCGATGCTGGGGCCTGTGGGCAGGGGCACGAGCCACAGGGTGGTCAGCCAGAGACACTGCGGCCGCGCAGGTTTCCGGCTTCTCCTCCCCAGTGCGGAGCCCAGGAGCCAGGCCCGCCGGACCGCCCTGTCCCTGAGGGGCCGGGCAGAAACCTACCTTTGAAGTCAAAAAAGAAGGAGAGCCGGTTGGCCATCATGGCACGCTGGCAGCCCACCATGCTATAGCCCAGGAGCGTCTCGGGGTCTCTGCTCAGGGCCTCCGAGGCCTCTGAGCCGCTCACGCCCACCCAGACACCGGTGTGTGTCCCTCGAAGCGAAGCTGGGTTGATGCCTGCCAGGATGGGGCAGATCAACCCTCTGGCCCAGCTGAGGGCAGGCCTGTCCAGGGGGCCGGGGCAGGGGGCCAGCACAGGTAGGGACAATACCAAAAACCAGGTCACAGAGGGAATGATACCAGGGGACAGGTGGGTCCCCAAAGCCCAGGACCGGCGGCAGCCAGGTGGCCACGGGAAGGACAGTGGACAGCATTGTGCCCAGGCAACTCCCCAGGCCCGGTATCACTGGCGGGTCTAAAGAACCCGCTGTGCACTGAGCACCCCAGCTCCAAGGGCAGCCTGCCCTGGGACAGGCCAAGATAAGGAGACGTGATCAGACAAAGGCCGAGTGTCCACGCTGGGAATGAGGGACACTGGACGGCCCCGGGGAGCTCTGCCCGAGGCCTGGGCAGGGGAAAGGCCCAAAGTAAGGGGCCAGAGGCTACAAGGATCCCGCCCCGCCAGCTGCGCTGCACCTAGGCCCCCCTGGCTACCCCAGCCAGGGCCGCCCAACACAGCTTCAGCTCAGGGTGGGGGAGTCTACACCCCCCGCAGCAGGGTGCAGGGACCCAGGCGGCTGGCTGGCTTCAGTCACCCTGCGAGCCAGCGGAAGGGCAGGGCTGCGGGGAGAGAGGAGACCCAGGCGGGGGCTCCTGGGCCAGGCCCAGGTAGGGAGGCAGAGTGGCTGAGCCCCCTCGGCCTGCTCCGCCCTCCGCAAGGCTAGCCACCGCCAGACAGGGAGTGAGGAAACTGGAGCAATGGGGCGAGCCCGGGACACTGGTGGCGTGCATTGTGAAACCGCCCTCTGGCCCAGGCCCGCCTCCTGGCCACGGCTCCGGACCAGCAGAGACGGCACAGGCCCTGTGCCGGGGAGAGGGCGGCCATGCCTGTCCACTGAGCAAGCGATTCTCCTAAGAGGCAAAGCGGACTGGGCTCCCTCTTCTCCGTGGTGTGGAGTGGAGGACTCACACCCAGGGCCTCAGGCCTGCCGGGCAGCGGCTCTGCTGCGCAGCTGCTCCAGCCCCTCCACACCCACCTGCGTCCACAATGGCCTCGTAGGTGACTTCCAGCAGCAGCCGGAGCTGCGGGTCCATTGTGTGTGCCTGTTTGGGGTGGACCCCAAAGAAGGCGGCGTCGAACTTGGACAGGTCCTTCAGCTTGCCAGACCGTCTGGGCAGGCCGTAGAGTCCTGTGGAACACGGCAGGTGTTTGGGTCCCTGCACAGCCGCCCGAGGCCACGGTGGGATCGAGAAGCCCTTGGGTCAGGGTTGGAGGGCCTGCCAGGAGGGGTGGAGCAGGGCCCAAGGTGCGCCGGTGACCCACCCCACCTGTGAGCAGGCTCCTGGAGCACTCGAGGTGAAAGCCGGGACAGAGCCTGATGAGGCTAGGCAGTCCCCTGACTCCAGCGGGGAGACCCTCGGCCTGGCCTAAGGCAGGCCGGGCCGGCCTTGCCGGCTGACTCACACCTGCCCGTCAGGTAGGGCTGCTTTACGGTAGAGCCTACTGGGTGTGAGGGAGTCAAAGCGGCCTCCCTGAGCAGCCGGCTGTCCTGCCCGCCACAACAGGATGCAGGGGGTGCCCTGGCTCCCTGTGCCTCGGGGGGCTAGGGGGCCAGAGGGCTCCTCCTCTCATGCCTGCCCTGCCAGAAACCTTGCGGCCCACTCACCAGCTTTCCACCGCCGGTCATCATCTGTGACCATGTCCACGCCACCGATGAGGTTGGCCCAGAACTCCTGCAAGTTCTCTGACTCGGGCAACTTCCCGGACATGCCGGCAATCACTACCTCCTCCATGGTTCCTCTGCGGAAGAACCCTCCGGTTCAGCCCCAGGCCCCACGCGGCCACCACGCCTCATCC
Organism: Muscardinus avellanarius; assembly: GCF_963383645.1. Taxonomy (NCBI): domain Eukaryota; kingdom Metazoa; phylum Chordata; class Mammalia; order Rodentia; family Gliridae; genus Muscardinus; species Muscardinus avellanarius. Next base: position 74,028,218 of record NC_137802.1, read on the forward strand.
GGCAGTGACTCCCTGGTAGTGTCGACCCTGGAGGGTCAGCATAGGCCCAGGCCTGGACAGGGCTCTTCCCCACCTGCTCCCCTCCAGCCGGCCTGTGTCTGGCAAAGGCTCAGAAAGGCCCATTGTGAAACCACCAAGATCCAGCCCCGTGCTCGCAGCTCAGATGGACTGGGAGCTGGGGGCCTTAGCACTGGCGCCAGCAGCTCCCGGAGCCCTGGCCTTTTCTGTCTGGGGGTGGCCCCACCATGCCCTGCAGTCAGCAGACTCCGTCCCAGGCAGGGCTGGCCAGGGAGCAGTTCAGAGGAGAGAAAGCTGGGGCTGGGGGCTGGCAGGAGCGGGCCTTGAGCACCAGCAAGGATGCTCACCCCAGTTCCGAGGGGGCACAGGGCACCACCACCCCAGGTCACGGGGAGCCTCTGTCTATACTGGCGTGGGAGATGGCTGCCGCACGAGCCGGCCCCGAAGATGCAGGGGCCGGGAGGGGCTCCGGCGGGCCGGGCTGGAGCACGGTGGGGCCAGCGCTGCAGGCAACGGAGAAAAGGTGGCCTCGGCCAGCAGGGTCCTTCCAGCCAGGTCCGACCTGGAGCCCCGTTTCTGCCCGGCGCCGGCAGGTGAGGCCCGGCAACATCGGCCTGCCTCCCTCGCACAGGCCCCGGCCCGCAGGCCCGTCCCTGCCCCGGGGCCCGCACTCCCGCGGCCGGGCCCCGGGTCCGCAGCGCCCGCGATGGCCGGCAGGCCTGTGCGCGGCTCCCGCGGCGGCCACGTGACGGAGGCCGCGCCGCCCGCCGCCCGCCGCCCCGCGCAGGCCGCGGGCCCGACTCCCGCCCCAGCCGCGGCCGCCCCTCGGCGAGCTCGCCGCGTACCTGGGCCGGGCGGCGCGGATGCGGCGGCGAGCGGCGGAGGCAGAGAGCGGCGGCGCCGGCGGTCTCTCTGGCTCCCTCTAGGCCGCGCCGGCGCTATTTAAACCGCGGCCATCCCCGCGCGGCCACGCCACATGGGCTGACAGCTTGGCTGCGCCGCCCAGGCCAATGAGCGTCGGGGCTGCGCCCCGGGACCCGGCGCGCCGCCGCCGGTGGGGTGATGCCCGCGCGCGCCCGCCGGCCCGCCCCGCCGGCCGCGCCCGCGCCCGCGCGCCCGCCACGTGTGCCCCGCGTGCGCGCGCGGCGAGCTCGGCCCCGCCGGGCGAGCGGGACGCCGGCCCGCACCGCGCGCCGCAGACCCCCGCCGCCGCCGGGCGCGGGCCTGGGGGCGGGGCCGCGCCCGCCGCGGCCAATCCGGGCCCGGGGTCGCCCGCGCGGCCCAATGGCGGCGCGCGAGCGGGTGTTGCTAGGCGATAGGGTGACGGCCGCGGCGGGCGGCGGGCTCGGCGCGAGCGCGGTCGTTGACCCCAACCCCGGGCGCCCGGAGCGGGGTTACTGCCGGTCACCGCGCGCGGCCGCCCAGGGGTGCCCCCGCCCGGCTGCGGCCCCGGGATCCGCGCGGGCGGCCGGCCGCCGAGGCCCGGGACCCCCGCCCGCCAGGGAACAAAGGAGCGCGCCCGCTTCCTGGGGAGGCGGGGAGCTTCCGGCGCCCTCGCGCTCCCTTCTTTGTGCTTCTTTGCTCCGAGGGCTACCGAACTTTGGGAAAAACAAAAACAAAAAAAGCAGAAGCGCCCACCATTGGGGGTCCCCGGCGGTCCAGAAGGGCTCCCCGGGCAGCCCTGGCGGCCGCGGCCGCGTGCCCGCCCGGGGGCTCGGCCGAGCTTCCGCCCCGCGCCCCCTCCGCCCGCGAGCCCTGGGGGCTGCGGGGCGCCTCCCCCCACGGTGGGCACCGCCCAGCTCCTACACAGGGTGGCTGCCCTCTCTGATGGCGCCTCACCTGACCCACCCTCCTGTGGGTCTCTTCTGGTTCTAGGGCCAGACCCACAGCAGCTTTGCAGATAGCTGGTGCCCAGCTGGCCAGAGTCCTCCAGACTCCAGCTCTGGTGCCGTAGTAGGTGCCGGTCACTCCTCACTGCCAGTGCGGCTGGGCCTGGTCCCTGGTCAGAGGGCTCCGGAGGTGGGTGGGCTACCACCTCAGCATGGGCAAGCTGAATCCGGGACTGGGCCTGCTGGGGACCCTCCCTCAGGCAGGAAGTCGCGGGGACCTCACCTTGGAAACAAGTGCCCTGGAGCCAGAGCCCGGAGCCCCCGCCCCCGCCCCCCCACCCCCACCCAGCCCTGGGGAAGCTGAGAGCATCCTGCTCGCAGGGAGGCCGCAGCTTAAGCGGGGCGCGGTGGTGCCCTTGTAATCCCAGTACCTGGGAGGATCACACTTCAAGGACAGCCTCAGCAAGTTTGAGACTTTCATCGACCTAGCAAGACCCTGTTTCCAATTAAAAATAAAATAGGGCTGGGGATGTAGCTTGGAGATAGAATGCTCAATCCCCAGGACCGCATGCACGCACGCACACAAAGAAAAAAGATGGCAGCCGCTTGGGTGTGTGCACGCGTGTGTTGCTGGGGCTGGAATCTAGGACCTCACAAAGGCTAGGCACCCGCTACACCACGGAGCTAACCCCAGACACTCTTTTGAGATCGTGAGATCGGGTCTAAGCTGTTCATCCTTCTGCCTCAGTCTCGGGAGTAAGTCTTGGGAGCTGGGGTTAGAGGTGTGCGTCACCCACAGCAGCTTCCTGCTTCTGGAGCAATGCCTCGCCATTGCCCGACTCCTAAAAGCAGTTGTGCCCAGGCGGGTCCTTCACGGATTCGCTGGGGAAATGAACGGAGCCGGCCACAAATGCCCAGTCGAGCGAGAGCGCTCTGTAAGTCACTGCCAGTGGGGTCTGATTGCTGAGCGTCCCAGACGGCGCCCTCGATGTGGGCGGCCTTGTGCCATTTGTCCAGCTCCACAGGAGTGCAGAGACACTGCATTGGTCATAAGCAAGGAAGGGCTGAAGGGACGGACCCCCCCCCCCCCCGGCCTGGTTCTAAAAAGCAAGGCCACCCAGCGAGGCCACGGCCATCCCCCAGCTGTGCTGTGGCCGGGCACGCGCCCGGGCTGGGGCCAGGGGCTCCAGGACACTCCACGGCCCCTGGTCCTCTGGGCCGCAGAGTGCTCTGCGCAGCAAGAGGCCGGCAAGGAGCGTCCTGGGACCAGGCAGGTGGTTTTTGCAGGGAAAGTGTTCTCGTGGCACTTGAAGGGGCGGGGTGGACACCTGTGTGGCGCATCCCAGGCCGGGCACCCAGGCGGCAGGGCACTTGCCAGCATGGGGAAGGAGCAGGAAGCACTTCGCCCACCAGCTGCCTCCTTCGGCCTGCCCTGCCCGCCAGGGCCAGCACACATGAAGGCCCTGGGGCACGGGCCACCTCGGCCAGGCTCGCGTGGGTGCCTGCTTCTCGCTCTCGGGGCACGGCTGCTTGTGGCCAGGCCTCTGCTGTCCACCCCTCGAGGCCCGGGCAAGGCGGCGCTGACATGCCAGCGTGCAGGTGACCTGTGGGCAGGGATGCAGCAGGTGACGGGCCGGGCCCAGGCCCTGGCTTGCACACCAGTGCCACATTTCCCAAGTAGGACAGACACACAACTCCACGGCCAAGCACACGTGGGATGGACACCTGGGTTTTAATGGTCCGGGAGCCATTTTAGCTCTGGGCCGCACCGGCAGCCCTCCCACCACACGCAGGCAGGAGCGCAGGCCCGAGACCCACAGGGAGGCCCGGCAGAGCTGAGGCCGCTGCGCAGGTCAGTCCTTCACATTGTAGTTGCGGACCCTGGGGGGCTTCGGGAAGCTGTGAGATTTTGTGGGAAGGGAGCGGGAGGGCCTGGTGGGCGTGGCTTTTAGCCGCGCAGCCATCTTCATCCCTTGAACAGCAAAGGCCACGTGGGTCTTGACAGGGCTCTGGTCAGCGTCCTGGAGTCCGTGGGCTGCAGGGGGTGCCAGGAGCTCTGGAGGAACAAGCCAGGAGGCACTGTTAGGCGTGCGGGGCGGGCGGCTGCGTCCTCCGAGCTGGGCTTGCTCCTGAGCTGCCTTGCCTTGGGGCCGGGCACCGGAGCCCAGCTGGGACGCAGCTCCTGCTCTGGTGGACGAAACCCCTTGGAGGCTTTGCGGCCTGGGCCTGCGCCTCGCCAGCACCGGAGACGAGGCTTTGAAAAAGGTTGTGTCCTGTGGCGACCATTACCTAAGGGGCGGGGCGGGTTAATGGCTTCCGGCCCCACCTCCAAGGCCTTCAGGTGACCGCTCCCTCCCATCCAGAGCCCTACCTTACCCGCTCCTCCTCTCAGGGCCTGGGGAGAGGCTGATCTGAGGACTGGGAACTTCCTGCCCCACACATGCCTCTTCCTAAGGGTGGCCCCAAGCATACACAGGTGATTTATTTTTTTGGCTGTACTGGAGCTGGAGCCCAGGGCTTGGCGCATACTGGGTAAGCATGCTCTACCACTGAGTCACACCCCCAGCCTTTACAGGTGATCTTTATTTTTCCAGCTTTTCCATATTTTGATTTTTCTTGGTTTGTTTTGTGGACTGGAGATTGAACTCAAGGCATTCTACCTCTGAGCTACACCCTCAGCTCCATTTTATTACACTGAAACAGAGACTCACTAGGTTGCCGAGAGTCTTGCTAAATGCAGAGGGTGGCCTCAAACTGTCTCAGCTTCCCAAGTACTAGAATTACAGGTATGAGCCACCACAACCAGATTGAGTTTTCAATTAAAAATGTATTTCTGCCGGGCGTGGTGGCCCACACTTGTAATCCAGCATTTGGGAGGCTGAGACCGGAGGACCGCGGTTCTCGGACAGCCTCAGCTACTTAGTGAGGCCCTCTGCAACTCAGTGAGATCCGGTTTCAAAATAAGGAATAAAAAATAGGGCAGGGGGTGTAGCTTGGAGGTCAAATGCCCCTGGGTTCCATCCCCAGACCTACAAATGAAATAAAATCCTTGGTAAACCAGGCTGGGTGGCGGGCCTATGTCCAAGTGCTTGGGAGGCTGAGGCAGGAGGACCTCCCTCCCTGGAGGCCTGTCACAGCAGGCAGCAGGGGCTTTGGACTTTGAAGGACTGGTCACCACTGCAGGCCAGCCTCTACTCCACAGCCTGTGCATTTGCACTCAGGTGACCCAGCCGGTCCAGGGGCTGCTGAACTGCCTTCCCCCAGGGCTGCCTGGAAGACCTGGCCTCCGCTGCAGAGGCTCTAGAAGGCCTGGCACAGGCCTGTGGTGGCCAGGAGGCTGCAGTGCCAGGAAGCTCACGGTGCCCGGGACACCGGAGGGGAGGCACGGCCCCTTGCCATGCTGGACTCACCCTGCCTTGCTCTCCTACCGGGACCGCTTGGCACATCCTCAGCCCTGCAGCCTCTGGGGTTGTACCCACCCCTCGGGCCAGGCCTGCGTCTGCCTTCTCATGGGATGACTGAGTCTCCTGAGAGGAGGTCACCTCAAACTCAAGGGCCTTGCTTATATGACCCCAGGATGTCCTGGGTTCTGCGGGGTTTGCCCGGTTAATTCTCAGGAAAAAATACCCGAGGACTTTTTTTTTTTGGTGGTACTGGGGATGGAACCCAGGGGCCTTCTACCTCCAGGCTACACTCCCAGACCTATTTTATATTTTACTTGGAAGCAGGGTCTCTTAAGCCTGCTGAGGCTGGCTTCGAACCTGCGCGATCCTCCTGTCTCAGCCTCCCAAGCGCAGGGATTACAAGCGTGCCCACCACGCCCGGGCTATACCTGAGGACTTTTAAGAGTGACATTCAGAAGCTGGGCGAGGGTCGCAGGTTCCAGGCCACCCTCAGCAACTTAGCGAGTGTCAAGATAAAATACAAGAGCTGGGTGTGGTGATGCAGCCTGCAGTCCCAGTACTTGGGAGCCCAGGACAGGAGGATCACAAGTCCAGGGCCTGGACAACCTGGCAGGCTCTCGGTAACTAACTCAGCGAGAGACTGTTCAAATAAAGACAGAATAGGAGCCTGGTGTGGTAAATGCCTGTAACCCCAGTACTTGGGAGGCTGAAGTGGAGGACTGATCGTTCAAGGACAGCCTCAGCCAGCAGTGAGACTCATCAACCCAGGGAGACCCTGTTTCAAAATAAAAAATAAAATAGGGCTGGGGGTGTAGATCAGAGGGAGAACACCTCTCGAAAAAAGTGAGGGAAAAAAGAAGTGCAGTTAGAAAGGCCCAGCCCGGGCCTTCACGCTGGAGGCCGGCCTCGTCCTGTGTACCTCCATAGGCCCTCCTGTTGCCCCCGAGGGCCAGACAGCGGCAAGGGCCAGGCTGAGCATGACTGGTGTCGAGAGGGAGCTGGTCACCAGGCAGCCCACTGCCAGGCAGAGTGGCTCTTGACCCACACTGAGCTGGGCCAGATCCAGGGCAGGGAGCGCTGCTTGCACAGTCTAGGAGCAGGCCCACTCTGGCTGGCCGGAGGGAAGGCAGAATGCCCTGCTTTGTGGTCTCCGGTTTCTGCCCCAGGCCTCTCCCTCCTGACCCTCCTTTCCAGAAGGGAGGCAGGGAGCTGGCCAAGCTCCCAGGACTGCAGGGCAGGACGGCCCGGCCTGGCCACTCCTCTGCCGGCAGGCCTGCGGCTGCTTGTGTCCAGCCCGCCTGCCTGTGTCCAGCCCGCCTGCCTGTGTCCAGCCTGCCCCGGCCGAGGCCCTGTGGCTGAGTTCGTCCTCCGCTGGATGCAGTGTGTTAAGCCAGCCCTGACCTTTCTCCTCCTTGCCCCACCCAGCCACTGGGACGCCTCTCTCTCTTCTGGCTCCAGCTGGGCCTCAGGGAATGATTTGGGTGCACACCTTGCTGAGCACAGGGCCTGCGCACCTGCCTCCCGCTCTGTTGGCCGTCTCTGGCCCAGCACACAGCTTCTGGAGAGTTCCACAAGACTGTTAAGAGTTTACGGCTCCTTACCAGGAGAGTGAGCTTGGAGCCCCAGCTTCCTGTCCTCTAGGTTCTAGTTCAGGGTGAGACCACAGTGCGGGTGCCCTGTCCTCGGCTCTGCTTGTGTGCTTGTGACTCGAGCCAGAGAATCTGGTGGGGAGGCTGGGTGGAGGTGGGGCCCCACTGTACTGGGGGAGGGCACTGAAGGTCTCCAGGCAGAGGTGGGGGGCAGCTTCCTGCACTGGGAGGCCACCCGCCCAGCCTGGGACCTGTCCTGCCTGAGGGGCTTGGGGAGGCATCTGAGCTCCCCGTGGCTCCCCTGAGCACTGCAGCCAGAGCCAGAGGCCTGGCCAGGCTCCTCAGAGCTGCCTGGGGCTGGGGAGGGCCTGCCCTGCTTGTGGCTCCACAGTCAGTCCAAGTTGTGGCCCTAGGCACAGGTGATAGAGGCCTTCCTGGCTTCCAGTAGCCTCAGCTGGTCCAACCAGTCCTGTCTCTCTGGGGCTAACCACTCCTCCCGAAGGCCTTTACACTGGGACCTCTCCTGTTCCCACGGACCTTCTCATGCCAAAATTCAACTTTTTTTTTTTTTTTTTTTTTTTTTACAGTACTGGGGAACCCAGAGGCATTCTACCTCTGAGCTACACCCCCAGCCCTATTTTTTTTTTTTTTTTTTGGTGGTACTGGTGGTAGAACCCAGAGGCTTTTCTACCTCCGGGCTATACTCCCAGACCTATTTTTATACTTTATTTGGAAACCGGGTCTCACTAAGTTGCTGAAAGCCTCACTAAGTAGCTGAGGCTGGCTTTGAACCTGTGCAATCCTCCTGTCTCAGCCTCCCAAGCGCAGGGATTACAAGCATGTGCCACCATGCTCAACTTAAGTCTTTTTATTTTTTGAAACAGGGTCTCACTGAGTTGCGAAGGGCCTCCCTAAGTAGCTGAGGCTGTCTGCGAACCGCGATCCTCCTGTCTCAGCCTCCCGAATGCTGGGATGACAAGTGTGCGCCACCATGCCCGGCTTTTGAACCTTTTCTATTAGTGCTCCTAAATTAGGTCTGTTACCTTTCCCTGCCCTCCAGATCTTCCCAGGCTTTAGGGTCTGCCAGTGGTGGAAGCAGAGGTGAACGAGACCTTGTTCCTCTGGCCCTGGCCCCGCGTTTTCAGAACCTGAAAGCTCCCCACACTCCCACACTGTTGTTGCCCACAGGCAGCAACAGCCTGGTACCCACTCCTGCATCACACCCCTGCCCACCCCATCCCGGGCTCAGCTCTGGGCAGCTACAGACCAAGCTGCACTCCAGGCCTGCGGACACCAGTACTCCCAGGCACTGGTACCACAGGAGAGTAAGCAGCTTGGCTGGCGCCTGCCCAGTGAGGAAGCCAAGGAGGGGGCCCTGGTGGCTGGTGCCTACTGCTCCCCAGAGGGGGCTGTTCTGTCATGCACCATGATAAAAAACAAGATCTGGGCACGGTGGTGCATGCCTGTAATCCCAGGCCTCAAGAGGCTGAGACCCAAGAATCGCAGGTTCACAGGCAACCTCAGCAACTCAGCAAGGCTGTTTCAAAATAAACAGATGGTAGAGCCGGGTGTGGTGGCGCACACTTGTAATCCCGGTACTAGGGAGGCTGGCCACTAACTCGATCATGGGTTAGTGGCCAGGCTCAGCTTCTGAGTGAGGCTCTCTGCAATTTAGTGAGAGCCTGCTTCAAAATAAAAAATAAAAATAGCCGGGCATGGTGGCGCACGCTTGTAAACCCAGCATTCAGGAGGCTGAGACTTGGGAGGATCGCGGTTCGTGGACAGCCTCAGCTACTTAGTGAGGCCCTCTGCAACTCAGTGGGACCCAGTTTCAAAATAAAGAATAAAAAAATAGGGCAGGGGGTGTAGCTTGGAGGTAGAATGCCCCTGGCTTCCATCCCTAGACCTGCAAAAAAAAAAAAAAAAAAAAAAAGCCAGGCATGGTGGCCCACGCTTGTAATCCCAGCATTTGGGAGGCTGAGACAGGAGGTTCCAGGTTCTCAGACAGCCTCAGCTACTTAGTGGGAGGCCCTTGCAACTCAGTGAGACCCTGCTTAAAAATAAGAAATAAAAAATGGGGCTGGGGGTGTAGCTTGGAGGTAGTATGCTCCTGGGTTCAATCCCCAGACTCGTAAAACAAACAAACACACACAAAGACTAGCCAGGCGTGGTGGCGTGAGCTTGTAATCCCAGTACTTGGGAGGCTGAGATGGGGATCACAAAGATTTAAAGCCAGACTCAAGCCGGGCGTGGTGGGCGCGCTTGTCATCCCAGCATTTGGGAGGCTGAGACAGGAGGATCGCGGTTCGCAGACAGCCTCAGCTACTTAGTAAGGCCTTCCGCAACTTAGTGAGACCCTGTTTCAAAATAAAAAATAAAAATAGGGCAGGGGTATAGCTTGGAGGTAGAATGCCCCTGGATTCCATCTCAGTATTGGAAAAAAAAAAAAAAAAGTATTTTTTTTGTGAACTGACCGCAGGGACTTTCCGCCTCTGAGTTACGCTCCCAGGAAGCCCCTTTTCCTTCTTTTTTTGGTCCTGGGGATTGAGCCTGGGGACTTTCCACCTCTAAACCACAAGTTCAGCCCCGGCTTTTATACTGGGGATTCGATCCAAAGACATTCTACCTCTGAACTATACCCCAGCACTATTTATTTATAATTTATTTTTTGTTGTACTAGGATAGAAGTGTGTGTGTGTGTGTGTGTGTCATTGGGATTCAGCCCAAGGACATCTACACCCCCAGCCCTATTTTTAATTAGAAACCGGGTCTCACTAGGTTGATTCAAGTCTCACTATTTGCTGAGGCTGTCTTCGAACCTGCAATCCTCCTGTCTTAGCCTCCCAAGTACTGGGATTACAAGCGTGTACTACCACACTGGCTTTTTTGAGCACTAGGAACTCAGGGGCATTCTACCTATGAGCTACTGAGCTACACCCCCAGCCCTATTTTTTTATTCTTTATTTTGAAACAGGGTCTCACTAAGTTGCGGAAGGCCTCACTAAGTAGCTGAAGCTGTCCGCGAACCGCGATCCTCCTGTCTCAGCCTCCCGAGTGCTGGGATGACAAGCGTGGCCGCCATACTTGGCTCTACTTTTTATTCTTTATTTTGATTATTATTATTTTTTTTTTTTGCGGGTCTGGGAATGGAACCCGGAGGCATTTGACCTCCAAGCTACATCCCCTGCCCTATTTTTTTTATTCTTTTATTTTGAAACAGGGTCTCACTGAGTTGCGGAAGGCCTCACTAAGTAGCTGAGGCTGTCCGCGAACCGCGATCCTCCTGTCTCAACCTCCCGAGTGCTGGGATGACAAGCGTGCGCCGCCATACTTGGCTCTACTTTTTATTCTTTATTTTGATTTTTTTTTTTTTTTTTTTTTTGCGGGTCTGGGAATGGAACCCGGAGGCATTTGACCTCCAAGCTACATCCCCTGCTCTATTTTTTTTTATTCTTTTATTTTGAAACAGGGTCTCACTGAGTTGCAGAGGGCCTCACTAAGTAGCCGAGGCTGTCTACAAACCACGATCCTTCCATCTCAGCCTCCCAATGCTGGGATTACAAGCGTGCGCCACCATGCCCGGCTCTTATTCTTTATTTTGAAATAGGATCTGATAATTACCTCAAACACTGTTAGGCATCCCTCCCGTGAATAAAGGCGGCCCATCAGGACAGAAGATGACCCAGAAACACTGAACCGTGCCTCTGGATTGAGTCCCCATGCACCTTCCCATGCCACCCTCACCATGTCTCCCCTAGAAGAGCCTTGAGCCCCAAAGCACGCCTCTCGCTCTGGGGACGGCTCTCGTCCTCCCGACTGTTTGTCTTGCTCTCCTAAATAAATCTCTGTTTCTGACTGCCTTGCGCTGAAATTCTTCCCCATCAAGTAAGCAGAGGCCCCGCGGCTGAGTCGAGTCCCCTCCGCTCCTGTGCCGGCTGCCCTGTCCCCGTGGTGAGCCACCTCTCCAGCCCTGTCTCCTGCTCTGGGATGTGGTGGCGCTTTCCCCAAGCCTGTGCTTGGTGACCCGGAGCCTGGCCTGACTCAGGGAGGACGCGGCCGATGGGCGGGAGGCATCCGGGAGCTGTCCCAGCCCCAGAGGGACGGGGACTGCAGAGGCCAGGCGGGGTCACAGTGTCACAGGAGTGGCAGCCATCACACTGTTTGGAAAGCGCGGGAGCTGGTTTCAGGGTCCCAGAAGGGTGTGGACTCTGCCCAGGGATGGCACTAGAGCCCTGGAGGGGCCGGGCTGTGGGCGTTTCCAGGTGAAACTCATGAGAGGCTCTGGCCGGGGCGCCAGCTCCGGGCTTGGGCTTGCGGTGATCCTGACAGCCCAGGGTACACAGCATCTCGGCTGCTCTGCTCTCCTGGCCCGGCCGCTGCCATGAGGCAACGTCCTCTTGTCCACGGGCCCAGGGCCACGTGGGGGAGCCGCACACTGGCCATGCTCACACCAGCTGCCTGCTTGCTCAAGACGTCGTGGGCTGCAGGCCGGGCCCTGAAATGGCTTTCTGGAGAGGTGGCTGCTGACCCTTTGGACTTCACAGGCTGCCTGCTCTTCCCCTGGCAGGAGGTAGAGGGAGACCATGCTGAGGGCGCATGCAGGCAGGGGACGAGCTGCAACCCACGCCGCGGGGCTGTGAGGCCGGGCCAGCAGCCAGGGCTGGGCAAAGGACGCAGCTGGGCGCGAGGCGTGCACACCCACAGCTCCCCTGCTGCCTGCCAGCCTCGGCCTCAGCACGGGGCAGGAGAGCCCCAGAAGACAGAGGTAAGAAAGAGCCCGGGTGGGCGAGCGGGCCTGGCCTGCAGAGCTGCAGGACTGGGACTCAGGGGGCCGGTTCCAGAACAAGGGGCCCACGGGGCGAGTGGACGCCAGGCGGTGGGCGGGGGCTTCCCCACGCCATTCCCAGGGCTTGGAGAAGGCTGTTCCACAGCAGGGGCTGGCCGGGGCCTGAGCTGCTGCTACAAGGGTAGAAGGCTTTGGGACACGGGGCACACGCCTCAGATCAAAGTTCCCATCGAAAACACTCCAGGCCAGGCAAGTTGGCACACGGGGTATAGCTCAGCGGTAGGTGCCCCTGGGCTCAATCCCTAGTACCACCAAAAATAAATAAATAAAATAATAAATAATTTACTTTGGAGCTTGCTGAGCCCAGGGAAAGACGGGCAGCTGTAGCCTCGTGGCTCTGTCATCCAGCGCCCAGGGCACTGCTGAAAGACAGCACGCTAGCCTCGGAGTCCTGGGCACGATCGCGGGCGCCCAGCCTGGTTGGCTGGGCTGCTCCTGCTCTCTGAGGGTCACACATGGCCATGGACTCTGCAAGCTCCCAGAGGGCCCACCAGGGCGCAGTTAACACTGTCAACCCGAGGGGGGGGCAAGGTACCTGGTTGTGCGCAGTGTGTAGGGCCAGACTGCTACTGGTGCTCCATTTCAGACTAAAAGTAAGTGTCCCAAGGAGCATGGTAAACCTTTAACCCAGCTGGGCGTGGTGGGCACGCTGGTGATTCCAGTGCATGGGAGGCTGAGACAGGAGGATGGCAGGTTCAAGGCCAGCCTCAGCTACTTACTTAGTGAGGCCCTCTGCCACTTGGTGAGTCCCTGTTTAAAAATAAAAATAAAAGGCTGGGCGTGGTGGCGCACACTTGTAATCCCCGCGCTTGGGAGGCTGAGACAGGAGGATCGCACAGGTTCAAAGCCAGCCTCGGCTACTTAGTGAGGCTCTCAGCAACTTAGTGAGACCCTGTTTCCAAATAAAATGTAAAAAATGGGTCTGGGAGTATAGCCTGGAGGTAGAAAGCCTCTGGGTTCCACCCTCAATACCACCAAAAAATAAATAGATAAATAAAGTAGGGCTAGGAGTGTAGTTCAGAGGTAGAATGCCCCTGGATTCAATCCCCAGTACTATAAAATAAATAAACACATAAATAACTTAATAAAATTTTAAAATAAAATGGGCTGGGAAGGTAGCTTGGAGGTAGAATGCCCCTGGGTTCAATATCCAGTGACAAAGGAGAGGAAAAAAGAAAGAAAAGAAAAGAAGCCAGACACAGTGGCTCATACCTATAATTTCAGTACTTTGGAGGCTCAGCTAGGAGGCTCACAGATTCAAGGACAGCCTCAGCTAGTAGTGGGACTCTTATCAACCTAGTGATACTGTTTCCAAATAAAAAATAATATCAGATTGGAGTGTAGCTCGAATGTAGAATGCCCTGAGTTCAATCCCCAGTACCACACACTCAAAAGAGAGAACAACACAAGAAAAGGAAATTGCAGACCTGCCTCAATGTGGCCGAAACTTCATCTACAACATCAGCAGCCGGGCGTGGTGGCGCACACTTGTAATCCTAGTGCTTGGGAGGTCGAGACAAGAATATCACAGGTTTGAGGCCAACTGCAGCAACTTAGACCATCAGCAACTGAGCAAAAGACCCTGCTTTAAAATAAAAAATAGCCAGGCGTGGTGGGCACGCTGGTAATCCCCACGCTTGAGAGGCGGAGACAGGAGGATCGCGCTGGATCTGGGAGTGTAGCCCAGAGGTAGAAGGGTTTCTCCAGGATCCCCAGTACCACCAAAAAAAAAAAAAAAAAAAAACACGTATCATTATCAAGTAATGTTTACTCCAACACTGTAAGGCTGTTTCTTTTTCTTTCTTTCTTTCTTTTTTTGTTTTGTTTTGCTTTGTTTTGTGGAATTGGGGGTGGAACCCAGGGGCTTTTTTACCTCCGGGCCATACTCCAGACCTATTTTATACTTTATTTTGAAACAGGGTCTCACTGAGTTCCTGAGAGCCTCACTGAGTAGCTGAGGCTGGCTTCGAACCTGTGCCATCCTCCTGTCTCAGCCTCCCAAGTGCTGGGATTACAAGCGTCTGCCACCACGCCCAGCTGTGCCACTTCTTTTAAAGATGGTAAAAGCCAGATGTGGTGATGCACTCCTGTAATCCCAGTACTTGGGAGGCTGAGACAGGAAGATTGCAGATTCGAGGTCAGCCTCAGCAACTTAATGAGATCCTGGTGTGTTTTTTTTCCCTTGGTACAGGGGGTGGGACCCAGAGGCTTTCTACCTCCAGGTTATACCCCCAGCCCTATTTTATAATTTATTTAGAAACAAGGTCTCATTAAGTTGCCGAGAGCCTCACTAAGTAGCTGAGGCTGGCTTCAAACCTGTGCGATCCTCCTGTCTCAGCCTCCCAAGCGCGGGGATTACAAGCGTGCGCCACCACGCCCGGCTATATTCTTTATTTTGAAACAGGGTCTCACTGAGTTGCTAAGGGTGTCACCATGCCCAGCTTGCAAGGCTGTTTGAACAAGATCTTTCTCTGTGTTCTAACACATTGAAAAGTGAAAAAAAAAAGTCACATTTATTTTAAAGCAGAAAATCCCAGGCAGAGTTTTACACCTCTGATGAAAACTCCTGATAATTCCAGGCTATCAAAACATCTTTTCTTTTTCTCTGGGTGCGGGGGATGGAACCCAGACCCTTGTGATGCTGAGCACAAGCTCTGCCCCTGAGCTGCACCCCAGCCAAGAGCGCTTCGTAGCTGAATAACGGTTCCATTGAAAAAGCGCACAACGGACCATGATATTTAGTGGAGAAACTTTCGCCTAATCCCCTGCACGTTAGGGAACCAGCGGTGGCCAGAGCCCACTCCTGTTGCCATGGCTCTCGGCCCCCGGCCAACCTGTACTCTGTGGAAAGAGGAGGCGGGTGGAGGGCCGGGACAGCAGTGATCCAGTGAGTAGCACAGGAAAGGAGAGGCAGACATTGGGCGGGAGCGGAGGTGCGCGGCCGCCATACACTGAGGCTTCTCTGCAGAGGCGGCAGCCCTGGGGCAAACGCCAGCCACACGGCCTCCCAGAAGCGGGCCAGGGCGGGGATGGAGGCAAGACCTCCTGCCGCGCTAGCCCGGGACCCAGGAGGAGCCGGCCACGCCAGCCAGCGCGGCGCTCAGGCCCAGCTCGCCTGGAAAAGCCCAGCACTGGCAGCCTCAGCAAGCACGAGGCTGGCCAGGCGGGAGGGCAGGAGAGCCGCCTGGCGGAGTCCAGGGCCCACAGGCCCCAGCCTGCACGGCCTGGGTTTCTCTGGCTCTGACGTTTTGACCCTTCCTCTCATCCTTCAACTTGTTTCTAGCTTGAGCTGCCTTGTGATGAGTATGGCTTCTCCGTCCACGCCTCCCTGGGCTGGCTGTTGTCACCCCCCTCCATGGTCTCTGCCTGCCCGGCTCCTTCCTCCCTCCCTCCTTTTTTTTTTTTTTTTTTTTTTTGGTGGTACTCAGGGGCATTCTACCTCCGAGCTACACCCCCAGCACTATTTTTATATTCTTTATTTTTTTCTTTTGTGGTACTGGGAGTGCAACCCAGGGGCTTTCTACCTCCCGGCTACACTCCCAGACCTATTTTATATTTTATTTGGAAACAGGGTCTCACTAAGTTGCTGAGAGCCTCTTCCTTTTTGGTACTGGGGAATGAACCCAGGGGCAGTCTACCTCCAAGCTATACCCACAGCCCTTTTTGTTTTAAAACAGGCTCTCCCTAGGTTGCTGGGAGTCTTGCTACATTGCTGAGGCTGGCCTCAAACCTGTGTACTGGGATTACAAGCTTGGGCCACCACACCCAGCTTTTCCTTTTCCTCCTCCTTTATTTATTTATTTATTTATTTATTTTTTGTACTAGGGCTTTTCTATCTCCAGGCTATACTCCCAGACCTATTTTATACTTTATTTGATAACAGGGTCTCATTAAGTTGCTGAGAGCCACACTCAGTAGCTGAGGCTGGCTTTGAACCTGTGCGATCCTCCTGTCTCAGCCTCCCAAGTACTGGGATTACAAGTGTGCGCCACCACGCCTGGTTTCCCTTCTTCTTTTTGAAATACTAGGGATATTACTGAACTACATCCCTAACCCTATTTATTTATTGGTACTGGGGTGGAACTCAGGGATATAACCTCCAAGCTATACTCCCAACCCTGTTTTATTTCTGATTTATTTTTTGTAGTACTGGGGATTGAATCTAGGGGCATTCTACCTCTGAGCTACAGCCCTGGTTTTTTTGTTTGTTTGTTTGTTTTTGGTTCTGATAATGGAACTCAGGGACATTCTACCCCTGAGCTACACTTCCCCAGCCCTATTTTGTGTGTGTGTGTGTGTGTGTGTGTGTGTGTGTGTGTGTGTGTTACTAGGGATGGAACCTAGGGGCATTCTACCTCTGAGCTATGCCCCTAGCCCTATTTTTTTTTCTTTTTTTGGTGGTGCTGGGGTTCCTGGAAACCCTTCTACCTCCAGGATACACTCCCAGACCTGTTTTTATATTTTTATTTGGAAACAGGGTCTCTTAAGCCAGTGAGGCTGGCTTCAAACCTGCACAATCCTCCTGTCTTCGCCTCCCAAGCACGGGGATTACAAGCGTGTACCACCACGCCTGGCTCCAGCCCTGTTTTTTATTCTTTATTTTGAAACAGGTCTGAGTTACAAAGGGCCTCACTAAGTAGCTGAGGCTGGCTGTGAACTGCGATCCTCCTGTCTCCGCCTCTGAATGCTGGGATGACAAGCGTGCGCCACCATGGCTGGCTCTGAAATCAAGTCTCCAAAGTTGCTGAGGCTGACTTTGAACCTGTGATCCTCCTGTCTCAGTACTGGGATGCTAAGCCTATGCACTGTGCCTCACTCAACCCTTTTTATCTTGAGACAGGGTCTCACTAAACTGTCCAGCCTGGTCTCGAACTTGTTACCCTGCTGCTTCAGCTTTGATTTTTTTGTGGTACAAGGCATCGAACCCAGGAACCTCTTACCTCCAAACTGCACCCCCAGCCCTATTTGTTTTTTGTTTTGAAACGGTCTTGCCAGGCTGCTGAGAGTTTGCTACTGGCTCAGAGTCCTCTAACCGCGCTCCTCCCGCCTCAGCCTCCCAGGATTACGGCCGCCCCACGCCGGCTCCGCTGCAGCGTCTTTGAGTAGCCATTTCTTCAAACCCTGTGCACAGTGGAGCATGCCTGGAGTCCCGGCATTTGGGAGGCTGAGGCTGAAGGACCTCAGGTTTGAGGCCAGGCTCAGCAACATATAAGACCATGTCTCTAGATGAAACTTAAAAAGGGTTGGGGATATAGCGCAGCACTAAAGTGCCCAGGGTTCGATTCCCAGCACTGCAAAAGGAAACACACAAGAAGCCCTCTGCAGGGCTCCAAGTAGGCAGCCGGCTTGCCCCAGCCTGGAGCCCTGAGCACACCTGGGCACGGGGCTCCAGGGAGGGAGCTGGCGCAGTAATGACCTCCCGGCTCCCTGCGGGCCGAGGAGGAAAATGATTAAGAGGCCCCAGGGACTTGAGAATTGCGTCCCGCTAGGGCACGCGAGGTACGAGGTGCACAGGGATCCTACGCGGGCTCCTCTGGGGTTTGTCTGTGATGGACCACATCTCCCACGGGAAACCGAGAGCAGACGGGAGCCTCGGGCACGTCCCGGCAGCGGCCTGCCTGGGACCTTTCTTAAGCTGTGGCTAAGCATGCAAAATGAGGGCCGCGCCACGCAGCTGCTCCTGGTGGTTTTTTTTTTTTTTGTGGTACTGGGAATGAAGACCGGGACATTCTACCTCCGAGCTATGCCTCTAGCCCTATTTTTATTATTTATTTTCAAATAGGATCTCAGTAAGTTGTGGAGGGCCTAAGTAGCTGAGTCTATCTGGGAAACTGCAATCCAGCCTCCTAAGTACTGGGATTAAAGTGTGCGCCACCACACCTGGCCTGCTGTGTGTGTGTGTGTGTGTGTGTGTGTGTGTGTGTGTGTGTGTGTTATTAGGGATGGAACCCAGAGGCATTCTACCTCCAAGCTACACCCCCAGCCCTATTTTTTATTCTTTATTTGGAAACAGGGTCTCACTGAGTTGCTGAGAGCCTCAGTAAGTAGCCGAAGCTGGCTCCGAACCTGTGCACTCCTGTCTCAGCCTCCCAAGAGCTGGGATTATGAGCGTGTGCCGTCATGCCTGGCTCTTTTTTGTGTGTGTGGTTCTGGGAATGGAATCTCTGGTGTCTACCACTGAGTTCTATCCCAACCCCCCCTTTTTTCTGTGGTTCTGGAGATTGAACCCAGGGGCATTCTACCTGCAAGCTACACCGCCAGCCTGATTTTATTTCTTATTTGGAAACAGGGTCTTGCTAGGTTGATGAGTCTCACTGCTTGCTGAGGCTGTCCTTGAACCTGTGACCCTGCTGTCTCAGCCTCCCAAGGACTGGGATTACAGGAGTGTGATGCCACGCCTTGCCCCCCTAGCCCTTTAAAATTTTTTCTATCGTTTTTATTCTTTGCAGATTGAACCCAAGGGCATTTTACTTCTGAATTACAATCTCAGTCCTTTTTATTTTTGGAAACAGGGTCTTGCTAGGTAGTTGAGGCTGTCCTTGAATATGCAATCCTCCTGCCTCAGCCTCCCAAATATTGGGATTATAAATGTTTGCCACCATGTCCAGCTAAAAAAGAGTTTTTTGTTTTAAAAAAACAGGGTCTCAGGCGGGCTTGGTGGCGCACACTTGTAATCCCAGCATTTGGGAGGCCGAGACAGGAGGATCAGTTTGTGGCCAGCCTTAGCTACTTAGGTCCTTTGCAACTCAGTAAGACCCTGTTTCAAAATAAAAAATATCATCTATAAATAAAAAAACAAATGAAAAAAATTAAAAGTAGGGCTGGGGGGTGTAGCTTGGAGGTAGAATACCCCTGGATTCCATCCCCAGTACTGAAAAAAAAAAAAAAAAAAAAATCTGTGTTCCAGTGTTTTTCAGACTGGAAGGGGCCAAAGAAATAGAAACAAAAAGCCCAAAGACCATGTCAAGTTACTTTCCTTGTAAGACAGGCAGGAGACAGCCTGAGTGGTCGACATCAGATTACTGTAGGCTAACTTGTTGTGAGAGCATTAAGGAGGCCACCAAGCCAAACCAGCAAACAAAACGCCACAAAGGCACGAGGGCAGAGGCCTTCTTATCACGCCAACTGCAGCCGCCTGTTTGGGAAATTTGGTTGTTATCTTTCTAATCTTGATTCTGCTGGGAAGGTCTGGTAAAACATTAGTTTCAGGTTGGTGACTTGGAACTTTAGCATGAGTGGTGTGTGTGTGTGTGTGTGTGTGTGTGTGTGTGTGTGTGTGTGTGAGAGACTGGAGATAGAATCCAGGGGCATTCGACCTCCAAGCTTCAGCCCTAGCCCTATTTGTTTTGTTTTGAAATGGGGGGGGTCTCACTAAGTTGTTGAGGCTGGCCTTGAACCTGCGGTCGTCCTGTCCCAGCCTCCCAGTACTGGACTGCAGGGGCGCCGCCATGGCTGGCTTAAGTGCTTCCTTTTGGATACTCAGTAGAGGCACAGAGGAAGCTGTGGCCTGGCCTGCGTCAGGAAAGGCGTGCAGATCCGTATCTCTACGGACTCTTGGTCGGCTTGTTCTGCCACTTAGCCACAGGTGAGCACTGAAGGCCCAGCCGTGCGCGTCCTCGTCTCTGTCTCCTTTCGGCCTGGGTTTCTGCTTCCTGTGCTTTCCAGCCATCAGGAGTGAGCACACTGTAGGACTGCTGGGTCCTCCCAGGCGGAACTGTTATTTCTGGAAAGGCCTTGTTGGGAAGTCTCCTCTGCCTTGCCTGAGCCTAAGGCGGCTCCTCCAGCTTTCCTGATCCGTGTCCTAGAACGGTCTCTCTTTCTTCCTTGTCTTTCTCTCCGAGGGGTCTTGCCGTGTT
This sequence comes from Muscardinus avellanarius, assembly GCF_963383645.1. Taxonomy (NCBI): domain Eukaryota; kingdom Metazoa; phylum Chordata; class Mammalia; order Rodentia; family Gliridae; genus Muscardinus; species Muscardinus avellanarius. The sequence goes on from NC_137802.1 coordinate 74,047,760, forward strand.
GCCCCGGCTGGCCTCTGACTCCTGGGCTCGAGGGATCCTCCAGCCTCAGCCTCTCAAGGACAGATACTCGCGCCCCCGTGCCCAGCTGTGTCTTTATACTTGAGGTGGGCTGTCGTCATTTTGTGGTGCTGTGGATGGAACCCAGGGTCTGGTGCGTGCTAGGCAAGCGCTCCACTGCTGAGCTGCACCCCAGGCCCTGAGGGGGGTCTTTTTGAGTGTGTGTGTGGTGCTAGAGACTGACCAGGGGCATTCTGTCTCAGACCTACACCTGTAGCCTTTTTACTATTATTTTTTGGTATGAGGATTGAACCCAGGGGCTTTCTATCTTGGAGCTGCATGTACCTTAGCTTTCTGTTCCTTTCTTTTGGGACTGGGGGTCAGCCCGGGGCAGTCTGCCTCTCAGCTGTACTCCCAGCCCAATTTCATTTCTTATTTGGAAACAGGATCTCTGCAGGTTGTTAAGAGCCTCATGAAGAGGCTGGCTTTGAGTCTGTGATCCTCCTGTCTCCGCCTCCCAAGTATTAAGAGTACAAGCGCCACCACCAGGCCTGAGTTACCACAGCTATTTTATGTTTTATTTGGAAACAGGGTCTTGCTAAATTGCTGAGGCTGGCCATGAACCCTCAATTCTCCTGTCTCAGCCTCCCAAGTACTGGTATTATAGGCACCACCATGCCCGGCTTGCTTTATTTTTAAAAAATAGATGCTTTTCAGAAGGGAGTGGTGGCACACACCTGTAATCCCAGTACTTGGGGGGGTGAGTACTGCTGAGGCAGGAGGATCACAGGTTCAAGGATAGTCTCAGCAAGTAGTGAGACTTTCATCAGCCTAGCAAGACCCCATTTCAAACTAGAAATAAAATTGGGCTGGAGGTGTAGCTCAGAAGTGAACGCCTCTGGGTTTAATCCCACTAGGTTGATGACAGTCTCACTAAGCTGCTGAGGCTGTCCTTATACCTGTGATCCTCCTGTCTGGGCCTCCAGAGCACTTGGGTCACAGGCCTGTGACACCACGTTTTGCGGTCTGGGCCCTTTCCTCCTGACCGACCTCGCTTTGTGGTGGGTTCCTTTCCCTAACTCTCCCGGTCTCCTGTGATTTGTGCTTGAGATGCTGGTTGGCACCTGTTCCCCTCACTGTTCCTGCAGCCTGACACTGGCTCCAGGCAGAATGTCAGGGTGCTCCCGGAGTTTACAAACCCATTTGCTCTCCTCCCAAGGATCTCTGGCCTGCGCTCCCGGACATCCAGCGTCTGAAAACAACTGGTTCCCACATTTGGTCCAGTTTTTAGGTTGCTTATGGGAGGACTGTTAAAGTCTGGTCCTTGTGACTACGGCTTTGCAGGAACAGAGGGTGATGCCAGCCATTCTGTGGCTCTAGAATAAATACCACTAGAGGGCAAGTGGACTGGATTATTTCTTAATGTATTTGCTTTGTTTGAAAAGTTACTTCAACATTAGTTACTTTCCTGAGTGGCAGTAACAATTTCAAAAGAGCTAACAGAGCTTTATTCGGGCATCTGTTTCTCAGAAAGCTTAATGGTCCTCTGAATTCCCAGGCCTGCGCCAGGCCCCGTCACCCGGCTGGTGGGGAGGCTGAGGCAAGAGGATCAAAAGCTTGAGGCCACCGGGGCCCCGCGCTTGGGAGGGGAGACAGGAGGAGCGCGCAGGTTCCAAGCCAGCCACGCTGGTGTAAGAGACCCTGTGTCCAAATGAAAATATAAAATAGGTCTGGGAGTGTAGCCCAGAGAAGGGTTTCCAGGAACCCCAGTACCACCAAAAAAGAAAAAAGAAAAAAAAAAAGTGTGAGGCCAGCGTGGGTAATTTGGCAAGACTGTCTCAAAATTAAAAAAGGAAAAGGCTGAGGGTACGGCTCGGGGAGGCTCGCCTAGCACCGCAGCTCGGGGAAGGCTCGCCTAGCACCGCAGCTCGGGGAAGGCTCGCCTAGCACCGCAGCTCGGGGAGGCTCGCCTAGCACCGCAGCTCGACAAGCAGAGGGCCTGCTTCTCTAGTTCAGAGCATTGTCCCGCTCCCTGGTTTGGCCAGCGCACTTGTGCACTTGGTCTTGAATTTCTTTTTTGTTGTTTTTGGTACTGGTGACTGAACCCGGGGTGGGGGGACACCCTACCACCCAGGGCTTTCTACCTCCGAGCTACACCTCCAACCCTATTTTTTATTCTTTATTTTGAAACAGGGTCTCACTAAGGAGCTGAGCTGAGCTGAGCTGAGGCTGGCCACAAACCTGTGATCCTCCTGTCTCAGCCTCCCAAGTACTGGAGTTACAAGCGCGTGCCACCACGCCTGGCTGCTGCTGCTTCTTTTTTTTTGGTGGTACTGGGATTCTTGGAAACCCTTCTACCTCCGGGCTACACTCCCAGACACCTATTTTTTATATTTTTATTTGGAAACAGGGTCTCTTAAGCCAGCGCCGCTGGCTTTGAACCTGCGCGATCCTCCTGTCTCCGCCTCCCAAGTGTGGGGATTACAAGCGTGCGCCCCCACACCCGGCTCCGGCTTCTTGTTTTATTTTGATGTTTTGTATGTGGTGCTGGGAATTGAACCCAGAGGCATTTTACCTCCCAGCTCTATTTTATTTCTATTTGGAAAAAAGGTCTCACTGAGTTGCTCAGATGGGCCTGGACCCCATGACCCTCCTGCTCAGGTCCCAGTCCTGGGATTCCAGGGTGCACCAACGCACCCGGCACCCAGCCCTTTTTATTTTAGTTTGAGACAGGGTCTTCCTATGTCACCCAAGCTGGCCTCGACCTGTGAGCCTCCTGCTTCGGCCTCCTGAGTCTGGGACTGCAGGCATGCTCTCCCTCGCTGGCCGCAGTGACCTTTACCTGTCTCTCTAATCACAGACATGCGTCGCAGCCAACTCATTGCCCTCTGCCACAGGGACACCTGCCCTGCTCTCCAGGCCCACCCGAGCAGCACAGGCATACAAAAGTATCTGCTCAGCAATCGGAGGGTGGGCCCAGGAGACCTGGTGTTAAGCACTCTTCACAGGAGGCCACCTCGTGAACTCGGCTCCAGCACGCCCAAGGGACCACATTGAACATTAAGGCAGAGTCCCTGGCCAGGCGTGGCGGGGCAGCTTGTAATCCTAGTGCTTGGGAGGCGGAGACAGGAGGATTGCAGGTTTGTGGCCAGCCTCAGCAACCTAGTGAGACCCTGTTTCAAAAACCAAAAATTTAAAAACTGGGCTAGGGGTAGAGCTCAACGGTAAAATGCTTTCTGGGTTCAATCCCCAGTACCACAAAAACAAAAAACAAGAAGAGCCCACCTTAGATCTTGAGGCCTAACGAGCTGTGTGGGGTAAGGCCGGTGTCCAGGGCTGCCTTAGGCCTTCAGGGCACAGGGACCTTCCCTGGCTTCCGGGCCACGCTGAAGTGCTGCTGGTGCGCAGCACCTCTCGAGAAGGGTCTGGACACTCCCGGCACCAGCACAGACGCTGGGGCACGAGTGGGCTCCCCGCACCGTTGGCTCCTGCCCAGGGTGCACATGCCCGGGCAGGAGGGCGGCCGTGGGGCGTGCGATCGGTGATAAGCGCACCTGTGCACCCGCGTGGGCCTCGCGTCCGCAGGCTCCACTCATAGCCCCTCGCTGGAGCTCCGTACGCCCAGTGGCTGCCTTCCAGGTGCCGCCGGCCACTGGCCGTTGTTGCTGCAACCTTCAACTGAAGCCGCCTGGGGCTCCGTGAGGCTGGCCCGGCTCCGGACTGGGCAGCCCCCGCCTGCACTGGCACTCACATTGGCCTGCTTCTGGTTTTGATTTAATTAGTTGCCAATATTTGAAAGAGCGAAACATCCTATGTTAAAGAAGAATATGTGCTGGGTCCGGGCGTGGTGGGCACGCTTGTAATCCCAGCAATCGAGAGGCTGAGACCGGAGGATCGGAGGATCTTGGTTCGCGGACAGCCTCAGCTACTTAGTGAGGCCCTCCGCAACTCAGTGAGACCCTGTTTCCAAATAAAATATAAAATAGGTCTGGGAGTATAGCCTGGAGGCAGAAAGCCTCTGGGTTCCACCCCCAGTACCACCAAAAAAAAAAAAAAAGTAAAGTGCTGGGTGTAGTGGCGCACACTTGTAATCCTAGTGCTTGGGAGGCTGAGACAGGAGGATCTCAGGTTCACTGCCAGCCTTAGCTACTTGGGAGGCTTTCAGAAACTTAGTGAGACCTTGTTTCCCCTTGTTTCCAAACAAAGCATCAAATAGGTCTGGAAGTGTAGCCCGGAGTAGAATGCCACTGGATTCCATCCCCAGTGTAGCAAAAATCAATCAATCAATCAGTAAAAATATAAGAAATATTTTATTTGGAAACAGGGTCTCACTAAGTTGTGAAAAGCCTAAGTAGCTGAAGCTGGCTTTGAACCTATGATTCTCCTGTCTCGGCCTCCCAAGTACTGGATTTACAAGTGTGCGACACTACTCCTAGCTAGCCTTACGCGTGTGTGTGTGTGTGTGTGTGTGTGTGTGTGTGTGTGTGTGTATGAAACTCTGGGGCCTTCTACCTCTGGCCTACACTCCCAGATCTATTTATATTTTATTTGGAACAGGGTCTCACTATGTTACTGAGAGCCTCACTAAGTGGCTGAGGCTGGTTTCGAACCTGAATGATCCTTCTGTCCCAGCCTCACAAGCACTGGGATTACAAGCGTTTACAACCATGTCTGACTCTAGCCTTATATCTTTAAAACAATGCTTGGAAGCCGGGCGTGGTAGCTCAGGTTTGTAATCCCACCATTGGGCAGGTTGAGACCTGAGGATCAGGGTTCATGGACAGCCTCAGCTACTTAGGCTCTCTGCAACTCAGTGAGACCTGGTTTCAAAATAAAAAGAATTTAAAAATAGGGCAGGGGGAGCCAGGCGTGGTGGGCACGCTTGTAATCCCAGCATTCGGGAGGCTGAGACCGGAGGATCGCGGTTCTCGGCCAGCCTCAGCTACTTAGTGAGGCCCTCTGCAACTCAGTGAGACCCGGTTTCAAAATAAAGAATAAAAAATAGGGCAGAGGGTGTAGCCCAGAGGTCGAATGCCCCTGGGTTCCATCCCCAGACCCGTAAATAAATAAATAAATATTTAAAAAAAAAAACAGGAACCGGGAGTGATTCCAACTTCGTGGGGACCCCAAATTAAATCTGGCTTCTAAGTAAAAAATAAATAAATAAATAAATAAATAAATAAATAAATATAAAAACAATGCTTGGAGCCGGCATGGTGGTGCACGTCTTTAATCCTAGTACCAGAGAGGCTGAGACAGGAGGATCGTGGGTTTGAGACAGTCTCAGCAAGTAGTGAGACTCATCAACTTAGTGAAACCTGTTTCAAAATAAAAATAAAGTAGGGCTGGGGGTGTAGCATCACCAAAAGAAATAAAATAATGCTTGGCAGCATCTCTGATCAACCTGCCACACTTTCTGGGAATCTTTCTAGACGCCCAGGCTCTTTCTTCTCTTATCTCCCTTTCAGGTGGATGGGCGCCTCAGAGGGTGAGGGGCGGGTCTAAGACAAACCTCTCAGATACCCGCCCCCCCAGGGACATTCTTTAAGCAGATAGAAGGAAAACAAGATAAGTGGAAAAACAGAGAAGTGAGGCAGGGCTGGTGGGTTGGGGGCCCTGCTGGGGGCAGGGCTGCTGGTGTGGGCTGGGCGGCAGCAAGGACTGGCCATGGGCGGCTGGGTGGCGGGAGGCCGGCCGCGCCTGGGGCTGCTGCTTCAAGACGTGCCCAGGCCTTGGCAGATCTGGAGCTGGGAAGAGGAGGCCGTAGTGGCCCCAGGTGTCTGGCTGTGCACGGTGAGCCTGCTCCCAGGCAGCTGTCCAGGATCTGGGGTGTGGTCTGGTTCCCCTGGGGGACAGCAGGAGCCGGGCTGCTCAGCACTACAGCCAGGGACTTTGCGGAGAGTGCTGCTACTTGCTGAGGCTGTCCTCGAACCTGCAGTCCTGCTCTGCACCTCCCGAGTGCTGGGATCAAAGGCGTGCACTGCTTTTCAGTAGCTTTTTCTATATTTTAGGTACTGGGGGTTAAACTCCAGGGCACTTTGCCACTGTTGTAGGCCAGCTTTGGGATGAGGTTTCCTCTGCTCTTGTTCTTGCATTTTCTTATTTATTTATTTATTTTGCAGTACTGGGGATGGAACCCAGAGGCATTCTAACTCCGAGCGACACCCCCAGCCCTATTTTTTATTCTTTATTTTGAAGCAGGGTCTCACTGAGTTGCGGAGGGCCTCACTAAGTAGCTGAGGCTGGCCGAGAACCGCGATCCTCCGGTCTCAGCCTCCCCAGTGCTGGGATGGCAAGCGTGCCCACCGCGCCCGGCTTGTTTTTACATTTTCCGTCCATGGTGATGAGCACGCTGGGAGTGCCAGCTGTGGACTTAGCAAGAGTCATGAAGCACTGCTCGGCACCGTTGGCAGCAAGGTGTTAAGCAGCACACTGGGCGGGAGGGCTGCAGTTAGGACTCACCTAGACACGGCTTAGTGTCCACATCATCTGTTCCCATAAAGGTTTATTTTGTTCAAAAACTACTACTGCACTGACCAACAGTGTAGTGGAACCCACATTGTGTGTGTGTGGGGGGGTGCTGGGAATTGAACCTAGAGCATTCTATCTCTGAGATATATCCCCAGCCCCTTTTTATTGTTTGCTTTGAAACAGGGTTCTCCTAGGTTGCTGAGAATTTCACTGAGTGCTGAACCTAGTCTTGAACTGTGATCCTGTTTCGGCCTCCTAACCCTCCTACTGGGATCACAAGCGTGCACCACCAGGCCTGGCCCTATTCTAGACTTTATTTAGAAACGAGGTCTTGCACAATTGCTGAGGCTGGTTTCAAACCTGTGATCCTCCTGTCTCAGCCTCCCAAGTACTGGGATAATAGGCAAGAGCCACCATGTCCAGCTTTTATTTATTTATTATTTATTTTTGCAGGACTGGGAATTGAACCCAGGAGCATTCTGCCTCTGAGCTACACTACCAGCTCATGTTATGTTTGTGGGGTTTTTTTGGTTTTGGTGGCACTGGGGTGGAACCCAGGAGCTTTTCTACCTCCGGGGTATACTCCCAGACCTATTTTATATTTATTTGGAAACAGGGTCTAAGTCGCTAAGAGCCTCACTAAGTAGCTGAGGCTGGCTTCGAACCTGTGTGATCCTCCTGTCTCGGCCTCCCAAGCACGGGGATTACAAGTGTGCGCCACCACGCGTGGCTTTGTGTTGTGAAACAAGGATTCGCTAGGCTGCTGAGTCTCACTAAGTTGCTAAGGTCGTCTTTGAACCTGCGACCCTCCTGTCTCAGCCTCCCATTACAGGTGTGTGCCACCAGGCCCGGCTTCTTAATTTTGAAACAGGTTCTTACTGAGTTGCCATGTGCTCTCTGAGTCTCCCAAGCTCTGTAGAACAGGCATGTTCCACTGTGCCCAGCTTTATAGAATTTATACATTCCTAAGCTCCGAGCTCAGGAAGTGCAATGGAGGAGGCGGGCACACGGCCAGCCACCCCATCCTGGGGAGTGGTGGTCCCGCGCTCCTGACCCGTGGGCCAGTGGCCGGCAGGCAGCTCTCCCCTACCTGGCGCCGAGTCCTCCTGGGAGGGGGCTCCGGAAGGGCTGGATCCCAGGTCCAGCAACCTCCAGGTGTCCTGGAGGGAGCTGCTGGCCAGTGACGAAGCCCCCTGGGTGTGGTGGCCGCTCTCCTCTGGCGCGTCTCGCGTGTGGGGTGGCTTTGGGGACCTGTTTTCTTTCTGAGGAGGTGATCTGTCAGTCACTCTGAGGATTCTGTGTTGCCTCTGTAAAAGTTAGGAAGGAGTCATGCGTGGAAGCCACCCTCTCGCACACCCAGGGGAGGCCCATGGCTCCCTCGCCCGCCCGCGCCCTTCCAGGCCAGTGGGAAGAGGTGCTGAGGCGTGGGGAGAGGCCGGGGCAAGGCGAGTGGCGAAACCCCTGACACGCGCTCCCGCTGGCCGGCAGTGCTTCACTGAGCACGCATGTGTGCAGTACTGGGTTGAACCAGGGGCGGTCTACCTCCGAGTTGTACCCCACCCCTTTTTATTTTGGTCTTATGTTACTGCATGCTGGCCTCTCTCGGCCTCCTGAGGGCTGGGATCAAGGGCGTGCACCGCTGTGCCCGGCTGGCACGGCAGTGTTCTGAGGCCTTGCGTGTGCAGGGTCCACGGCCCCACCGCGTGTGGCTGCCGGCACTGGTGCTCGGCGGCCAGCGCGAGGCGCACCTGAGGCCCTACAGCCACCTGCCTGCTCACCTCGCGGGTGCCCTTTCTGCTCACTGTGGCTTGGCCTTGGCTCTTCCCCGCACAGTCAGAGAGACATTCTTTCTTGGGGCGCTGGGGGTCCTGTCATGGGATGTGGATAAGAGAGGTTCAGGACACCTGTCCTGGTGGTGAGGAGCCCTCCCAAAGCACAGACCCTGCACACCGCGATGCTGGGACTATCCTCTGTCCAGTGCAGGGACAAAGCGAGGTCAAGTTTGCTCCACCAGCTGGGACAGAGCCGCAGCTCCTTGTGTGGGCCTCCTCCACAGGGGGGGCCCCGAGCTGGCCCCCGCCGGGCAGAGGCCTCCTGCACAGGTGGTCAACTCGCGTGGCGCTCGCCAGGGTAGATGAGCGAGACCCCCCCACACCCCTGCTGGGCAAGTGGGGATCCGTGGGGCTGGCCCAGTGGACGAGTGGGACCCCGTGGGGCTGGCCTGGTGGACGAGTGGGCCCCATCCCCTGCTGCATGGCACTGGGCCGGCCCAGGCACCTGTGGGAGCAGTTGCTAGCTGGGCCACCCCGCCGCTCCAGAGCCTGAAGGCTTTGTCGCATGCCTCCTCCCTCGGCCGCCTGGTGCGCACCGTGAATCCCAGCACTCAGCTGAGACAGGAGAACTGCACACGGCTTTGAGGGCAGTGTCAGCAAGTGTGGGACTCCCATTCACCTACTGAGACCCCCTCTTCAAAATAAAAATAAAAGGTGCTGGGGGTGTATACCTTGGAGGTAGAATGCCCTGGGTTCAAACCCCAGCACAAGCCGGGTGTGGTGGCGCACACTTGTAATCCCAGTGTTTGGGAGGCTGAGACAGGAGAATCACACAGGTTCAAAGCCAGCCTCAGCAACTTAGTGAGACCCTGTTTCCAAATAAGATATAAAATAGGTCTGAGAGTGTAGCCCGGAGGTAGAAAGCCCCTGGGTTGCAACCCCCAGTACCACACAAAAAAAGTAAACCCCAGTACCAAAAAAAAAAAAAAAAAAAAAAAGGAACTAGGGCAGACTCTGGATTCAATTCCTAGTAAGTAAAAATAAATAAATAAATAAATAAATAAATAAATAAATAAATAATAAAAAGGGGTTAGGTATAGCTCAGGGGTAGGATGCTCTGGGTTCCCCAGAAACACACACACACACACACACACACACACACACACACACACACAAATGTTTAATTGGATATAATGAACAAATAATATAGTTTGAAAGAAATAAACACAGTTCAGTAAAATATTTAACATATTGGAAAGAAACAGAAGTCTAGGTAGTATACTTGTTTTCTGTAGTGGGCAGAGGCATATTTCTTTGATGATCTGGGGAAGATTCCGGTCTTTCTTTCTTTCCTTTTCTTTTTTTTTGGGGGGGCGGGTTTGGGGATGGAACCCAGGGGCATTCGACCTCTGAGCTACAACCCCTGCCCTATTTTTTGTTCTTTATTTTGAAACTGGGTCTGACTGAGTTGCAGAGAGTCTCACTAAGTAGCTGAGGCTGTCCGTGAACCGCGATCCTCCGGTCTCAGTCTCCCAAATGCTGGGATTACAAGCGTGCGCCATTACACCTGGCTTTTTTTTTTTTTTTTTTTTTTTCGGTACTGGGGATTAAACCAGGGGCATTCTACCTCTGAGCTACACCCCCAGCCCTGTTTTTATTGGAGGGGCATTCTACCTCTAAGCTACACTTCCAGGACTATTTTTTATTCTTTATTTTGAAACAGGCTCTCACTGAGTTGCAAAGGGCCTAAGTAGCTGAGGCTGTTCATGAATCATGATCCTCCTGTCTCAGCCTCCCAAATGCTAGGATTATAAGCATGCTCCACCATGCCTGGCTTCCCTATTTTTATTCTTTATTTTGAAACAGGGCCTCACTAAATTGCAGGGGGCCTCACTAAGTAGCTGAGGCTATCCGCAAACCTGTCCTGTCTCAGCCTCCCAAGTACTGGGATTACAAGTGCCAGGCTAAGAGAAGCAACCTCTTGAGTGATTCAATAGCATCTCCCACAGATGGCGCAGGAGGACGGTCTGTGCTCTGGGGAGGGCAGGGGGAAGGCTGCCGGCAGGAAGCACCCCTCCCGGTGTGGGGCTCCTGGGCTGCAAAACACGGCCTCACCCTTCTGCACTTGGCCTGTCCGGTTCAGAGTCCTTTCTCCCCAGTCTTTCCAGGGTCCCTCTCTGGGCGAGGTCTGCTGGTGGGAAGCACCCCTGTCCCTTTGGGCCTCTACTCTGAGACCTCCCCATGACCACACCTCCCAGCCCAGTGTCAGTCCTCTGCCCAAGATGGCTTCCTGCTCTGCACGCAGCCCAGCTGGGCACTGGAGCATCCCTGACGCTGGGCTGCCTCCCGCCTCCCCAGTGCGGCGCGGCCCAGGGTCCAGGCTTCCTGTGCTGCCACCCTCCCGCAGCCTCTCCAGCCAGCCGTCCTCCCTTGGCCCACACTCAGACTCAGCCAGGGCAAATCAGACCCCTATCACCTCTGGGTGGAAGGGGCGACATCTCTACCTGGCTGGCTTTTCTTTTACTCTGTTTTGTTTTGTTTTGTTGGTGGTACTGGGGTTCCTTGAAGCCCTTCTACCTCTGGGCTACACTCCCAGACCTATCTTTTTATGTTTTTATTTGGAAACAGGGTATCTTAAGCCAGCGCGGCTGGCTTCAAACCTGCGCCATCCTCCTGTCTCCACCTCCCAAGCGCGGGGATTCCAAGCGTGCGCCACCACGCCCAGCATTTGTCTATCTTAAGCAAACTGAATATACTCTGGGAGAATATATTTGTAGCTTGTCCAGCAAATGAGAGTCAGTGTCAAGATGACACAGAATGATTGGGAGGCAGAGGCAGAAGCCTCGCAGGTCCCCAGCCAGCCTCAGGAGCTTAGCCAGACCCTGTTTCTTTTCTCTTTTTTTGGCAGTACTGGGGATGGAACCCTGAGGCATTCGACCTCCAAGCTACACCCCCAGCCCTATTTTTCATTCTTTATTTTGAAACAGGGTCTCATTGAGTTGCAGAGGGCCTCACTAAGTAGTGGAGGCTATCTGAGAACCAGGATCCTCCTGCCTCAGCCTCCCGAATGCTGGGATTACAAGTGTGGGCCACCATGCCCGGCATCCTGCTTCAAGTAAGAAGTAAAATAGAAGCTGGGTGTGGCGGTACACACCTGTAATCCCAGCATTCGGGAGGCTGAGACTGGAGGATCGTGGTTCTCAGACAGCCTCAGTTACATAGTGAGGCCCTCTGCAACTCAGTGAGACCCTGTTTCAAAATAAAGAATAAAAAGGGTTGGGATGGAGCTCTGAGGGAGAATGCCTCTGGGTTCAATCTTCAGCACCACAAAAATAAAATAAAATGGAATAAAAATAAAAACTAAAATAGAAGCTGGGTGTGATGGCACATGCTTGTAATCCCAGTACTTGGGAGGCTGAGACAGAAAAATCACAGGTTCGAAGCCAGCCTCATCTACTTACCGAGGCCCCACCCAACCTTGGCAATTTAGCGAGATCCTGTTTCAGAATAAAAAAATAAAGAGCTGGGTGTGGTGGCGCATGCTCGCTCGTAATCCCAGCATTCAGGAGGCTGAGACCTGGAGGATCATGGTTCGCGGACAGCCTCAGCTACTTAGTGAGGCCCTCTGCAACTCAGTGAGGCCCGGTTTCAAAATAAAGAATAAAAAATAGGTCAGGGGGTGTAGCTTGGAGGTCAAATGCCCCTGGGTTCCATCCCCAGACCCGCAATAAATAAATAAATAAATAAATAAATAAATAAATAAATAAAACAGTTCTGAGATAGAATGCCCTGGGGCTCAATCCCCAGTACCACAAGAAAACCAAAAACCACACAAGCACACCTCTAAGGTGCACGTTTGGCATGTTCGTCAGTTGAGGGTGGAAACCCCTAGTCCTGTTCATATTCAAGGAGAGGACAAAGCAATACGGAGGGACCTCCCAGGGCAGGGACAGGAGACCCAGATGCGACCTCCCAGGGCAGGACGCGCAGTCCAAGCCTCTGGGCAACACAGATGCACAACCTGGGCCTGCGTGGCGTGCCCTGCTCTACAGCACCACCTCTGCTCTACAGCACCACCTCGGGACAGACGGCAGCTCTGCGTGAGACGCCAGGACTGTGACCCCTGAGGGTCCTGGGGAGGCTGGACTCAACACCCTGGGTAAAAACTCAGTAAGCCAGGAGGAAGGACAAGAGACTCCTCCTCCTCCTCCTTCCCCATCTCCCTCCTCCTCCTCCTCCTCCTCCTCCTCTTTCTCTCATCTCCCTCCTCCTTCTTCCTTTTCTCCTTTTTTTGTGGTACTGGGATGGAACCCAGGGGCATTCTATCTCCAAGCTACACCACCAACCCTATTTTTTATTCTTTATTTTGAAACAAGTTCTCACTAATTTGCAGAGGGCCTCACTAAGTAGCTGAGGCTGGCTGCAAACCTGAGCGCCTCCTGTCTCAGCCTCCCAAGTACTGGGATTACGAGCATGCACCACCATGACCAGCTAGGAAGAACTTCTTTTTTTGGGGTGGGGGTCTGAGCCCAGGGGTGTTCTGCTTCTGAGCTATATTTCTAGTCTTTTTTATTTTTCATTTTGAAACAGGCTGTCCCTAACTTGCTGAGGCTGGCCTTGAACCTACAACCCTGTCTCAGCCTCCCAAGTACTGGGATTACAAGTGTGCACAACTCTGTCTGGCCCTATTTTTTAGTTTGAAATAGGGTCTCACTGAATTGCTGAGTGTCTCAAATTGCTGAGGCTGGCCTGGAACTTAAGATCCTACTATCTCAGCCACCCAAGTACTGGGAAGATGTATTTCTTTTTTATCTATCATATTTGTGGAGATTTAAAAAATAACACCCAGATGAGTAAAGTTATTGTAAAACATACATATGACATAATTAGCAACTTAAAACAGCAGGACACATATCAAAATGTTATTGGTAGCTGGGCCTGACGGCACACCCTTATAATCCCAGTACTTGGGAGACTGAGACAGGATTGCGAGTTTAATGACAGCCTCAGCTACTTAGTGAGACTTTCTGCAACTTAGTGAGACCTTGTTTTGAAAATAGAGACTAAGCTGGGCGTGGTGGTGCACACTCGTAATCCCCGTGCTTGGGAGGCGGAGACAGGAGGATCACGCAGGTTCGAAGCCAGCTGTGCTGGCTTAAGAGACCCTGTTTCCAAATAAAAATATAAAATAGGTCTGGGAGTGTAGCCCGGAGGTAGAAGGATTTCCAGGAACCCCAGTACCACCAAAATAAATAAGTAAATAAATAAATAAATAAATAAATAAATAAAAATAAAGACTAAGCCGGGTGTGGTGGCGCACGCTTGTAATCCCCATGCTTGGGAGGCTGAGACAGGAGGATCGCACAGGTACGAAACCAGCCTCAGATACTTAGTGAGGCTCTCAGCAACTTAGTGAGACCCTGTTTTCAAATAAAATATAAAATAGGTCTGAGAGTATAGCCTGGAAGTAGAAAGCCCCTGGGTTCCACCTCCAGTACTGCCAAAAAAAATAAAAAATAAAAAAATAAATAAAATAAATAAATAAAGACTAAAATATAGGACTGGGGGTGTAGCTCGGAGGTAGAATGCCCCTGGGTTCCATCCCCAGGACTGAAAAAAAAATGTTATTGGTAACTGTTTTTGGATGCTGCAGATTAGAGGCTTTCCATACTACATTTCTTATATTTGAAAGCGTTGGCAGTTAGCAGAGCTGTTTCGGGTGCAGTCTCCGGAAGGGCGAGTCACCTGAGTGGTGTGGCGGTTCTGCATCTGTCCCAAAGGCGGGCCGCGGTCCAGAGGCGCGGGGCGCCTCTCGCTCTGGCTCTGGCTCTGGCTCTGGCTCTGGCCCTGAGGGTCGGGCGCGGGAGGCAGGGGACGGGCAGGCGCTCTTCCTGGAAACAGGTCAGGAGGGAGTTCGTTCACTACATGTGCATCACTTCTGGATTTCGCTCCTGCTGAAACAAACACTCAAAAAGAACAGCACGTTCCTTCTCAAAACCCAAGTTACCTCCTCTCTACAGCTAACCTGGGAGGGGTCAAGTGCGAGCCACACAGCACACGCGAGCGCGTGCACACACAACGCGGCCTCCGGCAGCCGAGAAGCTCGCTCAGCGCTGAGCGGCAGGAAGCCCAGGCCTGCCAGCCCAGGACAGGCCCGCTCGGGCGCCCGTGGGGCCGAGACAGGTGCACAGGGAGTGGCTGTGTGGCAGCCTGGCATGGCCCTCTGCAACCCGGTGAGAGCTTCAAAATCAAAAGCAAGACAGGGCTAGAGTGTAGCTCAGAGGTAGAATGTCCCTCGGTTCAGTCCCAGTGTACACACACACACACACACACACACACACACACACACACACACACACACACACACACAGGCTAGGGACATAGCCAGGGGTTCGAGCACCCCTGGCTTCAATCCTCAGTACCAAAGGAAAAAAAGAGAAATGATCTTAGCATTAATGAGTATCTGCCGGGCGTGGCGGCGCACGCTTGTAATCCCCGCACTTGGGAGGCAGAGACAGGAGGATCGCGCAGGTTCAAAGCCAGCCGCTCTGGCTTAAGAGACCCTGTTTCTACATAAAATAGTATAAAAATAGGTCTGGGAATGTAGCCCGAAGGTAGTAGGGCTTCCAGGAACCCCAGTACCACCAAAAAAAAAAAAAAGGATTATCTTTTCTGGTGTGTGATACTAGGGTTGAACCCAGAGGCATTCTACCTGGGAGCTACACCACTCAGCCGGATTTTATTTCCTATTTGAAAACAGGGTCTTGCTAGGTTGATGAGAGTCTTATTACTTGCTGAGACTATCCTCAAACCTGTGATCCTCCTGGCTCAGCCTCCCAAGTACAAGGATTATAGGTGTGCACCACCAAACCCTGCATAAATATCTTTGTAAATTAGTTTATGTTAGGTTAAACGCCCTAAATATTGAGCCGGGCGTGGTGGGCAGCTTGTCATCCCAGCACTCGGGAGGCTGAGACCAGACGATCATGGCCAGCCTCAGCTACTGAGTGAGGCCCTCCACAACTTAGTGAGACCCTGTTTCAAAAGAAAAAAGAAAAAATAGGCCTGGGGGTATAGTTTGGAGGTAGAACGCCCCTGGGTTCCATTCCCATTACAAAAAAAAAAAAAAAAAATTTAGCGCTAGGCACCATCTGGTGAGTTGGTGCTTGTCTTCCTGTCCCAGGACAAGAGTCCAGCTGGATTCCTTCTGTAACCTCCAGCAGGGCAAGCGTGAGCAGCTGACGTGGCCCGTCGCCTTCTGCACCCGTGGAAGCCACCAAACACATCTAAGGACCCGGTCTTGTTTGGAATTTTTGGGGGGTGGTGCTGGGGATTGAGTCCAGGGGTTCTCTACTTCTGAGTTACATCCTCAGTCCTTTTTATTTTTTGAGACAAGGTCAAATTGGCCTCTGACCTGTGATCCTTCTGTCTTAGCCTCCCAAAGTCCTGGGATTGTAGGCACGCGACACCATGCCCGCTTGCAGCGCTACTACATGCTGAACCAACGGCTTCAGGCATGCCAGGCAAACACTCATTCATCCAGCCCTTCTTTTTTATTTTTTAAAATTATTTTGTGGCTGGGCGTGATGGCGCGCGCTTGTAATCCCCGCGCTTGAGAGGCGGAGACAGGAGGATGGCGCTGGTTCGAAGCCAGTCTGTCTCTGGCTTAAGAGACTCTGTTTCCACATTTTAAAAAAAGTATAAAATAGGTCTGGGAGTATAGCCCAGAGGTAGAAGGGTTTTCAGGAACCCCAGTACCACCAAAAAAAAAAAAAAAAAAAAAAAAAAATATATATATATATATATCAGTACCAAGGATGGAACCCAGGGACATTTTACCTCCAATCTACACCCCCAGCCTATCTTTTATTCTTTTTTTTTTTGTGGTACTAGGGGTGGAACCCAGATGATTTCTACCTCCGGGCTATACTCCCAGACCTATTTTATACTTTATTTGAAAACAGGGTCTCACTAAGTTGCTGAGAGCCTCACTAAGTAGCTGAGGCTGGCTTCAAACCTGTGCGATCCTCCTGTCTCAGCCTCCCAAGCGCTGGGATTATAAGAGTGTGCCACCATGCCTGGTTCTATGGGGTGTTGTTGTTGTTGTTGTTATTATTATTATTATTATTTTGCAGGTCTGGGGATGGAACCCAGAGGCATTCAACCTCTGTGCTATACCCCCTGCCCTATCTTTTATTCTTTATTTTGAAACAAGGTCTCACTAAGTAGCTGAGGCTGTCCGTGAACTGCGATCCTCCAGTCTTAGCCTCCCGAATGCTGGGATTACAAATGTGCACCACCACGCCTGGCTCTATAGGACATTACTAAATGTTAGAAAGGACAATGTCTGAGCCATGATGCCCTGTAACTGCGCGGGACACCCCTGCTCCCAGGGACCTGGAAAGGACTCAGACCCGAGGGGAGGGAAGCAGGCGGACAGTGAGCAGCCCTGACACAGCGGGTGGGGTGAGACAAAGACCGTGAAGTGTGCCTCAGAGCGGGCCTCAGCAGCATAGAATCAGAGAGGATGCAACACATTTGGATTAAAAAATAACAGAGGGGCCGGGCGTGGTGGCACCTGCTGGTAATCCCGGTACTTGGGAGGCTGAGACAGAAGGATCATTGTTCTCGGCCAGCCTCAGCTACTTAGCGAGGCCCTCTGCAACTTAGCAAGACCCTGTTTAAAAATAAAGAATAAAAGCTAGGGCTGGGGGTGTAGCTTGGAGGTCGAATGCCTTGTGTTCCATCCCCAGTCCCATAAAAACAAAACAATAACAAAAAATCTAAAAGAATCCTAAAATGTTCTGCTACGTGACACAAAGAGGCCTTGGTCCAAAGCAGCACCATCTGGAAAGTAGTTACCCACTGACACAGCCCCAGAGATCTCTGGGACACAGCCAAAAAGTGTTCACACAAAAACTGTCATTTAAGTCGGGCGTGGTGGCGCACGCTTGTAATCCCAGCATTCAGGAGGCTGAGACCAGAGGATCGCGGTTCGCGGACAGCCTCAGCTACTTAGTGAGGCCCTCTGCAACTCAGTGAGACTTGTTTTCAAAATAAAGAAAGAAATAAGGCAGGGGTTGTAGCTTGGAGGTCGAATGCCCCTGGGTTCCATCCCCAGACCTGCAAAAAAAGAAATGAAATCCCTGCTGGGTATGGCGGCAACCCCTGAAATCCCAGTACCTCAGATTGCAGGTTCAAAGTCAATCTTAGCAAGTAGTGAGACTCACCAATCCAGTGAGATCCTGTTTCAAAATAAAAATAAAATAGGGAGAAGGCTGTAGCTCGGAGGCAGTGTGCCCTGAGCTCAGTCCCCAGCGCCGCACACAGACGGCGCACACAGAGGGCTGGGCTGCGGTTCAGGTGGAATCCTTGCCTAACATGCACGAGGCCCCACGTGCAGTCCCAGTGTCTCAAAGGAAAAGAACGAGGAAAAACCACCCACCTGCTGACTCTTGAGCAGGACTAGCAACTGGAAAACAATTGAGGGAGAAAGTCCAAGCGTGGCCCAAGAGCCCTCCATGAAGGGGCTGAGCCCGGGCAGGGCCAGGTGCGCGGACACTGAGCTGCTCTTTATTTTTTTGCTACTAGGGACTGATCCTTCTGTCTCGGTCTCCCAAGTACTTGGATTACAGGCATACTCCACTACACTTGGCTCATAAAATGAAATTTAATACTAAAGTGATTACTTCCAAATGAATACGTCGTTACAGTAGAGTCTTAGAACACCCAATGGATAGAGTTGAATCAACTGGCTAAGCCTGGGAAAAAATGAAGATACATTTCTACTGTGTTCTTCCTCGCCAAGTCATTCCAGATAAACCAGAGATTTGGCTGGAGCCCGGCGTGGAGACGCATGCTTACCATCCCAGTACTTGGGAAGCTGAGGCAGAATCACAGGCTGGTGGATATGAGACCCTCTGCAACTCAGGGAGACCCTGTTTCCAAATAAAATATTAAAAAAAAAATAGGTCTGGGAGTGTAGCCCAGAGGTAGAAAGCCCTTGGGTTCCGTCCCCAGTACCACACGCACACACATACACATACGCACACCCATATAAATAAATAATAAATAAATAGCTGAGGCTGAGACTGGAGGATCGTGGTTCGCGGACAGCCTCAGCTACTTAGTGAGGCCTCTGTAACTTAGTGAGACACTGTTTCAAAATAAAGAATAAAAAGTAGGGCAGGGGGTGTAGCTCAGAGGTCGAATGCCCCTGGGTTCCAGCCCCAGACCCTCAAAACAACAACAACAAAAAAGTAAAATAGGGCTGGGGGTGTAGCTTGGAGGTAGAATGCACCTGAAATCAATCCCCAGTGCTATAAAAAACAAAACCAAAGAGATTCGGCAGGAAAACAACAGAAGAGTGAAGTATAAATGTCCAAAAAAAAATAAACACAAAGTAAAACCAAAAAAATATTTTTAACCTATCTTGATTGGCCAAAAATATCCATTTCCTAAGAACATCTGAGTTTTGTGAGTCTGCGACAAAGAGGCATTTTATTTACTGCTGTGCAAGTCTCTCCACATGGCCGCCGGGGGCGAGCAGCGGCCCCGCAGCGCCACCCACAGGCCACCGGAAGGGTCTGCGGCCCTGGCGGCCAGTGACCCAGAATCTCCAGAGCAAGCAGTCTGGGCACGCACTGGTGCCATGTGCATCTGTGTGCCCCCAGGCTGCGTGAGGGATGAGGCAGTGTGTAAGCGTGCACACACACACTGGAGGTCAGAGGTGCGGGCGCTCTCACCCAAGTGTGGATTAGCTCTAGTTTCTTTTTAGTAATTGTTGTTTTCTTGTGTAAATCAATATTTCTAAGCACTGTTTTAAATTTTGGTAACAAGCAAACATCCTTTTTATTTTATTTTGCATTGGGGATGGAGCCCAGGGACATCTACCTCTGAGCTACACCCACCCTAACCCTGTTTTATTCCGAAGCCGGGTCTCACTAAGTTGCAAAGGACCTAAGTAGCTGAGGCTGGCTGGGAACCTGCAATTCTCCTATCTCAGTCTCCCAAGTGTGCGCCACCATGCCCACCTACACACATCCTCTTTTTCTTGTGGTACTGGGGTTCCTGGAAACCCTTCTCTGGGCTATACTCCCAGACTATACTCTGGGCTATACTCTGGGCTATACTCTGGGCTATACTCCCAGGGTACATCTTAAGCCAGTGAGGCTGGCTTTGAACCTGAGCGATCCTCCTGTCTCCTCTCAAGTGTGGGGATTACAAGCATGCGCCACCACACTCAGCTGCAAACATCCTTTTTAATTAATTAATTAACTAATTAATTTTGGTGCTGGGGATTGAACCAACCCAGGGGCATTCTACCTTTGAGCTATACCCCCTAGCTCTATTTTATTTTTAATTTATAAATGAGGGTCTCACTAAATTTAAATGAGGATCTCACTAAGTGGCTGAAGCTGGTTGTGAACCTGCGATCCTCCTATCTCAAATTCCCAAGTACAGGGATTATAAGTGTGAGCCACCATGTCTGGCAAACATCTTTTTTTTTTTTTTTTCAGTACTGGGGATTGAACCCAGCAGCAGCATTCTACATCCAAGCTATGCCCCCAGCCCTATTTTTAACTTATTATTATTATTATTTATTTATTTATTTATTGTGGGTCTGGGGATGGAATCCAGGGGCATGGAACCTCCAAGCTACACCCCCTGCCCTATCTTTTATTCTTTTTTTTTTTTTGTGGTACTAGTGTTCCTGGAAGCCCTTCTACCTTCGGGCTACACTCCTAGCCCTATTTTATATTTTTATTTGGAAACAGGGTCTCTTAAGCCAGCACGGCTGGCTTCGAACCTGCGCGATCCTCCTGTCTCCGCCTCCCAAGTGCGGGGATTACAAGCGTGCGCCACCACGCCTGGCGTTTTACTCTTTATTTTGAAACAGGGTCTCACTAAGTTGCAGAGGGCCTCACTAAGTAGCTGAGGCTGGCCATGAACCATGATCCTCTGGTCTCAGCCTCTCAAATACTGAGATTACAAGCGTGCACCACCATGCCTGGCTAACTCTTTATTTTGAAACAGGGCCTCAATAAGTAACTGAGGCTGGTCTTGAACCTGTCATCCTCCTGTCTCAGCCTCCCAAGTACTGGGATTACAAGCATTACAACCATGTGCCACCATGCCTGGCTCAAACATCTTTTTTTTTTTTTTTCCTGGTACTGGGGATTGAACCCCAGGGACATTCTAACTCCGAGCTATGCCCCCACCAGCCCTATTTTTGATTCTTTATTTTGAAATAGGGTCTCACTGAGTTGTAGGTGAGGCTGTCCGAGAACTGTGATCCTCCTGTCTCAGCCTCTCAAATTCTCAAATGCTGGGATGACAAGCGTGTGCCACCACACCTGACTTAAACCTCTTTTGTGTGTGTGTGTGATACTGGGGGTGGAACCCAGGGGCTTTCTACCTCCAGGTTATACTCCCAGACCTATTTTTTATATTTTATTTTGAAACAGGGTCTCACTAAGTTGCTGAGAGCCTCACTAAGTAGCTGAGCCTGGCTTTGAACCTGTAAGATCCTCCTGTTTCAGCCTCCCAAGCACGGGGATTACAAGCGCGCGCCACCACGCCCGGCTTAAACATCTTTTTTTTTTTTTTTTTTTTTTTGAGGGTCTGGGGATGGAACTCAGGGGCATTCGCCCTCTGAGCTACACCCCCTGCCCTATATTTTATTCTTTATTTTGAAACCGGGGCTCACTGAGTTGCAAAGGTCCTCACTAAGTAGCTGAGGCTGTCCAGGAACTGTGATCCTGAATGCTAGGATTAAAATGTGTGCCACCAGTCCCGGCTAAACATCTTTTTTATAAGGAGAAAAAACAGACCTTTTTTTTTTTTTAAAGCTGGCATGGTATTGCATACCTGTAATTCTAGTACTTGGGAGGCTGAGACAGAAGAATCACAGGTTTGAGGACAGTTTCAGCCATTTAGAAAGACTCTCACAACCCAGGGAGACCCTGTTTCGATACAAAACATAAATAAGGCTAGAGATGTGGCTCGGAGGTAGAACACCCCCGAGTT
This sequence comes from Muscardinus avellanarius, assembly GCF_963383645.1. Classification (NCBI taxonomy): domain Eukaryota; kingdom Metazoa; phylum Chordata; class Mammalia; order Rodentia; family Gliridae; genus Muscardinus; species Muscardinus avellanarius. The sequence continues at coordinate 74,069,029 of NC_137802.1, forward strand.
CAATCCCCAGCACCCCGCCCCCCAAGCCAGGTATCATGAAGACTGTTAGCACTTGAAGGATCCTGGTTTTGAGCATCTGACTTCTGGGAAGGGCAGCCATGGGAGCCAGGAGCAGGTGGGGGAGGGAGGTGAGCCAGGAGACACCCCACTGCTTGGCTAGAGATGTGCTCTCTTCACCTGCTGCTCTTGGCCTGGACCCTGCAGCAGGTGGGGATGGTCCTTGTCACAGAGGGAAGGACTGGGGTGTGCACAGGAACAGGGTGACCCTAACCCAGGCAGCACACCCACACCTGCCCCTGCCCCCCGCAGAGCAGGAGCTGCTCTAAGCTAGAAGGTGCTCCGAGCCACCTGTGGGCAGACAGGGAGGATGTGCCCCGAGGCAGGTGCTGGTGAGGCCTTGGTGACCACCAGGTGGGTGGCCGAGATGCCTGCTCGGTGGTACGGCTCAGCCCTTGGGCCAGACAGACCTTGCATTCTGAATGCTGCTGGCCGCGCGCGGGCAGGCTTCGGTCACAGCTGGCCACTCTGTGCTCCCTAATGACTACCACAGGGTTCCTCAGCCAGAGACTAGCCGCGCCTGCCCTCGTGCCAGCTGGCTTCCTCCATCTCCTCTCCTCTCTCTCTTCCCCCAATGGTCAAGAAACTGAGCATTCTACAGCCATGCGGGGCATGCGGCTGGCTCACCTACTACCCAGGCCAGAGCCGCGCGGCCACCTGCCACGTCCACGTGAGGAGAGAACACGCACACGAGCTCTGGCAGCGGCGGGACCGCTGCTCTGTCACACCCACAGAGGCTGGGAACCAAGCGGGCCTCCAGCACCGGCCCGAGGGCACCTCTGGGGCAGGGTACCCTGGCGGACATGCTTCCTCTTCCTTCCTTCCAGCCTGCCTCCTTCCCTCCCTCCCTTTTCTTTCTTCTTTCCCTCTCTCTTCCTCCCTCTCCCCTATTTCCAGTACTGGGGATGGAACCCAGGGCCTCAGGCATGCTACAGGCTAGGCAAGTACTCTACCACTGGCCAAACCCTTGGCCCAGATGATGTCTTCTCTCCCTTTCTTTCTCTCTCTCTCTCTCTCTTCAGTACTGGGGATTAAACTCAGAGTTATACCCCTAGCTATTATTTATTTATTTATTTATTTATTTATTTATTATTATTATTTTTTTTGGTGGTACTGGGGTTCCTGGAAGCCCTTCTACCTCCGGGCTACACTCCCAGACCTATTTTTACATTTTCATTTGGAAACAGGGTCTCCTAAGCCAGCGCGCGCGGCTGGCTTCGAGCCTGCGCGATCCTCCTGTCTCCGCCTCCCAAGCGCGGGGATGACAAGCGTGCCCACCACGCCCGGCTATTTATTTATTTTTGAAACAGAGTCTCACTGAGTTGCCGAGGACCGCACTAAGTTGCTGAGGCTGGCCTTACGCCTGCAATCATCCTGTCTCAGTCTCCAAAGTACGGAGATTGCAAGCATATGCCATCATGCCTGCCTCTGAGAATATCTTTTAAATAGATTTCTAGAAAAATCACTGATTCAGAGGGTGCAAACAAAGCCAGGTGTGGTGGTCCACACTTACAATCCTAGTACTTGCGAGGCTGAGACAGGAGGATCTCAGGTTGGAGAACAGCCTCAGCAAGTGCTGAGACTGTCATCAACCTAGTGAGGCCTGCTTCCAAACAAAACTAAAACAGAGCTCAGCGTTACGATGCCCCCGAGTCAGTCCCCAGCCCCCCACCCCAAGGCGGGGCCAGGCCTGACCTGCAGTCACAGGGTTTGGGATGCCGAGACAGGAGGGTCACAGGTTCCTGGCCAGCCTCAGCAATTTAGAAAAGCCCTGTGCAATTTAGTGAGATCTGTTTCAAAATAAAAAGTAAAACAGAGGCCGGGCATAGTCGCGCGTGACTGCAATCCAGTACTTGGGAGGCTGAGACAGGAGGACTGTGGGTTCGTTGCCTGAATAAGTTATTCAGGCCTCTGCAGCTCAGTGAGACCCTATTTCAAAATAAAGAGTAAAAATAGGAGCCAGGCGTGGTGGTGCACACTTGTAATCCCAGCATTCAGGAGGCTGAGACGTGAGGATCACGGTTCGCGGACAGCCTCAGCTACTTAGTGAGGCCCTTTGCAACTCAGTGAGACCATGTTTAAAAAAAAATACATATATATATACATACACACGGTGCTGGGAGTGTAGTTCAGAGGTAGAATGCCTCTGGGTTCCTTCCCCAGTACTGCAAAATAAAAATAAAAAAGTAGGAATGGGGTTGTAGCTCAGAGGTAGAATGCCCCTGGGTTCAATCCCTAATACCACAAAAATAAAAAAAAGATTTTACTTATTTATTTTTTGGTACTGGGGATTGAACCCAGGGTTACTCTACCTCTAAGCAAGACCCCCCAGCCCCATTTCGTTTTTCATTTTGAAACAGGGCCTCCCAAAGTCACTGAGGCCATCCTTGAACTCGTGATGCTCCTGTCTCAGCTTCCCAGTACTAGGATGACGGGTGTGCACCATCACGCCAAGCCTTCCCTCTGCCTGTGGTGACAACTTTGTGTGTGTGTGTATATCTTGTATACTTGCGTGTCTGTTGTGTATCTGTGTCTGTGTGTGTGTGTATGTGTTGTTGGGACTGAACCAGGGCTTGGTGTTGGCGAGCCAAGCGCCCCCCCGAGCAGCCCCCCTGAGCTGCCCTTGGTCTCTGAGAGCTCCGTGGGGTGAGGGAAGCGCTGAGGCTGCAGGCCCTCTCCATGCCCTGGGCCCGCAGCTTTAGGCAGGAGCCGGTGTCTGCCAGATGCGCTGTCCACCTAGCCCCAGGCCCCCGGCCTGCCCTCGGCGCGCTTGACTCAGGCAATGGCGGGAATGGCACAGCCAAACAGCGGGCTCTCAGACTCAGCCTTGGGGCCCTCGCAGAAGCCTAGAGCTTGGCAACTGGCATCTGCAAAATGAGAGCCAAGGGCAGAGGGCAGAAGGCATGCACAGGCAGGTTCAACGCTGCGGGCAGCCTGTGCCCGACTCCTCTGGGTGTGCCCACTAAGGATGGTGGGTGGGAGCTGTGCCAGGCCAGGCTCCCTGCCCAGGAGGCTGTGTGCAGGCAGCCTGGGTTCCGGGCCCCCGTCAGGTCCGTGGGCTCAGAGCTCCACTTCTCTGTGGCGCCTCTGCATCTCCTGGGCAGCCTGTTTCGCGTGCTGGGAACACATGCAGCGTCGTTTTTCTTTTTTCCTTTGGTACTGGCAATTAAACTCAGGGGCATTCTACCTTCAAGATACAGCCTGAGCCTTTTTGTTTGTTTATGTATTTATGTATTTATTTTTGCGGTAGTTGAGTGGAACCCAGGGGCATTCTACTGCCAAGCTATACCCCCAGCCCTATTTTTCATTATTTGGTAACAGTCTCCCTGAGTTGCAAAGGGCCTCACTAAGTAGTTGAGGCTGGTTGCAAACTATGATCCTCTTGTCTCAGCTTCCCGGATGGTGGGATTACAAGTGTGCGCCACCACAGCTAGCTCTCTATTATTTATTTTGAAACAGGGTCTCACTAAGTTGCAGAAGGCCTCACTAAGCTGCTGAGGTTGGCCATGAACCTGCGATCCTGTCTCAGCCTCCCAAGGACTGGGATCACCAGTGTGTACCACCACGCCCGGCTCATGTATCACTCTTTAAGGAGCCTGGGACTCAGCTGTCACCTGCCCCTCCTGGGAAATCAGCTGAGCGTCTGTGGTCCCAGACTCAGCCTGTGACCGAGATACTGCAGCTGTGACCTGGGTAGGCCACCTTGCTGCTCGCCACATGGAAATGGAGCCGCGTTGCCAGCCCGTGACCGTCCCTCGCAGGTGCGAGAGCAGGTCCAGGGAGCAGACCCGGCCCTGAGCTCAGGCCCTGCTCTGCACACACAGAGCGGCCTCCGTGCTCTCCGGCCTCGCTCACTGCACGCAGCTGGTCCCATGTCCCCCCAGGCCCATGGCGGCCTCACCTTGGGGGTGCCCCAACTCAGCCCGAAGCCGGTTCCCCATCTCCAGGAGCTGCTCCTTCTCCAGGCGCAAGTTCAGGAGGCTTCTGTTTGCTTCCTTCAGTTTCTTCTGCAGGCGGGACACAGATACCCCGGGGCGGGGATGCAGGGGGCACGCCTCCTCAATGTCCACAGCTCTCCTACCTATGGGGGCCTGTGAACAAAACCCCACACAAAAGTCAGCCCCCGGCCGGGCGTGGTGGTGCACGCTTGTAATCCCCGCGCTTGGGAGGCAGAGACAGGAGGATCGCAGGTTCGAAGCCAGCGGCGCGCACTGGCTTAGGAGACCCTGTTTCCAAATTAAAAAAAAAATGTAAAAATAGGTCTGGGAGTGCAGCCCAGAGGTAAGAAGGGCTTCCAGGAACCCCAGTACCACCAAAAAAAAAAAAAAAAAAAGTCAGCCTGATGACACCAGGCGCCATCACACCCTCTGTTGGAAAGAGGGTGCAGACAAGGGTATAGACGGTGGTACTGCCCGGGCCCCTGCTGAACTCCTGCCCCGGCCCCTGCTGAGCCCCTGCCCACCTTCCAGGGTCCTTCACTGTCTGCCTGCATAAGACAGACACGAGGGAGCTGGGCGTGGTGCCACATGCTTGTAATCCCAGCATTTGGGAGGCTGAGACAGGAGGATCACGGTTCACAGACAGTCTCAGCTACTTAATGAGGCCCTTTGCAACTCAGTAAGACCCTGTTTCCAAATAAAGAACAAAAAATAGCGCTGGGGGTGTAGCTCGAGGTAGAGTATTCCTGGGTTCTATGGCCAGCACCGCGCACACACAGAAAGCCAGCCACGAGGGTGGCTGTTCCTCCCTCTGTGTGGGGTGGAGAGCCCTGCTGATGCTGCAGCAGCTCATTTCCATGAACGGGTGAGCACAGCCCCCACCAGGGCCTCGGCCTGGCCTTGCCTCACCCCCTGCTGGCCCTTTCCTCTGGCCAGGGCCTCAGGGCCTCCTGCACGCCCCTCCCCCTGCTGGAGGCCTGGCCCCTGTCTTTCAAGAGGAGACAATGAGTGCTCTCGTCCAACTGGCAAAGCAGCTCCCCCAGGGCCTCGCCGGGCCCTGTTCCTGGAAGCAGAGAACAGCCTGAACGGCCTGCCTGCTCCAGTGTGCCCGGACCCAAGGGGGCTGCGCCCGGGTGGGGCCTGTGATAAGGCCTCTTCACCTGGGCCTGCGCACCTCCGTTGGGTACAAAACGCAAGGCAAAACCCTGCCTCTCAGCCTGTGCTCTGAGCAGATGACGGGAGCAACGGGTCTGACGGGTAAACATCTTGGGATGAGTGGACGCCACCCCCGGTGACCCACATGTTTACCACAGACACCCTAAGATAGTGACCAGCCAGGCCACGGTTCCATGGATGGCTCGATTATGCATGTTTCTGGTCCCTTTGTCCATCTAATTTGGAAACCCAGGAAGGCAGGCTGGAGCTGCTGGCCCTGCGTCTTCCTGGTACAGCTGGGCTGATTAAGTTCCTTTTCTGCTTTCCTGCCTGGTTAGGGGCGGTGGCTGTCAGGCGGTCCTCGCTCTTGCCCACCTGCCTTCACTCCTCCCCCGCCTGTCCTTCCCCTGCCTCTGGCATGGCGTACCCCACGCCCTGCAGGGCAGCTGCAGTTTCCCGCTGCCCTGGAGAAGGTAGAAGGAAGAGGCGACGCAGGGACGCTAAGCCTGGACCCAGCCTGGAAGGAGCCCCTGGGACCCCCACATGGACCAGGGCCCTCACTGCCATGTGGTGTTCAGTCACAACACAGGGACGTTTGGGACAAGGACAGGGGTGCAGCAAAGACCAGTGATTGCACCGGCCCTGCACAGCCCAGGAAGTGAGGTGGCTCCTGTCCTGGCCGCGGGAGCGCCGAGTCCTTGGAACAGACCTGCACACCCTGTCCTGGCCCACTTCCCAGGACTGGCAGATGCCATGGCCCTCAGGTGACCTGGGGCGCGCGGGTGGCTGTACCTCCAGCATGCGCTGCAGGACAGGGGCCTGGGGCAGGGAGCCGCGGATGACATGAGGAGAGATGTTTGGCCTTCTTTTGGAGTGAGGAAGCCCTGTGGCCCCACAGCTCCGAGCAGAGGCCAGTGCGGCTCCGGGAGGCGCGGCCAGAGGGCTGAGCCCTCCATGCCCTCCGAGCACTCGGCCCCCGTGTGCGCAACGGGACTCTGCTCTCCCCCAGGTGGGGTCTGCAGAGCAGAGCGAGGCCTGGGCCGCAGGGCACGCTCGATTCGCAGATTACTAGAAGTGAAGAAAGAAGAGTCTTAGCTGGGCGCACACTTGTAATTCCAGCACTCGGGAGGCTGAGAACAGAGAATCTTGGTTTGCGGACAGCCTCAGCTACTTTGCAAGGCCCTCTGCAACTTAGTGAGACTCTCTATTTCAAAATAAAGAATAAAAAACAGGGCAGGGGGTATAGCTTTTTTTTTTTTTTTAATCTGGGTTCCATCCTCAGATCCACACACACACACAAAAGACAAAAACGGGGCTGGGGGTGAAGCTTAGAGGTAGAATGCCCCTGGGTTCCATCCCCAGTACCAAAAAAAAAAAAAAAAAAAAAAAAAAAGTCTTGTAACAGACTTTCTTGAAACAAACTTTGCAAATCTCAGACATTTAGAGATTTATTTAATTAATTATTTGAGTGGTACTGGGGATCAAACTTAGGGCCTTGCACGTGTGATGTAACTGTTCTACCACTGAGCTACACCTCAGTCCTTTTTGAGACAGTCTCACTAAATTGCTGACGCTGGCCTTGAACTTGCAATTATCCTGCCTCAGCCTCCCAAGTAGCTGGGATTACAGCTGTGTACCAAGTCTCAGATATTTAAGATTTGAAGGAAAATTTGCTCTCCAGACATGGGCCCGTCCTCCAGTGATGGCTCCAGCCTGGCCTGCAGCCTGGCAGTGTCAGGGCCTTCCTTGGTTGTAAACACATGTGAGGCAGTGTTGGCGCCAGCCACATCCCAGTTCCTGACTACGCACACCGACCCGGGGTGTGAAGTAACTCTCCCTGGGGACAGTTTCTGGTAAACTTTGATTTGGCAAAAATTTATTTTAGAGCTGGGTATGGTGCTGCACACTTATAATCCCAGTACTTGAGAGGCTAAGACCGGAGGATAGCGGTTTGCAGCCAGCCTCAGACACTTAGTGAGGCCCTCCACAACGTAGTAAGACCCTGTTTCCAAATAAAGAATAAAATATAGGGCTGGGGGTAGTTAGGAGGTAGAATGCCCATGGGTTCAATCTCTAGTACCAAAGGGGGAAAAATAGGGCTGGGGGTGTAGCTCAGAGGTAGAATGCCTCTGGGTTTGATTCCTAGTAATAACACACACACACACACACACACACACACACACACACACACACACGCACACGCACGCACGCACACACGCGCGCACACGCACACACACGCGCACACACACACGCACACGCACGCACACACACGCAGTCTATTTTGATGACTCTCTAAACTCTTTCCCTAACATAAAAAGATTCTTCAACCCGAGGTGTTCAGGGACATGTTTTGAAATGAAGGCTCCCTGTGCAAGCCCAGTGCAGCCCCAGCCCGCTGCCCTCCGGCCGGTGCTCAGGCTGGATCCTGGGGTGGGAGTGAGTGTGCAGCGAGGAATCAGTCTGGCTGGCTTTTTTTTTTTTTTCCCTGTACTAGGGAGGGAACCCAGGGGCATTCTATCTCTGAGCTATACTCCAGCTCTATTTTTTATTCCTTTTTTGGAAACAAGGTGTCACTAAGTTGTGGAGGGTCTCACTAAGTAGCTGAGGCCGGTCACGAACCTGCGATCCTCCTGTCTCAGCCTCCCGAGGACTGGGATTACAAGCGTGCGCCACCACACCTGGCCGAGAGGTCTTGATAACGTCTGCTCGCACCTCACCAAAGGAGTCCTCGGGAGGCTGCAGTGAGAGCCTGTGGCCTCTGCCAAGGCACGGAGGAGCTCCAGCCAGGCCAGCACTGCCCTCCCACACGGCGGGGGGCAAAGGCTCCAGGTGGCCAACACTGCCCCCCAGTGGACTCGGGAGGCCTGTCCGCTGCCTGAGAGGTTGGGAGCCTTGAGGTTAGAAGCAAGTGGACATGGTTGACTTGGGGGCAGCCCGGGCCCAAGTTTGGGCATGCAGCCTGGCTCGGGTGCGGCCTGGCTGGAGAGCAGACTCCCCACCCAACTGCCCATCTCTGCTGGGGCCGGGGCCTGCGTGGGCACAGGGCAGGGGCCACGGGCAGCGGAGACAGAAGCATGGCTCGCCATGTAGGCTCTCAGCCCTTGGGAGGAGGGGCTCCTCTTCACAGAGAGGTGCAAGGACAGACGGGGGCCTGGGGGGTGCCCACCTCTCTGCAACTACTTGTCCTGAAGTAGCTGAGGGCAAGCGGGAGCCGCTGTACTGCTCTGCCCAGGCGTTCAGCCTGTGCTGCCAGCCATGGGCCTCACAGGCACGCGACCCATGCCCAGGCCACGTGCAGAGCTTGCCAGGCATCCTGAACACCAGCCTCCAGCTTGATTTTCCTGTCCAGGACCCAGGACATCCGTGGTGCCCACGTGCCAGGCTCCCTGGCCTGACCGCTGGCCTGGCTGACCAGGCTGTTTTGCAAGGCCGACATCCTCCTGGAGTGCAGCCCGGCCTCCCTTCCCGTCGAGTCTGCCCAGGTCACCTGGAGCTTGGGTCCAGGCTCTGTGCTGCTGGTGGCACGCAGATGCTGGCGTGTCCCGGCTGGGGCAGCGCGGGCGAGCTGACGTTTAACAGGCTTCTCTGCTTAGAGCACTTATTCCGCAATCGAGAGGCGGTCTGTGGGGAGACTGCGCGACTGGAGACCGGGGTCCATTTTCTACCAGGCCTTGGCCTCTGCCCTATTTTGCTCCGTGGCTGACGCCATCATTGTCCTTAGCCTGGCAGCGGTGCGGTGCTGTGAGGAGCCTGTTCCCTGTCTATCTACCTGTCTGTTGACCTGTGCGGACTTCTGACTTCCTGTTTGATCTAGCCTGCGGTCTTTCCCGTCCTTACTTCCTGGCTTAGCCTGGGTCAGGAGATCTTCCTCCAGCTGCACTAGTGCCCCCTAACGTGCTGGTATTGAAAAATCACTCTGGTATTAGCTTCCAATAAAAATTTTAAAAAGTAAGCCGGGTGTGGTGGCACACGCTTGTAATCCCAGCATTTGGGAGGCCGAGACGGGAATATCTGGGCTCATGGCCAGCCTCAGCTACTTAGGCCCTGTGCAACTCTGAGACCCTGTTTAAATTAAAAATAAAAACAGGGCTGGGGGTGTAGCTCAGAGGTAGAATGCCCCGGGTTCCATCTCAGTAAAACAAAAAACAGCCAGGCTGGTGGCTCATGCTTGTCATCCCCGCGCTTGGGAGGCTGAGACAGGAGGATCACACAGGTTCAAAGCCAGCCTCAGCTACTGAGTAAGGCTCTCAGCAACTTAGTGAGACCCTGTTTCCAAATAAAGTATAAAATAGGTCTGGGAGTGTAGCCCAGAGGTAGAAGCTGCTGGGTTCCACCCCTAGTACCACTCAAAAAAAAAAAAAAAAAAAAGAATAAAGTAAAACAAAAAACAACAAACTGTATTTAAGGGCCAGGGTTAGAGGGGGCAGAGTTCATCTCTGGGCTCTCAGTGTGCTTGGCACGCACGCTGCTCTGCTTCTCTTCCCTTTTCTATTCCCTACTGACTTTGTAATGAAGATTTGCTGAAGCTGCAACTGAGCTGTCTTGTTAGGTTTTTTTTTTTTTTTTTTTTGTTTTTTGTTTTTTGCACTGCTGGGGATGGATAGAACCCAGGGGCATTTTACCTCCAAGCTACAGCCCAGACCTATTTATTTATTTATTTATTTATTTTGCGGCACCAGGGATTGAATCCAGGGGCATTCTACTACCTCCAAGCTCCACCCCAGCCCTATTTTATATTCTTTATTTTCAAACAGGGTCTCACTAAGTAGTGGAGGGCCTCACTAAGTAGCTGAGACTGTCTGTGGACCTCTGATACTCCTTTCTCAGCCTCCCAAGTACTAGGATTACAAGCATGTGCTACCACACCCACAGCATAGTTTTAGATTCCCAATTCAACATATTTGAATCAAGGAAAAGAGCCCTCAGGGCCATTAACGACTGTAGCATTAACCTGTCCTGTGCTGGGGTCAGCACGGTGAGAGGGCTGTGGTCCTGGGGACAGCACAGGGAATGTAGACGCACCTCGGCCCCACGTGCTTCAGGGAGTTGCTGTTCGGTCCCCAAGAGACAGAACTAGGGAGAGGTGCAGATGTGTTTCCAACCATCTCTGTATCCACGGTGATGCTGATGGTATCACCAACAGATGAGTCCTTTCCTGGTGGCACCCCAGCAGCACCATCTTCCTGGCCTCCCTTGAGTAGCACCTGCTCAGGTCTTCACATGTGCTGTTGGGCAGTGGCTGCAGCCCTGGGGCCTCACCCACCCCGCTTCCTGCCTTCTGTTTCTCACTCAGAGAATGAGCTCCGCCTCACCGAGGCCGTGGGTGCTCGGGCCCAGAAAGAGCAGCAAGCCTGCCCACCAAGCCTCGCACATGTGGACGCTGAGCCCTGGGCTGCCTGCCCACCTGCTCGCAGAGACTGGGGTAGGGCCGCAGATCGCTTCAGCCTTGTCTGTCTGTCAAAGGATTTAGGATCTCAATTATTTATTTATTTATTTATTTATTTATTTATTTATTTATTTGTACTGGGGGTGGAACCCAGAGGCTTTCTACCTCCAGGCTATACTCCCAGACCTATTTTATGCTTTATTTGGAAACAGGGTCTCACTAAGTTGCTGAGAGCCTCACTAAGTAGCTGAGGCTGGCTCCGAACCCGTGCACTCCTCCTGTCTCAGCCTTCCAAGCGCGGGGACAACAAGCGTGCCCACCACGCCCGGCTCTAGGATCTCAATTTAAAATGGGCTATTTACATACTTCCTTGGGCTGCTATCTCCAGAGACTGAGGCCGGGCTGGGCCGGGCTGACGCCCTGAGATCGTGAAGGAAGCCCAGGGTATGAACATGGCTACTACCCAGCTGGACTGTGGCCGGCAGTCCCTGGGCCAGAAGATCCCCTGGAGGGCTGGGTGCTCCGAGCTCCCTAGTCTCCCACCCTGCCGTTTCTTCTTCAGTCTGTTCCCAGGCAGCCCCCGCCACAGGTCCTGGACCTACGTCCCCCTCAGGTGCCTGGGTGCTTGCTTGGGAATCCTGGTGTCCCAACTACTGTCCCCAGCTTCTAGGCTGCTCCTACCAGAGGACCCTGTGTGTCTTCCAGACACTCCATGTCCCTAAAGCCTTTTGCTAACACAGGGCACAGAGTAACCACAGAAAGTCACAGGCCACTGCAGGTCAGCAGGTTAACCAAAGGCAGGCACCAGTCACACAGGCCACAGGTGGCCACGGGTCACTGCAGGTCAGCAGGTTAACCAAAGGCAGGCACCAGTCACACAGGCCACAGGTGGCCACGGGTCACTGCAGGTCAGCAGGTTAACCAAAGGCAGGCACCAGTCACACAGGCCACAGGTGGCCACGGGTCACTGTAGGTCAGCAGGTTAACCAAAGGCAGGCACCAGTCACACAGGCCACAGGTGGCCACGGGTCACTGCAGGTCAGCACGGTAACCAAAGGTAGGCACCAGTCACACAGGCCACAGGTGGCCACGGGTCACTGCAGGTCAGCATGCAGGTCACTGGCAGGGCCTCATAGGCACTGGGGCAGTGGACTGCCTTTCCCCACAGCCTTAGGTAAGGAGAAAGGGATAGGGCTTGGCTAAGCCACAGTCGGCGTCCTCTCCACAGCGCAGACCCAGGCACAGGCTCGGTGGGCACTCGGGGCTGAGGCCTGGCCAGGACCTGTGGTCCAGAGCAGCCGACACACTGCCGGGCACTGTGTGCGGCAGGGAGTACCAGACGGCCCTCGTCCTGCCGAAGATATTTGACTGTGGGGGAGGTGGGGCCTGGGCTGCGCCCCAGTGTCAGTGCGGCTAGCCTGAGATGGGACGGAGGCAGGGCTGACCTCGCACACCAGCCACGTGGGCGAGCAGCAGTGAGCTGGAGCTCACCTTCCTCTGCCAGCAGGAGCCGGCCGGCCGACAAAAAGCTCACCTTGCCCCCGCTGCCGTGCTGCTTCCAGTCTGCAGGCTCCCCTCCTTCCTGCTGGCCTGTCCTCATGTGTTTCTCCAGCTCAGCCACCTGCTTCCACAGCTCCAGAACCTCCAGGTGCACTTGGTCCACCTCCCGGGGAAGCTCTCGCCGGACAGCGTCCAGATCCAGGGGCTTCTGTTGCGCCTAGGAGGCCATTTCAGAGGCAGTGTTAGTTTAACAGTTGAGAGATGTCGACGTGGGTTCTTGTTCTTGGCTAGTTTAGAAAAACTAGAACTAGACTTCTGCAAGCTTAAGCACTTTTTATTATTACAAAGGTAGAAAGAAGGGACAGACCATCAAAGCACTGCACGGGCGGACGCAGTGGAGCGCCTTGAAGGTGAGGCGCTGGCGTCTTGAACACAGAACGACTTTATAGGGATCCTTATCTCCTTTTCCCACCTGCTTGGCCAACAGTCTGTTCACCTCCCCTGACCTAACTGACCTAACGCAGGCGCAGGCCACCAATGACCTCCATGCTGTTAGCCTCTCTTGTTAGATTTATGACCAAGATGTGTTACTTGGTTAACAAGGTCAGGGGTTACACCGTACGTGCCCACTCTGGAGGAGGCCTGTACCATCCTCCTGCGACCTTGGGGAGTTTTTAGCCATTTTTATCTCTATCTGCTAGAAGTTATTTATTATGTAAACTTGTCTTTAAAGTATGGAGATGTTGGAGCCGGGCGTGGTGGGCACGCTTGTCACCCCAGCATTCGGGAAGCTGAGACCTGGAGGATCGCGGTTCGCGGACAGCCTCAGCTACTTTGTGAGGCCCTGTGCAACTCAGTGAGACCCGGTTTCAAAATAAAGAATAAAAGATAGGGCAGGCGGTGTAGCTCGGAGGTCGAATGCCCCTGGGTTCTACCCCCAGACCCCCCCACACACAAAAAAAGTATGGAGACGTTGGGCTAAAACTCTTTTGTGTACTTGGTAATTAATATAGGTTCTCTTAACTTTATTTATTTTTTGTGGTACTGGAGGTGGAACCCAGGAACCTTCTACCTCCGGGCTACACTCCCAGACCTATTTTATACTTTATTTGGAAACAGGGTCTCACTAATGCTGAGAGCCTCACTAAGTAGCTGAGGTTGGCTTCGAACCTGTGCGATCCTCCTGTCAGCCTCCCAAGTGCGGGAATGACAAGTGTGCGCCACCACGCCTGGCTAGATTCTCTTAACTTTAAACTAAACTACGGTGAGAATTCCACCTGTGGAAGCAGGTGGCTGAGCTGGAGAAACACATGAGGACAGGCCAACAGGAAGGAGGGGAGCCTGAGAATTAGTGTTTGTTTTAACACTCCATGTTTAGCTGGGCTGACAGCTAACTTTTGGCTGACTGAGGTAAATATTGCCTGCAGCTCTTGGCTGACAGCTTAGAGGCAGAGAAAAGGATTTTATTGTTTTGCCTAAGTATGAAAGCTTATTCTTATTAGCAATTAGTATAGCTCTTATTAACAATCAATACAGGCTCGATCCCCATCAGTTAGCACAGGCAGAAGGGGTGGCCATGGCTGGGGAAGGACAGGAGGCATGAAGCCTGGGGGCAGAGAGAAGCGTGGTGACCAGTCCCTCCACTGGCTGGACACCATCACTGCAAACCTGCCCTACACTCTACTCTTGAGCTGCCGCTCTGGACCCAGAGTGCCCTGCGGACCAGTGTGCTCCAACCCTTCTGAGTCTCTGGAGAACTGCAAGCAACCAGGGAGCCAGCCCTTCCGGCAGTGAGGGAGGGCAGAGGCTGGGAGAGGCAGGGGATGAGCCTGCAATCCCAGGACTCGGGAGAATGAGACAGGAGAATCACAGGTTCGAGGCCAGCCTCAGTCATTTAGCAAGACCATTAGCAACATAGCGAGACCCTGTTTCAAAATTCAAAATAAAAGTAGGCCGGGCGTGGTAGAGCACGCTTGTAATCCCCGCGCTTGGAAGGTGGAGACAGGAGGATCGCACAGGTTCGAAGCCAGCCTCGCTGGCTTAAGAGACCGTTTCCAAATAAAAATATAAAAAACTGGATGTCTGGGAGTGTAGCCTGGAGGTAGAAGGGTTTCCAGGAACCCCAGTACCATAAATAAAAATAGGGCTGAAGGTATAGCTTGAAAGGAGAATGCCCCTAGGGTCAAGTCTCAGGAACACACACACACACGCATGCACGCTCACGCACGCACAGGATGGACCAGGAACAGACAAAGGTCACAGGTGGCCAGAAGGTTCAGCAGGGAAGTCAGAGGCTGCAGAGCAGCTACATACAGGGGGCAGCGAGTTGCCGTGAGGCTCCTGCAGTGGGCTGGCTGGCTCTCTCAGGAGGTCTATACCTGGGCTGCTTTTCTCTGGCAGCCCCACTCCTGAGCCAGGTGGGAGAAGAACCAAGCAGATAGGAAAGACACACACACCTCCATGCCCTTGACCTTCGTACTCTGTGCTCGGAAGGCAGAACGCCACCTCTCCCGTTCCAGAGGCGCCTGCAGAAACGCCTTATGAACGCTTTATTTCTGAACAGAGGCAAACACTTGGTAAACAAACACTGTTCAATTAAAAAAGAAAACCTACAGCTGGATGTGGAAGTGCACGCTTGTAATCCCAGTACTTGGGAGGCTGAGACAGGAGGATCACAGGTTCATTGCCAGCCTCAGCTACTTAGTGAGGCCCTCTGCAACTTAGTGAGACCCTGTTTCAAAAATCAAGAATACAGCCAGGCGTGGTAGCACACGCTTGTAATCCCAGCATTTGGGAGGCAGAGACAAGAGGATCACAGATTTGCAGACAGACTCAGCTACTTAATGAGGCCCTCCACAACTTAGTAAGACCCTGTTTCAAAATAAGGAAGAAAAAAATTGGACTGAGGGTATAGTTTGGAGGCAGAATGCCCCTGGGTTCCATCCCCAGTACCACATGCACACACACACAAAAGAGTAAAAATATAGGGCTAGGGGTGTAACTCAGAGATAGAATGCCCCTGGGTTCAATCCCCAGTACAACAACAACAACAACAAAACCAAAAAACAAAAATAAAACAAAAATCTTTTTTTTCTTTTTCTTTTTTTTGGTGGTATTGGGGTTCCTGGAAACTCTTCTACCTCCAGGCTATACTCCCAGACCTATTTTATATTATTTTTATTTGGAAACAGGATCTCTTAAGCTGGCGAGGCTGGCTTCGAACCTGCGCAATCCTCCTGTCTCTGCCTCCCAAGTGCGGGGATTACAAGCGTGCCCACCACGCTCGGCTCAAAACAAAAATCTTGACAAAGCACTTCAAGCTGAGGTGGTGTGTGTGTGTGTGTGTGTGTGTGTGTGTGTGTGTGTGTGTGTTAACAACCCAGGGACATTCTATCTGAGTTTCACCCCAGCTCTATTTTTATTTTTTACTTTGAAAGAGGGTCTCACTAAGCTGCGGAGGCCAGCCAGCTCATGCCCTCTCTCGAGTTGAAGTACACCATTCTTGGAAGGGACACAGACTTGACCATTCAGGAGATGGAAAGTTCAGAATTTCCGAGTTCTCTGGGGAGATCTTCTGCTTAAGAGGAAGTGTAGATGCCTGAGCTGCTGAGCCTCCCGAGTACCTAGATGACAGGCCTGGGCGATCGCATCCGGCTTGTAATTTACGTATTTCGGACATACACGGGTATATGAAATTTCCCTCATGTTGCCTCATGAGAAACATGTGTGCAAAAGTGACAGGACAGGCTGGTTGTGGTGATGCACACTTGTGATTCCAGCACTTGGGCGCTGAGGCAGGAGGATGGCGCAGGTTGGAGGCCAGCCTCAGCTACTTAGTGAGACTCTGTTTCCAATTACAATATAAAGTAGCCTGGAAGTAGAAGCCTCTGGTTACCATCCCAGCCCCCCAATATATCTATGTATATGGCTGGGGTGTAGCTCAGAGGTAGCTGCCCCTGGGTTCCATCCCCAGCACCACCACAACAAAGCGACGGGACGGTTGGACCCAAGCACGAGCCACAAGAGACAGTGGACAAGGAGCCCGTGATCAAAGCGGAAGCACGTTTTTGCCTTGAAGGACACCATGAAGAAGTGAAGCCAGAAGCCAGAGGCCGGAGGGCTCCAACCAGTCGTGCGCCAATAAAGAGCTCTTACCACGCAACAGTAAAAAGACAACCCGATTAAAAACGTGCGAAGGAGCCGGGTGTAGGCGCACGCTTGCCATCCCAGCACACGGGGGCTGAGACAGGAGGACCACGGTTCGCAGCCAGCCTCAGCTACTTAGTGAGGCCCTTTGCAACTCAATGAGACCCTGTTTCCAAATAAAGAATAAAAAACAGAGCTAGAATGCCCCTGGGTTCCATTCTCAGTACTGAACAAAAAATGTGCAAAGGATCTCATTAGACATTCTGCAAAGGTGTACAAATGACAAAGAGCCCACAAGCGGCGCTCATCACCCGTCACCAAGAAGCGCACCTCAAAGCACCTGAGACTCACCTTGACACCCGTCAGAATGGTTAGAGCCAGAGAACAAGCCGTGCTGGCAGGTAGAGCCGCGGCAGGAACAAAAATGTGCCGGGGCTGGAGAGCTGTCAGGTGGCTCCCTCCGCAAAGAGCTGGCCAGACAGTGACCACGTGCTCAGTAAGTCCACTGTTAGGCACATTCCCCCCCAAATGAACACCTGCACATGGAAGACCGTGCCCAGGAGTGTTCACGGCAGCATCCTGCACAACAGAGTGCGGGTAAGAGGCAGCCGGTGTCCTCGCGGGGGACAGACACACCACGGCCACTGCGCAGCCAGGATATTTGGCCAGGAAAAGAAACACTGGTATGCACAGCACTAAGATGACGCTCACCATACTGAGCAATGAAAGGAAGCCAGCACAGTAGGACATCACCTCCACAGAGCCCGCACAGTAGGACTTCACCTCCACAGAGCCAGCACGGTAGGACGTCACCTCCACAGAGCCAGCACGGTAGGACTTCATGTCCACAGAGCCCGCACGGTAGGACGTCACCTCCACAGCGCCAGCACGGTAGGACGTCACCTCCACAGAGCCCGCACAGTAGGACTTCACCTCCACAGAGCCCGCACAGTAGGACGTCACCTCCACAGAGCCAGCACGGTAGGACGTCACCTCCACAGAGCCAGCACAGTAGGACTTCACCTCCACAGAGCCCGCACAGTAGGACTTCACCTCCACAGAGCCCACACAGTAGGACTTCACCTCCACAGAGCCCCACACAGTAGGACGTCACCTCCACAGAGCCCACACAGTAGGACTTCACCTCCACAGAGCCCCACACAGTAGGATGTCACCTCCACAGAGCCCACACAGTAGGACGTCACCTCCACAGAGCCCCACACGGTAGGACGTCACCTCCACAGAGCCAGCACAGTAGGACTTACCTCCACAGAGCCTGCACGGTAGGACATCACCTCCACAGAGCCCACACAGTAGGACTTCACCTCCACAGAGCCCCACACAGTAGGACTTCACCTCCACAGAGACAGCACGGTAGGACTTCATGTCCACAGAGCCAACACAGTAGGACGTCACCTCCACAGAGCCAGCACGGTAGGACTTCATGTCCACAGAGCCAACACAGTAGGACATCACCTCCACAGAGCCAGCACGGTAGGACATCACCTCCACAGAGCCAGCACGGTAGGACGTCACCTCCACAGAGCCAGCACGGTAGGACGTCACCTCCACAGAGCCCCGCACAATAGAACTTCACCTCCACAGAGCCAGCACGGTAGGACATCACCTCCACAGAGCCAGCACAGTAGGACGTCACCTCCACAGAGCCAGCACAGTAGGACGTCACCTCCACAGAGCCCCACACAGTAGGACGTCACCTCCACAGAGCCCACACGGTAGGACTTCACCTCCACAGAGCCGCAGGCACAGACGGCTCAAGGTCAGCAGGGCTGCCCAGAGCCACAAGAGCCTCATGCCAGCCCAACCTGGAATGGCTGTCTGGGAGGGCCCACACACCCGAGCGTCGCCATGGTCCCACCTTCTTCTTGAGCTGTGTCACCAGCAGGTTTAAGAGACGCACTCTGTCGCCGAGCTTCCTGAGTGCCAGTCCAGTGCACGACTGAGAAGCTTGGACACGTCCTCCTGTGGAGATGAGCAACCATCAGCTCAGTTCTAGAACCCAAGGACATCTCCCTGGAGAGGTGAAGTCACCCCCATGGGCCCATGAGACTGCTGGCCAGCGCCATGATGAAGGTGTCCTTCGCTAGAGCCAAGCGTCCTCACGAGGACCAGAAGCAGAATCCTATGCAAAGACGGCAGGTATCTCCGAGGACAAATTCAACCTCGCCCTGTAGTATCCAAGAGAGAGACCAGCGGCTTGATTCTCTTCATTTATATATGGAATCATCTGTTTGCAAATTCAGCAAAAAGATGCCCACATAACACATGGGTCAAGACAGCAATGATGCCAGGTCTGATGGCCACGTACAGAATCCCAGTGACTCAGGAGGCTGAGGCAGGAGGATTGCAAGTTCAAGCTTAGCCTGGGCCACTTAGTGAGATCCCCTCTCAAATAAAAAATAAAAAGGACCAGAGAACATGGGAGCAATGGTGCAGACCTGTAATCCCAGTACTTGGGAGGCTGAGACGGGAGGATCGCAGGTTTAGAGCCAGAGCATGGAAATTCAGCAAGACTGTCTCAAATTTTTAAAAGAGGGGTGAGTGTAGGTCAGTGGTAGAATGACCTGGGTAAGAGCCAGGCATGGTGGCACACACTTGTAATCCCAGCATTCCAAAAGCTGAGACAGGAAGATCACAGTTTGCAGACAGCTCAGGTACTTAGCAAGGTCCTTTGTAACTCAGTGAAACTCTGTTCAAAATAAAGAACCAAAAACCAGGCTGGGGGTGGGGTAGCTCAGAGATAGAATACCCCTGGGTTCCATCCCCAGGCCTGAAAAAAAAAGACACTACCTGTACAACCTGGAGGAATACGTCTAGAGCTGTCCTTTCCAAAACATGTACAGCTTTAGGTGTGCATTTTGGGAAGAGAAGCTGGAAATCTGTGTGCTGAATATTAATCTAAAAAAAAATTAGAAAAAGAATGGCCAAGCCGGGCATGGTGGCACACACTTGTAATCCCAGTACTTGGGAGGCTGAGACAGGAGGATCGCAGGTTCACCACCAGCCTCAGCTACTTAGTGAGGCCCTCTGAAACTCAGTGAGATGCTGTTTCAAAATAAAGAATAAAAAATAGGACTGGCCGCCGGGCGTGGTGGCGCATGCTTGTAATCCCTGCGCTTGGGAGGCGGAGACAGGAGGATCGCACAGGTTCGAAGCCAGCCTTGCTGGCTTAAGAGACTCTGTTTCAAAAGAAAAAAAAGTCTGAGAGTGTAGCCCGGAGGTAGAAAGAAGGGTTCCATCCCCAGTACCCCAGTACCACCACCAAAAATAGGACTGGGGAGCCGGGTGTGGTGGGGCATGCTTGTAATCCCACTTTCGGGAGGCTGAGACAGGAGGATCAGGGCTCACGGACAGCCTCTGCTACTTAGTGAGGCCCTCTGCAACTCATTGAGACCCTGTTTCAAAATAAAGAATAAACGCCAGGTGTGGTGGCGCACACTTGTAATCCCAGCATTCAGGAGTGGAGACTGGAGGATCAGGGTTCACAGACAGCCTCTGCTACTTAGTGAGGCCCTTCGCAAACCAATGAGACTCTTTCTTTTTTTTCTTTTCTTTTCTTTTTTTTTGCAGGTCTGGGGATGGAACCCATGGGAATTTGACCTCTGAGCTATACCCCTTGCCCTATTTTTTATTCTTTATTTTAAAACCAGGTCTCACTGAGTTGCAGAGGGCCTCACTAAGTAGTTGAGGCTGTCCGTGAACCGTGATCCTCCAGGTCTCAGCCTCCCGAGAATCTGTTTCCAGAAGTAAAAATACTGCCGGGCGTGGTGGCGCACGCTTGTAATCCCCGTGCTTGGGAAGCAGAGACAGGAGGATCGCGCAGGTTTGAAGCCAGCGCGCTGGCTTAAGAGACCCTGGTGGAGTGAATGTCAGCAAATAATAATAAATAAAGAGGAGGGTCCCGCTATGGGTGGAGGAGTCTGGGCGGCAGCTGACTTGGGAGCACGTGGGGCACCAGGGCTGGGAAGAGGGTGCCAGGGAGCCGTGCGTGGTATCGTGGACTCCTGTAGGGATTACATTTCAGTGTGGAAGACAGTGCTGCTGGGCAGAGTGGGAGCCGCCAGCCAGGGACACTCACCAGTGGTCTCTGCGGGGGTCCGGGCACTGGGGTGCAGGTCGCCATTGCCTGAGGACGTCTTCGAAGGCTCGGGCACAGCGTCCAGCTGTTCTTCCAGCACTTGAAACTTATGCTTTAGGTTCTGAATTTCTGCTTCAAGGGCCAGGGCATAAGCTGGAAACCGGAACACGAGAACACCAGTAAGTGGCTCATACCCAGCCTGGCCCTTCAGCCTCTCCTGTACCACCAGGGCCTTTCTGCCCTTGTCCCCATCCCCAAGCTGCAATCCAGGGCCAGAAGGGCAGCAGGAGCGGCCGGGGTTACCTGCCTCCGCCCTGGCCTCTGTGCCTGGAGGGAAGCAAGTCCCATCTCAGGCACTGCCACTTGCAGCTGCTTGTGGGGCCGCCATGTGCCAGGCACAGGGGCGCCGAGCACAGGGCGGGAGCGGCTTCAGCACGGTGCTGCCGTGGCCCAGTCTGACCGGCCCCCAGGAGCTCCAGCTCTCTCCTTCCACTTCTAGTCTGTTTTTGGTCTGTGGTATTATGGATGCAACCCAGGGACACTCTATCTTTGATCTCCAGCTCCAGCCCTATTTTTTTTTTGGTGGTACTGGGGGTGGAACCCAGAGGCTTTCTACCTCTGGGCTATACTCCCAGACCTTTTTTATATTGTATTTGGAAACAGGGTCTCGCTAAGTTGCTGAAAGCCTCACTAAGTAGCTGAGGCTGGCTTTTGAACCTGTGCGATCCTCCTGTCTCAGCCTCTCAAGCACGGGGATTATAAGTGTGCGCCACCACGCCTGGCTTTTTTTTTTTAATTAAAAAAAATGTTTTTGGTACTGGGGGTGGAGCCCAGGGGCTTTCTACCTCCGGGCTACACTCCCAGACCTATTTTATATTTTATTTGGAAACAGGGTCTCACTAAGTTGCTGAGAGCCTCACTAAGTAGCTGAGGCTGGCTTTGAACCTGTGCGATCCTCCTGTCTCAGCCTCCCAAGCGCGGGGATTACAAGCGTGCGCCACCACACCCGGCTCAGCTCCAGCCCTATTTTATTTTTTTAAATTTTTATTTAATTTTTTTGCAGGTCTAAGGATGGAACCCAGGGGTATTCTACCTCCAACCTACAACCCCTGCCTTATTTTTGTATTCTTTATTTTGAAACAGGGCCTCACTGAGTTGCGGAGGGCCCCCCTAAGTAGCTGAGGCTGTCCATGAATCGCGATCCTCCAGTCTCAGCCTCCCGAATGCTGGGATTACAAGCGTGCGCCACCACACCCAGCTTCCTTTTATTTTTTATTTTGAAACAGTCTTGCTAAGTAGCTTAGGGCCTCTCTGTATTACTGGGCCCTCCTATCTCAGGCTCCCATGTACTAGGATTATAGCACATGTCACCATGCCTGGCTAACGTTTTTCCAAATAACTTAGGATCTTCTCTTGGACGAAAAGCAGTCATCATACTGTGCAGTGATTTGTTAAAGGGGATGTCACCTTAAGGGAGACTGAGATGCGCAACTCACGAGGAGGGGCTGCGTCTCCTCCGGCCTCGGGGTCGGGCTGCCTGGCACCCGGGGCTGCGTCTCCTCCGGCCTCGGGGTCGGGCTGCCTGGCACCCGGGGCTGCGTCTCCTCCGGCCTCGGGGTCGGGCTGCCTGGCACCCGGGGCTGCGTCTCCTCCGGCCTCGGGGTCGGGCTGCCTGGCACCCGGGGCTGCGTCTCCTAACTGCGCAGGAGTTAGAATGTGCTGGCTCAGCGCCTCCATCTCTCTCCTCATCTGCGCCACAGTGCTCCGCAAGCTCGAGTTCTGCTCCTGTAGCCGCTGGATCTCACCAGAGGGGAACTGCTTACTCGCCTCTTCTCTGTGCTGCCCGAGGAGTATCTGTCAAACACAGCACAAAAGAAAGGGACTGGGCGCAGTGGCACACACCTGCCATCCCAGCAGCTCGGGTGGCAGAGGCAGGAGGATCAGAGGCTTGAGGCCAGCCTCGGCAACTTAGCAAGACCTTGTCTCAAATAAAATATAAAAGAGCTGTGGTGGGGTGGGGCGGAAGGAGGCGGTGGAGCTGGCACATTAAGCCATGTATGGTGGCACACGCCTGTAGTCCCAGTTCTTGAGAGGCCAAGTGAAGAGGATCACAGGTTCAAGGACAGCCTCAGCAAATAGGAACACTCATCAATCTAATGAGACTCTGCTTCAAAATAAAAATAAAACAGGGCTGGAGGTAGCTCCGAAGTAGAATGCCCCTGGGTCCAAGCTCCAGCACCATAATAAACAAACAAACAAACAATAAAAAGGGCTGGGGTCTACCTCAGAGGCAGAATGCACCTGAATGCAATCTCTAGTTCAAAAAAAACAAAATCGCTTGGCATAGTGGCACATGTCTAGAATCCTAGTACTTGGCAGAAAGAGACAGGAGGATTGCAGGTTCAAGGCCAGCCTCAGCAACTTAATGAGGCCCTCTACAAGATAGTGAGACCCTGATTCAAAATAAAAGAATAAAAAGGGCTGGGAATACAGCCTGGAGGTAGAATGTTCCTGGGTTCCATCGCCAGTACCTATCACACACACACATACAAAAAATAATAAAACAAACAAGTCAGATATGGTGGTGTACACCTGTAATCCCAGTACTTGGAGGCTGAGACAGGACTGCAGATTCAAGAAGAACCTCTGCAACTCAGTGAGGCCCAGTTTCAAATTAAAAAATAGGCCAGGCGTGGTGGCGCACACTTGTAATCCCTGTGCTTGGGAGACGGGAGGATCACGCAGGTTCGAAGCCAGCCGCGCGCGCTGGCTTAGGAGACCCTGTTTCCAAATAAAAAAGTATAGAGCCGGGCGTGGTGGTGCACACGCTTGGGAGGCTGAGACAGGAGGATCACACAGGTTTGAAGCCAGCCTCAGCTACTGAGTGAGGCTCTCAGCAACTTAGTGAGACCCTGTTTCTAAATAAAGTATAAAACAGATCTGGAAGTATAGCCTGGGGGTAGAAAAACCCCTGGGTTTCACCCCCAGTACCACAAATAAAATAAAGTAGGGCTGAGGGTATAGCTCAGAGGTAAAATGCTCCTGGGTTCAATTCCTAGTATCACCCGCAGTGCCTGCCTGCCTCTCTCTCTCTCTCTCTCTCTCTCTCTCTCTCTCTCTCTCTCTCTCTCTCACACACACACACACACACACACACACACACACACACACACTCCAAAAAACAAACAGGGCTGAGGGTGTAGCTCAGAGGCAGAATGCCCCTAGGTTCAAGCCCTAGTACTGCAAAACAAAACAAAAACGCAGATCGTAGGTCTGACAGTTAAGCATCCTGCTAATCAAGCTGTCCCCTTGCCCAACCACAATTTTCTTAGTCCCTCAGACTCTGCAAGACCAGCCCCAGGACAAGGATGGCCCATCCAGCTCCTGGCCAAGATGCTGCCCTGCCAGCCTCAACCCACCTCCCCCTGCACAGCGCAGCTCTTGGTGGCACCAGAGACAGCCCTTGGCTCAGTCCTCCCGTAGGTCACACTGAGGAAAAGCCCTTCCGGGCCAGGACGCCACCAGTAACAGGACACTTCCCTCCCGCCTGTGAGCCTGGTGCCCCTGTGCAGCAGGGTGGCCTCGCCGCTAGACTGCTAGGTGCTCGCACACGGTGCTGCGCTGGGCTGGTTGCTGCCTCCTGGCCCACTTGACTGCCCGAGCGGGGCTCCTGTGAGGCCACACTGGCTCCCTCTGTGGCAGTGGCCCCAAGCCTGCAGCTTTACCCACGAGCACACAAGCCAGCCCCGGGGCAGGCAGCGGTGCGAGGCTCTCCCCTCTGAACTCTGGTCCTGCCACCAGTCACTCCAGCTAGCAGGCAGGTTCGGCCTGCAGACAGCCTCTGGGGACAGGCAGGCAGGCAGCGGGGGCTGGGCCTGCACGGTGGCCTCCGCCACGGGATCTAGGCCAGGCACCTTGTGCAAGACGCAGGGTGCGCTGCACGGGGGCGAGATGCGGATCGCTCCTGACCCCCAACCCACTTCTGAGGCTCACTGTTCACCTATCAGAAGCCTCAGCAAACCAGTAGGCCTCCCTGCCCTGTTTAGCTGGAGACAAACGTCTGCTTTTGGTTGCCAGCCCGGGGGAAAGATAAACAAGAAGCGTGTGGAGTGGAGGCAACGGAGGGAAAGAAAGGCCTCTGCTTTCTCTGTGCGGCTAGGCTTCCTGTGCCAGGCGGGCACCTCGCATGGGACCCTGCATGGGCACTGAGGCCCACCCCAGAGCACCAGCACCAGTGGCTGGCACGACAGTCCTCATCCACTCCCCTGGGGACTCTGCCGAGGCACAGGTGACCACAAGGCCCCTGGGCTTCTGCATCTTCACGGGGGAAGAGGGGTGTTGCTGCTAGCCTGAACACCACCTCCTGCTCACCTCTAGCACACAGCCCGCCAGCAGCCTGGGCCAGGGGCAGGCACCCCACGAGGACACAGCTGCACCCCCTCGTGCTCACCACAACTTAGCTACCAAGAGCACTGCCGGTGGCCACGCACCACAGCGACGCCCTCCCGCACTGGCCGGGCCTCGCAGTCCGTCTGGAAGACGCGCGTCTTCACACGGAGTGACAGTGATCTGAGCTCAAGGGGATGGTGGTGCTCGTGCCACAGGACCTCAGCAGCCCGACGCCAGTCCTAAATGCCAGGGGCTGTCGTGTCTCCAGAAACAGCAGAGCAGGAGGGGAGAGGACCACAGGATGCAGGTCCAGGCACCACCCAGAAAAGCCCCAAGAGCACCTCAGAGCATCCATCCCCCTCCACAGCAGGCGAGCGCCTTTCCATAAAGGGCAGATGTCCAATGACTAAACATCCGTGGGCCCTGGAGCATCCTGGAAAGGTCGGGCTGAATGCAGCCGCACCCTCCAGAGGGCGGACTAAGGGGTCTCCGAGCCCCCTTCCCGCTGGCCCTCGGCAAGTGGTATCAATACCACCCTGCAGCTTCGGAGCAAGCAAACACCACCAGCTTGAGACAGTAGGGATTCCTTTCCTCCCGGTGGTCCTCCAGGCTCAGGGGCCCCGCCACAGCTAAAGGCTGGGGGAATGTGTTCCAGCTTGAGACAGTAGGGGTTCCTTTCCTCCCGGGTGGTCCTCCAGGCTCAGGGGCCCCGCCACAGCTAAAGGCCGGGGGAATGTGTTCCAGCTTGAGACAGTAGGGGTTCCTTTCCTCCAGGTGGTCCTCCAGGCTCAGGGGCCCCACCACAGCTAAAGGCCGGGAGAATGTGTTCCAGCTTGAGACAGTAGGGATTCCTTTCCTCCAGGTGGTCCTCCAGGCTCAGGGGCCCTGCCACAGCTAAAGGCCGGGGTAATGTGTTCCAGGCCTAGGGGGCCGCAGTGCCGCTGCCATCACACTCCACCTCCCTGTGTATCTGGCTCCTCTCCCTGCACATGGACACAGGTGCTGGCTCAGGGCCTGCCTTCCTACTCCGTCTTAGCTAATCCCCTCGGCAGCACTCCCAGGTCCTGGAATCAGGGCTTGAACCTGTGTTTCTGGGGACATGACAGCCCAGGCGTCCAGGATCAGCCACAGGCTGCCGTCAGCTGAGGTCCTTGTGGAGTGAGGACTACCGTCCCCTCAAGCTCAGACCACTCAGCCACTCCGTGCAAATGTGCGTCTATGAGACAAATTCCAACCTCTGACCCAGGCCTGGACTGTGAAAAGGCCCCACGTCCCCACCATGAGACCCTGCTCGGGACATGTGAAGCACACTTAACTCCCCAGCGAACACCGCTGGACCAGCAGGACAAGAAGCATTACTTCAAATTTCACAAGTGAAGACGTTAGTGGGTTCCTGGTCACCTACCACAAGGTGGGGGCTGATGTCCAGCCCTGCCTGGAGACTGCTGGCCCTGTCGTCTCTGCGAGGGAGAGTGTGGAGCCTCCAGCAGGAGCAGGACTTTCTTTAATGGTACTGGAGACTGAAGCTAAGGGTGGTCTATCTCTGGTTAGACCCCCAACCCCGCCCTTTTTTTTTTGGGTGGTACTGGGGGTGGAACCCAGGGGCTTTCTACCTCCGGGCTATACTCCCAGACCTTTTTTATACTTTATTTGGAAACAGGGTCTCACTAAGTTGCTGAGAGCCTCACTAAGTAGCTGAGGCTGGCTTCGAACCTGTGCGATCCTCCTGTCTCAGCCTCCCAAGCGCGGGGATTACAAGCGTGCCCACCGCGCCCGGCCCCAACCCCCTTTTATTTTTTGTTTTGAAACAGGGTCTCACTAGGTTGCTGAGAGCCTCACTATGTTGCTGAGGCTGGTTGCAAGCCTGTGATCTTCCTGTCTCAGCCTAAGGACTGAGATTCTAGTGTATGCTACCATAAAATAGGGTTATAACCCTATTTAATTTTGAAACAGGGTCTCACAAAGTTGCCAAGGCTGGCCACAAACCTGCAACCCTCCTGCCTCAGCCTCCAGAGCCCTGGGGTCACAGGAGTGCACCTTCCTCCTCCTCTCCGCTGCAGCAGCCCGAGGAGCCTCCAAGCTGTGCGCCCGGCCCTCAAGAGACTGTGGCTCCCAGCCAAGTGTCCACGCGAACCCCAACCAGTCTCCTGCGGCCAGAATATGCCCCTGCGGGGAAAATGACTGCTGCTCCCATGCTGCACCTGGGCACCCAGCTTGCCCTCACCTGTGCCGGCTCAGAAAAGTTCCTCGGGGGCCCCTGGGCCTGGGTGACCACCGCACCCACCTCCAAGATTAACCAGGGTGGCTGGCGGTACGGTTTTCAGGCTAAGCACTTAACAACTACCGACCGTCACCACTCTGCCAAAGAAAACCAGGAATTGCAGGTGAGCAGGGGCGCCATGAGGAAGAGGGGCAGCCAGGGTTCCACGGTAGTATCTGGGTCAGATCACATCGGGACTTACTTTTCTTTCTCTTTTAGGGAGAACCCTGGGCCCTGCTCACACTAAGCATGGGCTCTACCACTGAGCCACACCTCCAGCCCAGTTCTCTCTGGATTAGGGGTTGTCCCTGCTTCCAAGGGCTATAGATACAGAATATATATATATATATATATATATATATATATTCTGTATGTGTGTGTGTGTGTGTGTGTGTGTGTGTGTGTGTATATATATATATATATATATATATATATATATATATATAGTGGGTCGGTAAAGGGGATGGAACCCAGGGGCATTCTACCTCCAAGCTACACCCCCAGTCCTATTTTTTATTCTTTATTTGGAAACAGGGTCTCACTGAGTTGCAGAGGGCCTCACTAAGTAGAGGCTGGCTGTAAACCGCGATCTTGTCTCTGCCTCCGGAATGCTGGGATTACAAGCGTGCGCCACCACGCCTGGCTTATAAAGAAGATCTGAATACTGTATACATCTCCATTTTATACTTGATCTTAGCCAAAAGGTCGAGGAGTGATGTATATATCATTTTAGCTTTTTTTCCAGTGCTGAGAAATGAACCCAGGGCTCACGCACGCCAGGAAGCGCTCTCCCACTGAGCATACCCCAGCTCCTTTTGGTTTGCTTTTTGTTTTTGTTTTGTGATACTGGGGATTGATCCCAGGGGTATTCTATTTCCAAGCTATATCCCTGCCCTGTTTTCTTTATTATTTATTTTGAAGCAGGGCTTCATTAAGTGGCTGAGGCTGTCCTTAAACCTGCAATCCTCCCGTCTCAAGCCTCCCAAATACTGAGATTACAAACCACTACACTGGCTTTGTTTTATTTTGAGGGAGGTCTTGCTAAATTGCCCAGGATGGCCTTGAACTTGTGGTCCTCCTGCCCCGGCCTCCTGAGAAGCTGGGATTACAGGCGTGGCCCCGCACCTGGCTGCTCTGAACTCCTTGAGGCTTCAGACTTACTCTTGTTTGTGCAGCCAGTCATTGAAAGAAACATGACAGGAAAGGCCAAGCACAATCCTGGTGCTGGAGCCATTTCCCACAGAATCTGGGGAGCAGGGGTTCAGAGTTGGGGGCGCTCCGCGGGAAGGGTGGCCACCGCACCTCCTGTCCAGGGAGGAGCCCGTGCGTTCGCAGCGTCTCCACAGCCTGGTCGCGCTCCAGGGTCACAGCCTTCAGCACCACCTCCTGCTCACGCAGCACCCGCTCGGTCTCCTGGAGTTTGGCAGAAACCTGGGAAAACGTACTCTGTGGTTACGGCAGTGGTGGTCACCAGGGTACAGAGACCAGCCTCCCCTTGGCTTAAGAGGCCGGGCGAGAAATGCCACAAGCCAGCTTTCATGAGGCACTCTGCACACTGAGCAAGTCCCAAGCTGGCCGGGGGCGCACACTTGTCATCCAGCACTCGGGAGCCTGAGACGGACGGGAGGATCCCAGGGATCGCGGTTCGCAGACAGCCTCAGCTACTTAGTGAGGCCCTTTGCAGCTCAGTAAGACCCTGTTTCAAAATAAAGAATAAAAAACAGGGCTGCCGGGCGTGGTGGCGCACGCTTGTGATCCTTGTGCTTGTGAGGCAGAGACAGGAGGATCGCGCTGGTTCAAAGCCAGCTGCGCTGGCTTAGGAGACCCTGTTTCAAAAAAAAAAAAAAAAAAAAGGTCTGGGAGTGTAACCCAGAGGTAGAAGGGTTTCCAGGAACCCCAGTACCACCAAAAATAGGGATGGGGGTATAACTTGGAGGTAGAACGCCCTGGGTTCCACCCTTAGTGCCATGCACACATTAAAACACCTCACAGTACCGTGCGAAGCTCTTCCTGCCCAGCCCTGGCCCAGAAGGCAGGTCGTCGCAGGACTTCCCGAGCCAGCTGCCAGTGTGCAGGGACAAAGCGGTACAGCGACACGCTGAGAAGGCCGAGCGCGTGTGGGGTGCTGGGGACTAACCAGGACAGTCTGCTCCAGGTATACCCCCAGCCCTTTTTTTTTTTTTTTTTTTTTTTTTGGTGGTACTGGGGTTCCTGGAAGCCCTTCTACCTCCGGGCTACACTCCCAGACCTATTTTTACATTTTTATTTGGAAACAGGGTCTCCTAAGCCAGCGCGCGCGGCTGGCTTCGAACCTGCGCGATCCTCCTGTCTCCGCCTCCCAGGCGCGGGGATGACAAGCGTGCGCCACCACACCCGGCTACACCCCAGCCCTTTTTAAAAATAATTTTTTATTTTATAACAGTGTCTTGTGAGGTTGCTAAGGATCTCACTAAGTTGCTGAGGCTGTCCTCAAACTTACCATCCTCCTGTTTCAGCCTCCCAACTACTGGGATTATAGGTGTGTGCCACCATGCCCAGCTGGGCAGGATTCCTTTTTTTTTTTTTCTTCAGTACTGGGGATGGAACCCAGGAGTATTCCACCTTTGAGCTACATCCCTAGCCCAATTTTTTATTCTTTATTTTAAAACAGGGTCTAAGTTGCAGAGGGCCTCAGTAAGTAGTTGAGGCCATCCACGAACCACAATCCCCAGCCTCCCAAATGTTGGGATTACAAGCGTGCCCCCATGCCAGGCCAGGATTCTCATTAGCATGAGTTTTGCTGCCATAGGTCAGCTGGTTGGTGAGGTCAGTGTTTGTTTTCCAGTATGAAGAACACTGCGGAGAGCCACGCTCATGCTACCACAGCCCACCCTCTTGAAGCAGCGACTTCTCTGCGAAGCCTGGCTCCCGGCAGCACCGCACGCACCTGACCTTTGGCCTCCGTCAAGCCCTGAATCAGGGCCTCAGATCTCTGGATCTGGTCCCTTTCGATGTTGTCACAGCGGCGCTGCCAGTCCAGGCCCAACTGCACCTGGTCGCGCTCCAGGCTGCGTTCCCTTTCAACTGCCAGCGACAGCTGCTGCTGGTACCTGTGGACAGGCCCAACACCCAGATCAGCTTGCCCAGAGGTGCCTGCACCACGAGAGCCAAGGTGGGCGCGCGGGGCCCCACTGTGCCCCCATCCTGTCCCTCAGGCAGTTCGTGGCCCACAGAGGAGCCTCCGCAGTCGAGACGTGGAGGAGAAAGGGCATCGGGGACAGGCCAATGCGAGGGGACACCAGAGATCACTGGCGTGGAGAAAGCCCAGTGCTGGGGAGGGCGCCGCCCTCGCTCAGATGCACAGGATGAGAAGGACGAGGTCAACGACTCAAACAGCTGACAAATTCTCCGAGGGACAGGAGACGCAGAGCAAGACGGAGCGGCGCTGCGGAGGTGCAGGCGGAAGCAGAGGCAGGGGCTCGTGCACTTGGGCCTTGTAGAAGGAGGCTCAGCGCCAGCCACGACAGGCAGGCTTTGGACAAAGACCGTCACCAGGGACAAAGAAGGCTCGCCCTCCCTCCCTCCCTCCCATTCCTCTCTCCCTCCTCCCTTCCTTCCTTTCTTTACGGTACTGGGGATGGAACGCAGGGCCTTCTACCTTGGGCTATACCCCCTGACCTATTTTATACTTGGATACCTATTTTATATTTGGAAACAGGGTCTCACCAAGTTGCTCAGAGCCTCACTAAGTTGCTGAGGCTGGCTGCAAACCTGTGAGCCTCCTGTCTCAGCCTCCCAAATGCTGGGATGACAAGTGTGGGTTGAAGAGGGCTATTTCTACTAGCCAAAGGGCTGATTCTCCGAGAGGCCATTCCAGGAGCGGATGTGCCGCACTTAACAAAGAACCCCAGGACGTGTGCTGGGCGCAGGGACGCGCCTGCAACCACGTGGTACAGGCTGAGACACGAGGCCAGCGGTGGCTTAGTGAGACTTTGCTTCAAATAAATAAATAAATAAGGAGACTTTCGATGGATTCAACGCCCCATACCAAAAAGCAAAACAGAGCTGAAAGACAAATGTACAGGTGTAGTTGGAGAGTTCTACCCTTCCTTTTGGTGGTGGTGGCGGTGGTGGTGGTCCGGGGACTGAGGCGAGGGGATTCTACCTCTGAGCTATACTCCCGGCCCTTTTTGTTTTGACACAGGGTCTCACTAGGTTGATGAGGACCTCACTACTTGCTAAAGCTGTCCTCTAACCTATGATCCTCCTGTCTCAGTCTCCCAAGTACTGGGATTATAAATGTGCACCACCACACCTGGATTTTTTGGGGTACGGAGGGGTATCCCGCCTCTGGGCTACACACCCACCCATTTAATTTTAAAATAGGGCCTCACTAAGTTGCTGAGGCTGGCCTCAAACCCGCCATCTTCCTGTCTCAGCCTCTCAAGTACTGAAGCTAAGTACACACTTAGCTTCCATACTTCTCTCAACTGACAGAACCAGCCGGGCGTGGCGAGGCGCACTTGTAGTCCCAGTACGTGGGAGGCTGAAACTGGAGGACTGAAGGTTTGAACCAGCCGTGGCAACTTAGCGAGGCCTTCCCCGCTCGGTGAGCCCCTGTCTCCAAATAAACTCGGACCGGGACCCCTGGGTTCAATCCCCGGTACCAGAGCAAGGATGGCACCATGTGTGAAGACGGCCTGTGCCCTGTGCGGAGGCACTCAGACATTCACGTGCGCTCGGCCCGCCACCGCGGCGCAAAGTGCCCCCGAGCCGCCCAGCAGCGCGGCGGAGGGACGCTCTCCAGCCACACCCACACGGACTGAGCCAGAAAGCAGGAGCACCACATAACGGGAAGGTCAGCAACACACCTCTGAAGTTATCCACTTACCAGAGAAGCAATCACAAGGGAAATTAGGAAAAATATATACATATTTTGGTATTGGGGTTGAACCTAGGGGCGTTCTACTGCCAAGCTACACTTTCAGCCCTTTTTAATTGGAAACAGGTTTTTGCTAAGTTGCTGATGGTAAGGCTGGCCTCAAGCCTATGATCCTCCTGTCTTGGCCTCCTAAGTACTAGGATCACAGGAGTGCACCACCATGCCCAGTTGGAAACTATTTTAACAGAAATATCAGAATCTGTGGGACGCAGCCGAGCTGCACTTGAGAGGAGACAGAGCATGAAGGAGACTCAGAGCTTCCACTACGGGGCACCTGAAGGACAGACTAAAACCAGAGGAAAAGAGAAGGAAAATAATGAGGAATAGATACCACTAAAACTGAAGGTAGAAAAACAACTGAGAAAATAAAAACTAAACTAAAAATAATTAAAATACATAAACTATAAACTAAAGCCAGGTGCAGTGGCGCACGCTTATAATCCCAGCATTCGGGAGGCTGAGACCGGAGGATCACGGTTCGCGGACAGCCTCAGCTACTTAGTGAGCCCTCTGCAACTCAGTGAGACCCGGTTTCAAAATAAAGAATAAAAAGCAGGGCAGGGGTGTAGCTCGGAGGTCAAATGCCCCTGGCTTCCATCCCAGACCCGCAAAAAAAAAAAAAAAAAAAAAAAAAAAAAACAAGCGTGCGCCACCACGCTTGGCTTCCCAGCCCTATTTTTTATTCTTTATTTTGAAACAGGGTCTTGCTAAACTGCAGAGGGCCTATGTAGCTGAGGCTGGCTGTGAACCGCAATCCTCCCTCTCAGCCTCCCAAGTACTGGGGTGACAATCACCACACCTGGCTTTTACTTTTTTTATTTTGACATAGAGTCTTGCTAAGTTGTAGACAAGGTCTGGCCTCAAACTTGCAATCCTCCTGTCTCAGCCTCCTGAATACTTGGAATTACCGGAGCTCACAGGAGCGTGCCACTCCCCCAGCTTCCATGGGCCTATTCATACGCCCTCTCGCTGCCGTGCCCTGTTTCTACCTCTTTCTCACTGTTTGTCCGTAGGGTCTGATCTGTGGAGTGTGAATCCTGAGCATCTGGAATGGCTGCCGCCTCACAGCAGTGCTCAGAAATGGCCGCCTTGGGACGGTACCTTGCCACATCCTGCTGGGACCGGGCCAGCTGAGCCTTGAGTTTCACCTCCTCTTCCCGTAGCGTCTGGGCCTCGAGGTCTCTGGCGACCGCCTCCTTGGACAGCTGGGCCACCTGGGCGTCCCAGGCAGTTTTCAGAGCTGCAGCGTCTTCGCGGAGCCTGAGTGGAGGCGGGTGAGAGTGGTGTGGCGCCCGCCATTCTCCCACCGTCCCCAGCGCGCAGCGCAGCGCCCTGGAGCAACACCGTAGCACAACTAAGACTTTTCTAAGCCTGGATTAAGATGGCTCGGCCCAGGAAGGAGCAGCCAGCCAGCCGGCCGGCCACACACCCACCAACCCAGATGTTGACTCTTGCCCTACAGGCCAAGCGCTGCGCCAGGGATGCGGGGTGGAGAGCGCGGCGGTGCCCACCGTGAGGCCAGTCATCTTGGCACTCCTCGCTGGGCCTGCAGTGTTGTGGAGACATGGGAGACACACTTCCAAATGGGAAGTAAGGGAAGTCTCCACAGAGTACACTGAATACACTTAACAGTAGAACGCCCTGGAAGAATCACCAAGGAAAACATTTAGAGAAGACCCCAGGATAACGGGGTCGTCACGGCCTTAACCTAAGCTGTTGCTCAGCCATGCTGACGCTTCCCAACAGAGCTAGCGTCCTGGTGGCCACCTCACCACAGAGGCCGTGCCTGGCCACCACGGCCAGTTAGACCTGGCGCGGGGCATGTTTCACGCTGGTTTTGTATGGGATGAAAAAGTCACCATGTCAACAACTCTTTTTTCTTTTCTTTTTTGCTGTACTGAGGATGGAACCCAGGGGCATTCTGCCTCTGAGTGACATCCCCAGCCCTATTTTTATATTCTTTATTTTGAAACTGTCTCACTGAGTTGCAAAGGGCCTCACTGAGTAGCTGAGGCTGTCCGTGAACCTGGATCCTCTTGTCTCAGCCTCCCAGATGCTGGGATTCCGTGCCAACATCCTTGGCCACGGATTTTGGGACAGCTGCAGAGAGGCCGAGGGAGACGTCCTAATCTGGCCTGACACATGTGTGTCCCGGCCTTCTGTGCTGGAATCCGGCACCAGGGAAACGATTTAATGCCAACACTGGTAGGTGCTCTGGGCAACAGCTCTACCTAGGGTCAACCACCAGGCCAGCCTGCATTCTCCACGGAACACAGAAACATCTGGCTGGCCGGGGAATCGTGTCTGCCTGGGGCTGGCCTTTGCACCTTCCTCCCCAGACCCAGCTTAGGCGCAGCACAGCCACCACAGGCTCACTGCAGGGACGCAGGACGCCCACAGGTACACGGGCAGGTGGCCACCGCCAAGACCATGCCCTCTCTTCTACCTTAACCCCACAGGCGCGCTCTGTAATCCAAACTCCGCGCCAGCACAAAGCTGGAAGGCAAGGAAGCTACTAAGAAAATGAGGTGATCGCCTGATGCCAACTTACACTCAAGATACTGAGGTGGAACCCCCCAGACTATCTTATTTTTTATTTGCAAACCGTATTGCTAAGTTGCTGAGGCTCGCCACGAACCCGCAACCCTCCTGAGTACGCAGTAGGAGGTGGCACCACCATGCCCAGCTCAGGAGGCTGGAGGTTCATGCTACACGTGCCAGGGCTACAGTGGCCTCCCTGCTCTACTCGCCTCTCCCTGGACACCAGGCCTGAGCAGAGCAGAGCCTGGCTTACGGACCAGAAAGGAACGGCACTTAAAGGGAAGCCAGAGCCCTTTGCACTGCGACGGGACAGGGCACGGCTGCAGAGGAGAGCTGCTTGCTTCAGAGTTAAGCATAGAGCCGGGCGTGGTGGGCACACTTGTAATCCCAGTGCTTGGGAGGCTGAGACAGGAAGATCGAAGTTGGTGGACAGCCTCAGCCACTTAGTGAGGCCATTTGCAACCCAGTGAGACCCTGTTTCAAAATAAAGAATCAAAAATAATGGGTTCCATTCTTAGTACCACACAGACACAAAAAAAGGCTGAAACAGTAGATTTTATGTTATAAAAATTTACTAAAAATCATAAATGCATACACATATACATAAATCGACATCATTAGCCAGGTGTAGTGCACACCTGTAATAGTAGTACTTGGGAGGCTGAGACAGGAGGATTACAGGTTTGTGGCCAGCCTCAGCTACTTGTGAGGACCTCTATAACTTAAATGATACACTCTTTCTTTCACTGATTCTTTCTTTCTTTCTTTTCTTAATTTTTTTTTTTCGGTATTGGGGATGGAACCCAGGGGCATTCTACCTGAGCTACACCCCCAGCCCTATTTTTTATTCATTATTTTGAAACAGGGTCTCACTGAGTTGCAAAGGGCCTCACTAAGTAGCTGAGGTTGTCCTCAAACTGTGATCCTTGTCTCAACCTCCCAACTGCTGGGATTACAAGCATGCGCCTTTCTTCCTTTCTTTCTTTCTTTCTTTCTTTCTTTCTTTCTTTCTTTCTCTCTTTCTCTTTCTTTTGTGGTAGTACCAGAAGACCTTTTTTTTTTTTTTTGGTGGTACTGGGGGTGGAACCCAGAGGCTTTCTATCTCCGGGCTATACTCCCAGACCTTTTTTATATTTTATTTGGAAACAGGGTCTCACTAAGTAGCTGAGGCTGGCTTTTTTTTTTTTTTTTTTTTTTTTTTTTTTGGTGGTACTGGGATTCCTGGAAGCCCTTCTCCCTCCGGGCTACACTTCCAGAACTTTTGTTTGTTTGTTTGTTTGTTTGGAAACTGGGTCTCTTAAACCAGCAAGTCTGACTACGAACCTGCGCGATCCTCCTGTCTCCGCCTCCCAAGCACGGGGATTACAAGCGTGTACCACCACGCCCGGCTTGAGGCTGGCTTTTGAACCCATGCGATCCTCCTGTCTCAGCCTCCTAAGCGTGGGGATTACAAGCGTGCACCACCACGCCCGGCTGCGGAAGACCTTTTTTCAAAATAGAAAAGTAAAGAAATAGGGCTGGGGGTGAATCACGTAGAAGGTGACCAGGCTACAGAGGTACAGAGTTTGCTCTCGCCCACTGCCCCCATCCCTTTGGTCTGGCGTGAGCTTGCCGGGGCCCACGTGCAGGCCTGGCGGTACCCGGGTGGGCTGTGGCGCCGGCTCACCTGTCAGCAATGGCGTCCTTCTCCTTGGCGGCATCGGCGTGAGTCCACTCAGCCCTGCGCAGCTGCACCTCCAGGGTCTCGCGGTGGCCTTGCAGCTCCAGCACCCTGGCCTCCAGCGCCCGCAGTTGCTCTGTGTGAGCAGCCTTCACAGCCGCCAGCACCGCTTCCCTCTCCCTGGCCAGTCGGTCAAGCTCCTCATGCCTGAAACACAGCAGAGCCCACGTGGCTCGCTCCCAGCCCTGGAACTCCCAGCTGCCCTGCTAAGATGGCTGCCCCTGCGGCCATCCCCCTGGCCTTTGTGGGAGCCTCTGAGCCGTGCTCCTCCCACAGGGCATGGGCCTGCCTTCCTAGAGGCCAGGCCCCTGGACAGCCCCTGGAGCTCAGCATCCCACAAGACTGACCAGGCAAAGGGCGGCTGAGCTCTGCCTTCGTGGCCGGGAGCAAGTGAGACGCTGCCACAAGAGCCTACATGTTCTGCCAGGCCCACGCGAGCCAGCCACCGGGGCCCCGTGTGCCAGGCCCGCCATGGCCGCACAGGCCATCATCCCAGCAGGAGGCGCCCCCGGCCTCAGGTAAGTTATGTGCTGATGATTACACGGCCTTCTTATACACCCTCCAAACACACTACCTTGACCCCAGGACATTACTATTCTCAGTTCCTAGGAATATTCACGTTATTGTCACAGGTGACCAACTCTTTACAAGCCGTAAGACACGTCGAATGGGGAAAGGAAACTGCAGTGCTAGGGAGGGAAGGCGGGGCGAGGCCGGAGGAGGAGAGCGCCCCGGGCTCTGTGGGGAAGCAGGGGTGAGGCTGACCCTGGAGGAGAGTGGCCAGGGGATTTGTTGGTCGGGCAGGGGCGAGGCTGGAGTGAGGAGAGCGCCCCGGGCTCTGTGGGGAAGCAGGGGCGAGGCAGGAGGAGAGCGGCTGGGGCTCTGTGGGGCGGGCAGGGGTGAGGCTGACCCTGGAGGAGAGTGGCCAGGGGATTTGTTGGTCGGGCAGGGGCGAGGCTGGAGTGAGGAGAGCGGCTGGGGCTCTGTGGGGAAGCAGGGGCGAGGCTGACCCTGGAGGAGAGTGGCCAGGGGATTTGTGGGGCGGGCAGGGGCAAGGCCGGCGTGAGGAGAGTGGCCAGGCGCTCTGTGGGGCGGGCAGGGGTGAGGCTGGAAGGAGGAAAGCAGCCCGGGGCTCTGTGGGGAAGCAGGGGCGAGGCTGGCCCTGGAGGAGAGTAGCCAGGGAATTTGTGGGGTGGGCAGGGGTGAGGCCAGAAGGAAGAGCGGCCAGATGCTCTGTGGGGTGGGCAGGGGTAAGGCCGGCGTGAGGAGAGCGGCCCGGGGCTCTGTGGGGAAGCAGGGGCGAGGCCGGCATGAGGAGAGCGGCCAGGTGCTCTGTGGCACTGGCATGGGGCAAGGTCAACCCAGAGAGCGGCCGGGGTGCTCAGTGGAACCTGTTTGGTACTAGAAATAGAAACCAGGGGCATTCTACCTCTGAGCTTTACCCTCAACCTTTTTTATTTATTTTTTAGGTACCAGGGATGGAACCCAGGGGCATTGTAGCTCCAAGGTAAACCCCCAGCCCTATGGTTTATTTTGAAACAGGGTCTCACTGAGTTGCAAAGGGCTCACTAAGTAGCTGAGGCTGACTGTGAACTGTGATCCTCCAATTTCTGCCTCCTGAGTGCTGGGATGACAAGTGTGCGCCACCACGCCTGGCCCCCAATTTTTGTTTTGAAACAGCTCCTTGCAAAGTTGCGGAAGCTGGCCTCAAACCTGCGATCTTCCTGTCTTGGACTTCCAAGTCCTGGGATCGACCCAGGGTCTAACGTGTCAGGTGAGCGCTCTACCAGAGCTGCACCCCTAGCCCCTTTGACTGTATTTTTATCTTTTGTGGTACTGGGGATTGAACCCAGGGTCATTCTACCTCCAAGCCATACAACTGGTCTTTTTCAGTTTTTGTTTTGGAAACAGGTTCTTGCTAAAAATCTCCCTAAGTTCTTGAGGCAGGTCTTGAACCTGCAATCCTCCTGTCTCAGCCTCCCAAGTACTAGGATTACTAGGTTTACAGGCGCCCACCACCATGCCCGGCTTTACTTTTTCATATGAGATAAGGTCCTAAGTTGCCAAAGTTGGCCTCGAACTTGTGAGTCTTCTGTCTCACCTCCCAGAATACTGGGATCACAGGTGTAAGATGACACATCTGGCAGTCTGCTTTTTTTAAGGCTGGAAATTACTCTCATTCTCAACAATTTCAACATATAATCTGGAAAGGCAGATGTAGACTTAACACAGAGGACACCGCCCCGCTTGCTCGTGGCGGCAGCCAGGCTGGGAAGTGGCCCCAGCTCCGCCGCTCTGCCCTGGGTTGCGGTGCCACACGCAACCCCCACGGCGGCTCCAGTTACAGTCAAAGCAGCAAAGGATGTCCTCGGGCCCCCAGCATGGCAGCCCGGCCACCAGACAGAGCCTCGGTGAGCGGCCGCACAGTTTCCGTCACTAGGGTGCATCTCCAGGGAAGAACAGGAAACGATTCCTGTGGTGGCGGCTGACCCAGGCCTGCCTCCCCTGCAGCTGCACCTCCCTGCACGCCTGCTCTGCCCCGCTCAGCCCGGGAGGAATACCCTGCACTGCTGGTGGGCCCTGCCATCCACTCCCTGGGCACCCCAAGAACCTGCTGCTGTCTGCCCGGCCTCAGGCCCTACAGTGAGCCAGAGGTCATGTTGGAGGAAAGGGGCTCTTCAGAACTTGGAGATTCTAGACCCACAAGAACAAGACTATTCTGCTATGAAATTTATTATTTATTTTTTCTTTCTGTGGTACTGGGGTTGGAACCCAGGGGCATTCTACCTCTGAGATACACTCCCAGCCCTATTTTTTAAAATTCATTTTGAAGCAGTCTTATAACTCACTAAGTTGCTGAGGCTGGCCGAGTCTGTGACCCTCCTAAGTACTAGGATTGCAGGCGCGCAGCATCAGCCCCGCTCACACTTCACGGTTAAGTTCCACAGCCCCAGAGTCTCAGCGTTGGGGAAGCCCAGGCCTGGCGGGGTGGTGCGTGTGGGGTGCAGGCCGGGCCACCCGGGCACCCACTCTGCCTTCGTCCCTGGGGCGCTGACTCACGCACACACTCACTTCCTCTTAAACGTTTCCTCTTCTTTTTTCCGGGTCAGCTGCACAGAACGAAGCTGGTCTTCAAAGTCCTTTATCCTAAACAGAAACAGTATCAGTAGAAGAGCAGATAAAGGAGGAAACAGCAGGGAGAAGGCAGCCCACGGAGCCGTACCGCACGGCCCAGGCCACGCACCGCGCGTCCTTCACCGCCTCCAGGTCCCGGAGCTCCCAGGCTCGCTCCTGCAGCCTCGCCTCCAGCTCGGCGTTCGCAGCCTCAGCCTTCTGCAGACTCTCTGCCGCCCGGGCGCCGGCTCCTTTCAGGGCCTCCAGCTCCTTGCTCAGTCGTTTAACCTGAGAAACATTTAAAGAGCTGAAAGGCGGAGGGATGGCCAACCCGCCCGTCGAGGAGCTGGTCCAGAGGGGCTCAATGTTACCGACACCAAGAGATGCTAAGTGTCTGCTGAGACGCCGTGCCAGTCACCCAGGCCAGGCCAGCACGCACCTGCGCACACACTGAAATCCGCGCTGCTCCACAGACATGTGCAGTTGTTTGTTTGTTTTGCTATAATGGGGATGGAACCCAGAGGCATTCTAATTCTGAGCTACAACCCCAGCCCTATTTTTTATTCTTTATTTTGTAATAGGGTCTCACTAAGTTGCAAAGGGCCTCACTAAGTAGCTAAGGCTGTCTTCGAACCTCAATCCTCCCGTCTCAGCCTTCCAAATGCTAGGATTACGAGCATGTGCCACCATGCCTGGCTAAATATAAACAATTATTACGCGTCGATTAAAATTTTTTTTTAAATTCAGCCAGGTGTGGTGGCACATGCCTGGAATCCCAGTATTTGGGAGGCTGAGACAGAAGGATAGCAGGTCTGAAGCCAACCTCAGAAACTTAGGCCCTGTTTTAAAATAAAAAAACAAGCCGAGCGTGGTGGCACATGCTTGTAATCCTAGCGCTTGGGAGGCTGAGACAGGAGGATCGCACAGGTTCAAAGTCAGCCTCAGCTACTGAGTGAGGCTCTCAGCAACTTAGTGAGACCCTGTTTCCAAATAAAATATAAAATAGGTCTGGGAGTGTAGCCCGGAGATAGAAAGCCCATGGGTTCTACCCCCAGTACCAC
The DNA here is from genome assembly GCF_963383645.1 of Muscardinus avellanarius. NCBI lineage: Eukaryota > Metazoa > Chordata > Mammalia > Rodentia > Gliridae > Muscardinus > Muscardinus avellanarius. The sequence continues at coordinate 74,109,316 of NC_137802.1, forward strand.
CAAAAAAAAAAAAAAAAAAAAAAAAAAAAAAAAATTAAATTAAATAAATAAAAAACCAAAATAGGAGCAGGGCATGGTGGCATACTCTTGTAATCCCAGCATTCAGGAGGCTGAGAAAGGGGGATCATAGTTCGCGGACAGCCTCAGCTACTTAGTGAGGCCCTTTGCAAAATAAAGAATAAAAAATAGGGCTGGGGTGTAGCTCAGAAGTAGAATGCTGCTGGGTTCCATTCCCAGTACCACAAAAAAAAAAAAAAAAAAAAAAAAGAGCTGGCAGTGTAGCTAAGAAATAGTATGTTTCTGGGTTCAACATGCAATAATAACAATTAAAAAAATTAAAGTCAGGTTTGGTGGCACACGCTTGTAATCCCAGCATTTGGGAGGCTGAGACCGGAGCATCACGGTTTGCAGACAGCCTCAGCTACTACTTAGTGAGGCCCCCTACAACTTAGTGAGACCCTGTTTCATAATAAACAATAAAACAAGGCTGAGGACGTATCTCAGAGGTAGAATGCCCTGGGTTCAATCCCCGTTCTCCCACACACACACACTCTCAATACCAGGATCTAACTGGAATAAACGGAGGCAAGTGTTCTGTTTCAGGAGGATCAGAGGAGAGAAGGCTTATTCACATCCCACCAGCAGGAAACACTGAGGCTGTCCCCCTCGCGTCCCCGTGGTGAAACTCAGCCAGGGTCTGAAATCCAGGTCCCAGTCCCATGAGGTGACTGTGTTGTGTTCCCGTCCATTCTACAACAGACCAATTAGATTTCAGTTGTTCTTTTGTTTGTTTTGGTGGTACTGGGGGTGGAACCCAGGGTCTTTCTACCTCTGGGCTATACTCCCAGAACTATTTTATATTTTTTTGGAAACAGAGTCTCACTAAGTTGCTGAGAGCCTCACTAAGTAGCTGAGGCTGGCCACGAACCTGTGATCCTCCTGTCTCAGCCTCCCAAGTGCTGGGATTACAAGTGTGCACCACCATGCCCGGCAGATTTCAGTTTTTTTTTTTTAACATAAAACCTGAATATTATTTTTTGGTGTGTGGTACTAGGGATTGAATTCAGGGGCATTCTACCTCTGAGCTATACCCCCCAGCCCAATTTTTTTTTTTTTTGTAGGTCTGAGGATGGAACCCAGGGGCATTCAACCTCCAAACTATAGCCCCTGCCCTATTTTCTATTCTTTATTTTGAAACAGTTGAGGAGGTTCTCACTAAGTAGCTGAGGCTGTCCACAAACCACAATCCTCTGTCTTAGCCTCCCAAACGTTGAGATTACTAGCATGCGCCACCACGCCTGGCTCCAATTTTGTTTTTTATTTTTTATTTATTTTATTTATTTTTATTTTTTGGTGATACTGGGGTTCCTGGAAGCCCTTCTGCCTTCGGGCTACACTCCCAGATCTTTTTTTGTTGTTGTTGAAGATTTAAAGAAGTTTATTAAAAAGATAGAAAGATAGGAATACAGAAAATAGAAGTACAGCTCCATACCAGACTGGCATGGAGGGGTGACTCAAAATGAATACACCTCCAGATCTATTTTTTTTAATATATTTTTATTTGGAAACAGGGTCTCTTAAGCCAGGGCGGCTGGCTTCGAACCTGCGTGATCCTCCTGTCTCCGCCTCCCAAGCGCGGGGATTACAAACGTGCGCCACCAAGCCCGGCTTGTTTTTTATTTTGAAACAAGTTCTCACTGAGTTGCAGAGGGCCTCAGGAGGTTGGTGAGGCTGGCTATTAACCTGAGATCCTCCTGTCTCAATCTCCAAGTACTGGGATTACAAGTGTGCACCATCATGCCTGGCTTAAAACTTGAGTATTATTTAAAGATTAAAATGAAGCACACAAGGAGCCAGGCGTGGTGGCGCACGCTTGTAGTCCCTGCGCTTGGGAGGCTGAGACAGGAGGATCGCGCAGGTTCAAAGCCAGCCTCAGCTACTTAGTGTGGCTCTCAGCAACTTAGTGAGACCCTGTTTCCAAATAAAAATATAAAGTAAGTCTGGGGGTATAGCCCAGAAGTAGACGGCCCGAGCATCTTCAGTACCATAAAAAAAAGAAAGAAAGGAAGGAAGGAAGGAGAAAGAGAAAAGAAAACCAGGAATGAAACACAGAGCAGGGATGTGGAGCCCGGCTCGCTGCCATGGGACCCTCCGACCCCAGCTGTGTGGAGATTGGAGCAGCGCTGGTCTCCTTCCCTGTGCGTCCAGCATGGCAGCGAGGGTGGCCGCCGCACTGGCCAGTGGCGTGCTCAGGGAGCACCCACACAGGGCGGCAGCAGGAGACCTCGCTTTTCTCAGTAAGCAAGCTCCTGTGGGGCGGGTGCTGGGGGTCTGCCACCCCACGCGGCCTCAGAGGTAGCAGTGGCATGTGGGCATTCGCATGGCCCACCCACTCTCTCCTGTGCCCAGAGGTCCCCCAGGTGGCCTTGTGAGGGTGCCTGTGGGTGGGGGGTCGCAGGCTCCCGTGCTGTTCACACAAGGCCCTGGGCCAAGCGGGGCAATGCCTGGCAGGGGACTGACACCTGTGCTCAGAGGTGAGACGGGTCGCGTCTCACACCGACACTCCACCCACCCACTGCCCGCCGGGCCTCTGGGCACTCCCAGGGGGCCCAGTGCAGCCCTTGGTCTGTGGCGCTGGAGGCCTGGGAGGCTTGGGGCTGGGCACTATGACAACCATAAAGGACATGGATCCATACCAGGTGCCGTTCTACGCTCCCCGAGGCAGCGGCCATCCTGCCAGTGGCAGCCATCCAGGCTGGTCCTGGTCCTGAGGTGAGGTGCGCATCCCCGTCTTGCCCTGGTACCATCTGGGGCGGCACTGAGGTTGTATGCACGGGGCAGCCAGCGCCCCGCCTGGGAGCAGGCGCTGTCAGCTTCAGATAGGCCCCCCCAGGCCCCGAGCCTCAGCTTCATCAGCCATAAAATGGGGAGATGACCCACACTGACCCGTTGTGAGAGCTCAAGGACAACGGGCCAAGGACGGGCAGCTGTGGTGGGCCCTGAGTCTGCAGTGGAGAGAGGACCTCTCCTCACAGCCTCAGCAGCCCGACGGGGCCACACATGGCTGCTCTGGGGTGGGGGGCTCCGGGCGGCACCCTGGGCAACAGCCAGCTCTGGGCAGCCGGGCCCTGGCCGCCAGCCTGGAAGTGGCCTCACCCAGCAAGATGGGTGCTCGCTGCCCATGAGGACGAGCCCTCGCAGCTGCTGCTCGGTGCAGTACCTGGAGCTCGTGGGACAAGGCCGCGCCGCTCATGCTGGCGGCCTGCAGGTGAAACACACGCTCCCGCCTCTGCATCTCGGATTCAAACTCCAGCAGCAATTCCTGCAACAAAGAGGGCTCGCGGTAAAGGGGCCTCCCGGGCACCACTGGGTCGGGTGGCAGGACGCAGTGGCCCACACAGAGGAACTGCGCACGCCGCAGGGGAGGCGGCCAGGGGAGCCTTTGACCTCCAGACCATCAGCTCCTGCATGGGAAGGCTGCGGGAGACGGCCGGCCGCCCGCTCCGCTTCAGGCGCCCACCCATGCCCCTTGCGTTTCTCCACAGGACCCTGGCTAGGTCTCCCTGATCCCAAGCGCCATGCTGTGTGGTGGACCCTCTACTCATCAGAACTGTAGCCAAGTAGGCGTCGGGTTACAGCGGCAGAAGAGGACTAAGGCAGGAAGGGTCCGCCTGCCCCCTCAGCTGGGGGGGGGGCTGGAGACAGGGGCTCAGTGGCAGCACTGGGCCGCAGGCCCTCCCACAGGGGCCGCCCCGCCCCGCCCCGCCCCGCCCAGTGGTAAGCAGCCAGCTCTGCCCACAGCCCTGGCCTGGAGCTGAGCACCAAGCAGCTCAGGACCGCAGAGAGCACAACTCAAAAGTTTCACGTCTCTAGTCCTTCCAAAAGCAAAACTGAACTGTGAAGGTCACGAGAGAGGCCTCGAGGGAGCCAGAATACACGACCATGGGTTTGCCTGCTGGAACCTATCACACACGGGGAAACTTCTAATCTCTGTCCAGCTCTAACCCACAGGTGGGAAGTCCTGCAGGCTGTAGCCACTAGGGGGCAGGATGGCCTCACTCTGCGGCCTGCAGCCGCACAAAGGGAGGTGGGGGTGCAGATCAGGAGCCCGCGCCACGCCCCTCCTCGGCCCACTCGCACCTGACCCCGTGTCTGCATATGAGGACCAGCTAAAGTCCGCTTCAGTGAGCGTCCAGGCCCCACCCAGAGCCCTCCCTAAACACCTCCAGGCCTTGCCAGCCCAGCCGGCCACGAAGACGTGCGCTGTGCTGCCAGAGTGACCTGAGTTTCCTTTCAGCAAGCAGAATCTGGGGACTGTATGGTGTGGGCTAAGGGTGCGGGGGACGGGGAAGAACACAGAGCTGCATAGGGCTGCACTTCTTGTGTGTGTGTGTGGTACTGGGATGGAACCCAGGGGCATTCTAACTCTGAGCGACACCCCCAGCCCTATTTTTTTTGTGTGTGTGTGGGTCTGGGCATGGAACCCAGGGGCATTTGACCTCCTAGCTATACCCCTTGCCCTATTTTTTATTCTTTATTTTGAAACCAGGTCTCACTGAGTTGCGGAGGGCCTAAGTAGCTGAGGCTGTCTGGGAACCACTTTCCTCCTGGCTCAGCCTCCCGAATGCTGGGGTTACAAGCGAGCCCACCACGCCCAGTGGGCTGTGCTTCTTGATAGGGCCACCTAAGCAGAGACCGTGTTGACGTGGCAGCTCGGGAGCCCAGGAGGCCACCTACTACATACCAAAAGATGCCCGTGGGTGAATCAGAAACACCCAGCCTCCCTTGGTTTAATGCAAAGCTTAGGCGATGGGAATGCTGCATGGATGTGTGGCTTGTGACCCCTTCACCCACGGTGGAAGGTCCGGAAGGCATAACTTTCACCAACACTCTGAGAGGTGAACTTGGTAGGGAGCCCAGCAACCCTTAGGAGCTCTGTGACAGCCCTTCTCTCTAGACTGGCCCTTTCGCAGAGACGAGTCGACAGCTGGAAACCCTGAAGGCAATGGGATAGCTGGATCCCTAGCTGGATCCCAGGGTCAAACAGTAGCGCTTGCCGCCAGAGGCCAGGAGAGCTAGGTCACCATGCAGGCCACAGAGGCAAAGCGGTGTCGGACAGTCTGGCTCCTGCGGCTCTGGCGAGCTGGCCACAGGGTTCCCGGAAGTAAAACAGACAGAAGCCTACTAAGTTCTTACTGGATCTGTATTAGCAGAAAACTCCCAGCTCCAGTGTACAAAGTCTACGTTGAGTCATAAAAACAGTCTGGCCCTGAATAAATCCCAAATGTGAGTCAGTTTACAGACCCAGAACCCCTGAATGAGGGGAGGCCAGGAGGAAGAAGGCTGGTACCCAGCCACAAGAGTCAGACTGTTCTCCCAGCCTCCCCAAAGGGACCTACGGCCTCCACCAGTAGGCAAGGAAAATGTGAGGCCCCTTGAGGTCAAGAACTGCCTCTGAGTGGATGCTGATTCCAAGAAGCCTGAAGCAGCTGTGGCCTCCCGGGGTAGGGCCTGTGGGGCTGCTAGCTCAGGCCCGTCTCACAAGAGTCCGCCGGGTCCCCACATGCACAGCTGGCACGGACACACTGGGCACTGACAGAATTCCCACCATGATCCCTGCCCTGCGCGGTGAGGGCTGTTACCACGCAAGGAAGAGTGGGAAGGCTGAGTGGACGCCACAGGAACCACCTCCATCTGGGAAAAGACTGAATCAATCTGGTGCAATCTGGTGCCGGGCACAGTGGTGCACACCTGAAATCCCAATGCTTGGGAGGCTGAGACAGGAGGACCGCAGGTTCCAGGCCTGCCTCAGCAATTTTACAAGATTCTCAGCAACCTAGCGAGACTTTGTTTCAAAACAAAAACATAAGATTAAGGGCTAGGACTATAATTAGAAGGTAGAATGCCTCTGGGTTTAATCCTCAGTATCACACACACACCAAAAAAAAGCAAAATGGCATCTGGCATCCTGGAAGGACTGCAGAGATTAGCACCACCATCAAAGCCTGGAAGGAGTAGGGCATCTGGTACATACCTCTAGTCCCAGAACTTGAGAAGCTGAGACAGGAGGATTGCAAGTTTCAGGACAGCCTCTGCAATGTGACACTCTCAGCAACCTAGTGAGACCGTTTCAAAAAAAAAAAAAAAAAAAATAGAGCCAGACGTGGTGGCGTACACTTATAATCCCAGTACTTGGGAGGCTGAGACAGGAGGATCGCAGGTTCCTGGCCAGCCTCAGGAACTTAGTGAGGCCCTCTGCAACTTAGTGAGGCCCTGTTTCTAAATAAGACAATTACGTTGGGCTGGGGATATAGTTCAAAGGAAGAAAGCCCCTGGGTTCCATCCCCAGTACAACAAAAAAATAAATAAAATTAAATAGGGCTAAACCAGGCGTGGTGGTGCACATTTGTTATCCCAGCATCTGGGAGGCTGAGACAGGAGGATCACGGTTCGTGGACAGCCTCAGCTACTTAGGCCCTTTGCAACTCAGCGAGACCCCATTTCAAAATAAAGAATAAAAAATAGGGCTGGGAGTATAGCTTGGAGGTAGAATGCCCCTGGGTTCCATCCCCGTATCTCAAAAATAAATAAGTAATAAATAAATCCTACAAAGGGCTGGGGTGCAGCTGAGTGACAGAAAGAGGAGGAGGGTCTGCCACACTCCCGTCTGACTCTGGTCTGGAGCGTGCAGAAGACAGTGGGTCTTGGAGAACGGCAGTGGATTACCATGAGCTTGGCCGCTGTGACTGTAACTGCAGCCGCAACGCTAGATGTGGGTTTGCTTCCTAAACACATTAATACATCCCCTTGAACCTGCAATGCAGCGACTGCTTTGGGAGATGCCTTTCCCCATCCTGGTCCATAAGGCCCACGAGAAGCAAGCCACAGGCCAGCAGGGCCAGCAACATGCCTGCGCGTCCACGCTGAGGCCGACACCAGCTCCCGCCTCCCGTCCCTGCGGCTCCCATGGGAAGTTACACACTGTTGCCATCACTGGTGACACTGCAGACTGGGCTGCAAGAGGAGGGAGGACTCTGTACTCACTGGTAACAGGTTTGCACTCAGAGGGCAGGAAATAAGGCTACTGAACCCGGAGGCCTCCTCCTCCTGTGAGACTCCTGGGGCCCAGAAGAGGGCTCTGTCTGCAACAAGTCCTGGCTGCTTCGCTGGCTGCTCTGCCCCTGGCCCGTGATCCTGCGGCCCGACCAAGGGTGCTCGAGGCAGCGAGGCCGCCGGGCACAGTCTGGGGCCTGTGGCAGGCCTCTACAGCAGAGTCCAGCACCCGCCTGCAGGGTGTGGGAGCAGCACCTCGCCACCACCCACAGACAGCTGCTCACCTGCTGAGACAGTTCTTGGCCTGCTACCAGGCCTTAGCAGAAACCTGGCACCTGACGGCGGACCACCCAGTCTCCGTGGGACCTGAGCTGCTCCCACGCCAGAAAGCTGGGCATGTATAGAACAAGCCATCATCAAATAGAGGTGCTCTCTACATGGTCAGGCCTGAGGAAGCCCTGAAAGCGCAGCCCCAGCGCCCGGGGACCCACACCCGCTACTGGGCCTGCGCAGCCTGCACCCACGGCCTCAGGGGAGCTTCTGGTCGGCTGACAGGGAGAGACGCCTCCCGTAGTTCAGAGGCGCTCTGCGTGACACGCAGCACCACCTGAAAGTGGACAGCTACAGACCAGGTATGGGGGAACGAGCCTGTAATCCCGGTAACTAGAGAGCTGGACATAAGGAGGATCGCAGGCTCAAGGCCTGCCGCGGCAACTGAGAGGCCTTGTTTCAGAATAAAAAACTAAATGGGCTGGGGGTGCAGCTCGGAGGCAGAACTCCCCTGGGTTCACCGGCTCTACCACACATCTCCTGGGACATCCCCAAAGACAGGTGTCAGGGGAAGTCCCCCAGTGAGCAGGACAGAGCCCTACAACCCGCCTCACGGGGGCAGGCAGGAAGCCCGAGGGCCCGGCCGGCTCTACCTGTCTCTGCTGCGCCAGCTCTCCGTCAAGCTCCTCCAGCTTCCTCTCGAGCCTCCACTTGAGAGCCTCGTGCTGCTCACGATGGTGCGCGATCTCGCTGTCCTTGGCACTGCAGGAAGCACGGCACTGAGAGCCCTGTGTGCTCACCAGCACGTGCGCAGGCTGCGCTTCACACAGTGGCAGGGGTGGCCACGGCAGGCCAGAGGGAACAAGACCTCCTGGCGCGGACCTGCCTGCTCCATCGGAACAGGTGCCGGCTACACAGAAGGAAACCCAGCATAAACCCAGCAGCTGGGCGTGGGGGTGCGCGCCCATGATCTGAGGACCAGGAGGCTGAAACAGGAGGACCGCTGGCTCGAGGCCTGACACGGAAAATCTAGCAGGACCCTATTTCAAAATAAAACATAAAATAGACCTGGGCATGGTGATACATGCCTATGATCTCAGTACTTGGTGGGTGAGACAAAAGGAATGCAATTCTAAAACAGCCTCGGCAACGTAGGCCCTATTTCTTTTTTCTTTTTTTTGTGGGTCTGGGGATGGAACCCAGGGGCATTCAACCTCCGAGCTATACCCCCTGCCCAATTTTTTTATTCTTTACTTTGAAACAGGGTCTCACTGAGTTGCGGAGGGCCTCACTAAGTAGCTGAGGCTGGCTGCGAACCGCGATCCTCTGGTATCAGCCTCCCAAATGCTGGGATTACAAGCGTGTACCACCACGCCTGGCTAATGAGGCCCTATTTCTCTCTCTCTCTCTCTCTCTTTTTTTTTTTTTTTGGTGGTACTGGGGTTCCTGGAAGCCCTCCTACCTCTGGGATACACTCCCATGGGCTACACTCCCAGACCTATTTTTTAACTTTTTTATGTGGAAACAGTGTCTCTTAAGCCAGCGAGGCTGGCTCCGAACCAGAGCGATCCTCCTGTCTCCGCCTCCCAAGCGCAGGGATTACAAGCGTGCGCCACCACGCCCGGCCATGAGGCCCTATTTCAAAATAAAAAATAGAGCAGGGCATGGTGCCCCACACTTGTAATCCCAGTACTAGGGAGGCTGAGGAAGAGGATCGAATTTGCAGCCAGCCTCAGCTACTATTTTTTTTGGTGGTACTGGGGGTTGTAACCCAGAGGCTTTCTACCTCCGGGCTATACTCCCAGACCTTTTTTATATTTTATATGGAAACAGGGTCTCACTAAGTTGCTGAGAGCCTCACTAAGTAGCTGAGGCTGGCTTCGAACCTGTGCAATCCTCCTGTCTCAGCCTCCCAAGCGCGGGGATTACAAGCGTGCGCCACCACGCCCAGCTACAGCCTCAGCTACTTAGTGAAGCCTCCCGCAACTTACTGAGACCCTGTTTCAAAATAAAGAAAAAAAACTAGGACAGGGGGTGTAGCTCGGAGGTCAAATGCCCCTGGGTTCCATCCCCAGACCTGCAAAAAGAAAAAGAAAAAAAAAAAAAAAAGGTCTGGGAGTGTAGGCCGGAGGTAGAAGGGTTTCGAGGACCCCAGTACCACCAAAAAAAATAGGGCTGGGGTGTACCTCAGAAGTAGAATGTCCCTCATTCCCATTACCACAAGCAAAAAAAAAAAAAAAAAAATTATCCCTTCTGAACGATAAAAAATAAACTGGAAAAATAAATGGAAATGCTGGGTGTGGTGGCGCATGCTTGTAATCCCCACGCTTGGGAGGCGGAGACAGGAGGATCGCGCAGGTTCAAAGCTAGTCGCGCTGGCTTAAGAGGCCCTGTTTCCAAATATATAAAAAAATAGGTCTGGGAGTGTAACCCGGAGGTAGAGGGGTTTCCAGGAACTCTAGTGCCACCAAAAATTTAAAATAATAAATAATAAACGGAGCCCAGGGACCTGTGCGAAAGTAACCAAGAGCCGACACCCCTCCTGCAGGATCCCAGGACGAAGGCCAGAGTGCGGGACTGAACACGTACTTGAATGCGGGTGAGAGGCCGCGGACTCGGGAAAGAGCGGACGAAAGACTTGAGGGGTGGGTCTCGAGGTCACAGGAAGCACGTGTGTGGGGTGCTCGGGGGTTACGCCCGGTTATTCTACTCTGAGTTATATCCCAGTCCTTCTTTGGGCCTGCCCCCCCTTTTTAATTTTATGTGTGTTTTGAAGCAGAGCCTCACGGGGTTGCTGGGAGTCTCACTGCTTGCTGAGGCCCTTGGCCTGGCCCTGGAAGGTGGGTCAGGTGCAGCGCCGGTCAGATGAGAACCGCAGAGGCACCGCAATGCCCCGGCCTCCCTGGGCAGTGGTGCCTACGACGGGCACGCCAGCGGCAGGACCCTGGAAGCTATGCCCGTGCGCTGCGGCAGAGCCATGAGATGGTGGCACCCACGTGCCCATGTGCTCTTCCACCTGCCACCGCACACAGTCCCTTGTGAACAGGGACATCTGGCGGTGTCCTGCCGGCCAGCATGCACCCACCCGAGCCCAGCCCACGAGAGAGGGTCAGGTGTGACAGAACTCAACTGACTGCCACACAAAGACCAGGAACCGCTGCGGCAAGCTCTGGGTAGTGAGGGCCCCGGGCCACTCCCTCGGAGGACCCTCCAGCTCAGGGTGAGGGTGCCGCAGGAGTGGGTGGCCCGGCCGCTGGCCAGGGAGGGGCAGGGGGCGCACGGCCCCGGCACTGCGGGGCTCACCTGTGGGCGCGTGCCAGCTCCAGGCGATGCTCCTGCGACCTCCGCTGCTGCTGCTGCTGCAGCTCCTCCACGCGCCTGGCCTCTCGGGCGAGCTCCTGCTTCAGCTTGGCCACCTCTATCTTGAGCTCGCTCACCTCCGCCTGCCTGGCCTCCTCCTGCCCCCGGGCCTGGGCGAAAGCCACCTCATAGCGCTCTAGCTCCAGGTCCCGCTCCTCCAGCACCTGCAAGTTGTAGACGAAGTCCTCCTGCAGACTCCGCAGCCTTCCCTGAGCCGCCTCCAGCTGGCTCTGCGAGTCCTGCAGCGCGGCCTCCAGCAGCTGGGTGTGGTGGAGCTGCAGCGCCCGCCACTCCTCCTCCTTGCGGGTCAGCAGCTCCCTCAGGGCCTGCTCCGAGCACGGCGGCCGCATGGTGGAGCTGCGAGCCAAAGGAAAGGTATCAGGACGTGCACCATCAGTGCCGCCCCCTCCCCAGCGCCACCTCAGCCCCCACCATCAGAACCCCGCCCCCCTTCTCAGTGTCCACTTCAGCCCCACACCCCCTTCAGCCCCCAACACAGTAGTCACAGACATGCCAGGTCCAGTGGAGTGGTCACACCTCAGGTCTGGGCCGCACTGGCCCCTGGCCTCAAGGACTGCCTGCCCCTCACTCCCCTCCCCACAGCAGGGGTGGAGTCTTGGTATAAGAGATGCCAACTCTGTGTTGCTTCAAAGCCCCATAGTTGATGAGCAACCAATACAGCCCAAGACAACAGAGGTAAAAGCCAGGTACAGTGTTGACCCCTGCACCTCCTGAATGCACTGTCGGGAGACAAAGAGGTACCACCTGCCTGAGGATAAGTTACTAGCCTGTTGCCTTGGCGACACTGATAAGCACATACCAACACAAATCTGTGTTTGAAGGCGGGGATGGAGAGGGGCGAAAGTTCCATTTTGGGGCTCTCCAGTGTGCCTTCTCTTTCCTTTCCAGTTCTACTGATTTTATAATAAGAATTTGTTAAAGTTGCCCCAAGGTGTTTATTAATTTTAGTTTCCCTATTCAACAATTCTAGTTGGATAGAGAAAAAGAGCTCACAGTTCCGTTACTACCATAACAGACGTCACCTCAAGAAATCTTTCCTAAGCCGGGCGCGGTGGGCACGCTTGTCACCCCAGCACTGGGGGGCCGAGACAGGATCCAGGTTCGCGGCCAGCCTCGGCTACTTAGCGAGGCCCTTTACAACTCAGTGAGACCCTGTTTCAAAATAAAGAATAAGCCGGGCGCGGTGGGCACGCTTGTCACCCCAGCACTGGGAGGCCGAGACAGGATCCAGGTTCACGGCCAGCCTCAGTTACTTAGCGAGGCCCTTTACAACTCAGTGAGACCCTGTTTCAAAATAAAGAATAAGCCGGGCGTGGTGGCGCACGCGTGTCATCCCAGCATTGGGGAGGCTGAGACTGGAGGATCATAGTTCGTGAACAGCCTCAGCTACTTAGCGAGGCCCTCTGCAACTTAGTGAGACCCTGTCTCAAAAATAAAGAACAAAATATAGGGTAGGAGGTATAGCTTGGAGGTCGAATGCCCTGGGTTTCATCCCCAGACCCGCCAAAAAAAAAAAAAGAATAAAAAATAGGGCTGGGGGCATAGCTTGGAGGTAGAATGCCCCTGGGTTCCATCCCCAGGACCGCATAAATAAATAAATAGACTAAAAATAGGGCTGGGGAGGAGCTCAGAAGTAGAGCGCCTGGGTTCTGACTCAGCCCCTGGCACAGTGCCCAGGCCAGCCCGGGAGTCCCTGTAGCCACACGCCAAGGCCACAGAACCACCTGGCCTGCCACGCAGGCTCCCTGTCTTCAGACGTCTCTCCAGTTCATCTGTTGGTGGCTGCCAGAGGAGCAAGTCTTCAAATACAGAGGCTGATCCTGGACACTGCTGTGTGGCATCTGCCCACGGTCCTGAGCATTTTCAGAATGAAGTGCAATCTCAACACAGCACACTAAGAGCCCAGGTCAGATAACCAGCAGCCCAAGGACTCTGGGTGTTGGCGCCTTCCTGCCAGGTCGGTCGACTCCGGTGCTGCCGGCAGGTGGCGCTCAGTTCCCACCTTCGCTGTGTGTCACTCGGGCACAGGGGGATGGTGGTCCCTGTCTGTGCCTTTAGAGATCTGGAGGGAGACGGAGTCCCCATGTGGAGGACAGCTCAATAAATAGTAGCACAAGATGCAAGCCATCAAACAGTTCCTGGAAAGCTTTACCAATCACTGCTCTGCACCCACTGGGCTCAGGACTCCGAGGGCGAGGAGCCTTTGCTCAGCCTTCCTTCCCTTCTGGATGATCACCCGGGATAATCCCCAAAGCCCTGAGCCTGAGGTTAATCGGCTTTAAGCATCACAGATTCCAAGTCTAGACCCAGCCAGTCTGTCAGCCACATGTGCCCAGAAAACACCTGGCTTTCGAGAAAAAACACATGCTGGGCAGGCTGACACACACCTGTAATCCCAGCACTTGGGAGGCTGAGACAGGAGGACCACAGGTTCAAGACAAGCTTACTTAGCAACTTAGCAAGACTCTTTGCAATCTGGTAAGAGTCTGTTTCAAAATAAAAAAAATTTAAAAAGACTGTAGCTCAGAGGGAGAATGCCCCTGGGTTTAAACCCCAGGACCACCAAAAAGGAAAAAAAAACAAAAAAACCAGAAGGACCACACCAGGTTTCTGGGGAGTTATAGGAGAATCCTCCAAAGATCCAGGGTCAACGGGACTTCACCTGTGGAGTGCACGATTTCTACAACCAGTGGGTGAGGAGGCTGTCATCCAGCAGCAGACAGGTCAGTGCCGTTCATGGAGTCTCATCCTTCTGATCTCCTTTCCTTTTTTTTCTGCTAATGGGGATTAAACCCTAGGACAGTTTACTTCCAAGATACACCCCCAGTCCTTTTTATTTAAAAAAAAAAAAGTTGTTGGGGCTGGCCTTGAACCTATGATCCTCCTGTCTCCGCTTCCCAAGTCCTCTGAACAGGGCCACGGGAGCCTTTTCAGACCTGCGCTTGGCCGACCTGCCCTGCCCCAGTGCCCACCTCCCCAGAAAGCTCCCTGCAGCTGCCGTATCCTGGGCAAACGCGAAGAACGCTCGGCTGTCCTGTCCCCCACTCAGGGTGACGCGCCGCGGCCGCCTGGTCTGCAGGCTCGACAAGGGAATCAGTGACCCTCTGCTCAGCTGGCTAGAAACCTGGGGCAATATTTTAGGATAACCATTTGATCAGTATTTAGTTGGAAAAAGCATCGCATGACTGCAATGAAACACAAGCAGTTACAGATTCTAAAATGCAGAAAGAGGACAATTTGTAAAGGTGAGTGACCACTAGATGCTTACGAGCCGGCCATTAGAGCAGCTGGCAGACACCGAGTGCCTTTCCCTTTGCACCCTCCCTCTGAAAACTGCAGCTCAGACGCACGGGGCTCTCTACCCAGCCGCCAACGAGGAGCCCCCATCTCCACGGCAGCGGACCCCAGATCTACTTCAGGTGAGGAACCCGGTGTCTTGCTGCCGCCCTGCAAAGCTGCGCACTGACTTTCATTACTAAAAGCTGTGGGGCCAGAAGGCAACCAGGAGGGGCGGGACTCAAGCCCTCCCCTCGGGAATCCTGCGAGGCTGCAGGAGCTTTCTTTGCGGGGGACGGGGGCGAGAACTCTGAGCGCACGAGCCTTCGCGTATTTTCGCCTTCCTTTGCTGATCGCCAAGCAGTGGCCACGACCCTCGTCGCCACCTGCGGCGGGGCTGGCACTGTGGGCCTCGGCACCGTCCGCGCTGGCCGCAGTGTGGCCAGCGACCCCTGAGGGCGCCGAGCCGTTTTCTTTGGATCTACACTTGCCCCCAAAACAAGGAAACACAAAAAAGTGAAGGGAAATTGAACTGTCTTGTAGCTAAGAGTTTGGACTCTGGGCTTTTAGTAGCACATAAACATTTCACGGACCAAAAATCCCACAAATTCAAAATGAATATGGATTTAAAATATAACAGAAACAAGTGAAGCTAATATTATTGAAAATGAGTAATGTAGCTCTAAAACAACTTTGGAAAAATATTTTGATTGTGCATTCTAAGGATAAAAGTGAAAAGCGCATACAGACAGTGTATTCTTCAGCAAGCAAGCCTGTCTTCCACAGGAGCCTGGATGAGCCATTCGGAACCACGTGTACCCAGGATTGAGCAGATCAGCAAACTCGTGGAAGACTCGGAGTCAGACCCAGACGCGGGACACTGAATGAGCCCCGTGGCGCTCAGTTAGCATCAGTGTAAACTCAGAGTTGTTTTTGTTTTTTGTGGTACCAGGGATGGAACCCAGGGCATTGTACCTCCGAGCTATACCCAGCCCTATTTTTTTAGTCTTTTTTTATTTTTGTGGCACTGGGGATGGAACCCAGGGGCACTGAACCTCTGACTTACACTCCCAGCCTAATTTTATTATTCTTTATTTTGAACAGGGTCTCACTGAGTTGTGGAGGGCCTCGCTAAAAAGCTGAGGCTGTCCGCGAACCACGATCCTCCAGTCTCGCCGAGAGACCCAAATGCTGAGATTACAAGCGTGCGCCACCACGCCAGGCAACTTATAGTCCTTAAAATGTACCCAATGCCAGCCGGGTGTGGTGGCGCACACTTGTAATCCCCGCGCTTGGGAGGCGGAGACAGGAGGATCGCGCAGGTTCGAAGCCAGCCACGTGTGCTGGCTTAGGAGACCCTGTTTCCAAATAAAAATGTAAAAATAGGTCTGGGAATGTAGCCCGGAGGTAGGAGGGCTTCCAGGAATCCCAGTACCACCACCACCAAAAAAAAAAAAAATGTACCCAATGCCGGGCGTGGTGGCGCACGCTTGTAATCCCCATGCATGGGAGGCGGAGACAGGAGGATCGCCCAGGTTTGAAGCCAGCCTTGCTGGCTTAAGAGATCCTGTTTCCAAATAAAAATATAAAATAGGTCTGGGAGTGTAGCCCGGAGAAGGGTTTCCAGAAACCCCAGTACCACCAAAAAAAAAAAAAAAAAAAAAAAGGACCCAGACACAGAGACAGAGAAATAGATATAAATGTGCATGTTGTATATAAGTGCACGTTTCTTAGCTGTGTTTACTGAGAAAGCCAAGAAGCAATGCTATCTCCGTGTGAACGAGCCCATCCAGGATGTGGGCCTTGGTGTCTAAACATCATCTAAGCTAAAGGGAGCCAGGACTCCCTAGAGAAATGGCTGACTCTGGGCCACCTCTAGGGACAGGATGAGCGCGACACACCCTGTGGTGCCACAAAGGAAGGAAGTGCTTCCATCTGCTGGGACACAGGAGTCAACCTGAAGGCGCGTGTGCTGTCTCAATAAAGATAATTCAAGCCACAAGGTAAACAACAGCAGTGAACTGCAGTCCATGGAACACGATAAAACTATCTGCCCTAACATCAACACTATAATACGTAGAAAAACTGCGAAAAGGGAAGTCCTTCCTTACAGTAGAACTCCAACTAATAATGCAGGAGTAAAGGAAATTAAAAAAATCATTTGGCAAGTACCACAGTAATGATTTTTTCAGCTCCCAGAAGCCGAGGAAATAAACATCTCTCTACACGGACATTTCCTGACTCTCCTGGGCTCTATCAGGACAGCACGGGTAAGTGCTACTTCTCTGCCAGTCTTGGTTCAGGCCCTGTGGCTGCAGTAAAGAGTTCCAAGAGAGCTGGGTGTGGTGGTGCATCCTCGTAATCCCAGTACTTGGGAGGCTGAGAAGGGAGGACTGCAGGTTCACAGCCAGCCTCGGCTACTTAGTGAGGCCCTTTATAACTGGGGGTGTAGCTCAGAGGTAGAATGACCCAGGGTTCAATTTCTAGCACCACACACACACACACACACACACACACACACACACACACACACAATCCCAAGGGAAAACTCTGGAATGAAAATGGAGAGCCAGGTACATGCCTGTAATACCAGTACTTGGGAGGCTAAGACAGGAGGATTGCAGGTTTGAGGCCGGCAAGACCCCGTTTCAATATAAAAAATAAGGTAGGGGGAATGTAGTTCAGAAATACGGTGTTTTGGGTTAAATCCTCATATCACACACACACAAAAAATGTGGGGAGAAGATCGCTTTGGTGGGTTTTCAGACTGAAATGACCAGAAGCGTGCAGGTCCTAGGGGAACCCGGGAAGCAGAAAGCCCTCGGCCAGCTGAGTAATCCATGGGGTGAGCAAGAAGCCCAGAGTCTCTTGCGATAATAGGACTCTCTCGGGGTGAGAGAGAAGTCACACCGCTCCAGCATCTCAAGCCGTGCAGCACAGGAAGAGTCGGCACAAGCGTTTCCAGATGCTGAGAACCTGGGGATTTACTGGACCCACAGGTCTGATGCAAGAGCCAGAGCAAGTGGCTGACGTGCCCTTACGGGGTGAGCAGTCCTACAAAGACCCCGAGATTGAGACGGAAGGACAGCACTTCTCGGTCCTTCCTGTGTGGACGCCACGGACCTGCCACCACCCCAGGACCAGTCCCAGGCCTGTGCCATCCCACTTCCTTGCAGGAGCTGCTGAGGTCCCTCTACCTGTGATCCTCACAGAGGAACCTCAGGTGCCCAGATGGAGCCCTGAAGCCCAACCCCTCCTTGGTCCATGACTGTCTCCTGTCATTCCCCCAGGCCCACCACGCCTGGCCACTACCTTCTCACTGTGATCCAGATCCTTAATAAAGATACCTAGGAAAGTCGGGCGTGGTGGCGCATACTTGTAATCCCCGCGCTTGGGAGGCGGAGACAGGAGGATCGCGCAGGTTCCAAGCCAGCCTCGGCTACTTAGTGAGGCTCTCAGCAACTTAGTGAGACCCTGTTTCCAAATAAAGTATAAAATAGGGCCGGGAGTATAGCCCGGAGGTAGAAAAGCCCCTGGGTTCCACCCCCAGCACCACACACACACACAAAGACACCTGTAAACTGGATCCCAGAACAATGTGACTTGGTAACTTGTGAACGCTTCCTCCCTTTCCCTGCTCAATGTGACAAAAAAAAACTTGGAATTGAATGGGAAGAAATTTTTCAAGAAACACTCACATATGGATGCTAAAATTAGTGACAGAAAGCATGGTTAGAAGCAAGATATTTAAGCTGGGCATGGTGACACACATTAGTAATCCTAGTACTCGGAGGCTGAGACAGGAGGATTGCAGGTTCGCAGCCAGTCTCGGGAACTGAGTGAAGGCTAGTTTATTTATTTATTTTGTAGGACTGGGGGGTGGAAACCAGGGGCTTTTCTACCTCTGGGCTACACCCCCAGCCCTATTTTATAATTTATTTGGAAACAAGGTCTCACTAAGTTGCTGAGAGCCATACTAAGTAGCTGAGGCTAGCTTCGAACTTGTACGATCCTCCTGTCTCAGCCTCCTAAGTGCTAGGATTACAAGTGTATGCCACCACGCCTGGCCTTATTTATTTATTTATTTATTTATTGCAGTGCTGGAGATGGAATCCAGGGCATTCTACCTCTGAGCTACACCCCCAGCCCTGTTCTTAATTCTTTCTTTCTTTCTTTCTTTCTTTCTTTCTTTCTTTCTTTCTTTCTTTCTTTTGGTGGTACTGGGGGTGGAACCCAGAGACTTTCTACTTCTGGGCTATACTCCCAGACCCATTTTATATTTTATTTGGAAACAGGGTCTCACTAAGTTGCTAAAAGCCTCCCTAAGTAGCTGAGGCTGGCTTCGAACCCGTGCGATCCTCCTGTCTCAGCCTCCCAAGCACGGGGATTACAAGCGTGCACCACCACACCCGGCTTATTTTGAAAGAGGGTCTCACTGAGTTGCAAAGGGCCTAAGTAGTAGCTGAAGCTGTCCACGAACCGTGATCCTCCTGTGTCCGCCTCCCAAATGTTGGGATTACAAGTGTGCACCACCATGCCCAGCACGTGAGGCTAGTTTAAAACAAAAACGGGGCTGGGGGTGTAGCTCAGAGGTAGAAAGCCCCTGCATACCACCCCCCCAAAAGTATATTTACATAGTGTCAAAGTATCTCTCCAAGAGATATTTATAATTTCATCGCCTAAACCACAAGACTCAAGTTAATATTATCCATAATGAGACAAATCCTCGCAGGTTCACAGCCAGCCTCAGCTCAGCTACTGTGAACCTGCAGAACCTGTATGTGTAGCTCAGAGGTATAATGCCCCTGGGTTCAATCCCCAGTTCCGCAAAAAAAAAAAAAAAAAAAAAAAGGAGGATGGGACAAATCGGTATCGTGCATCCTAAAGGCACTGAGGACAGCATTCCCCTTTGGAGATTTTCTCTCCAAAAAATACTTAACTCAGACGGGCGTAGTGGCGCATCCTTGTAATCCCCACGCTTGGGAGGCTGAGACAGGAGGATCGCACGGGTTCGAAGCCAGCCTCAGCTACTTAGTGAGGCTCTCAGCAACTTAGTGAGACCCTGTTTCCAAATAAAGTATAAAATAGGTCTGGGAGTGTAGCCCAGAGGTAGAAGCGGCTGGGTTCCATCCCCGGTACCACCCTCCAAAAAAAATATTTAATTTGAAATCAGTCCGGAAAAAGCATGCGGTAAACAGGGCGCATGCCTGTGATCTGAGTAGTTGGGAGGCTGAAACATGAGAGCGCAGGTTTGAGACCAACAAGACCCCGTTTCAAAATAAAAAAATCGGGCCGGGGATGTAGCTCAGAGGCAGAATGCCCTGTGTTTAATCCCCGGTACCTCGTGAAAGCGCGAGCCCGGGGGTGGCGCACGCGGGAAGTCCCAGCATTCGGGAGGTGGAGACTGGAGCATCTAGCGAGGCGCTTCACAACTCAGACCCTGTTCCAAAATAAAGAACAGATATTAGGGCAGAGGGTGTGGGGCAGAGGCAGCATGCCCCTGGTTCCATCCCCAGTACCGCGAGGCGAGAGAGAGCGAGCGAGAGGGGGACGGGAAGGAGCGGAGGGCCCGTGTTGACCCTCGGCAAGGAAGCGCGACTCCCGGAGCGGCGCGTTCCTCACCTCGATCAACTGCCGCGGCTCGGGCGCCCTCCCCGCTCCGGGCCCCGGCGGGCCGGCGCGGGCCCCTCTGCGCGTGCGGCGGGCGGCGGGCAGCTGCGGGCGGCGGCTTCCGGCCCCGCGTTGCCATAGCGACCCGCGCGCCGCGTCCGGGCGCGCTCGGTGCAGCGCTCGGGTCCCGCCGGCCAGAACCCGGAGCCGCCGCACTGGTTCCGGCGCCCGCCCGCCCGCGGCGCCCGGGAGGCGCGGGCAGGCCGGCCTACGTGGGGCAGTCAGGGCTCCCTGAGGCCGGCCGGCTCCCGGCGCCTCCCAGGACCGCAGCGTTCTTGGGGCGTGCGGGCTGCGTTAGAGAACTGGGGCGCGGGGTTGGATGGGCGGGAAGAGGCGGGGAAGACCCCAGCGACTCGTCGCAGGCCCCGCCCTTAGATGGCAGCCCTGCCCTCTCAGTCTTCGCCATCTCCAATCCCTCCAGTCCTCCATCCTGTCTCCAGGTGGGTAGGCAGGCCTGGCCCTGGGAAGCAGCAGCGCTGGTCCACACACTTCAGCCCGCACTTTGCCCAGGGCAACATCAGGGGCCCATGGGTGTCACCCCACGCTACTGTCCTAGCTCTGCCCAGGTCCCCACTCCTCAGCCCACAAGCACTGGCTCCTCCGTGCAGCCCCTTCCTTCCGCCGCTTCTCCTGTATCTGTGCCCCCTCTCCCAGCACAAGCCCTCCTGGGGTTGGGCGCCCCAACACGCCCACATCCCCCGCCACCTCCTGTGAGGGTGGCAGGGCAAGTTTGGGCACCTGGGAGAGGCCGAGAGGAGCCTGCCCAAGGTGGGTGCTGGAGACAGGGCTGGACCACCCAGAGGGAGTCCATCCTGCTATACACAGGACTGTTCTCACCTGTAAAGCGGAGGTCTAGGAGAACCCATGTGCTGTGAGCCAAGCTTTGTACCCCCAAACCATATGTCGATGGCCTAACTCCCAGCTGAACTGTATCTGGAGAGGAGGCCTTTAAGGAGGCAGCTGCAGCTAAGCAAGGTCAGAGAGCGGTGCTCTGATCTGCTGGGATGCCAGGCCCTGTGAGGAGAAAGGAAGAAGCGGGGTGTGCTGGCGCACACCTGTGATACCAGCGCTTAGGAGGCAGGGACACCAGGATTGCAGGCTTCTTTCTTTTTCTTTTTTTTCTTTGGTATAAGGGGTGGAGGGGTGGAACCCAGGGGCTTTCTATCTCCGGCTACACCCCCAGCCATAATATATATATATCAGATCTGGGGATGGAACCCAGGGGCATTTGATCTCCTAGCTACACCCCTGCCCTGTTTTTTTTATTTTTTATTTTGAAACAGGGTCTCACTAAGTTGCAGAGGGCCTCACTAAGTAGTTAAGGCTGTCCAAAACTGCGATCCTCCAGTCTCAGCCTCCCAAATGCTGGGATTACAAGCGTGCGCCACCATGCCCGGCCCTATTTTATAAGTTATTTGGAAACAGGGTCTCACTAAGTTGCTGAGAGCCTCACTCAGTAGCTGAGGCTGGCTTCAAACCTGTGCGATCCTCCTGTCTTAGCCTCCCAAGCACGGGGATTACAAGTGTGCGCCACCACACCCCGCTAGGATTGCAGGTTTAAGACCAGCCTCTCGGAAACTAGAAGAAAACTAGAGAAAAAAAAAAAAAAAAAAAAAAAAACTAGAGACTCTCGGAAACCTAGTGAGATCCTCTTTCAGTATAAAAAATTAAAAGAAGCCAGGCATGGTGGCACACACTTGTAATCCCCGCGCTTGGGAGGCTGAGACAGGAGGATCGCGCAGGTTTGAAGCCAGCCACGTTGGCTTAAGAGACCCTGTTTCCAAATAAAAAAAAAGTACAAAAATAGGTCTGGGAGTGTAGCCCGGAAGTAGAAGGGTTTCCAGGAACCCCAGTACCAAAAAAAAAAAAAAAAAAAAAAAAAAATTAAAAGGAGCTGTGCATGGTGGTCTACACTTGTAATCCTAGTATACTTGGGAGGCTAAGACCAGAGGATACGGTTCACAGACAGCCTCAGCTACTTAGTGAGGACCTCCACAAATTAGTGAGGCCCTGTTACAAAATAAAGAATTAAAAATAGGGCTCAGAGGTCGAATGCCCCTGGGTTCCATTCCCAGACCTGTAAAAATAAATAAATAATAAATAAATAAATAAATAAATAAATAAATAAACTGGGCGTGGTAGTACACACTTGTAATCCCAGTACTTAAGAAGCTGAGATCGGAGGATTGAAGGTTCATGGCCAGCCTCAGCTGCATAATGAGACACTGTATCAAAATAAAGAATAAGCCGGGCATGGTGGTGCACGCTTATAATCCCCGCGTTTGGGAGGCTGAGGAGGATCCCACAGGTTCAAAGCCAGCCTCAGCTAAGAGCCTCACAGCAACTTTGTGAGACCCTGTTTCCAAATAAAATATAAAATAAATAGGTCTGGAGTATAGCCCAGAGGTAGAAAGCCCCTGGGTTCACCCCCAGTACCACTAATAATAATAACAATAACAATAATAATAATAATAAAAAGAAGAAAAAAGAATAAAATATAGGGCTGAGGGTGTAGCTCTGAGGTAGAATGCCCCTGGGTTCAATCCTCAGTACCACAATAAATAGATAAATAAACTAAGCCAGGTGTGGAGACACATGCCTGTAATCCCAGTACATAGGAGGCTGAGACTAGAGGATTAGAGGTTCAAGGACAGCTCCAGCAAGTAGTGAAACTCTTATTAACCTAATGAGACTTTGTTTCAAAATAAATCAGGGCTGGGAGTGTAGCTCAAAGGTAGAATGACCCCTCTGGATTCAATACCCAGTATCATACACAGGAAAGAAAGAAAGAAAGAAAGAAAGGGAATAGGGCTGAGGGTGTACCTCAGAGGGGGAATGCCTCTGGGCTCAATCCTCAATACCACACATACACAGAGCATCTATGTTAAGCCTCAGCGTGACATTTATTTTATATTTATTTATTAGCGGTACCGGGGATGGAACTCAGGGGCATTCTACCTCCAAGCTACACCCCTAGCCCTATTTTTTATTTATTCTGAAGCAAGGTCTTACTGAGCTGCAAAGGGCCTAAGTAGCTGAGGCTGTCCGTGAATCGCAATCCTCCCTTCTCAGCCTCCCAAACGCCGGGTTACAAGCTGCTCCGCCACAGCCGGCTTGCACTGACCCTCTTTTCTGCAGGCCTCTTTCCAAATAAGGCCACGGTGAGGTCCTGGGGCCAGGACGCGAGCGTGGCTTCTGGGAGGCTGCCACGTCCCTGCTCTAGACTGCTTGCCCAGGCTGTGCTGGCCCCCAGGCCACCTGCAGGCCCCCATCGCCTGCGGGAGCCGCACGGCACAGGCCGAGGGCCCTGCCTGGGCACGGTGGCAGAGCCGCACAGCCAGCAGACAGCGCCTGGCAGCCTGGGTTGTCCCGCCGGCCTGGCGCAGCGCCCCGCCCGCCCCTCGAAGGTGTCAGTTGACAGCTGAGCAGCAGCCGCCTTGTTCCTGGGAGGAATAAACAGGGAAGGGTGAAAGGAAGCCCTCAGGCTAGGCTTGGGCCGCTCTGGATACCAGAACACAGGCGGCCTACTCACCACTAGGCAGGCTGCCTGGCCTGGCAGCAGACCCTTCCCTGGAGTCTGCACCTGGGGCCATCGGCGGCACGTGCGCGCCCCGAGGCCTGTCTTACCTGCCTGTGGCGCAGGGTCTGGCCTCTAATTTTTGGCCTTGGGGCTGACCTCACTATGGGGTCCCCTGAAAGCCTCCCAGGGGTCAGAGGCGGGGGCGGGGCAGCCCTGTACCCTCTGCCGGGCATGGGCAAGCCACTTCCCCCAGGATTTTGGAAGCGCCCCGTCAGATCTGCCACAACTTCTCCCTCCTCAGTGCTCCTCCCAGGCCCTGGGGCAGGAGCTGAGCCAGAGGGAAGGGGGAGGGCGGCCAGGCGGCACCTGCTCCCCAAGGCCCTGTGTCTGGGGCTGTTCCAGGGGCGCGGCAGGGTAGGCAGCGTTCCCTGTGAAGCCGCTGTACGACCGACCGACCGACAGACCGACCGTCACCCAAGGCCATCTCGGCTCTGAAAGAGAGTGGCCACGGGTGTAGCATCCACCATCCTCTGCCACCGTCCACTGTACAGACAGCAGCCGGGAACGGCGAGTGACTTGCGCCTGCGCACTCTCACGCTCTAGCCAAGCCTGAGGCCACAAGGGCCCGCTTCTTGGGTAGAAGTGAGGGGACTGGGGAGCTAAAGGGCTCCAGTGGCTGGGCGAGGGCCCCTGCCACGTGGCACGCCAGCCCATGACTGGTGTTGCTACCAGCAGCCCAGGGCCCACAGCTACTGCCCACTGCCCTGGGACCTGGCAGGTTCCTCTGAGCTCTTGTGCTGAGTCACGGGAGGCAGGGCTGTGGCTCCAGGCTGCAGGAAGGTTGGGCAAGGCCTGGCCCCAGCCCCTCAGCCCCCTTGCCATGTCCGGCTGCCACCCTTGGGCCCTCATTCTGGCTTGGCAAAGGCTGAGACCACCTTGAGAACTTCCCATATCAGGAGCATAAAGACTGTGGCCTCGGCCCCTTGGTTTGGAGTAGTCCAAGCTGAGATTATGGGGGCTGCAATACAGGACAACCGGCCCCAGATACACACAGGAGTGGGCACTGAGGTGCCCGGGCCTCAGCCACTGCAGGAGGAGATTCAAGGTGTGTCAGCCTCGGCAGTCACAGGCCAGCACAGGAGGTGTGGTGAGCACTCACAGGTGGGCTGGGTCAGGTGGACTCCAGGGATGCACACCGCACACCGCACACGGGGCTGGGAGAGCCGGACGACACTCCAGGTCAAGGCAGAGGGGACAGAGGCCTGGCCAGGGCTGTGTATGAGCAGACCATGCTGAAAGCCAGGCAGAGGGCACAAGCCTGTCATCCCAGGACTTGGGAGGCTGAGACAGGAGGACTGCAAGTTGGAGGACGGCCTCAGCAAGTAGTGAGACTCATCAACCTGGCAAGACCTTGTTTCAAAATAAAAATAAAATACGGCTCGGGGTGTAGCTTAGAAGTAGAATGCCCTCAGTATTGTGGCCCATGCCCATAATTCCTGTACTTGGGTGGCTGAGACAGGAGGATCACAGGTTCGAGGACAGCTGCAGCAAGAGACTATCAACCTAGTGAGAACGTTTCCAAAGAGATAAAATAAAATTAGGCTGGGTATAGCTCAAAGGTAGAATGCCTCTGGATTCAACCCCAGTACCACCAAAAAAAAAAAAAAAAAAAAAAAAAAAAAAAAAAAGAATTATGCCAGGTCCAATCCCCAGTACCACAAAAATAATAGCTATAAATAAATAATTAAATAAACCAGGGCTGGGGATGTAGTTCAGAGATAGAAAACCCTTGGGCTCAATTCCTAGTACCACAGGGGAGAAAAGAGGCCAGGGCTGCGCTGCTCTGGGGAAGGTGTGGAGGCCCCGGGCAGAGGAGCGGTGCAGGGCCTGGCGAGGGACGAGGGCCAGCTGACGAGGGTTGGGCCACTTCCTGCGGGTCGGCCATCTGCCCGGGTCTGGTTCTAGGGCTGGGCAGGACACGAGGGCCGCAGAAGCCCTCTCTGTCTGGCAGCCTGGCTGGGACACAACTGCGGGGCTGCAGGGGCAGCCGCCAGCTTGCTGAGGGGTTTGAGGAAAGGAGAGCCGGAGGGCCGCCTGAGGCAGGGGCGGAGGAGCGAGGGACACCCAGGAGCCTGGGCCGCAGCTCAAGGCTGGTCTTGTGGGCTGTGAGTGGACGAGGCCATCCCTGGCAGGCCAGGACCACGGCCCCTGAACGTGGGATTTGGGGATGTGAAGAAACTCTCAGCTGCAGAGAGGAGGCCCCAGCGGGCCCACGGGAATGCTGGGCCTGAGGATGGTGGGCGCTACGGGTTGGGGCCAGAGGCCTGGGCTGGGAGTGTGGGCAGGGCCGCCTCTGAGGCAGCAGGCACCAGAATGCAGCCTCCCCCAGTGCTCACAGGCGCTGACGGCTGCCACCCTGTTCAGGCCAAGTCCGGGCCTACCCCACCACTTCCCAGCATGCTTTTAGGCCAGGCCTGGGGCAAGCAAAGGCATCCAGGAAGACATCAAAGCCCCACCTGCAGCCCCCTAAGTTGCACGCTGTCGCCTCCCTTTGCAAGGAGGACAGAGGCGCAGGAGGCGTGGAGGCCCCCTGAGCCCATGGGTGTGGGGAGGAGGCATGGGCACAGGGACCAGGGGCCAGCTACGGCTGGAAGGGCCAGCCTGGGAAACGTCCTGAGCCCTGTTTTACTTTTGAGGGCTGAGCTGGGCGTGCAGCACTTGGGAGGCTGAGGCAGGAGGATTGCACAGGTTCGAAGCCAGCCTCAGCTACTTAGTGAGGCCCTTTGCAATTCAGTGAGACCCTGTTCCAAATAAAAAATAAAAAATAGGGCTGGGGGGTGTAGCTCGGAGGTAGGATGCCCCTAGGTTCCATCCCCAATAGATTTAATAATTATTATTTAATAATATATAATAATTATATTATAATTATTAATATAATATATAAATATAATATATAATATATAATTAATACTAATTATTATTTTATTTATTTTTGCGGGTTTGGGGATGAAACCCAGGGGCATTTGACCTCCGACCTACACCCCCTGCCCTATATATGTTATAATATGTAATATATAATATAATATATTATACTAATTATATATAATTAATAATATTAATATATAATATTTAATAATTATTATTACGCCAGACATGGTAGCTCACGCTTGTAATCCTGGCATTTGGGAGGCTGAGACAGAAGGATCACGGTTCGTAGACAGCCTCAGCTACTTAATGAGGCCCTCTGCAACTTAGTGAGACCCTGTTTCAAAAATAAAGAATAAAAAATAGGGTAGGGGGTGTAGGTTGGAGGTCAAATGCCCCTGGGTTTCATCCCCAAATCCGCAAAAATAAATACAATAATTATAGGAATAAGAGGGCTGGGTATATATGGTTCAGTGGCAGAGTGCCTAGCATGCACAAGGACCTGGGTTCAGTCCCCAGCACTGCTAAAAAAAAGAGGGGGGGGAGTAGGTAAAGGACTTGGATAGACTTTTCTCCAAAGAAGATATACAAATGGCCAACAGGCAGAAATGTTTACCATCACTAGTTACTAGAGAAATGCGAATCGAAACCACCACAATGAAAGCCGGGTGTGGTGGTGCATGCCTGTAATCCCAGTACTTGGGAGGCTGAGACAGGAGGATCCAGGTTCTAGTACAGCCTCAGCAAGTAGTGAGACTTTTATCAACCTAGTAAGACCCTGCTTCCAAATTAGAAATAAAATCAGGCTGGGAGTGTTGCTTAAAGGTAGAATGCCTCTGATTTCAGTCTCCAGTCACACACACACACACACACACACACACACACACACACAAACACACACACCACAATGGGCTGGGCGTGGTGGCGCACACTTGTAATCCCAGCATTTGGGAGGCGGAGACCAGAGGATCGCAGTTCACGGACAGCCTCAGCTACTTAGCAAGGCCTTTTGTAACTCAGTGCGACCCTGTTTCAAAAATAAAGAATAAAAAATTAGAGCTGGGGGTGTTGCTCAGAGGTAGAATGCCCCTGGGATCCATCCCCAGTACCACACACACAAAAAAAGGGATGAAGTCCTGATATGTCCTGTGGTAATAGATGCGCTTCAAAGACATACGTGTCACAAAAGGCCGCATACTGTATGATATCCATGTACATGACGTGTCCATACCGAACAGGCAAATCCGCAGACGCAGAAAGTAGGTCAGTGGCTACTTGGGGGTTGCAGGGGGCACCGATTGCTTAAGGGTGTGGGGTTTTTATGGGGTAATGGAAAGGTTTTGAAACTAGGAAGCCACGGTTATGCAACACCAAAAGTGCTGAGAGCCTGAGGTGTTTGCTTCGTGGCAGCTGTGCCTCGGAAAGCTTACCTTGATTTTATTTTCTTTGTGTATGGCACTGGAGATTGAATCCAGGGGCATTCTACCTCTGACTACACTCCCAGCCCTACTCTAATTTTTATTTTGAAACAGGGCCTCACTAAATCGCAAGGGCCCGAGTTGCTGAGGCTGGATGGACCTGCAACCCTGTCTCAGCCTCCCAAGCACTGGATTGTGAGTGCGCAGCACCCCGACTGGCTGATTTTTCTTTGTTTAGAGCAGGGTCTTGCTATGTTGCCCAAGCTGACATCAAACTTGTGGGCTGAAGGGATCCTCCTGCCCCGGTCTCCCGAGGAGCCGGGACTGTGGGTACGCACCACCACACCTGGCCGTCTTGAGTTCAGGAAAGAGTGAACAACCAGAAGTAATACAAGCCAGGCGCGGTGGCCCATGCCTGCAATCCCAATATTTGAGAGAATGAAAAGGGGGACTGCAGGTTAGAGGCCAGTCTTAGCAACTTAAGTTCTCAGCAATTTAGGGAGACCCTGTTTCGAAATAAAAAATAGAATAGTGGGGAGGCAGAGACAGGAGGATCGCGGTTCGTGGACAGTCTCAGCTACTTAAGAGGCCTTTTGCAACTCAGTGAGACCCTGTTTCAAAAAAAGAAGAAAACAGGGCTGGGGGTGTAGCTTGGTGGTAGAATGCCTCTAGGTATATCCCCAGTACCACACACACACACACACAAAAAAAGCTGTGGAGCTCTGTGGGCAGGGCGGGGGCCACAGCCGCAGGATGCTCAGGGCCTGCCAGGCCACCCACCCGGTGGGAGACTTCCACCTCGCTCAGCCACGCCTCCCATCCCCAGCCCTGGACACTAAGAGCTGTGTATGTGGCCAGCTCCCCTCTCAGCCTGGCTCCATGTCTGGCCTGGGTGGGTGGCGTGGCATCTCAACACCGCTGCTCCTGTGGGGTCTACAGAAGGGGCAGCCACGGCTCCTGCCGCCCTGGCCCTTCTGCCCTCACCGCGCTGTGCCCTTGAGCTGGCAGGCCACACCCTGGTGCCGCAGAGCCCAAGCACCCCGAAGGCGAAGGCGTGAAGACCTGGAGAGAGCTTGGTCCCAGCGGCCCGCAGGAGCCCAGGCGGGGCTGGGGCCGGCCTGGCGGGGAGAGGAAAGGGGGCCATGCTACGGGGGGGGGGGTGGAAGGTGTCCAGGGAGGAGCGTCAAGCTCCCAGGGTGAGGCGGAGGGGCAGGCACAGCGCCCAGCAGGCGCTGAGGCCAGAGGACGCTCCCCACAGCACCCGCAGCTGGCTGCACCGGGTTCCCAAGGCGCCAGTTTGCTCTGGTGGGGGCACCGCTGGCGCTGTGTACACACCCGATACTCCCACTCTCCAACACCCACACCTGCCCAACACATGCACGCACATCAACATACATGCACAAACACCCCCAGCACCCGTGCACACACTCCACATCTAACACCCCCACACAGTCCAATACCTGTGCTCAACACCCCCAGGCCCAGCCTCATGCACAAGCACCCAACACAGCCACACGTGCTCAACACCCATGTACACATGACGCACGTGCAAACACACCCTGCACCCAAGGCCCAACGCCTGCGCGGGCTGGTGTGTGGGTCCACCGGGCTGAGGTCTGCCTCGACGCCTGTATCCTCTGCCCGGGGCCGGGTGCTGCCGTGGGGGGCCAGGCAGCTGCTGAGAACCTAGAGAGGTCACAAGTATGGAGAGGTGGGGTAGGGTTGCGCCCCACCCTGGTCCTGGGTCCAGGCTCTGCCTCCACCGGGGCCTGCCAGCCTGGGTGGAGAGGAGAGAGCCGCTTCCCTCCCCCAGGGGCCTGGAGGGGAGTTGTGACCTCTCCTCTGGGCCAGGAGCCCTCAGGCTGCAGAGTCAGGCCGCAGGCAGCCAGGGACCCCAGGGAGGGGCCTGGCTGGCTGGAATGTCTGTCCTTGCCAAGGGCCCAGGACGTGGGGTCTGCCTGTCTTCAGGCCCCAGAAGAGTCCCTGGCACCTGCCAGGAGTGGCGGCCTGTCCTCTGAGCCTCCCTGAGGTGGCTGCCAGAGACCCCCTCAGAAACGCCTTTCCACATTTCTAAATCGTTCCGGGAGGCAGAGGTAGAGTGTGGCCCCCACCTTGTGTGGAGATGGGGTGCTCACGGCTCAGGGAAGGTGACGGGGCCAGGCAGACCCCTCACGGCCATGTTCCCAGGCACGATGCTCTTGGACATGTGAGGTGACAGCCCCTCCCCGCCTCTGGCTCCCAAGGCTCCTTGGAGCGGATCTAGGACAGAGAGGACCTGTGGCAGTGGGCAGCCCGCAGGGCAGGACAGTGAGGTGGGCAGGCAGAGCAGGGGGGTCATGGGGGAGTGCTTGGAGGCTGTCCCTTCCCAGGCCCCTGCTGTCCTCTTCAAAGAGGGCAGCTGCAGCCGGGCGTGATGTCACACACCGTAATCCCAGTCCTTGGGAGCCTGTGACAGGAGGACTGAAGGTTCCAGACCAGCAACGGCAATTTAGTAAGACTCAGCAACCTAGGGAGACCCTGCTTAAAAACAAAAAACAGCCGGGTGTGGTGGTGCATATTTGTAATCCCAGCATTTGGGAGTCTGAGACAGGAGGATCCAGATTCTTGCCAGCCTCAGCTACTTAGTAAGGCGCCCCGCAACTTAGTGAGACCCTGTTTCAAAATAAAGAATAAGTCAGGTGTGGTGGTGCACACTTGTAATCCCAGCATTTGAGAGGCTGAGACAGGAGGACCAAAGTTCTCAGACAGCCTCAGCTACTTAGTGAGGCCCTTTGCAACTCGGTAAGACCCTGTTTCAAAATAAAGAATAAAAAAATAGGGCTGGAGGTATAGCTCAGAGGTAAAATGCCTCCTGGGTTTCATTCCCAGTAATGCAAAATATATATATTTTAAATAGGGCTGGGGTGTAGCGCAGAGATAAAACATCTCTGGGTTCAATTCTTTTTTTTTTTTTTTTGGTGGAACCCAGAGGCTTTCTACCTCTGGGCTCTACTCCCAGACCTATTTTATATTTTATTTGGAAACAGAGTCTCACTAAGTTGCTGAGAGGCTCACTCAGTAGCGGAGGCTGGCTTCGAACCTGCGATCCTCCTGTCTCAGCCTCCCAAGTGCCATGCCTGGCTTCAATTCTCCTTTCTTTCTTTCTTTCTTTCTTTCTTTCTTTCTTTCTTTCTTTCTTTCTTTCTTTCTTGTGGTACTGGTTCCTGGAAACCCTTCTACCTCCGGGTAACACTCCCAAACCTATTTTTTTTTTTAATATTTTATTTGGAAACAGGGTCTCTAAAGCCAGCAAGGCTGGTTTAGAACCTGCACGATCCTCCAGTCTCTGCCTCCCAAGTGCAGGGATTAAAAGCATGCCCACCACGCCCGGCCCCCCGGCTTCAATTCTTAACATAAAAAAAATAAAAAGAAGCCAGGCGTGGTGGCGCAGGCTTGTAATCCCCGCACTTGGGAGGTGGAGACGGGAGGATTACGCAGGTTCGAAGCCAGCCAGGCTGATTTAAGAGACCCTGTTTCCAAATAAAAAAGTATAAAAATAGGTCTGGGAGTGTAGCCTGGAGGTAGAAGGGTTTCCAGGAACCCCAGTACCACCAAAACATAAATAAATAAATAAATAAATAAATAAATAAATAAATAATAAAAAAGAAAAAAGGAGAGCTGGTTTGGGCCCTGGGCCCTGCATACGAGCTGGGCAGCACCCTTGCCCGCCCGCCATGGCCTGGGCACTGCACCCAGAGGCTCCAGGTCCTGGGCCCACTGGCATTTCACCTATGACAAAATAAAGAATAAAAAATAAGGTGGGGGTGTAGCTCAGAGGTAGACTGTCCCGGGGTTCAAAATCTCCAGTACTTAAAAAGAAAGCGGGTTGATTCGGGCGGGGTGGCGCACGCTTGTCATCCCAGCATTCGGGAGGCTGAGTCCGGAGGATCGCGGTTCACGGACAGCCTCAGCTACTTAGTGAGGCCCTCTGCAACTCAGTGAGACCCTGTTTCAAATTAAAAGAATAAAAAATGGGGCAGGGGGTGTAGCTCAGAGGCCAAATGCCCCTGAGTTCCATCCCCAAACCTACAACAAAAGAAAGGAAAAAAAAAGAAAGCGGGCCTTCCCGGGTTTGGCATCTCAGGCGGCCCCGCAGGGTGCGCTCTGGGCGCGCAGGCAGCCGTGCGGCTCTCCCTTGGCAGGAGGAGAGCCCCTGGGGACCGCCCGCCGGCGGTGTGGGTGCTCCCTCCAAAGCCTGAGCGGCCTGGGGAGGGTGCTGCCAGTCCAGCTGGGCGGCGGAGGCCGGATGGTGGCCTGGTGCCTGGTACACCGCAACCTCAACATCAGTCCTTACTTCTGAGCTGCCCCTAGGAACAGAGAGGGGCTCCCCCCACCCCCGCGCCTGCACCTGCGGCGAGGGCGGGCGGCGACCTCGGGGGGCGGGCGCGCCGTCGGGGCGGGGGCGGGCGGGGGCGGGGCGGCGCCAGGCCGCCGGACGCGGGGACGGCCGCGCGGGCAGCAGCGCACTCGGACGGACGGACGGACGGCAGCCGGGCGGGCGGCGAGCGCAGGTAGGTGCGGCCGCCCTCGCCCTCCCTCCCCTCGGGGTCTGAGGTCCCGAGCCCCCACCCCGCCCCGCTCGCTCCGGCCAGCGCCCATCGGGCGAGCGGCCCTCGGACCGGGCTGCGGCCAGGAGGACCTCCCGAATATAAAGAGCTCGGTCCGTCGCGCGGGCATCCTCGGTGGGGGCGCCGGAGTCCCTCTCGCCGGCACTGGGCGGGCGCTCTCCCCGCTCCCGTCCTTCTCACTGCTGCCCTGACTGACCACCCTAGCCACGAGCCCAGACCCGGGCACAGAGGCCGAGGGATTCCCTCCAGAAGTGGGATGGCCTATCCCGGCGCGGTCCGCCCAGCTCCCGGTCCGGAGTCCTGGAGCGCGCGGGACCCCAGATTCCCTATCTCAGTTGGTTAGGCGCTCCCTGGATGCTGGGCCCAGGGCGGGAAGCGCTTGGTTGGGGTCCACAGCCGGCTGGGGGCCATTGTCCTTCCCCTGACCCTGCATGCCCAGGCCCCCTGGGCTCACGATCACTCTCTGCGATGACCAGAACCAGGACCCCTGTGTGGTCTGGGGGGAGAGCAAATGGCAAGCGGACCTACCCGGCGCCGGCCAGGCTGGTCCAAAGCCCACAGAGGGGGTGGTGCCAGGGGAGGCTGGGGGTGTCCAGAGGCCCCAGCTTCACCCCAGGCCCAGGAGTTGGCAGGTTCTGGTTGGTGCTGGGTCTGGCAGTGCTAAGGCCCTGGGACAGTCCGAGTTTCTGGACTCCATGGTGGGCGGCCACTGATGGGCTCCTGAGAGGGCTTGTGTGCGCACGCCTGCCTGTGTGCAGGTGCGGGACCTCCCTGCCCAGGGGTCTGCGACGTGTCAGCGCCTGGGGTGGCCATTGGGAACCTCAATTCCAAGAAGGACTCGCCCCGTGTGGCCTTGGGCAGGGCGCTACTCGTTGCCGGGAGCAAGGAGGCATACGTTTGGAGGGACAGCATGGGGAGGGCTCTGCCGACCCCAGCGCAGCCGTCCAGGAGTGCACGTGGAGGGGCCCTGGGTGCGTCCGTGTGCCAGGCTCGCCTGAGCGACCCGGCGGGCCGCCGAGGTGCCCAGTACGGGCGGCCCTGGCCCCGGGTGGTCCTAATGGGCGGTGGCGTCGGGTCATCGGAGGCACCTCCCGATCGAGTCAGGCCACCAGGCACTGGGCCCTGGAGCAGAGGTGGGGCGGGAGCGGCCAGAGCCTTCCAGCCGGGTCTCCGTCGGTGAAATGGGTGTGAGCGGCAGCAGCGCGCACGGACACAGGGCAGAAAAGGCTGACCACGCGGCGGGGCGCGCGCGCACGCCGGCGACTACGGTAGGCGGCGGGGCAGCTACTCCAGGCAATACGGCGGCGGCCCCTCCCTTGGCGCGGTCACGTCCCCCACGTCCCGCGGGCGGAGCGCGCCCCGCCCCGCCCCGCCGACCCCCGCCCGCAGCTGGCCGGCGGCGAGAGGGCGCGGGCCGAGCATCGCCCGCTCCAGCAGGCCTGCCTCGGTCGGCCTCCCGCGCCCGCCCGGCCGTGCGCCTCCTGGTCCCCAGCCCTGCTGACCCAGGCGGCCTCAGGGCACTGGCTTTTCCGGGAGGGCTTCGTGGGGGTTCAGAAATGGGGCCAGGTGGCCTCGAGGAGGGGCAGACCGGGCGGGTGCCCCAGGCCCAGGTTGGGGGAGGGCGGCCCAGACTGACCCCGCCTTCCAGAGGGCTGACAGCCAGCTAGAACGGGTCCCCGGCTCGGCCCTCGGTGGCAGCCCAGGGTTGAGGCCGCCTCGCAGGCGGCGGGTGTCTGCCGCAGAGCCGGTTGCTGGGCCCGCCCGTGCTGCAGTGTCCAGCCACTGTTTCCACCCTGTGCACCCGCGATGAGGATGTGAGTCGGCTGGATAGCCTGCAAACTCACTGGGGGAGGGCCCGGCCAGTCCAGCCCTGGGCCTGCCCTGCCACCCTCGAGACCCCTCCTCCAAAAAGCTCTGGCACTCAGCCACAGCACATCTCTGCACACCGGTGGGGGCAGGGCTGAGGTGGCCAGCGCCCCCCCCCCAGGGGAGATGCACACTGGTGACTTTACTGTTTGCCCCCCAGAGGTGGTGGGTACCTCCCAAGGGTGGCCATGCCAGGCCTGAGGACCTAGGCTGGGGCAGCAGGGTTGTGAGTGAGGTTTGTGTAGGATTCCAAGTCCCGCCGTATACACAGGGAGAAAAGTGCAGGGTCCAGACTGTCCAGAGGAGAGGGCCACCCAAGGGACTTCCACGCACCCCTGCCAGGGGGCTCTGCCCCACGTAGCTCCTAGCATTCAGGTGTGGGGCTTTCGAAGGACTTCTGGGAACCTGCCCTGGGGGAGCTCCCTGGAGCCCTGACCCAGAGGAGCAGTCCCCGCCCCCTGGGGATCAGCTTTCTGCCACCTAGGGCTGGGTTATTTCTGGGCTGGTTCACATTCTTCCCTGGGAGGGTAAATGTCAGCAAAGGCCAGCCTGCTGAGGGTGCCAGGACATGCTGCGGGAGGACCACGTGGGCTCTCGGCCTCTGGATCTGGAAGAGGCAGCTCTGGGGTTTCCTGGGATCATTAGCTAGCACTTGCGGCAGCCCATGCGCAGTGGCCCCAGGATAAGAGGTCTGCAGCCTCCTTCCCCAGGCAGGCAGGGTTCCCTAAGCCATTTGATTCTTAGAAGCTGCAGCCCATCTGCCCTGCTGTGGAGCTGGCTTAACCTTGGGCCCTGGCTGGCCAGTTGAAGGCACTGGGGAGACCACTTCAGTGTGGCAGGGCACCCTGGCTGGGTGGGGATGGACCAGCTGCCACTGTCCCCAGGGCATAAAAGATGGCCTTCTACGTGCGAGTCTCACATGCCAGCCATAGGCCTGAAGGTCCCAGAACATGCGGTGCCCTCCTGGCCTCAGTCCTGGTACCAGCTGACCCTGCCCACTCTCCAGGCCTCAGTTCAGGAGCACCTCCTCACCAGCCAAGAAAGGGGCTGCGGGCTCAGCTGCTCCTGTGCCGGTTCTAAGCACCCCTCCCTGGCCTGGTGTAGCTGCTGCTTTTGTACACGGCACTGAGGATGGAACCCAGGGGCCTTCTATCACTGGCTACGCTACAGCCTCAGACCTATTTTATTTTTTATTTGGAAACAGGGTCTCACTAAGTTATTGAGAGCCTAAGTTGCTGAGGCTATCCGTAAACCTGTGTACCTCCGGAGTATTGGAATTACAGGACAGTGACCGTACCCTGCTTGCTTGCTTGCTTCATTCCAAAATGTGCAACAAGCATCTAAATCCACCAGCCAAGCAAGGGAGGACCCAGGACAACCACCCCCTCTCCCTCTCCCCAAGACTACGCTTCGGAGTCCTGGGTGTAAGGTTCCCACAGTGCTTTTTGTGCGTGCAGTACTGGGGATTGGACCCAGGGGCATTCATACATACACCGCCAGCCCTATTTTTCTTTTTTGTGGCACTGGGGATGGAACCCAGCTATGCCCCAGCCCTGTTTTGATTCTTTATTTGCAAACAGGGTCTCGCTGAGTTGCAAAGGGCCTAAGTAGCTGAGGTTGTCCAGGAACCTTGATTCTCCCGTCTCAGCCTCCCAAGGACTGGGATTATGAGTATGCGCCACCACGCCCTGCTGTGCAAGTGTGTGTGTGTGTGTGTGTGTGTGTGTGTGTGTGTGTGTGTGTTTATAGACTTTTCCTGCTGCACATACTCTTGGGGGTCTTTTAAACCTAGCTCTGCTGTGGGGGAGTCATCTGCCTTGTGCCCCTCTCAGTGTCTTGACTGTGGCATGTACTCCTCCTCTGGTCTCATCCCAGGGGCCAGGCTGGGCACAGCATGGGGAGGCTCGTGGATCACTCCTGGAGGAGCCCTGCCCTTAGGACCCAGTCCCTAGCATACCTGCGTGGTGCCCTGGCTGGCAAGAGAAAGCCAGGGAGGGGTGGGGTGGAGCCAGAGCTGAAGGTCAGCCCTCCCGGGTCAGCAGGCAGGATGGGAAGGGCTCCCACCAGCTCGGCCTTCACAGCGCCATTTGCCAACCTTCTTCACTAGGGCGAGCTACACACTACCCGTGGGGAGCAGCTGGAAGACTACCTTGGACGCCTGGGGGTCTCGGGCTCCACCCACCCCTCGCAGCTCTCTCCTAGGTGAGGTGGGGCTGGGCAGGAAGATGGCAGGCTGGCCCCAGGACTGGACTTACTCTGCTACAGATGACCTAAACTGGAATTTACAAAAGGGAAGTCCGCTGTGGGCTGGTGTCCTCTCCTTGGAGATTTGGGGGCTGATGGAAACCCCCTCACAGCTCCACAGAGCGCTCCTCCCGCTGTGCCCGCCGGTGGATGGTGCGGGCTCTGCCCATGCTCCCCTTCTCGCCTGATGTCCTTTTGTTTCCCGGCCGGAGAGCCGAAGGCAAAGTGGCCAGGAGTGGGAGCCCAGTTCCCCTGGGACAGCGGAGGGGCTAGGCTGCTCCCACCTAGACCGGATAGCTGGGCAGAGGCCTGGAGGACGCACCTCAGGCTTAGGGGAGGGCTCAGCACGGCCGAGGTGAGCGAGTGATGTTGGGTGCGGGCTGCTGCCTGGCACAGAGGCAGGACGGAGCCAGCCAGGCTGGTCTTTGCATCCTGGGATGTAACCTGAGTGCTGGGCCTTTGGAGCCGTCTGTGTGGGTGCAGGAGGCAGGCGAGGGGCGGTGGATGGAGAGCCTACCTGCCCTCGGCAGCCCCAGTGAGCCCCGTTCCTCCGTTAGGTGAGGTGCCATGGGAGGAGCTGCAGTGGATGACGGCCCCACGGGCGTCAAGGCCCCGGACGGAGGCTGGGGCTGGGCCGTTCTCTTCGGAAGCTTCGTCATCACGGGCTTCTCGTACGCCTTCCCCAAGGCCGTGAGCGTCTTCTTCAAGGAACTCATGCAGGAGTTCACGATCGGCTACAGCGACACGGCCTGGATCTCCTCAATCTTGCTGGCTATGCTCTACGGCACAGGTGAGGCTGCCACAGGGGCTGCCTGCTGCGTCCCGGCTGAGCCCCTGCGAGCCTGTGGCCCGGGTCTTCAGGGGCTGGAGACGCCCCAGAATGGGGTCCTGCCAGAATGAGTGATCTGTTCTCTGTGGGCCCCACGGGGACTGGAGGAAATCTGCCCTGATCCCCGTCCAAACAAATGAATCCCAGAGGACAAGATTCCTATGAACTGCTCCTCACAGAAGATAGCTGATTCTAGCTGGGCACGGTGGGCACGCTTGTAATCCCAGTACTTGGGAGGCTGAGACAAGAGGATCGTGGTTCGTGGCCAGCCTCGGCTGCTTAGTGAGGCCCTTTGCAACTCAGTGAGACCCTGTTTCAAAATAAAGAATAAAAAGTCAGGCTGGGGCGGGGGGAGGCAGGAGGGTAGAATGCCCCTGGGTTCCATCCCCAGTACCGCACACACACAAAAAGCTGACAAAGGAGAAGAAACCCCCGGAGAGCTGGACTCTGCCCCAGGTGTCCCCGGTAACCTGGTCCAAAGGGCTGCTGGCACCCCTGCTGGGCTGAGGCGTGGGTGGGGTGGGCAGCCTGTGGCCCGCCCTCAGACCAGCTTCCCCACAGGCCCCCTCTGCAGTGTGTGTGTGAACCGCTTTGGCTGCCGGCCAGTCATGCTGGTGGGCGGCCTCTTTGCGTCCCTGGGCATGGTAGCCGCATCCTTCTGCAGAAGCATCATCCAGGTCTACCTCACCACGGGGGTCGTTACTGGTGAGTGGGGTCTGGCCAAGTCTTCCCCTCCCAAGCGGCAAGGGTGCCCCTGGGTCTCCCCTGTGGACGGGGCAGACCTCACGTCCTGCTGCCCAGGGCGGAGCCTGGGAAGGGCCGGGGCTAGGCCAAGGGCTCACACGGCCCCTCCCCGCAGGCTTGGGGCTGGCGCTTAACTTCCAGCCAGCCCTCATCATGCTCAACCGTTACTTCAACAAGCGGCGGCCCATGGCCAACGGGCTGGCGGCGGCGGGCAGCCCGGTGTTCCTGTGCGCGCTGTCTCCTCTGGGGCAGCTGCTGCAGGACCATTACGGCTGGAGGGGCGGCTTCCTCATCCTGGGCGGCCTGCTGCTCAACTGCTGCGTGTGTGCCGCGCTCATGCGGCCGCTGGCGGCGCCCCCGGCCAGTGCAGCCGCGGGGGCCCGGCGGCCGGCCCGGCGCCTCCTGGACTTGAGTGTCTTCCGGGACCGAGGCTTCGTCCTCTATGCGCTGGCGGCCTCGGTCATGGTGCTGGGGCTCTTCGTACCGCCTGTGTTCGTGGTGAGCTACGCCAAGGACTTGGGCGTGCCCGACACCAAGGCCGCCTTTCTGCTCACCATCCTGGGCTTCATCGACATCTTTGCTCGGCCTGCTGCTGGCTTCATCGCGGGGCTCAAGAAGGTGCGGCCCTACTCCATCTACCTCTTCAGCTTCGCCATGTTCTTCAACGGCTTCACCGACCTCACGGGCTCCACGGCCAGCGACTATGGCGGCCTGGTGGTCTTCTGCATCTTCTTTGGCATCTCTTACGGCATGGTGGGGGCCCTGCAGTTTGAGGTGCTCATGGCCATCGTGGGCACGCAGACCTTCTCCAGCGCCATCGGCCTTGTGCTGCTGCTGGAGGCTGTGGCCGTGCTGATCGGCCCCCCGTCGGGCGGTGAGTGCTGCGGGAGGACGGGCAACGGGCCAGCAGGTGGCCAGCAGGTGTCAGCAGTGAGCGGCTGGCACACACGACCTGGTAGCCCGAGGGTACTAGGGGCCCCGTTTTGCTTTATGAAGGCTAA
Organism: Muscardinus avellanarius; assembly: GCF_963383645.1. NCBI lineage: Eukaryota > Metazoa > Chordata > Mammalia > Rodentia > Gliridae > Muscardinus > Muscardinus avellanarius. The sequence continues at coordinate 74,148,120 of NC_137802.1, forward strand.
CTAAAGAAGTATTCCAGTGTGGACTTTAGCACAATTTTGAATGGAGGAGGGGGGGCCTAGCCTGTGGGAAGTCACTCTGCACACTAGGCCTGGGTCTCTCCGGCCTACCCGGCAGCCCCTACCAGAGCCCCATGCAGCCCCTGCTTTCCCCTGAGGGTCCCAGGGTCAGGGAACAAGCCCAAAGCTGCACCACTGGCCTTCGGTGTCTTAGGGTCTTTGGTCAGGAGGCACAGGACCAGGCTGAGCTCGGGGCTGCAGGGGGACTATGCCTGGTGACCTCAAACCCTCACCACTTGTTTTTAGCCTCTGGGTCTTTGCTCCCCTGGGGAGGAGGAGGAGGGAGAAGTGGGGAGGGACTGAGGGTGCCCCCACTGACGGGGTTCCCAGAGTGCAGGGCTGGAAGCTGGGTGGCCCGTCCTCTCTTGCAGGCAAGCTGCTGGACGCGACGCATGTCTACAAGTACGTGTTCATCCTGGCGGGAGCCGAGGTGCTCGCCTCCTCCCTGCTGCTGCTGCTGGGCAATGTCTTCTGCATGGGGAAGAGGCCGGAGGCTGCAGCCCCTGCGGAGGAGCTCCACACGGCCCCTGCGGGCGTGGGGGTGGACGCCCAGGAGGTGGAGCACTTCCTGAAGACAGAGCCTGAGAAAAACGGGGAGGTGGTCCACACCCCAGAAACCAGCGTGTGAGGGGGCAGGGGTGAGGGCCAGGGCCCAGCACGTTCATATTAATTTCATAAAAAGGACCAGTTTAGCAGGGCCACTGGCTTGGCCCTGGCTGCGGGTCATTGGTCATCACCTGACCAGTGTTTGGCAGGGGAGGTGGCCAGGTGGGAACGCGTCACTCCACAGCAGATCTGTGTGAAGCCAAGCCCCTGGTCACAAGCCGCCTGCAGGGGCCCCGTCAGCTGCCCCCACTGTGGTTTAAGGACCTAGAAACCCACTCTTCGGAGACAACACGACTTTAATCAGAGGGTGGGGCTGGGAAGGCCTTCCTGGTATCTGTGCGACCCGCCATCCCGCCCTGGCCTCCTGCAGTGCCCGGCCCTCTTTCTAGGGGAGGAAGAGCGCCTTCCACCAGTGAAGGTGTAAAATAAACGCGTGTGGGGCCATCTGAGGGGGACGCTGTTCTGTGCTGTGTCCATTTAACCCGAGGCTTACTTGGGTTAAGAAGCCACCTGTTTTTTCTTAGGACGAGGTCCTGGTCCTCAGTTTCCCCAGTGCTGTCTGTCTGGAACGTTTCCTGCTGACCTCGGGCTTTGGCAGGAGAAAGGGGCTGGCAGGGGAGGGAGCCGCGTGCTGGAGGGACCCCACGTGGCGAGGGCTGAGCTGGGAAGCAGCGTGAGCTCTGTTCACTGTGTGTGGGCTTAAAACAGACTTTCCTGCCTTCCATTTATTCACCCCCTGCGTGGCGGGTCAACGCTCTGCGTGCTCAGCGCCCGCTGACCTCTGCTTCCCGTTCTCCGTCCAGCCCGCGCTCAGCGCTCGGCCTCGCCCTGGGCACCTCACACCCACCTGCCCTGTGGCCAGCGGCGGCCTGCATGGCTGGGCCGCCTCAGTAGGTGGTGCGTCGTGGGCGCTGGGGACGGCAGCGGGCCCCCTGGCGGGCTGCGTGCAGCCGAAGAGATGCCACGTCCCTGCTCCTCTGCAATGAAAAGGGGCGAGAGCTCATGCCTCAGGCCCAGCCTCCCCTGCCCTGGCCACCAGTCCCACGGCCCTGGGCTCCCTTTCCTCTTTTCCTGTTACCCTGCCAGGGGCGTCTGCTTCCAGTGCCCACCTCGCCAGGCCCCGTGGCAAGGGCAAGGACTCTGGGCCTCGTGGGGAGAGTCCCAGCTGTGGCCAGCGGCTGCCACCCTCAGGAACCAGAGGAGCCAAGGAGACAGTGCAGCAGGCACCGAGCAGGCTCACTGGCAGTGAGGGGTGCAGGGGCTCAGCGCCCCTCCCTCGCCTGGTCTCCAAGCCTCTCCCGCCTGCAGCCAGCTCCTGCCCCCGGGAAAAGCAGAGCGTTCCTCCCTCATCCTGTCCCACCCCCGCACCCAGGGCACAGGGCTAGCAGGAAGGAACATGAACAGCCAGGAGATGGCAGCCCCAAAGGCAGGTCTGGGGCAGGGGTGATCCTGAGATGGTAAACATGCTCTCTGGGAAGACAGCTATGGTTCAGCTGGGAGGGCCTGTTAGCGGGCCTGCAGGAAGAGGGCAAGCAGGTGGCCTCAGCCCCCACTTGTGCTTCTACACGTTTCCAGACAGAGAAGGGCTTCCTGTCCTCAAAGTAGCTGCTGGGCAGCTGGGGTGGTGACCTCAACACTGACCCAGCGGGTGAGGAGTGAGGCCCTGGGCCACAAGAGTCAAGGGCAGCCATCGTGTGCTCTGGGAAGGAAGCTGGCGTGCTCTTGGGCATGGACTGTGGACAGGGCTGCCCTGCAGGGGTGGGTTCAGAATATATCCCAGAGAGGCACATTCATTCACTCCCACCTCTGAGGGTGCCTGTGAGGGTCTGCAGAGGGCACAGACGACCTCAGACCATCACTATGCCAGAAGGTTAACACGCCAGGCACCCTGGCTGCGGCCAGGCCATCTGCCAAGGATGTACCTCTGATCCGTCTCCCTACATCCATGACTGCCCACCACTGACACATTCTGCGAAAGACAAGGGGACACTGCATCCTGGGCCACCTGAAGGGGCCTGTGGGTGGTCACCCGCCTGGACCTGCAGGGCCAACGCGTGAGGCCAACTGGTCTGTGTTGACTAGTTCCTCAGGGATGTGGGGTCCTGCCGACAGGAGTTCAGAAACCAGCTCCCTCTAACCTCCACTGCAAGGCCGGTCCAGCCAGGTGGTGCCTGGTGCTGGCTGCTGCAGCCCAGGGCAGGGGAAAAGGCGAGCTGGGCAGAGCTGGCGGGGGCAGGGAGCTCTCACTTGCCCTTTAGGAGCACACGAGCCAGGCCAAGCGCGTACATATGGACTGGGTGGGTGGGGCTGGGTGGGGTGGGGGCTGGAGACAGTAAAAGCCATCCCCAGTCAGGGAGACACGCATATGACTCACGCACCACACAGGGCTGTGGCCCAGGACGCCTGTCCAAGCCGGGCTGCTCCTGGCTCCAACAGCTTGTGGTGCCTGCCCAGTCCTCAGAACGTGTGCACGGTGCACGCCTGGGTGTGGGGCACAGCTGTGCCATTGGGGAGTGCTCCCCCAGCCAGCAAGTATGCCACCCTGCTCCTTCCTGCTAGCTTACAGCACTGAGTACTCTGCAGAAGCCAAGGCACCAGAGTGCTTCCAGCCAGAGCTGGCCACAGGGGTCAGGGGGCCCCAGAAACGCCATGCCAGCTCCACGTCACACCAGAGCCCAAGTGGGTGTCCCTGCAGAGAAGCAGCTCCTACACACCACAGGCTGGGAAGGGCCCACATGAAGGCCGTTCCCTAATGGTTTTCGTAAGTTTAACCCAAGCCAATCCGGAACTCAGCTCATGAAATAAAGACCACTTGAAAAGGGCCAGGAAGAAACGTAGAAGTCATTATGAATTTATTATTTACACAATTGTTAAAGTACACAAATACAGTGGTAGTACAAACGCACAGCTCAGAGACTGGTCACCAAGACACAGGATGATACACATTCTAACTACGTTTCCTGCAAGTGATGATGGCTAGGTACTGGGCAGCCACCCCCCAGCCGGCGGGGCCCAGCCAGGCCGCTCCGGGTGTGCGCCAGCAGCTCCAGGTTGAACCTGTGCCTGTCAGAAGGCTGCCGCGCCATCCTCTGACACCGCGCTGGGGACCGCGGGTATTTACAAAGAATACTTGCCGCCTAGGGCTGCTGCTGCTCACAGCCTGCCAAGAGGTGGAGGCCCACCTCAGACGAAGGGGTTCGCAACCATAAAAACCTCAAACTCACGCACCCCCGACCCACCCCAAACTCCCTCTGCACTCGGACACGCAGCCCACCGGGTTAAGGCCCCACACGCCAAACATGTTTATAGACGAACCAGAAAGGAGCACCCACAGGCTCGAACAGAGATGGCCAACTGGGACCGCCAACACCAGGCTCCTGGACACCACCGCACACCAGCAGTGAACCCAGGGCTCCATGCCAGGCCCCACATCCAAGGGTGCCGGGCTCCCAGCAGAACTTGCTCCACATAGCGACAGGAGAAAAGGAGATGGCCCGTGAACATGCGCACGGGTACCCAGGCCTGCTGCCATCTCCACCCGGTACGTGTGTCGGGCGCAGGATCCGGACAAGGAAGAGCATCTCGGAATCCCCACCGCAGCAGCAGTGCCTGGTGCCGACAGCACACGGGTCCAGCTCAAGGTCGCCACGTGCAGGGTACCATCCACATCTGGAGGCGAAGGTTCTAGCTGCAGGTGGTAGGCACCTGCCTCTTGGCACTCAGAGTGGATTCCCTTCAGCCGCCAACCTTTCCAGGTGAGCCTTCGAGCTAGGAGAACAGCTTGCTCTGTTTTTGAGTAGAAGCGCTGCCGCAGGCTGAGCGCCCATCTGCACAGCAGTATTTACAGTCTGTTCAGAAACTTCCCAAATTCAAGGCAGAATGGCAGGCACCAGACACCGCCAGAGCCACCATCCACGACCCCACAGGGCTCGGTGCTGCTCAATCACGGTCCTCTCCCTGGAAACCAGAACACACGCCAGACTTTCCCTCTCAGGCCCCGAGCGCCTCGGAGTTCTGGCCTGCCTTCTTGCCACCTCTGGGAGTGTTGTGGCACTCTGCGGCACACCTGCTGCGCCCTGGCAGGGGGCACCCTGCCCTGCGCTCTCCAAAGATGGCAGGCATCGCAGTTTACAGTGGGGAAGGTGAGACACCAAAGCCAGGCTGATGGGGCCCACGAAGCACAGACGCACACGCACACACACAACTTCTCATGACAGATTTCCTCTCCAAAGTGGACGACACAGCACGAAAAAGCAAGAACAGAACACACACCCTCGACAAGCCACGAGTGCCCTCTCCTGCCGACTTCATTCCACACAGAAGCTCCAAGCCGGCATCGTCTCGGAAGTCTCTAAGGTCAACATGAGACCGCAAGAACAGACAAGAAACAATAAAAAGACAGGTTTCTTTACACAGATTTAAGCCAGTAATTTTTAGCAAAATGATACAAAACTGTCTTAACCAAGTAGAAGACTGGTAGTTGCGGTGGGGTCGCCAGGGAGCACAGGTCGCCACCACTGGAGGAGCTGGGAGGCTCGTGGCGCGGAGCCTGCTTCTGCGCAGGGCCTCCCGGGTCGCTCTTCTTCCCAGCCCCAGGACAGCTGGGCTCCGTGGGCCCCGCGGCGGCCCGGCGATGGTAGCTCCAGGGCCTGTCCGTTTAGTGTGTGTCGTGACTCCCCGCGAGCGTCGCTGGGTGAGTGGCCTGGAGAGCTCCCAGCGTGAACGGTTCGGGTCTAGACCGGGGGGCGTGTCACTAGTAAAGCCATTGGTAACAGAGTAGATCAGCCATGCATTGTCTGCCCTTCACAGCACAAAGGAGAGTTCTCATCGGTGCACGACAGACTGAAGACCGCTGGAAGCCACCCGACCGGGAATCTGTCGGAGCCAAAGCACAGGACAAGGTCAGCGTGTGGCCAGAGGCGGCACGGAGAGCGCACGATGGAGCGGGGCGCCACATCACCCTGGACCCCTCTGGACAGCGCCTGGCTGCGCAGAGGACTTCTGCGGCCAGGACCTACGCCGAGCAGACCAAGGGACAGAAGAGGCCATGGAAGAAGAGGCATGCAGGCAAGGAGGCTGCAACCCCGATCTGCGTCCCTTCCTGGGAGGGACTGGGTGCTGAGAACAGGCTCCCAGTAAGACACAAGAAGCAGTTCTGGCTGACACACTTCCAAGAGCACGCCGGTGTTAAAATGCAGCAGCACCGAATCCCTCGAAGCTCAAGCCCTGCTGAAGGAGCTGCTGGTGCCGTGCGGCCCGCGAGGGAGTGCGGCGCGGATGTCCAGCCATGCGCCGCCGGCAGGGGAGGGCACTGTGGCTGGGTGAGTTAATACAAGGAACAGCTGCGAGGACAAGATGGCTGGGCAGGGACCAAGTTTGGAAACACAAAATGAGGACAGAGATAGATGAGAAAGAGGATGACCAACAGCCAGGATGGGCAGAGACCACCAGGAGCCTGAACGCAGCAAGAGCCCGACACCAAGCAAGGCGCCCGCAGCCGAGCACAACAGACGCGTGCCCAGGAGCCGGGCGGAGGCGGGCAGGCCCCGGCGGGCAGCTGACCCCAGAAGAAGGACAAAGCAGAGAAGCCTCACCTACACCAGCCCCTGGCATGCAAGCCCAGCCGCCTTGGGCCTCAGCAGCTGGGGAGTGGCCACTCCCCCGGCCGCCCGGCCGGCCAGCGCTGCGAGCCGCACCGTGGGCACACTCACCCAGTGCTGCCTTCCGACGGAGACGAGCAGCTACTTGCCGTGGTGTTCGAAAGGAATGCTATTCTGAGGTGGGGAAAAGACAGCTGTTGGTAAGCATCCCGCCAGCTGGCCCTGCTGTGTTGGGCCTGCGTCCACATGTGCCAACAGGCGCTGCCCCACGCCCCGGCTGGCCGGCCTTCTCACAAGGCTCGAGAGCTCACTGGCTCCCGTGACTGGCTACCGCTCCCCTCCAGAATCAACACAGGCTCAGATGCCTGCCCGCTCGTGCTCAAGAGAAGCTGATGCCCGACAGGATGGCGCTGGCCCTGGGAGAGAGTCTCACAGCACCCCTGGGCAGCTGCAGGACGGAGCCCACGCGACTCGCCTCATTAATGGGAACACCGGTGGCTGACCTTAGTTTTGGGTAGAGTGTGAACTAAATGAGCTGGGCATGGCGACACATGCCTGTAAGCCCAGTACTTAGGAGGCTGAGACAGGAAGGACACAGGTTTGAGGGCAACCTCAGCAAGTGTTAAGACGCATCCACCTAGTCCGAAATTATAAAACAATAAAGTAAAACAGGAGCTGGGCATGGTGGCGCACACTTGCAATCCCAATACTTGGGAGGCTGAGATGGGGATTGAAGGTTTGTGGTCAGCCTCAGCTACTTAGGCGCTCTGCAACTTAGTGAGACCTTGTTTTAAAGAATAAAAATTAGGGCAGGGGGTATAGCTCGTAGGTAGAATGCCTCTGGGTTCCATTCTCAGGACCACAAAAAAAAAAAAAAAAAAAAAAAAAAAGGGGATGAGATTGGGATGTAGCTCAGAGATAGAATGCTCCTAGGTTCATCCCCAATACCCCCCCCCCCAAGGTAACTGAGCTGGGCATGGTGGTGAACGTTTGTAATCCCTGTACTTGGGAGGCTGAGACAGGAGGGGTTTGTGGCCAGCCTCAGTAAACGAGTGAGGCTCTCGGCAACTTAGTGAGACCCTGTTTAAAAAAAAAAAAAAAAAAAAAAAAAAAAAAAAAACTGGGCTGGAGGTATGGCTCAGAGGTAGAATGCCCCCAGGGTTTAATCCCCAGTACCACACCAAAAGAAGAGTAACCAGCAGTTTTATGGACTGGGTTGGATAGTTAAGTCTTTTTCCCAAGGAGGGAACTCCCCCCCCCCCCATTCACTGTCAAGCCCTGCAGGCCCGTTCCCTGCTGAAGGTGGAAGGGAAGGAGCGAGGAAGGGTAGGTGACCTGCAGGGACAGGGCACTGTGGCACCAGCACGTGCAGGTTTGCAGGCCCGGGCCCAGCCAGGGGTAGGAGGGACCGGGGAGTGCCGCACCTTCCTGACACCTTGCTGCACCTCCACAGGACACACCAGCCCCGAGAAAAGGGCTGACAGACAGCAGGACAGAAACCACAGTTGCGGAGGAGCTTGGCCAAGGGATGTGCGGCTGTCACGCCAAAGCCTGCGTGTTCAGTGCCTGCTCCTCAGCGCACCCTGACAGACACGTCCCTCCTTCTACCTGATCCCCAATTCTTTATAGGAGTGCGTGAGTGGTGGCTATAGAACTAGAGAGGTTCGAGCAGCACCACCTGCCTCCTTTGGCTTCAAAACCACCAGCGCGGGCACTTGGCTGAAGATCCAGAAAGATCTGGCCGAGGGCACAGCTTACGCTCGCTGGCGCTGGACAGAGGGCCTAGGTCCTTTCGGCACTGGAGAGGTGCGGGGACAATCTCACACGAGCAGCCTCCCAGGCACCCACTGCGCCAGAGGATAGCCAAGGTGCCTCCTCCGGAGGGCACGAGGGCGGCACGTGCTCCTCCAGTCTCCTGCAGTCCTTCCCGCATTCAAGCCATGATTCTCCACGTGGGGAAGAGACCAAGCAGGCAGAGGCAGACTCCCAGTCCTCAGCTCATGCAGAAGCAAGAACACTCCCTGGCACCTGGGGGCCATAATCCGATACAGGCTGGGGCCGGGCGACCAAGAAGAGGCCGCGGAGAGGCAGCCCGCGACGGCCTGGCCCTCCACTTCCCTCCACCAGCCCGCCTATGTCCCACTACCCTAACACAAAGGCCTTCCCCTTCCTCCGACTTCACCTGCCAAGCTGCTGGCGGGATGCCCCCACGCAGCCAGAGGCAGCAGACGGCCCCCCAGGCCAAGCCCTGCGGCTGATGTGGACACTAGTACCCACGGGACGCCGACCCGCCCGTTGCGTCCTGTGAGTGAACAGTGCTCCCATCTGCCTACTAAGGGACTCGTCCTCAGTGCGGAACACACCCTGGTGTCCCACAATTCAAACAATGTTTCCAACTCCCTGTCTTGCTGGTCTTTGAGAAATTACACAAAAGCAGCCCATTTCTAGTAAAATTACTAACAGCTTACAGACGTCTGCTAAGTTACGCACTAGGAGACGCCTGCCTCCTTGGTCCTGCCACCTGCACGCCTGGGCGGGGAGAGGCCCCAGGGTCCCATGCTTGCTCAGCCGCACACCCTACCTACTGCCCAGCTGGCCGCGGCTCGCCTGACCCCTCACCAGCTCTGTGGGGAGAGGACCTGGAGTGTACTCGGAGCAAAGAAACAACACATGGCCAATCGCTGCTGTGGTTTGTTGAAAGAGGCCCGTTAGAAAACGCAAAAGACCGGCAAGGAAGCCGAGAGGTGCCGAGGACAGAGTGGGGATGCTGGTGCTGGCCTCCGTGCCACGCCTGCTCCCACACCTCCCTCCCCAGAGGATAGGCAGGCTACAGCAGGCGGGGCCTCAGGCAGGCGGCCAGAGTCCCGCAGGAACCCTCCCTGTGCTCTGCTAAGGGCAGCTCTTAGCCAGCAAGAATGAGGGCAGAGTCCTGAGGGCCGCATGCCAATCGCCCCCACAAGAGGGGCAGGAGGCGTGTGTTCAGGCGGACGGGAAGGCGGGGGGTGGATGTCGCACCTGCTGTCACCCCGCAGCAGGGCTGCCGTCTGAAGCCCTAAGCAAGAAGCAACACAGAGCTCGCAGCCCAACTCCCCCCAGGTTAGCCACTCTTACGATGGGGCGGAGAGAGAGAAGTGAAGAGACCTTCCCACCCCCCCTTGGCCGTGCATGAGCTGGAAGCCGGTCGGCAGGGCAGGCAGCAGGCTTGGCGCCCACCTGTGGCGCATACCTGTGAGGTGGACATGCGAGAGGTGTCCTGTCGGCCTGTGAGGTCGGACGAGGAGACGTTGACTGGGGCCCCGCGGTGCAGCCGCATGCTCACTTTCCTTTCTCGCTCCATGCCCGACACGGGCCGAGGAGAGGTGTTGGCTAGGAGAGAGGGAGCAGCCACGCTGCTGTGGAGCCTCGGCTGCTTGGCCGAAGACCTGGCCACCCCGACACTCAGACGGGGACTGGCAGCCGGGCCCACCCACCAGCACCCAGGCTCAGCGCAGGACACTGACTGGCCCAGCCATCCGGTGCCGTGACTGAGGAGTGCGCAAAGGCTCTGGGCCAAGTGTGTGGCGAGAAGGAACCGTTGTGTAAGAAACCCACCCTAGTGATAGCTTTCAGGGACTCTCACAGACCCAGTCCTGTGAGAGGACATCTGTAAAGGTGCCGTCACCGGCTGACTCGGGCCCTCTACTTTCAGAACCCACCAACCAGTGTGCCTGGCATGGGCTCCTCAGGACGCCACACGGGTGGCCAGAGCGCCACCAAAATACAAGGCAGAAAGTGGGAGGGATGCTCACCTGTGTGTGAGGTAGGGGTCAGGGGTGTGGGGGGAGCCACTTCCTGGGTGCCCCGCAGGCGGCCGGAGGCCGTGGAAGGGAGGCCGCGGGTGGCTGGGTTCCGGGAGTGTCTCAATCGTTCCTCACGGTCCCGGCGTTCCCGCTCAGCGTCATCTGCAGCCCGGCTGGCACCCTGAGGAGGAGGGACATGGGTGAGAAGAGAACCAAGCCAGGCTGGGTAAAAGCAACCCAAGGCCCTGGGCATCCCCTGCACCACACTGTCCAAGCACAGCAGCAGAGCCAGACGACAACAGACTTCACACAGGTCGGGCCTACCCGGGGAGGGGCCCGAGCCCTTCCTAGTCTCCAGCCACAAAGTGCATTCGCTCCTGCCGTGGCGGGGTGAGAGCACCTGGGATCGACTCCTGCCCTGCAACTCTCTTCTGTGAACGGAGGACAGTGGCCAGGGGCGGCCCCCGGCCTCGGGAGGCCCCAGGGGAAGGCTGCTGGCAGCCATGCTGTGGGGGCCACCCCAATGCACAAGGACACCAGTGTTGAGCAGCTGAGCTGAGATCCCAGTGACACTATTTAATCACCAATGCTATCAGGCAGAAACCAGCCAGCGAAGGCCCACGCCATTCCCTGGTGCTGGTTCACCAGACCTAGCCACACCCACTAACTTCCGGGTGGCCTGTGGCTTACTGACCCTTGTGGCAGAGCTGAGGGATAGTGACCCTGGGAGCCACACGGGAAGGCGATTCTCATGTCCAGAAGCTGGGCAGTGCTGTCCTTTGAACCCATACCAGCAGAGGGCCCGGGGCTTGCAGGCTGGGGCCTCACCGGAGCCAGCCCACTCGCCCCACGCTCACTCTGGAACACAGAGAGTAGCCAGGAGGCCCAGCAGGTGGCCCTAGTTCACGTCCCAGCCCCAGCCTGTTTCTGCATCCATGAGCAAGCAGTTCTGCTCCTCCAACCACAGGATTTATTTACCATGTGCACAGGTGCTACTTCTAACTCAAACTACAGAAACAAATTCCTAATGAAAAATGACTCCGAATCCTCCAGAAGCTTCAATTCTGGCAGCAACGTCAAAGTAATTTCAAACAGTTGACCAGGGATGGACAGCCCAGAGACTCTAGGCCTTCCTGCCTGCACCTGTGGATTCTCACACATATCTTTTGGTGGAACTAAGAGACTGAAGCTTGGGGTGTTCTACCTCTGACCTACACCACCTGTCCTATTTTTTTCTTTATTTTGAAACAGGGTCGTGCTAAATTGTAGAGGGGCTAAGCTGCTGAGGCTAGCCACGAACCCCTTGTCTCAGCTTCCTAAGTACTAAGATTCCAAGCTGTGTGTGGTGTGCCACCACGCCCAGCTTCACACATACCTTTGATGACAGAGGAAAGCAAACGAAAAACTAGATTACGGGCTGAACTTGGACCAAACACCAGGCCTGCTGACCGCCAGCTCGCCTAATGCGCCTGGGGTGCATCTCGGGCCAAGACAGCTGTGTGAGCGGGAGGCAGTGCGGTCGGGGGAGATCACCAGACTTCCCGCCAGTGCGCCGCACCACAGCACCAGAGATGGCTGAATCCAAGAGCACTCAGGGTGGGTAACGGCAACTAAAACAACCTTTCCTCTTTTTTTTTTTTTTTTTTTTTTGTGGGTCTGGGGCTGGAATCCAGGGGTATTTGACCTCCGAGCTACACCCCCTGCCCAATTTTTTATTCTTTATTTTGAAACAGGGTCTCATTGAGTTGCAGAGGGCCTCACTAAGTAGCTGAGGCTGTCCGCCAACCGCAATCCTCCGGTCTCAGCCTCCAGAATGCTGGGATTATAAGCGCGCACCACCACGCCCGGCTCTTTTTTTTTTTTTTTTTTTTGAGGGTCTGGGGATAGAACCCGGGGCATTTGACCTCCAAGCTACATACACCCCTGCCCTATTTTTTTTTTTTAACTCTTTATTTTGAAACAGGGTCTAAGTTGCGGAAGGCCTCACTAAGTAGCTGAGGCTGTCTGCAAACCGTGATCCTCTGGTCTCAGCCTCCTGCAACCTTTCCTTTTTGGTATTATTTTTTATTCTTCATTCTGCAACAAGGTCTAAGTTGTGGAGGGCCTCACTCTGTAGCTGAGGCTAGCCGTGAACCCCTGTGATCCTCCTGTCTCAACCTCCCAAGCACTGGGATTATAAGCGTGCACCACCACGCCTGGCTCAGAATGGCCTTTTGACTACGGGGGACTTAGCACTCCGCAAGCCTCTGGCCCTGGCAGACCTGCACTGGGGGCTGGTTTCCGGCTGCCTGCTGTCCACACTCACAAACTCCACAGGCCCCTTTGCTTGCCTAAAGGCGTCTTGCGGCCCAGTCCTGAGCCACAGGGCAAAATCAAGGCAGCTGTGCTGGGCTTTCCCAACACTGTAAAACCCAAGCCCTGTACAGCCTAACTCTGCATGAGAGACCCAGGGGTGATAGCTGCCACCCTCTCGGACGGGACTGTGCCCATCCCATGCTCTGGGGCAGGACTGAGTGGGCAATGACACTCACAAACTTGAGCATGTTCCAGTCAAACACGTAGTCGTAGGAGAAGCCCTGGCGATGGAAGAGATTCCTGAAGAGCTGCCTCAGATAGGAGTAGTCAGGCTTGTCGTCAAAGCGCAAGGAGCGGCAGAAATTCAGGTACGTGGCAAATTCAGCTGTAACACAAGATAACAAGCGGTCCTGAACACGACCCGGATGGTGCCTCTCCCCTGCCTTGGCTCTACCCAAGGAGGCTGTGAAAGGCAAAGGCCCAGCTGCGGTTACTTCCTTAGCCTCTAGGCCTTGGGAAAGAATAGTCAAATTTCAAAGCTAGGCTTGTGACCGGGTCCATGCCTGCAGCCCCACCACTAGGCAGACTAAGAGAGCAGGACTGAAGTTCGAGGACAGCCTTGGTGACTAAAGAGACTGCTTCAAAATAAAACGGAGCTGGGGGTGTAGTTAAGAGGTAGAATGCCCCTGGGTTCAGGGTGTAGTTAAGAGGTAGAATGCCCCTGGGTTCAATCCCCAGCCCCCACGCGTGCGCGCACACCCCACTGGAGTGGAGATGTAGCCGGCAGCAGAACACTTGCCTAGCAACTGGGCTCATCTCAGAACCACCACGGACACAACAAAACTCAGTACCACAGAGCACAACTCATCTAGGGCATTTCCCCAAAGGCAGTGCCACAGAACCCAGGAGAAGCTGCGGGAGTACGGCTCGGAGGTCGAAGGGGACTAGGGCCGCACAGCAGGGCCAGTCCTAGGGGCAGTGTGCCGCTGGGCCGCTCCCCGTCCTGACTCGCAGGGTGCCCTGAGGCGCATCCGACCTCTTCTCTTCTCTTCTGGCCTCACTGTGCCCTCCACACCACAGGCTCTTGGTGTGTCAGGAAGATGGGAGGGCCCAGGTCACCCTGACACAGAGGTGCCCCTCCTGCCACCCCGCTGCAGAGGCCGGGGGAGGCGCCGGCAGAGCGGGACTCACAAGGGTAGCCTTTGCACAGCACCTCGATGGGAGTGGACATCTTCTTCTCACTGATCCTCTCATACTTCTGCCTCTTGGTGGCAGCCTTCAGCCCCTGCCAGGGGAGAGAGCCCAGGTTGAAGTACATCAGCACGTACCCCAGAGACTCCAAGTCGTCCCTTCGAGATTGTTCTGAAAGGAAAGGGAAACGGATGAAGGGCGGCATACGAGCGCACATATAAAGCAAAGATGCAGCAAACATGATGAGAGACATTTAAAAACGACAGGAAAATGTATCTGGGCTGCTCTTCACCAGAATGGCCATTCACCACTGCTCAGGAAGCCACCAGCGAGCAGCACCAACACCCTGGCTGCCAGAGCCAGCCTTGCTGCCCCAACATTCTGGAACACCGGGACGAGGCCTGCGGGCCTATGGGCTCCGAGCACCACACACGCTTACAGCTGCCAGGTCACCCCGGAGCGGGCGCTCCCTAAGCCGAGCGCTATCGGCCCGCACCCCACGCCCGGGGCTCACCGATGCCGAGGTGCGTGTTGATGGAGGCGTACCGCGCCGTCCCGGTGAGGTTCTTGTTCTCTCTGTAGGGGATGTGCTGGTGGGTCCTCGCATCCCGGTACTTCTTGGCCAGCCCAAAGTCGATGATGTAAACCAGGTTGCCCTTCTTCCCCAGCCCCATGAGAAAGTTATCTGGCTTCACATCGCGGTGGATAAAGTTCTTTGAATGAATGTACTCGATACGACTAATCTACAAGCAGAGAAGCAATCGCAGGAGGTTAAATTCCAGAGCAGCGCCCTCAGAAAAGGACCCTGGCTCTGCGGAGCAGAGTGACTGAACAGCGGGGAAGGCTGGGTCTCCAGGGACCTTCCGCTCCCCTACCCACCCAAGGCCTGGCTGGGCGCGCTCAGCCCGTTCCACGCGGCTGGACAGACAGACTGAGGTTGTAGCAGCCTACTAGACAACCATCTCCAACAGCCACTCTGCACAGGCTCCACACACGCATCTGCTCAACTGCACTGGATTTGGGGGAACCCACGGTGGGACAGAGAAGTGTGAACAAATTCAGGAGTGGCAGCCAGGCCTCCGAACCCATTACCCGCCATTATCTAGCAGCTAAGGTTGAACAAATCCCCACGTCCCGCGGTGCGTTAACAGGCGTTGGTAGGCAAACAGCGGCCAACACTAGCGCGTGTACCCCGGCCCCAGCGTGGCACATCAGAGAAGGAATGCTCACCATCTGGTCCGCAAGCAGTAGCACAGTTTTGAGACTGAACTTCCGGGAGCAGAAGTTGAAGAGGTCTTCCAGGCTGGGCCCCAGCAGCTCCATCACCATGACGTTGTAGTCCCCTTCGGCCCCGCACCATCTGATGGTGGGGATGCCCACTGCCGCAAACCAGAGAGAACGCCTCAGCCCCCGCGGCCTGGCACCACGCCCTGCACGGGGAGCACGGCGGGCGGAGACCTCACACAGCTGCCCTCAAGGACCCCACGCAGACCAGACGAGGCTGCGCGCCAGCAGACAGTGGCGAACAGCAGGAGTGACCAGCCTACTTGGCCACACTGACTCCAAAGGCAGGGAGTGCCGTGCAGGAGGCAAGGGCGTGGAGACCGGCCTAGGCAGGAGGACAGGGGCCGGCCGGCCGGGGGCCACAGCTGCCCAGGAGAGGCGCCTGACCAAAAGGCTGAGAAGGAAGGCCGTGTGCAAAGGAAAGCCTTCCGAACTCTGGTGTGGATAAGAAAGTGCAACGCAAACTACTGGGGATTCACACGGCAACCAGGCTTCCAACAGACAAGGAAGACAGGAGCCCCGACAGGACAGACTACTCCAGAACCCCAACGAGGGAGGGCAATGAGAGAGGCCTCCAAGATGCAGATCTGAAGACAAATCAACACTAGCCATCCATTTCTGAAAACAACGGGCCAAAGACCAGACACTTCACCAGAGAGCACACAGGAATAGCCGACAGTCCCGTGGGGCGCTCAGGGAAGGGTGGCTCCCATGTGCTCACGACGGGGCGAAGGACGCCATGACGGGCTCCCTGGGGAGCCAAAGCACAAAGGTGGCAGCAACAGGTGGGTTCAAAGCGCTCCGCGGAGCACACCGCCCTTCTCTGCCCACCAGGGCGCGTGATCCGAAGAGCGCCCATGCACCCGACCCTCCTGGCCGGCTCCACCCCAGCTTTGGGCACGAGCCCGTGGCCGCTAGGTACTTCCACAGCAAATGCTAAGCGTTAAGCCGGCCTTATTAAGTCCTGAGGTCAACAGGGAGGTCTGTTTATAAAAACTTTCAAAGCAGGCATAGTGGCATATGCCTGTAATCCTAGTAACTTAGGAGGCTGTGGCAAAATAAGAAACTAAAGGGCTTCGTGGGAGCTGGGCGTGGTGGCACACGCCTGTAATCCCAGCACTTGGGAGACAGAAGGACGGAAGTTCGAAGCAAGCCTTGGCAATTTAGTGAGGCTCTGGGCAACTTAGCAAGACCCTGTTTCCAAATAAAAATAAGAGGACTGAGAGTTTAGCTCAGAGGTAGAATGTCCTTGGATTCAATCCCCAGCATCACAAATACACAAAAAATTCAGACTGAGGGTGTAGCTCAGAGGTAGAATGCTCCTAGGTTCAGTACTCCATACCACTAAACAAGTAAAAAAGCAAGTAAACCGGGCTTCCTGGAGCTCGGGGCGGTGCCTGCGACCCCAGCACTCGGAGGGCCGTGACAAGAAGGTGGCATTAGCAATTTGGGGAGGCCTCCTCAACTCAGTGAGACCCTGTTCTAAGAAAAGGGCTGGGGTGTAGCTCAGAAGTAGGAAGCCCCTGGGTCCAAATCGCTCACAAAGACAAGACAAAATGCAACCGGGGTTTATATGCGTGTGTGGAATCCATAACCCAGCTGTGCTGTCACACAAACTCCCAGTACTTGGGAGGCTGAAAGAAGAGGACTGCAGGTTCAAGGCCAGCCTCCAAAGCACTATGTGTAGGTGGGGAAGGTCGGTGTGAGAGTGGTTCTACCCCAGTACTGGAGGGGAAAATTAACGATCCACAAATAGACGGTATTCTACATTTTACATGACACCACTGTAAGCTACAGAACGCAACGACTGAGGCCCAGAGCCCAACACAGAGCTAGAGGACCACAACACAACAGCATCCGCACTGCAGCCACGTCAGCTCAGCTGTGTTCTCCAGGGAGCCCCGCCCAGGCAGGCTGAGCACGCCGCACCCCGCGGGAGAGAACTAGCACTCCAACAGCGCCCACAGCGCTAGTCTCCACGCATCTGCCTGGCTTAGTCTGCTCTTCCTATTATGAAAGTCCTCAAGCCAGGCAGGGTGGGCTCCGATCCCAGTACTTGGGAGGCTGAGACAGAAGGATCTCAGGATCCCAGCCAGCCTCAAAAACTTAGCAAGACTGTTTCAAAATAAAAACATAAAATGAGGTTAAGGGTGTAGCTCAGAGGTACAATGCCTCTGGGTTCTATGCCCCGTAACAAAAAGAAAGAAAAAGAAAGAAAAGGGCGTGGTGGCGCACGCTTGTAATCCCCGCGCTTGTAATCCCCGCGCTTGGGAGGCTGAGACAGGAGCATCGCACAGGTTCAAAGCCGCCTCAGCTACTTAGTGAGACCCTGTTTCCAAGTAAAATATAAAAGAGGTCTGGGAGTGTAGCCCACAGGTAAAAAAGCCCCAAGGTCCATCACCAGTACCACCAAAAGAAAAAAGAAAAAAAAAAGAGAAAGATCTTCCCCATGTTCTCTACTAAAATCTCTTAATTTTCTTATTTCTTGCCTACCCTCGTTTTAGTTTTGTGGAACTGGGATTGAACGCAGTGGATTCTACCTCTCAGCTACACCCCAAGCCCGATTTAATTCTTTAAATGGTCTCACTATGCTGCAGATGGTCTCACTGTATTGCTGAGGCTGGCCGTGGGCCTGCGATCCTGATCAGCCTCCTAAGTACAGGATGGCAAGTTTGCACCACCATGCCCAGCTTATTCTTGCCTATCTAAAGAATTTTTTTTTCCATATTGGGGATGGAACTCAGAGGCATTCTACCTCCGACCAGCCTGATTTATTATTCTTTATTTTTATTATTATTATTATTTTTTTTTTTTGTGGTACTGGGGGTGGAACCCAGAGGCTTTCTACCTCCAGGCTATACTCCCAGACCCATTTTTTACATTTTATTTGGAAACAGGGTCTCACTAAGTTGCTGAGAGCCTCACTCAGTAGCTGAGGCTGGCTTCGAACCTGTGCGATCCTCCTGTCTCAGCCTCCTAAGCGCGGGGATTACAAGCGTGCACCACCACGCCCGGCTATTCTTTATTTTTAAAGTGGGTCTAAGTTGCAGAAGGTCTCACTACATAGCTGAGGCTGGCCGTGAATTGTGATCATCTTGTCTCAGCCTCCAAGGTACTGGGATTACAAGTGTGTGCCACCACATCCAGCTTAAAGATTCTTGATATCACATTGATTCCTTTTTTTTTTTTTTTTTTTTTGCTAATTTTATCTACAAACTACACCCTCAGCCCTTTTTATTTCATTTCGTAACAGGGTTTTGCTAGTGAAGCAATGTTTCAAAATTAAAAAATAAGACTGGGGGTGTATCTCAGAGGTACAATGCCTCTGGGTTCAAACTCTAGTACCACACAAAAAAAATACCTTTTATAACAGATTATTGTTGATATAACAATGAATTGACCACATACTTTGGGTTTAGGGTTTACTAAATATGAAATTATATCATCTGTGTTGGGTCAAAAATTCACAGTAATTTAGTAAAGCTCTGCTTAAAAAAAAAAAAAAGTTGCTGGGGCAACTTTTTACACAGGCTTGTAATCCCAGCATTTGAGAGGCTGAGACAGGAGGATCACAGTTCAAGGACAACCTCAGCTACTTAATGAGACTGTTTCAAAATAAAGAATAAAAAAATAGGCCTGGGGGCATAGTTCAGGGGTAGAATGCTCCTGGGTTCTACTCCCAGTACCCCCCCCCACACACACACACACAAGTTAAAGAATACATGCACTATGACTACTATGTAATATTCAAAACTATAGCTTTAGCTGGGTGCAGTGGTCTCTGCCTATAACCTCAGTACCTGGGAGCTGGGAAGCTGAGACAGGGGTATTGCAGGTTGGAGACCAGCCTCAGTAACTTAGTGAGACCCTTGTTTCAAAATAAACTATATAAAATAGGGTTGGGGGTAGAATGCCTGAGTTCAACCTTCAGTACCAAACCAAGCCACAACTTCAGCTATTTAGAGACCATGCAGAGCTCGGACTAACATTCCACTCACAGCCGCAGGCGCACTGGGTGGCAAGCCATCTCTTTACAAGGTGACCAGGTGATAACAGTGTTATCCCAGGGCATTAAGAGATAGCTTAAAACACAGGAGCCAGGCAGGCGTGGTGGTACACAGGGTGCAATCCCAATACTTGGGAGGTTGAGACAGGACAATCAATGGTTCAAAGCCAGCCATGGCAATTTAGCAAGGCTCTCAGCAACCTCGTAAGACCTATTTCCAAATAAATAAAATCAGGTTAGGAGTATAGCTTGGAGGTAGAATGTCTCTGGATTCATCCCCAGTAACAAAAACAAAACAAAAAAGATAGTAAAAGTTGGGTGCGGTGGAACATGCTTAAATCCTAGCATTTGGGAGGCTGAGTCAGGAGGATCATAGTCTGAGTAGCCTCAGCTACTTAGTGAGGTCCTTTGCAACTCAGTAAGACCCTGTTTCAAAATAAAAAATAAAAATAGGGCTGGGGGTGTAGCTCAGAGGTAGAATGCCCTTGGGCTCCATCCCTAGTACCACCAAATAAATAAGTAAATAAATAGAAAATAGGGCTAGGGCTAGGGGTGTAGCACAGAGGTAGAATGCTCTTGGGTTCAACCCCCAACACCACAAAAAAATCAAAGAAAGAAAGGCACACAACATGCTAAGAGCAGAGGGCTCTTAGCTCTCGGGGCTCCCTGGCCAGAGAGGACGCAAGGTTTCTGTGCAGTGCGCACCCTTAGCTCACTGTCAGCGAACCAACTGGTGCTGAGCCCAGAAACAAGCAGCCATGACACTAGTCAGGAGATGAAGAACCTCCTATCCACAAGAAGAAATGTTACTCTCTGTGGTGCACGCTTGGAATCCCCGCGCTTGGGAGGCTGAGACAGGAGGATCGCACAGGTTCAAAGCCAGCCTCAGCTACTTAGTGAGGCTCTCAGCAACTTAGTGAGACCCTGTTTCCAAATAAAGTATAAAAAAGGTCTGGGAGTATAGCCCGGAGGTAGAAAGCCTTTGGGTTCCACCCCCAGTACAGAAAGAAAGGAAAGAAAGAAAGAAAGAAAGAAAGAAAGTCTCTGAAACTGGACATCTCACACCAGCAAAACCCAGAATCTAGAATGGATCTTAAGCCGGGTGTGGTGACACCCTCTGGCAATCCCAGTACTTGGGAGGCTGAGACGAGGCAGGTTCACTGCCAGCTTCAGCTATTTAATTAAGTGAGGCCCTCCGCAACTCAGTGAGACCCTGCTTCAAAGTAAAGAATAAAAAATAGCAGGAGGCTGACACTGAAGGATCGTGGTTCGCAGACAGCCTCAGCTACTTAGTGAGGGCCTCTGCAACTTAATGAGACCCTGTTTCAAAACAAAGAATAAAAAATAGTCGGGCGTGATGGGTACGCTTGTAATCCCCGCGCTTGGGAGGTGGAGACAGGAGGATCACGCAGGTTCGAAGTCAGCCGCGCTGGCTTAAGAAAGCCTGTTTCCAAATAAAAAAAGTATAAAATAAGTTTAGGAGTGTAGCCCAGAGGTAGAAGGGCTTATTAGGGCAGGAGGTGTAGCTCGGTGGTCGAATGCCCCTGGGTTCCATCCCCAGACCCACAACAAAACAAAAACCAAAGGAAAGAAGCTGAGCAGGGCAGAGCACGCTTGTAACCCCAGAACCTGGGAGGCTGAGGCAAGAGGATTGCAGGTTCGAGGCCAGCCACTTCAACTTGGCAAGACCCTCTTCCAAAATAAACTATGAAATGTTCCTAAACAATGTTATTCGATTTTTTAAAAAACCCATAGAGGCCGGGCGTGGTGGCGCACGCTTGTAATCCCCGCGCTTGGGAGGCGGAGACAGAAGGATCGCGCAGGTTCGAAGTAGCCGCACTGGCTTACGAGACCCTGTTTCAAAAAATTAAAAAAAAAAAAAAGGTCTGGGAGTGTAGCCCAGAGGTAGAGGCTTCCAGGAACCCCAGTACCACAAAAAACAAAACAAAACAAAACAAAAAAACCCCATAGATTTCTTTTGAGATGACAGATACAAACTGAAAAACAGCGGAAGCTCAGCAGTACAGCACTTGACTGCATGGATTTAGGCCCAGGGTTCCACTCTCACCACTGGAAAACAGAAAGTGAGTGAGAAAGAACCAACCCTGGAAGCCACGCGGTGGCGTACGCCTGTAATCCTTGCACTTGGGAGGCGGAGACAGGAGGATCAGAGACAGGAAGACCCCAGTTTCAAAGACAGCCCCAGCAAGTAGTGAGGCTCTGCCGGGCGTGGTGACGCATGCGTGTAATCCCAAACTTGGGAGGCGGTGACAGGAGGATCGCACAGGTTTGAAGCTAGCCGCGCTGGCTTAAGAGACCCAGTTTCCAAAAATAAAAAAGTATAAAATAGGTCTGGGAGTGTAGCCTGGAGGTAGAAGGGCTTCCAGGAACCCCAGTACCACAAAAAAAAAAAAAAAAAAAAAAAAAAAAAAAAAGTAGTGAGGCTCTCATCAAACTAGCAAGACCCTGTTTCAAAAGAAAAATAAAAATAGGGGTAAGGGTATGGCTTGGAGGTAGAATGTCCCCATGTTCCATCCCTATCACACACAAACAACCCTGGAAAACAGAAATGGATGTGCAAGGGTCAGCAGAGACGGACTGGGGGCTGTACAACCACAAGGTTGCCAGGGTCTAGGGCCCCGCTCAGGAGGGTGAGGGCATGGGCATCCACTCCAACACGACACTTCACATGTCAGATACATGGCATGTGAAGAACATGCATGCACTCTCGCCGGGGCTCCACACAGAGTCCCCACTCTTGCCAGACGTGAAGCAGGCCTGTGATTTCAGGATTGGGAGGCGGAGACAGGAGGACTGTATGATGAGGGACAGCCTCAGCTGCTTGGTTGAGACCTTGTTTCAAAATAAAAAAATAAAAAGGGCTGGGGGTGAGCCAGGCATGGTGGGGCACACTTGTAATCCCAGCATTCGGGAGGCTGAGACCAGCTGAGACCAGAGGATCGTGGTTCGCGGACAGCCTCAGCTACTTTGTGAGGCTCTCTGCAACTCAGTGAGACCCAGTTTTAAAATAAAGAATCAAAAATCGGGCAAGGGGTGTAGCTCAGAGGTCCAATGCCTCTTGGGTTCCATCCCCAGACTTGCAAAAAAAAAAAAAAAAAAAAAAAAAAAAATTTTAAAAAGGCTGGGGGTGTAACTCAGAGGTAGAATGCCCCTGGTTCAATCCCTAGTACCAAAAAAAAAAAAAAAAGAAAAGAAAAGAAAAGAAGACTTCTTTATCCTGTATCTGCTAATTCAGTTTAATATAGTTTAGACTTCACTCAACAAACATTACCAAAATTGTGTACTGTTTCTCTAAACGTGTTCATTTTGTGGTACTGGGGATGAAACCCAGGGGCATTCTACCCCCAAACCTATTTTTTATTCATTATTTTGAAACAGGGTCTCACTGGGTTGCAGAGGGCCTCACTAGCAGAGGTAAGCCACAAACCTGCGATCCTCCTGTCTCCGCCTCCCAAGTACTAGGACTACAAGCGTGCACCACCAGGCCCAGCTAAACACGTGTTCTCAGCCTGCAAACCTCCTGTCTCAGCCTGCCAAGTACTGAGATCACAGGCACGCACCACCAGGCCCGGCTTAATCACTGTTTCTTTTGTTCGTGCTGGAGCTCAGGGCTCTTACACACACTAGGCAAGCACTCTACCGCCATGCTGCTACACCGAGCTCTTGTTTTGAGAAAGGGCTGCCTGCCTCAGCCTCCCAAGAGCTTGGATTGCTTTTGTGCCACTGTGCAGCTGTAAAAATGGTTTTGAGAACAAACCATTAGGGTCTCCACCAAGTATGCAACAGAAGGAAACCCTGACCCACAGCTGGGGACCGGCCCTAAGGGCCAGGTGGGAAGGCCCATCTCTGGGCTTCTGTCTGGAGTCGAGAGTTCTCTAGGGACACCGACAGGCGCAGGGAGCAAGCGATTCCTCCCACTGCGCACAGGTCAAAGCAAGAGGCAACACTGCCTGCCAGGGGCAGCTGGCCACGCTCAGGACGTCTCTCCACAACGGAGGGAGGGCGCTATGCCGCCCTGCAGCGCAGCGTGCTGGGGTATGAGACCTGCTCTGACCTGAACACTACCTGGCCAGCTGCTCTGGGGGCTGTTTTTCTCCCCCACTCAAGGACCGCCAGCGCGCATGTTCACATGGACACGTCACTCCTCACACGTTTCTTAAGCCTGTGGGCTTTATGGACTCCCAGCAAAGACGATCCGACACCACCCTTTTCTGTTACCTAAAGCTAATCACAAGTCCACTGAGGCCGAGAGGGCCGCCAGGGCGCAGGCACCTGGGCCTCCTGAGACAACAGTGGGGGGGAAGGGGGGGTCATCAATTTTCATGCCCATGGCCGCCTCTAGCCACACAAAGCCCAGGCGGGCACAGTGGGCATCGTTCTCTAAGATGGACGATCTCTCTCCCGTTCCACTGAGACTATTGTGAAGTCCAGAGAACCCTGAAAGTAAGATCAAGACGGGCAACCCTGGTTCCAGAGCTGGCACACCAACTGGCCTCAGGCCCCCCAAGCCTGTAGACGAGATTTCCCGGAACTCCAAGAGTGGCGACTTGCAGAGTGTCTGAAGCTACCAAGTTCAAAACCCTTGTTCTATCCAAGAAAAAACTGGCCAGAGAGAATTCAGGTTCCCAGCAGAGAACATACGCAAGGACCAGTCCCAGGAGGGCACAGGGGAAGTGTGGCATCCTGGACAGTTGTCGAGGCTGCTGCAACCCTGCCATCCTCCTGTCTGAGCCTCTTAAGTACTGGGAATTCAAGTGTGCGCCAGGCTCTGAATAAAGCCACGAAGCCTTGGCGGGGGTGGACAGCCCTCCCCCAGACACACCCAGGGACCTCGGTTTGCAGCACTTTTCCTATTAAGACCTTGGCCTTTCCCAACAGGTAGAGAACATACCTCCTCCCTGCATCATTTTGTAGATTTTGCTCTCAATGTGGAGCTGAGGGTGTTTGGTTTTGACACATTCAAGCTTGATGGCAACTTCTTCTCCTGCAGCAATGTCCGTACCTTTGCAAAGAAAGAAAACACACACTCGTCATTTGAAGCCCACCACGCAGGCCGACAGCAGGCTTGCTGTAGAAATGAGCACTACCTGTACTTTCCAAGAAAGACCCAACGACGGACGCTTGCTATCCTGAGGCGGCGTCCTGGTGACAAATGTCTGTCACCCAATGTAGAGAAAGTGCTTGGCCTTCCATCAGCCACCTCTGCGGTGCCCGTCAGGGTCAGTCGCCAGAGCCACCAGGCCCGCCCTCTCTGATCCAGGCCGTCCTGAGCCCTGTCGGCTGGCCCCAGCACTCACTCCACCCCAAGCCCCACCACGGAAGGATTCTCTGTGCTTCCCTACTAGGTCTTTGGGAGAGTCTGAGTCTCTGGAGAGGGGCTGGGTTTTGGCCAAACCTCCACAGCCTCAAGCCAGCCAGGCGGAGCACCCACCCCACCTGCCCTTCAGCAGCCACACAGCTGCAGAGCCAGCTCCAGCCAAAGACCCTCTATCTGGCCATGGAAGGCCCCGCTCCCCTTCCTGGAGACCCCAGGCTAGAAGAGTGGGCCCTTCTCCCAGGGCTCCGCTGGGCACACGCCTTTCTTTGGTTGTGGCTAATACCGCGCTAGTTCCCAGGAGGCACTGGAGGGGTGGGCTTGGCATCTGTTTCCCACGGGGCTAAGGGGATGGATAGGTTGACGGTCACGTAGCACTGAGAGCCCCAGGTGAAAGGCAGAGCAAAGCCAGAGCATTAGGACAAGCCCACTGCTGCGTCCGCCCTGTCCAGGGCACACCCACCAACACGGGAGCCACACCGCCACCCAGATGTCCGCCCGACACAGCCATGGCTGGCACTGCAGATCCACAGGACTGACCCAGCTCATCACTGCCACTGCCCGTCCAAGGTGTAAGAACTTCACACACCTCCACAGGCAGCTCCGGGCCCTCAACCAGGCCATCCATCTAACTTCCTACCCCATCAGAAGACAAATGACTTCATCAAGTATACCCTGCAGACGAAGAATGGCCTCTACGTCCTCCTGAGGACCTGGACTGAGCTCGACTCGCCAGCGGGGAGGGACCTGACTCATCTCACTGGCTATGCCACAGACTCCCTGCGCCCAAAGCAGCTTCTGGGGACCGCACTGCCATCCTCGCCAGCTGGCAGGTCCAGCGACAAGATAGCCTGGGCCAGCCAGCCTACAGGACCATATCTTCAAGAAGCCAGAGAGCACCTCCAGCCTCACTATTCAGGGGCCACTACGGCGCATGTCTAACAGTCACCCCTGCAATACTGACAGGCTTGGAGAGAAAAACCGCTGGCAACGCTGGCACATGAGATGAACGACATCCTGCCCTCCTGGAGGACGAGCCAGGAAGGCGGCCTCACGTCCGATAACCAGCTAGAGGGACAGCTGGACACAAGCTGCAATGTGTGCGGACAGCACGCTCTGGGGTCTCGTCACTGATCAGGTGGAAGGATCAGGCACACAGCTCCTGCGCAGACCCACTGCTCTCTAGCCCCGCCTCCTCGCCTGGCACTGTCCAAGCCCCACTAGCAATGCCGCTCCAAGCCCAGTCCTCACACTCACCAACCCACAAGGGGAAATACAGGACAAGCAACTCTGACAGCAATTTGGCATGGCCCCAACACCTCTATCTTACTGTCTCAAAGTTGTGGTCTGAGTCAGGCGTGGTGGCGCCTACTTGTAATCCCAGCATTTTGAAGGCCGAAACAGGAGGATCGTGGTTCGAGGACAGCCCCAGCTAGTGAGACCCCTTGCATCACAGTAAGGCCCTGTTTCAAAACAAAGAATAAAAAAATAGGGCTGGGGGTGTAGCTCGGAGGTAGAATGCCCCTGGGTTTCATCCTCAGTATTGCAAAAATTAAAAATAATAATTAATAAAATATTTTTTTAAAAGGACCAGAGCTGGGCATGGTGGCGCACACTTGTGATCCCAGCATTCAGGAGGCTGAGACCAGAGGATCAGAGGATCGTGGTTCGCGGACAACCTCAGCGACTTAGTGAGGCCCTCTGCAACTTAGTGAGACCCTGTTTCAAATTAAAAAGAATAAAAAATAGGGCAGGGGGTGTAGCCCGGAGGTCAAATGTCCCTGGGTTCCATCCCCATACCCAGAAGAAAAAAAAAAGGACCAGGATTGTGGCCCTCAAACACAATGCCCTTGGGCATGCCCCTTCCCCACCGAGACCTACAACAGATTGGAAACTACAACAAGTCTGAGAAGTGTTACTAGAAGACACAGGTTTTTGAAATACTCTCCAGAGCCGGGTATGGTGGCACACACTTGTAAACCCAGCATTTGGGAGGCTGAGACCGGAGGATCGTGGTTGGCGGACAGCCTCAGCTACTAAGTGAGGCCCTCTGCAACTCAGTGAGACCCGGTTTCAAAATAAAGAATAAAAAGTAGGGCAGGAGGTGTAGCTCGGAGGTCGAATGCCCCTGGGTTCCATCCCCAGACCCTTAAAAAAAAAAAAAAAAAAAAAAAAACACTCTCCAGAACCAAGGATTACAGATTGAGACAAGTCCAACCAGGCGACAAGCCAACGTTTGCTCAGGTTCTGCGCTTAGGCCTCAGGCCGTGCATCACCCAAACCACCTCAAAGCTTCCGTGTTGCTCAACCACCCTGGTCTGAGCAGGACAGGACCCCTTGTCAGGCAGAGGGTAAGGGTAACAAAATTATTTCCTTCAGGAGAAGCTGGAGAATTACATGAACCTAGCCCAGAGCATCACCCTGTCCTGGGAGGGAGGGAACTCTGAATTACCAGGCTGGTTGCTGGTAATTCCTACAGAGAACTGTCAACAGGGAACCACCCTGGATAGAAGGGCAAAGGTCAGGCCTCGAGGAAACAGTGGGCAAGGTGGTATGAAGCTCTCACTGACCCTGACCCGTAGTATAAAGTCAGGTTGTAAAGACTGAGACAGGACTGAAGATTCAAGGCCAGCTCAAAAAAGAGCCAGGGCATGGTGACACACACTTGTAATCCCAGCATTTGGGAGGCTGAGACTAGAGGATCGCGGTTCGTGGACAGCCTCAGCTACTTAGTGAGACCCTCCATAACCTAGTGAGACCCTGTTTCAAAAAATAAAAATAGGGCAGGGGCTGTAGCTTGGAGGTCGAATGCCCCTGGGTTCCATCCCCAGACCCACAAAAAAGGAAAAACAAAAAACAAAAACAAAAACCAGGTTTGGTGGCACACACCCCAGCCCTTGGGAGGCTTCATAGGTTCAAAGCCAGCCTCAGCTAATTAGTGAGACTCAGCAAGTTAGTAAAACCTTGTTTCCAAATAAAGTATAAAAGCCCCTGGGTTCCACCCCCAGTACCACCAAAAAAACAAAGCCAGACGCTGTGGCGCACACCTGTAATCCCAATACCTGGGAAGCTGACAGGAGGCAGGTTCAAGGCCTTAGTTCAGCAACTTAGTGAGACCCTCGGCAACTTGGAAAGATGTTAAAAAAAAAAAAAGAGCCAGGCTGAGACAGGAGGATCACAGGTTCCAAGCCAGCCTCAGCCACTCAGCAAGGTCCTCAGCAACTTAGTGAGATCCTGTTTCCAAATAAGGAATAAAATCAGAATGAGGCTGTATAACTTGGAGGTATAATGCCTCCAAGTTCAATCACCAGTACCAAAAAATTAAATAAAAATAAAAATAAATAGAAGAGCTTGGGAGGCAGAATGCCTATGGGTGCAATCACAACAGTGCGAGAAAGACATGAAAACCTGAGATGAAGTTTTAGCTTCCAGAGGTGCCCCTGCACAACTGGGCACGGTGACCTCTGCTTGTCATTGCAGTACTTGGGGGGCTGAGCCTGGAGGGGCGCAGGTTTGTGGCCAGCCTCAGCTACACAGTGAGGGCCCCGGAACTTAGTGAGACCCTGCTTCCAAATAAAGAATAAAAACTAGGGCTGGAGGGTAGAATGCGCCTGGGTTCCATCCTCAGGGCTGGAAAAAAAAAAGATGCCCATGCACACGATGAAGTCCAACACACTGTCTACCCAGACAAACGGTGGGCAGAGGAGGCTGTGGGCAGAGCACAAAGGCCAACAGCACTCAAGAAAAAACCTCCCACAGGCACTGACCAGGCCCTACCCTGCTTTGGAGGTCAGAAGAGATGCGCTCAGGGCAGTGTGGCCATAGCCAGGCGTGGTGGCACACGCTGTACTGGGGGCTGAGTCAAGAGGATCGCAGGTTCACAGCCAGCCTTAGCTACCTAGTGAGGCCCTCTGCAACGAGACCCTGTTTCCAAATAAAGAATAAAAGATAGGTTTGGGGGTGTCGCTCGAAGGTAAAAGGCCCCTGGGATCCACCCCCAATACCGCAAAAAAAAAAAAAAAAAAAAAAAAAAAAAAAATTAAAAAAGAAAAAGTAAATATAAAATAACTCGGAGTAGGATGCCCCTGGGTTCAATCCCCAGTACACCCTCACACACAAAAGAACCCTTCGTTCTACCAGTTAGGTCCACAACCCTCCTGCTTGCTTCTAGAAGAGCAGTGAGGACAAGGGCAACCCCCACCCTGGAGGCACGCCACTCACACAGCCAGGCCTGCTCACACTGGGCTGGGGACACGCTAAGGTACTGGCTCGGCCAGTGACCTCCACCTGCCTGTGACCCTAGTGCCAAGAGGCAGCTCAGCAATTTAGTAAGAGACCCTGTGTACAAGTAGATAGGGCTGAGGGTATATAGTTCAGAGGTAGAATGCCCCAGGTTCAATCCCCAGCAGAGAGAGACAGACAGACAGACACAGACATAGATGAAGGTATGAGGATCCCAAGCTCCATGCCATCATGGCCAATTTAGAGACACCCTGTCTCAAAATAAATTTTATTTATTTATTTTGGTGGTACTGGGGATGGAACCGTTCTAACTCCGGGCTACACTACCAGAATTATTTATATATTTTTTTTATTTGGAAACAGGGTCTCTTTTGCCAGTGAGGCTGGCTTCAAACCTGTGTAATCCTCCTGTCTCCACCTCCCAAGCGCGGGGATTACAAGCGTGCGCCACCACGCCCGGCTCCCAACCTTTTAAATTTTATTTTGAGCTGGGCGTGGTGGTGCACGCTTGTAATCCCCACGCTTGGGAGGCTGAGACAGGAGGATCACGCAGGTTCAGCCTCAGCTACTTAGTGAAGCTCCTGGCAACTCAGTGAAACCCTGCTTCC
Source organism: Muscardinus avellanarius (assembly GCF_963383645.1). Taxonomy (NCBI): domain Eukaryota; kingdom Metazoa; phylum Chordata; class Mammalia; order Rodentia; family Gliridae; genus Muscardinus; species Muscardinus avellanarius. The sequence goes on from NC_137802.1 coordinate 74,177,123, forward strand.
AAATATAATATAAAATAGGTCTTAGGAGTGTGGTCCAGAGGTAGAAAGCCCCTGGGTTCCATTCCTGGTACCATAAAAAAAAGAAAAAGAAAAAAGGCTGAGGACAGCACATTGTGGTGGTTCTGTATGCTTACCATCCAAGTACTTGGGGGCTGAGACAGGAAGAGTGCAGGTTCAAGCCCAACTTCAACAACTTAGGAGACCTGTTTAAACGGGGAGGGAGGCATGGGCGGGAATGCAGGGCTCAGTGTCAGGGCGCCTGCCTGGCAGGCACAGGACCCTGGGTTTGATCCTCAATACTGGGGAGTGGGGGGCCTGGCTGGCTGTTTTCCAATGTTAAGTTTTTAAGTGGCATACTGCCAGCAAAAGTAAAAGACTGTTTTCTACTGCCGCAAAACCCCCATCACTTCCAAAGTGATGGGCTGATGGGAGAGGGAAGGGGCAGAGGCTGCCTTAAACCCACCTGCAGTGCCAGGACACACACCATGGCCCGAGTGAGTGGCGGCGCTGGCTGGGCCTGGACCATCCGGCTCAGGCTCAGCACACGCTCTCTGAAACAGGAGGCACCGGAGAGCCCGCCGCTGCTCCCTTGAACAGGCAGTCTTGGGGAAAGATGCGCATAACTGGGCAGGGCACCCATGCTGCCAGGGAAGGCACACCACGCGGGCATCCGCACCAATGCGGGTGGCTTCCCTCCTCCCAGCCCCAGACACCCGGGAGCACAAAGTCCAGGCAGAAACCCAGACTCCCAAGGGTCAGGCTCAAAGGAAGGCGGGACGCACTGGGGAAGTCGCCTTTCTGAGAAATACCAAAGTGGCAGCGGTTAGAAATGGTTTCAATTAAATGCCAACTAAAACACACATACACATAGACAAGACCCAATCCTCATATGTAAATCATCTGCCCTCTCTGACTCTGGTGGAACATGGCTCAGACCCGTCTTTCTACACATCTTACTCAAGCTAACACAACCATCTTATGTTTCAGTTCCTCCCGGGACAGGACGGACAGCAACGCGGACCAAGAGCAAATGCCTTGGGCAGGCTGGCGGACTAGTACGGGAGGCCGAGACAAGAGGGTTGCAGGCTAGAGGCCAGCCTCGGCAAATTAGTGAGCCCCTCAGCAACTGAGATCCTATTTCTTTTTCTTTGATTTTGTTTTGCAGTACTGGGGATGGAACCCAGTGGCATTCTACCTCCGAGCTACACCCCAAGCCCTATTTTTCAGTCTTTATTTTGAAGCAGGGTCTCACTGAGTTGGGAAGGGCCTAAGTAGTACCTGAGGCTGCCCACGAACCAAAATCCTCCTGTCTCAGCCTCCCAAATGCTGGGATTACAAGCATGAGCCACCACACCCAGCTCTAGATCCTATTTTAAAAAAAAGTAAAAAGAGCTGGGATTAGCTGGAGTGGTGGCGCAGGCTGTAATCCCAGCATTTGGGAGGCTGAGACAGGAAGACCGCAGGAACCGCCTCAGCTACTTAGGGAAGCCCTCTGCCAACTCAGTGAGACCTTGTTTCCAAATAAAGAATAAAAAATAGGGCTGGAGGGTAGCTTGGAGGTAGAATGCCCTGGGTTCCATCCTCAGTATTGAGGAGAAAAAAGAAAAAGAAAAAAAAAAAGGGGGGCTGGGGTTGTAGGCCGGAGGTAGAATGCTCCTGGGTTCAGTTCTCACTGCCAAAAAAGCAAGACCGCGGGTGCCCAGCCCCCAACAAGAAGTGGGAGCATGTTCCAGTGGATGGGTCACTTCCACCCCACAGCCTCGGTGATCCCTCGCAGACCCCTCAGGAAGAGGCTGGCCCAACAGGCCAAGTCCCACGACGCGCCCGGCACGGATGTCAAAGGACGCGGCATAAGTGAGCAGCGCTGCCCATGAAGCCCGCACCCTCCATGGGCGACGCTTACACCTCTGTAGATGGGCGGCACCACACCATCACCTGTCAGAATTGATCACCAGAAAGCTATCTGGCAAGGCCTTGGAGAAGTCTCCAAGTACCCAGCTTCTGATGCCTGCACAGGGTGACTAATGGACTGACTTATCAGTACAGCTCTTAGATCCTGAGGTTAAAACCTGTGCCAAAATCTATTGTTCTATAAATATGCCAAACGGCTCCCATTTACCCAGGACTCTTAACTACCAAAATACTGCCGAGAAGGCATCTGGCTAACTACTGGGTTATAAATATTTAAAATAGTGAAACCCAAGTGTCTGTGCAGCTCTGTCCTCAGCAGACCACTGTAAGCCCAAGCTCAAAGACATCATGGCATGCCATGGGGCTACCCTGTAGGTTAACAGAAAGCCAAAGTAGTCCTGAGTGCTGGGAAGGAAAAGGTGGGGAGCCTCCCACCTGGATCATGGAAAGGCAAAGCCCAAGGCCTGCAGACACCTGACCTCCGGTAGCCCCGACAGGCTGCCTTGCTCAGCAGAACATATATGTGTGTCCCCTCTGCGGGCACACTACTGCCAGGCTCCCCACGCTCAAGTTTAGGGGCTCGGATTAAATCACTCCTAAAACAACTCCATTAAGAAATGCCTAAAAACTTCATTTTACAATTCCCAACTGAGACAACCACCCAGGGTCTTCTAACATTTTTTTCAAGTCTACCTTGACAATTTTAACGGTGAAAAGGATAGCTCGTGAGAACTTCCCTGCCACTCCTCTTGCCTCCAATTTAACAGACTCCACAGTCACCCAAGTTCGATTCCTCGCGCCCAGGTACCAAGTACTCAGCTTGGACGCTCCGTGTGTAGTCGATGGCCATCCGGAGGCCCTGGCCAGCCTGGACCCTAGGTCTGGGGAGACCGCTTCTTTCTGTTTAGGACCAAGGTGGCAGCCGGAGGGTGGGTCGGTCAGCCGGTGCAAGCAGCCGGCACTTCCTCATTTCTGACCGGACACTCCCCGGCTCCACGCTGCATTCGGGGTGTTTTGACATTTCCCTCCACATGTGCGAGACAGAGAGTCAGTCTGGGGGTCGTGTGTGTGTGTGCTTGGGGGGCGCAACGCTGCGGAGCAGAGCCTAGCCTTTGTTTACTGCGGTGACCTTAGGCGGGGGAGGGAGCCGCCGCCCGGCCCCGGGGCCCAGGCCCTGCCCCCTCCGGCCCCTCCCCCAGGCGCGCCGCCCCTCCCCCAGGCCCGCTGCCCCCAGGCCCCCGGGCCCCCTCCCGGCCCCCGACCCCAAAGACCCAGCCCCAGCCCTGCCTCCCTCCCGGCCCCCGACCCCAAAGACCCAGTTCCAGGCCCCCGGGCCCCCTCCCGGCCCCCGACCCCAAAGACCCAGCCCCAGCCCTGCCTCCCTCCCGGCCCCCGACCCCAAAGACCCAGCCCCAGCCCTGCCTCCCTCCCGGCCCCGCCGACCCCAGCCCTCCGGGCGTCTGCCCCGCCCCGGGCGGCGCTCGCCCCGCGGCCGTTGGGCTGCGGGCTGCACGGCCCGCGCGGCCGGCCTCCCGGCGACCCCGCCTGCGGCCCCGCACTCGGGGCGCTCGGACCCGGCGCCGGCCCTCACCGAGATAGATGTCTCCGAAGGAGCCGCTGCCGATCTTGCGGCCCAGCCGGTACCTGTTCCCGACCCTCAGCTCCATGGCGGCGGCGCGGCTCGCTCCTGTCCGCCCGGCCGCTTCCTGGGTCTGCGCTCCGGGAGGCGGCGCCGCTGCTGCCGCTACTGCGGGTCCGGTCCGGCTCCGCCCCCCTCACGGCCCCGCTTTCACCATCGCTTTCCGGCCGCCCCGCCGCTCCCAGCGCCTCAATACGGGGCGGATGGGACAGTCCGAGCGCCGCCGCCGCTGCTCCGGCCCCTGCCGGCCCCGCTCGCCCTCTCCCCGCCGCGGATGGACTCGGATCTTCCGGGCCTAAAACCCCCTTCAGCTGCCTAAAGGAGCCGCCGCCATCGCGCTGTGACGTCACTTCCCCTAGCAACCGGAGGGGCGGGGCCACGGCGGCCGGGGCGGGGCCTGGCCGCCGGCCGGTGCCGCCGCGCACGCGCAGAGCCGTCTCCGTGCCCGGGCCGGTCCTCGCGCTGTCCACGCGCGGACTTGTCCTTAGCGCACGTAGGCTCCGCTTGGTCACGCTGGGCGTTTTGTTTGTTCCCGGTAGGTGTCGGGGAAGCTGGAGCTCCTGGGGACAGGCCCCAGGCGGAGGGGCCCCGGGCGGTACCTTTTCGCAGGGGGTAAGGGAGCTCCAGGCATGTCTCAGGTCACAGACGTGCAGGCCAGCCTGCAGGAGCTGCCGGCCCCTGGCCTTGGGACGCTGCAGGACGTCAGCACCTGTGGTCTTTGCCACTCCTCACGGCTAACTCGAGGGCGGAGCAGGAGCGCGCCTCCTGGCCCCCAGAGGCCGTGGAGTTCCTTGTGGAACCAGGGCTGCAGGAGTGACGCCTGGAAACCTGCCTGCCTTGAGTGCCGTCGGCCTGCAGACTGAGTCAACACTGCTATCTGATTTTTGTTGTATCTGAACATTCTTCCTGGCCAAGGCTAATAAGGATGTGGAAGTTCAGGTCGACGGCCAGCCTCAAACTGGGATGCACCCTCAGAGAAACCCCACGCAGGAGGCGTAGGGAAACCAAGAGGAGCGGCCTGCCCACTCGAGCTCCCCAGGCCTGTGCACAGGCCTAGGCTTTTCTCTGCACAAGTAGCGTAGGTGCAGCTAGCTGCCTGGTGCCCTCTCTCAGAGCTGTGGACTGGGAAGTGGAGCAAAGCAGCCCAGCCGGCCGAGCCCGCCCCAGGCAGCCGAGTGGGAGCCGGGCCTGGTTCTTGAGCGTTACCTGACAGTTCCTGGAGACAGGAGACAGCAGAAGGCCAACCTCACTAGTGGCCAGTGAGTGTTTAGCAGTCTTAAAGGGCTCAGAGGGGGACTTCGCTGCACTGGTAAAAATAACTTTGATGATGGGAGATTTGCTCATGGCCATTTGTGGATGAGCAGGGCCTGACTCCCCGAGAGAAGATCACCAGGCAGCCTCACAGCGGAAGGGACCTGGTGCCCACTCCCTGGTGGCAGCTGTTTAAGCTGCCCCCTTTGCAGCCTCTTTGGAGCTGATCTTGGACCAGTCACCCCTGTTGGCACTCTGGTACCAACAGGAAAAGGAAGCCAAGCTGGGCGGGGTGGCGCACACTTGTAATCCCAGCATTCGGGAGGATGAGACAGGAGGATCGCGGTTCTCGGCCAGCCTCAGATACTTAGTGAGGCCCGCTGCAACTCAGTGAGACCCTGTCTCAAAATAAAGAATAAAAAATAGGGCAGGGAGTGTAGCTCAGAGGTTGAATGCCTCAGTTCCATCCCCAGACCTGCAAAAAAAAGAAGAAAAAAAGAAAAAGAAAAAGGAAGCCAGGTACTGTGGTACAGGTCTGTAATCCTAGCTACTTGGGAGGCTGAGACAAGAGGATCAAATTAGAGAGGCCTGGGGGTGTAGCTCTGTGGTAGAGCACTCTTGGATTTATTTATTTATTTATTTATTATTATTTATTTATTGTGGTACTGGGGATGGAACTCAGGAGCCTTGTACCTCCAGGTTATACTCCCAGACCTAGTTTATACTTTATTTGGAAACAGGGTCTGACTAAGCTGCTGAGAGCCTCACTAAGTAGCTGAGGCTGGCTTGAAACCCACTTGATCCTCCAGTCTCAGGCTCCCAAGTGCTGGGATTGCAAACATGCGCCACCACGCCCGGCACCACCCTTGGGTTTAATTTCCCAGTACAGCAAAGAAAGAAAGAACCGAACAAACAGGAAAGGAAGTAGAGTACTGGAGGTGTTCCCAGGCCTGGGGCTCTGCATGAGTCCCCTGTTTGTTTATTTTTATTTTTTGTGGTGCTGCAGATTGAACCCTGGGGTATTCTGCCTCCAAGCTAAACCCCACTCCTGTGTTTGTATTCTTTATTTTGAATTATGTTGCAGAGGGCCTCACTAAGTAGTTAGCCATGAACCTGCAATCCTCCTGTCTCAGCCTCCCAAGTACATGCGCCACCACGCCTGGCTTTACGTTTTTATTTTTTGGTATTGGGAGGCTCGAACCTAAGGGTATTTTACCTTGTAGCAAAACCCCTGGCTATCTTTATTCTATTTTGAAATAGGTCTCACTAAATTGCTGAGGCTGTCCTCAAACCAGCAATCCTCCTGCCATAGGCTCCCAAGTGCTGGGATTGCAGGGTGCACCGCCACACCCAGCTCCGTTTATCATCTTAATTGGTCAGGATAATCAGCTGACACAGGAACCAAAGTTCTTTTTTTTTTTTTTTTCAGGTCTGGGGATGGAACCCAGAGACATTTAACCTCCGAGCTACACCCCCTGCCCAATTTTTAATTCTTTATTTTGAAGCAGGATCTCACTGAGTTGCGGAGGGCCTCACTAAGTAGCTGAGGCTGTCTGGGAACCGCGATCCTCAGGTCTCAGCCTCCCGAATGCTGGGATTACAAGCATGTGCCACCACGCCCGGTTTTATACTTTATTTTGAAACAGGGTCTCACTAAGTCGCGGAGGGCTTCACTAAGTAGCTGAGGCTGTCCGTGAACCACGATCCTCCAGTCTCAGCTACTTAGTGAGGCCCTCCGCAACTCATCTCCTAAATGCTGGGATTACAAGAGTGCGCCACTGCGCTTGTAGGGACCAAAGTTCTTGCTTGGGTTTTCCTTCATCCTTGAGGAGGCAGCATCCAGAATGGGCGGGAACAGGGTAGTGCGGCCCCTCTGGAGGGCCACATCCCAGGGACATGGGGCAGGATTCTTGACCCATCGTTCCAGCAGGTGGTGTGCCCCGGAGCCTCCGCCGGGCTGTGCTCAGGACGGCTGCTCCCCACTGCTGGTCTCTGGCAGGGAGACAAACCTCTCTGGCTGCCCTAGGGGCTCCCTCAGCCTTGCGCTGGCGTGAGCTCAGGGAGGGCCGGATGGCAGGGCCTGCGTCCTCCTCCCATTTGGATGCTCACAAGATGCACCCGTGGTATGTTGAGGGTAGCCTCGTCAGCCTCCTAGATTACACTGACCCCAACGGATGCCTACCCTGCGCCTGGCCCATGGCAGGCACTCAGCATCATCCGCTCCCAGCGTGACTCCTGTGGACCCTAAGGCCAGGCCAGCCCCCAACAAAATAGTGCGCGCAAACACAGCCTCCGGAGGGTGGGTGACCTCTGCGGGGCCCCAACCACTCCACTTCCTGGCCCACGCGCTTTAGCAGGGTGCTGGCCTGGCCCTCCCCCCCTCCCCTCCCTCTCAGTTCACACCCAGGACTCCCCAGCTGTGTCCTGGGCTGGGCTGGGCTGGGCCTGCCCTTCTGCCCCTGCCCAAAGTTAGTTTCTTTCTTTCTTTCTTTCTTTCTTTCTTTCTTTCTTTCTTTCTTTCTTTCTTTCTTTCTATAGTACTTAGAATTAAACTCGGAGGCAATCTACCTCTGGGATAGACCCCCAACCCAATTTTATTTTTGTATTTTGAAAAACAGTCTTGCTAGTTGGGCGTGGTGGACCATTGCTTGTAATCCCAGTACTCCGGAGGCTGAGACAGGAGGATCGCAGGTTCTCAGCCAACCTCTGCTACTTAATAAGGCCCTCTGCAACTTAGTGAGACCCTGTTTCAAAATAAAGAATAAGCTGGGTGTGGGCACGCATGCTTGTAATCCCAGTTTACTCAGGGATTTGTTTGTTTGTTTGTTTGTTCATTTATTTAGTTATTGTGGTCCTGGGGGTTGAGCCCTGGGGCATTCTACCTCTGAGCTATGCCCTTGGCCCTATTTTTTAAACTTTTTGTGTGATACTGGGAATGGGACCCAGGAGTTTTCTACCTCCGGGCTACACTCCCAGACCTATTTTATATTTTATTTGGAAACAGGGTCTAAGTTGCTGAGAGCCTCACTAAGTAGCTGAGGCTGGCTGTGAACCTGCATGATCCTCCTGTCTCAGCCTCCCCTATTTTGCTTTTATTTTGAAACAGGGTCTCCCTAGGCTGACGAGAGTCACTGCTGGCCAAGGCTGTCCTTCCTTCAACCTGCGATCCTCCCGTCTCAGCCTTCCAAGTACTGGGATTACAGGCAAGCACCAACAGGCCTGGCTTACTCAGGGATCTGAGACAGTGAGAATTTGTCATGAGATCAGAGGGAGGAAGCAGGTGACATCTTGGATATCACCAGCTGCCAAGTCGGGTGGGGGAGGGGCTTCCTTCCGCATTCGCCTGCTTGTGGCCCGCTGCAGGGGGCCAGGATGGGCCCCTCTGCTGGGCCGACAGCACCCCTGCTGGACACATGCTGGCAGCTGATGGCGGTGTGCGGGGACCTCTGAGCAGGGACTGAGCCAGCATGTGCCGGTTGGCCTTGCATGTGGGAGGAGAAACCCCTGAGGGTCCTCTTGGGCTAGCGGGGCGCTGCTCAGGGACAAGCCTCCCTTTCTGGTCCTTGCAGGGCCACCTCATTACCTGGCATGTGCCAGAGGCCCTGAGGGCCGTCACAGGCCTGGGCCTGGCTGGACCCTGGGTCTCACTGGGCCTTGGTGAGGCCCCTTCATTTCTTCCCTCCCCACTCACCCCCAAACCATCCTTAACCTTGAAATGGTCAGAGGCTACTTGGCAACCACCAGCCCAAGTTGCCCTGGAGGCCAGAGTCCAGCTCAAGGGGCCATGCAGGTCCTGCTGCGCAGAGGGAGCGGCCCCCGGAGCCTGTGGTGCCCCTCCAGCTGGTACTGGGGCTGGAACCCAGGGGCATTCTACCTCCAAGCTACAACCCCAGCCACATTTTGTATTCTTTATTTTGAAACGGGATCTCACTGAGTTGCGGAGGGCTTCACTAAGTAGCTGAGGCTGCCCTTGAACCATGATCCTTGGGTCTCAGCCTCCTGAATGCTGGGATGACAAGCGTGCGCCACTCCTGGCCCCAAGGAGTCCACTTCTGTCTGGAGCGCATCTTCATTCGTGTGCGGCTGTGGGCTGGGCACCAGGAGTAGCAGGCAGCTGAACCCCTGTCCTTGGCAGGGTTGGGGTTGAAGAAGGACAAGCCAATCCATGTAACAGTTAACAACTGAAGCTGGGCCTCATGGTGCACACCTGTGATCCCAGCGCTTGGGAGGGGGAGACAGGAGGATTGTAGGTTCGAGACCAGCCTCAGCAACTTGGTGAGGCTCTTATCAACTTAGCAATACCCTGTTTCTAAATTAAAAAAAAAAAAAAAAAGCCAGGCATGGTGGCGCACAGTTGTAATCCCAGCATTCTGGAGGTGGAGACCGGAGGATCGCGGTTTGCAGACAGCCTCAGCTACTTGGTGAGGCCCTCTGCAACTCAGTGAGACCCTGTTTAAAAAATAAAAAATAGGACTAGGAGGCTGGGTACGGTGGCGCACTCTTGTAATCCCAGTATTTGGGAGGCTTAGACAGGAGGTCGCACAGGTTCAAAGCCAGCCTCAGCTACTTAATGAGGCTCTCAGCAACTTAGTGAGACTGTGTTTCCATATAAAATAGGTCTGGGAGTATAGCCCGGAGGTAGACAAGCCCCTGGGTTCCATCGCTAGTACCACACACACAAAAAAAAAAATAGGACTGGGGGTATAGCTCAGAGGTAGAATGCTCGTGGGTTCCATCCCCAGTACTGCAAAAACAAATTGGGTGTGGTGGCACACACTTTTAATCCCAGCATTCGGGAGGCTGAGCTGGGAGGATCGCGGTTCACAGCCAACCTCAGCTACTTAGTGAGGCTCCTCTAACTCAGTGAGACCCTGTTTCAAAATAAAGAATAAGAAATGGGGCTGGGATGTAGCTCGGAGGTGGGATGCCCAGGGCTCCATCCCCGACCACAAGTGAAAGTGAGCAAGTGGGCAGAGCTGTTTGCCTCTTTCCTGGGGTCTGGAGTGTGAGGAGTGGTTTTGGCTGGAGAGAGGAGAGCCAGAATGAGGAGCCCGTGGCGGCGTGTGGGGTGTCCCAGAACAGGGCCAGTGTGCGTGTGTGTGTGTGTGGGGGGGCAGGCAGCACCCAGCTGCTGGCTGAGGGAAGGCCAGGAAGGACTGGGGTCACCAGGGCTTGGGAGCCAGAGGCACCCATGGCAGCCCAGGGAAGAAGCCCTTCAGGTCTGGGAACTCTGCAGTCCTGATGACTAATTGGGTGGAAGCGTGGACCCCTGACCCCGGCCAGAGGAAAGGGGGTGAGCTCAAGCCCCAGCCCTTGCTCCACCCAGCCCAGCCCAGGTGAGGCTGCTGAGGCCCGGCCTGCTCTGGCTCCAGGGCTACTCTGTAGGACAGCAGCCACCAGCCACGTGTGGCTACTTAAAACTCAGATAGAGCCTAGAGCCATGGTGCGCACACACGTAATCCCAGGACTGGGGAGGTTGAGACAGGAGGATCACAGGTCTTAGGACAGCCTCAGTAATGTAGTGGGGATGGAGTTCAAAGGTAGAAGGCCTTTGGGTCCAAGCCCTACACACACATACCAGAAAATTGAGGTACAAGGAGGGTGTGGCGACGCACAATCCCAGCATTCGGGAGGCTGAGACCAGATAAGCCAGGTTCCCAGCCAGCCTCAGCTACTTATTGAGGCCCTTTGCAACTCAGTGAGACCCTGTTTCAAAATAATAAAAATAGGGCAGGTGGTGTAGCTTGGGAGGTAGAATGCCCCTGGGTTCTACAAAACAAGCAAACATTAAGGCCCTGTGGCTGGGGTCTAGCTCTGGCCTGAACTTTGGGCGGCTGCTGGGCGGTGCCTCCTGGGGAGACACTAGGTGGGCCTGGCGCTGGGCCCTGCAGACACTCGCTCTGCTGTGTGCCCGGCTCTGGGCCCCCTGAGAATTCTGCTCGCTGGGTGGGCAGGGCAACCAGCCGCCCGCGGGGAGGGGCCTGGCAGGCAGGCGCACGGCCTTCTCCTGTGGATGGGCCTCGGAGCCCCCAGACTCACTGAGCCCCAGTGTGACAGGCCTGCCTGCTCAGCTTCCCGGCCCCTGGTGGCCGTGAAGCCACCAGACTCAAAGGAAAAGCGAGTCCCATTCCCCCCTCAAAACTCTGACCTCCATAATCATGACTTTAGAACTGGGAAATTATATAGTTTGTATGTAATCTCTATCTCCTACACATTTCTTTTAGTCTACTTTAGTTAGGCCCTTATAATTTCTCCCCTGGACTGTCCATGATAAGTCTAGGGCTGTCACATCATTAAGTTAATAATTGACTCACATACTGAGAATTTACCAACATAGGAGATTTTGGTGTTTTTTGTTGTTGTCGTTTGTTTTTTGTTTTGTTTCTGGTACTGGGAATTGAGCCCCGGGGCTTCTACCTCCAAGCTACACTCCAGGCCCTTTTATTTATTATTTTGAGACAGGGTCTCTCTAAAGTTACCCAGCCTGTGATTCTCCTGCCTCAGCCTCCCAAGAACTGGGATTTTAATTGTGCCACCATGCCTAGCTGTTTTTACACACACACACACACACACACACACACACACACACACACACGGGAAACTATGAAATAGGGTGAGGTGACCCATGCCTGGAACCCCAGTATTTGAGAAGCTGAGACAAGAGGATTGCAGATTCAATGCCAGCTTCAGTAATTTAGTGAGGCCCTCAGCAATTTAGTGAGATCCTGCTTCAAAATAAAAACTAAAAGCCAGGCATGGTGGCACACGCTTTAATCCCAGCATTTGGGAGGCTGAGACAGACGAATTGTGCAGGTTCAAAGCCAGCCTCAGCTACTTAGTGAGGCCCTTTGTAACTCAGTGAGACCCTGTTTCAAAATAATAAGTCAGGCGTGGTGGCGCACCCTTGTAATCCTAGCATTTGGGAGGCTGAGGCTGGAGGATCACGGAGGCCGAGGCTGGAGGATTGCAGTTCGCAGACAGCCTCAGCTACTTAGTGAGGCCCCACGCAACTCAGTGCAACCTGGTTTCAGAAGAAAGAATAAAAAATAGGGCAGGGGGTGTAGCTCAGAGGTTGAATGCCCCTGGGTTCCATCCCCAAACCCACAAAAAAAAAAAAAAAAAAAAAAAAGAATAAAAAGTAGGATTGGGCTTGTTGCTGGGAGGTAGAATGCCCCTGGGTTCCATTCCCAGTACCGCTAAATAAATAAATAAATAAATAAATAAATAAATAAATAAAAAGTGGGCATAGTGGTGCACACTTGTAATCCCAGTACTTGGGAGGTGAGACAGGAGGACCACAGGTTTGCAGCCAGCCTCAGCTTCTTAGACTCTCAGCAACTTAGTGAGACCCTGTTTCAAACTAAAGAATAAAAAAATAGGGCTGGAAGCTGGGCATGGTGGCACACACTTGTAATCCCAGCATTCGGAAGGCTGAGACCGGAGGATCGCGGTTCGCGGACAGCCTCAGCTACTTAGTGAGGCCTTCCACAACTCAGTGAGACCCGGTTTCAAAATAAAGAATAAAGCCGGGCGTGGTGGTGCACGCTTGTAATCCCAGCATTCTGGAGGCTGAGACCTGGAGGCTCGTGGTTCGCGGACAGCCTCAGCTACTTAGTGAGGCCCTCCGCAAATCAGTGAGACTCAGTGAGACCCAGTTCCAAAATAAAGAATAAAAAATAGGGCAGGGGGTGTAGCTTGGAAGTCAAATGCCCCTGGGTTCCATCCCCAGACCCGCAATAAAAAATAAAAAATAAAAATAAATAAAAAAATAAAAAGTAGGGCAGAGGGTGTAGCTCAGAGGTAGAATGCCCCTGGGTTCCATCCCCAGACCCACAAAAAATAAAAATTAAAAAAATAGGGCTTGGGGTGTAGCTCAGAAGTAAAATGCCCCTGGGTTCCATCCCCAGTACTGCAAGAAAAGGAAGAAAAAAGAAAGAAAGATAGATGAGCATGGTGGTGCACACTTGTAATCCCAGCATTAGGGAGGCTGAGACCCGAGAATGGCAGGTTGGCGGCCAGCCTCAGCTACTCAGGCCCTCTGCAGCTTAGTGAAAGCATTCGGGAGGTGGAGACTGGAGGACTGGGGTTCGCAGACAGCCTCAGCTCCTTAGCGAGGCCCTTCGCGGCTCAGTGAGACCCTGTTTCAAAAAATAAAAAGACTAAACATAAGGGCTTGAGGTGTAGCTCGGAGGTACGATGCCCCTGGGTTCCATCCCAATACTAAGAAAAGAATAAAAAATAGGGCTGGGGGTGTAGCTCAGAGGCAGAATGCCCCTGGGTTCAATCCTCTGTAACGCGTGCGCGCGCACACGTGCACGCGCGTGCGCACACACACACACACACACACACACACACACACACACACAGAAAAGAGACATCCTATTTCAAAATAAAAAATAAGACGGGCATGGTGGCCCATGATTGTAATCCCAGCGCTTGGGAGGCTGAGACAGGAGGATCACGCAGGTTCAAAGCCAGCCTCAGCTACTGAGTGAGGTTCTCAGCAACTTAGTGAGACCCTGTTTCCAAATAAAGTATAAAAAATAATCTGGGCGTATAGCCCGAAGGTAGAAAAGCCCATGGGTTCCAGCCCAAGTACCACAAAAAATAAATTAACATTAAAAATAGTGCTAGAAGCCAGGCGTGGTGACACACACTTGTAATCCAGGAGCTTGGGAGGTGGAGACAGGAGGATCATGCAGGTTCGAAGCCAGCCGCGCTGGCTTAAGAGATCCTATTTCCAAATAAATTATATTTAAAAAATATATAGGTCTGGGAGTATAGCCCGGAGGTAGAAGGGCTTCCAGGAACCCCAGTACCACACACACACACACACAAAATAATAATAATAATGCTGGAAGCCGGGCGTGGTGGCGCACGCTTGTAATCCCTACGCTTGGGAGGCAGAGACAGGAGAATCTCGCAGGTTCGAAACCAGCCTCTCTGGCTTAAAGAGACCCTGTTTCCAAATAAAAAAAATATAAAAGTAGGTCAGGGAGTGTAGCCCGGAGGTAGAAGGGTTTCCAGGAACCCCGGTACCACCACCAAAAAAAAAAAAGTGCTGGAATGTAGCTTGGAGGTAGAATGCTCCAGTACCACAAAAATTAATTAATTAATTAATTAATGAAAAAGTTATAGGGGTGTAGCTCAGAGGTAGAATGCTCCTGGGTTCAATTCCAATGCCATACCAAAAAAAAAAAGATAAATAAAATATGAAGTTTAATATTAATGAACAGGGAACTCGCCAGGGAAACTACACTTTACTCTTCCAACTTTCTCTCCTTAACAAAGAGAGTCAATTGTCATGTCTGTTCATATGTCTCACTGTCAAGGTCAGAGATCAAGGACTGTTCTGTGGTCCACTGTACACCTGGTTCCTGGTACTCTAGGAACACAGGAATGCACAAGTCCACTGTATTTGAAGGAGGAGAGAAGAAAAAGAAATAGGCAGAAAGGAGGCGTGAAGAGCCAGGCGTGGTGGCACATGCTTAAAATCCAGTACTTAGGAGCCTGAGGCAGGAAGATGGCCAGTTAAAGGACAATCTGAGCAAGTACTGAGAATCTCATCAAGCTAGTAAAATCTCATATCAAAATAAAAATAAAATAGGGCTGGGGATGTAGCTCAGAGATAGAGTGCCCCTGGATTCAGTCTGCAGTGCCACAAAAATTAATTAATTAATAGCCAGGCGTGGCAGCGCAGGTTACAATTTCCGTACTTGGGAGGCTGAAATTGGAGGATTGCAGGTTGGCAGCCAACCTCAGCTACTTCTTGAGGACCTCCACAACTTAGTGAGAGTCTGTTTTAAAATAAGAAATAAGCCAAGCGTGGTGACACATATTTGTAAGCCCAGCATTTGGGAGGCTGAGGTAGGAGGACTGTGGTTCGAGGACAGCCTCAGCTACTTACTGAGGTCCTCTGCAACTCAGTGACACCCTGTTTCAAAAGAAAGAATAAAAAGTAGGGCTGGGGTATAGCTCAGAGGTAGAATGCTCCTTGGTCCCCCCCCCCAACAGTACATCAAAAAGAAAAAAGGAAAGAAGGTACTAAAAGGCATGGTGGCGCATGTCTGTAATCCCCGCATTACAAGCATGTTGGGTGCTGGGGTCTGCACAACCGCCTGAACTTCCGATGAATGAATCCGCAACATGTAGCGCCGAGCGGCTATGGAGGGCGTAACTATTCCCCTTGCCCCGCTAGCCCACCTTGGTAATGTGGATCCTTATTGGCTCAAATAATGCTTCCGTGCTCGTGAACCCTTCGTGCACTGGATAGTGATTGGCTGCAAGTCATGTGCTTTGCATATCAACAGTGACCTTTAGCTTGATAGGTTGGAATGGTTTCCTGTTGGAAATCCCCCTTGCGGTTTTTTGCTTTAAATTGGGTTGCCTGAGAGAAATAAACGAGACCCTGCTTGACTCCACTCCCGGCTCCTGTGCTTCTGTTCGGGCCGTCGGCACTCTCCTTCCGGCTCAGCCCCACCGCTGACGAGCTGGACCCATCACTTGGGAGGCCGAAACAGGATCGCAGGTTCGAAGCCAGCCTCAGCTACTTCGTGAGGCCCTCCACAATTTAGTGAGACTCTGTCTCAAAATAATGGATAAAAAATAGGGTTGGGGGTGTAGCATGCCTCTGGGTTCAATCCCCAGTACTGTGGGGGAAAAAAGTAAATTAAAAAAAAACAAAGAAATAAAAAAACAGGACTAGAGCCAGATATGGTGGCTCAGGCTTGTAATCCCAGTACATGGGAGGCTGAGATAGGACCACTGCAGGTTCTTTACCAGTGAGGCCCTTCACAACTCAGTGAGACCCTGTTTCCAAATAAAAGTATAAAATATAGGGCTGGGGTGTAGCTCGGAAGTAGAATACCCCTGGGTTCCATCCCCAGTATGGCAAAAAAAAAAAAAACAAAGGACTGGTAGTGTAGCTCAGAGGTAGACTGCCCCTGGATTCAATCCCCAGAGTCACAAATAAAAAATAAATAAATAGCTGGGTGTGGTGGCACACACTTGCAATCCCCACGCTTGGGAGGCAGAGACAGGAGGACTGCGCTGGTTCAAAGCCAGCCGAGCTCGCTTAAGAGACCCTGTTTCCAAATAAAAATATAAAATAGGTCTGGGAGTGTAGCCTGGAGGTAGAAGGGTTTCCAGGAACCCCAGTACCACCAATAAATAAACAAATTAATTAATTAATGGAATATGCTTGCAAAACAAATACTCTTAGGATTTTTTTTTTTTCCGGGTCTGGGGATGGATGAAGCTAGTGTGATCCTCTGGTCTCTGCCTCCCAAATTCTGGGATTACAAGTGTGAGCCGCCATGTCCAGCCCTACTGAAAGGATTTAAAATTGTTAACAAAATCTTGGTTCTTGTCCTGAGTCCAGATCAAGTAATTAGGACAAGGCTTTGAGAAAAAAGAAAAATAAGTTTTATTTATTATTGCTATTATTCCCTACTACTATTATTATTATTATTTGTGTGTGTGTGTGTGTGTGTGTGTGTGTGTGTGTGTGTGTGGTACTGGGCTTCCTGGAAGCCCTTCTACCTCCGGGCTACACTCCCAGACCTATTTTTACATTTTTATTTGGAAACAGGGTCTCCTAAGCCAGCGTGCGCGGCTGGCTTCGAACCTGCACGATCCTCCTGTCCTCACCTCCCAAGCGCGGGGATTACAAGCGTGCGCTACCACACCCGGCTCATATTTTTATTTTTATTTTTTGCGGGTCTGGGGATGGAACCCAGAGGCATTTAACTTCCGAACTACATCTCCTGCTTTTTTTTTATTTTTATTTTTGGTGGTACTGGGGGTGGAACTCAGAGGCTTTCTACCTCTGGCCTATACTCCCAGACCTATTTTCTATTTAATTTGGAAACAGGGTCTCACTGAGTTGCTGAGAGCCTCACTAAGTAGCTGAGGCTGGCTTCGAACCTGTGTGATCCTCCTGTCTCAGCCTCCCAAGCGCGGGGATTACAAGCGTGCGCCACCACGCCCGGCTCCCCAGCCCTATTTTATTTTTTATTTTGAAAGAGGATTTCTCTAGGTTGCTGAGGACCTCGCTAAGTTGCTGAGGTTGGCTTAGAACTACGATCCTCCTGTCTCAGCCTCCCAAATGCTGGGATTACAAGTGTGTGCCACCACACCTAGCAGAAGTTTTACTAATTTACTAGCAAATGGGAAAATACTGGGAACAAAGTGTTTAGAAAACAGATGATTTTCCAAATGTCAAAGAAAGGCCTTTTTAAAGCTTAGAGTTCCAAGGACGAAGCTCCAGCTGTTTATCAGAAACAATTCAGCCAGGCATGGTGGCACACTCTTGTAATCCCAGCATTCGGGAGGCTGAGACAGGAGGATCCTGATTCGCGGACAGCCTTAGCTACTTAGTGAGGCCCTCTGCAACTCAGTGAGACCCGGTTTCAAAATAAAGAATAAAAAATAGGGCTGAGGGTGTAGCTCAGAGGTAGAATGCCCCGGGTTCCATCCCCACACCCGCAAAAAAAAAAAAAAAAAAAGAAAGAAAAAAAAAAAAGAAACAATTCATGTTCAGACTGTGTCCTAGAGATAAATCCCTCAGACCCAGACACCAGTTCTTTATTTCTGCAGTCAGTAAATTGATAAGAACATGTGAATTGTTAAGAGAGAGAAGGAAGGAGAAAAGAAATTTTTTTTTGTGTGTGTGGGTCTGGGGATGGAACCAAGGGGCATTTAACCTCCAAGCTACACCTCCTGCCCTGTTTTTATTCTTTATTTTGAAACAGGGTCTCACAAAATTGCAGAGGGCCTCACTAAGTAGCTGAGGCTGTCCGCGAACCACGATCCTCCGGTCTCAGTCTCCCAAATGCTGGGATTACAAGCGTGCGCCATCATGCCCGGCTGGAAAAATATTTTTAAATGAGTTTTAAAAATAAGCCACCTAGGCAGGCTTGTAATCCCTGCGCTTGGGAGGCAGAGACAGGAGGATCGCGCAGGTTTGAAGCCAGCCGCGCTGGCGTAAGAAACCCTGTTTCAAAAATATAAAAAAAAAAAAAAAGATATATGTCTGGGACTGTAGCCCGGAGGTAGAAGGGCTTCCAGGAGCCCCAGTACCACCAAAAAAAAAAAAAAAAAGCTACCCAGCCGGGCGTGGTGGCGCACACTTGTAATCCCCGTGCTTGGGAGGTAGATACAGGAGGATTGCACTGATTCGAAGCCAGCCCCACTGGCTTAAGAGACCCTGTTTCCAAAAATAAAAAAGTATAAAATAGGTCTGGGAGTATAGCCCGGAGGTAGAAGGGCTTCCAGGAACCCCAGTACCACACACATAAAAAAAGCCACCCTGCCAGGCGTGGTGGCGCACGCTTGTAATCCCCGCGCTTGGGAGGCTGAGACAGGAGGATCACGCAGGTTCGAAGCCAGCCTCAGCTACTTAGTGAGGCTCTCAGCAACTTAGAGAGACCCTGTTTCCAAATAAAGTATAAAATAGGTCTGGGAGTATAGCCCGGAGGTAGAAAACCTCTGGGTTCCACCCCAGTGCGACAAAAAATAAAAATAAATAAAAGTAAAAATAAATAAAATAAAATAAAATAGGTCTGAAAGTGTAGCTCGGAGGTAGAAAGCCCCTGGGTTCCATCCCAGGACCACTAAAAAAAAAAAAAAAAAATAGGATAACCAGATAAATTTGTCTTTAAGATCACCTTTACTCTGGCCCATGTGGTAAGAGGCAATATGTGGGGCTGACGGTAGCCTCCTCGGGCTGAGGGAGAATGACTGCTAGCGGGCTGTAGGAGCCCTCCAATCCCCTCCAACAAGCCTCGGCCCTGAACTGCACACTGCGCTCCGCAGCCCGTGCACCAGCTGCAGCAGTCCGCTTCCCAGTGCTCCCGTCTAGCTGACCGTTCTTACTGCCCTCCCGTCCCGGAGCGCGGGCAGGTCCCAGGAGCCTGCAGGGCGAGTCGGGCCGGGGTTCCGGGTCGGGGACATCTTGTGTCCAGAGGGCGACCAGAGCCGACCGTCCCGGCCACGGCGCTGGGCTTCCCGCGGCTGGCAAGGGTCGCCTAGGTTTCACCTGCCGGGCGGCGCGCCTGCCCTCCAAGTCAGGACCCAGGTCCACCCGCGACGAGAACCTCTCATGGAGGTCGCTGGGCTGAGCACGGCCCACTCCGCCCGCCGGGATCGCGGGCGTCCGCGCTGGGCAGAGTCCGCGGCGCCGCCGCCGAGCCGCGCTCCGCACGGGCGAGTCTTCCAGCCGGCTGCGGGCTCCCCTTAAGAACGCACGGGCGGGCTCTCATTGGCTCATCTAGCCGAAGACAGGAGCCTAGTGTTCCGTGATTGGCCAGGGCGGAGTCACGTGCTGGAGGGCGGGGCCGGGAGTGCCCGTCCGGGCTACGGCGGCCTGGGGAGCTCAGCCGGGATTCGCCCTGGCTCCTGGCACCAGTGCGTCCTCGGGCCCCGCTGCTGTGCCTGCATCACTGCCCCGTCCGCGCTCTCCGCCCGGGGAGACCACTGTGGGGCGAGCGCTGAGGTCTGCGGGGACCGAGAAGCCGCGCCTCGAGGCGGAAAGCGCGGACCACCCCTTACTCTTGGGGGGTGGGCGAGGGCGGGCTGTCCCCGGCCCTCGTGCAGTGAGCGTGGCGTGCCCCAGCCTTTCCAGGAGCGCTTGTTGACTTGGCAGAGCTCACGGTCCGGCCGAGTGCCTGGAGGCCACCTGTCTGCACGGTGGGCAGGTTCTGGGCCTGCATTTGTGCTCTTGCCCGGAAATTATGTGACTTAATTAGCATTACATCGTTAATGTTAGCAGGCGTCACCCTGAATACTGAAGAACGCATACCATTAGTATAAAATATTTGTTTGCAGAATCAGTCGGGCGTGGTGGCACATGCTTATAATCCCAGCATTTGGGAGGCTGAGACAGGAGGATTTGAGACAGGAGGTTTGCGGACAGCTCAGCTACTACTTAGGCCCTTTGCAACTCAGTGAGACCCTATTTCCAAAATAAAGAATAAAAAATAGGGCTGTGGGTGTAGCTCCGAGGTAGAATGCCCCTGGGTTTCATCCCCAGCACCGCATAAATAAATAATAAAGTAAAGAATAAAAATAGGGCTGGGATGTATCTCAGAGGTAGAATGCCCCTGGGTTCATTTACCCAGAACTGCAAAAAAAAGTGTTTAATTAATTAATTTTGATACTGGGGATCAAACCCAGGTACATTCTGCCTCTAAGCTACACCCCCAGTCCTATTTTTTTTCTTTTTGCACTACTGGAGACAGAACCCAAGGGCATTCTACCTCTGAGCAACACCCCAGCCCTATTTTTTTTTTTTTTTAAACAGGGTCTTACCGAGTTGCAAAGGGCCTCACTAAGTAGCTGAGGCTGTCCGTGAACTGTGGTCCTCCTGTCTCAGCCTCCCAAATGCTGGGATTACAAGCATGCGCCACCACGTGTGGCTTCTACTTTTTATTTATTTATTTTTAATTTTATTTTTTGGTGGTACTGGGGTTCCTGGAAACCCTTCTACCCCCGGGCTACACTCCCAGACTTATTTTATATTTTTATTTGGAAACAGGGTCTCTTAAGCCAGTGCGGCTGGCTTTGAACCTGCCCGATCCTCCTGTCTCCACCTCCCAAGCGCGGGGATTACAAGCGTGCGCCACCACGCCCGGCTATTTCTTATTTTGAAACAGGGTCTCACTAGGTTGCTGAGGCTAGTCTGAAACCGGCGATCCCTACAGGTGTGCACCTGAAGAGATGTCTCAGCTCTCCTCCTGCAGAGTTCCCAGGGAGCGGGGAGACTGCTGATGTGACAGGAAAGGATTTCAGCAGGCACCGCTCAGGCACAGAGACTTGTTAGGAAAGCAGACACACACCCAGGGGAGAATGGGAGGCATCTCGAGGCTGAGAGACGCGTTTTGAGGTCCCAGCCCTCTCTTAAAGGAAATCTGTGGAGGGATGGGAAGGGAGACCAATGTGGGGATGCCATCAGCCTGGTGGTCTCCAGGCGGCACATGGTGTCTGGGTCTCGGGATCCTTAGGCTGAGTGGTCTCCATTATCTAAGAGATAAGCCAGAAAGTGCTCTAAATAATCAGTTCTCAAGATGTCATCTCATCCGGGTTTGGTGGCACATCCTGGTAATCCCAGAACTTGGGAGGCTGAGATAGGGGGATCGCAAGTTTGAGGACAGCCTCAGCAAGTAGTGAGACTCTCATCAACCTAGTGAGACCCTGTTTCAAAAGAAAAGTAAAATAGGGCTGGGGGTGTAGCTCAGAGGTAGACTGCCTCTGGGTTCAATCCCACTACCACCACCAAAAAAAGAGAGAAAGACATCACATCTCTGCTTTGTTAGTGGGCTAATCAGCAGCGCACAGGGTGACTATACGCCAGTGAGTTTATGGTTAACATTAAGGCTTACGGATTTTCCCAGGGCCCGGGAGTGACAGGCCTGGAAAAGTATGAGGAAACTCTGAGTTAAAATTTTACTTCCTTGTCCTTCCTTCATGTCTCCCTTCTAACTATTTCATTTCCCCTCTCTCAGTTTGTTTGTTTTTAGTAGAAGAAAGAAATGTGCCCTAGCAGGATCCGAGAGGCAGGTCAGGTGTCCGAGAGGCAGGTCAGGTGTCCGGCCGGGAGCCCTGCAGCGGTCCAGGCTGAGGGTCACTTCTTCCTGGCCCCGCCTGGGAGCTCCCCGGCTCAAGGTCGGGGCACCACCTTTTCTTTGTTCCCAACTGTGCTTAAAAAGACTGAAATAGTAAGAGGCTGCGGACTGCTCAGGCCGGGAAGGTTGGCGCCCCAGGGTGCGGCGCATCCTGCCTGCCTGCGGGGCTGCTGGCCGCTGGAGCACAGGAGTCTTGGTTTGCAGGCAGCAGCAGGGAGCGCATGACAGCGCGTTTCCCATGTTAGTGGCTGGCTGGGAGGATGTCATCAGGTAAGACTTTCCGAGGCTCCGGGCCATCTCACGATTGTCTTCCCAGCCAACAGTGTTGCAGGGGATAGGTTGGGGGGGGAAAGGAGTGTGGTGTGAAATAATCCCCCCCCCCACCAGACACACAGAGACAAACAGAAAAACCGTGGATTCTTGTCCTAAGCTAAGAAAAAGTATTCATCGCTTGGACAGCTGCTGCAGATTTAAAGAAGTTTATTAGAAGGTAGAAATATAGAGGTAGTTACAGCCCTGTGCCGGAGCAGGCACAGGGGGGCAATTCGAATGAAAATGCCAAAGACCTCCAGTTTACTGAGTTTTTATCCTGTCTAAGTCCGAGGAAGGTCCTTTGATCTGTAGATATGCTAGCCCTATCTCTAGTGTGAAATTGTTTCTCCGGCATCTGGGATTTCTTCAGATTTCCCTTAGGCCATTTGTTTCTCTTTCAGAAATGTAAAGGAGCCTCTCAGGCTTTCTTTCCTTCCCTTTAGAAATGTAAATTACAAGTCCCTCCTTTCTGCTAGCCCTGGCCTTCTTAGTATAAAGGATATATTTTTTAAAATTGGAACTCTTTTCCCAATACTTATACCTTAATACATTTCAAACCCTCTTCCCAATACCAGTACAAACAGGACGCAAATGCAAAGAAGTTTGCTTTCCTTTTTTTTTTTTTTTTTTTTTTTTTTTAATTTTCGGAATACTGGAAATTGAACCCAGGAAGGGTGTTCCACCTCCGGACTACACCTCCAGCCCTATTTTTAAATTTTTAAAACAGGGTCTCACTAAGTTGCAGAGAGCCTAAGTAGCTGAGGCTGTCCTCAAACCTGTGATCCTCCTGTCTCAGCCTCCCAAGTACTGGGGTTACAAGCATGAACCACCATGCCTGGCTTTACAAAGAAGTAAACTCTTATTAAACTCTTATTAAAATTTAGCTGGGAGAGCTGGGTGTGGTGGCGCGCGCTTGTAATCCCAGCATTTGGGAGGCTGAGACAGGAGGATCCAGGTGCGCTCACAGCTTCAGCTACTCAGTGAGGCCCTTTGCAACTCAGTGAGACCCTGTTTCCAAAATAGAGAATAAAAAATAGGGCTGGGTGTGTCGCTCCGAGATAGAATGCCCCTGGGTTCCATCCCCAGTACCCCCCACACACAAAATTTAGCTGGGTGTGGTGGCGGCTCATGCCTGTAATCCCAGTACGTGAGACGTTAAGACAAGAGGGTTACAGGTTTGAGGCCAGCCTCAGTACTTAGGAGACCTTCAGCAACTTAGTGAGACCCTGTTTTAATTTTTAAAAAAGGCTGGAGTGTAGCTCAGAGGTAGAGTGCCCCTGGATTCAATCCCCATTACCCAAACCAAACAAAACAACACACACACACACACACACACACACACACACACACACAAATAAATTTGGGTTTAATTCCGAATAAAGGCTTTCCCTATGCTTCTAATTTTACTTTTATAATTTGTTTTTCTTTTTGCAATGCTGGGGACTGAACCCAGGGCATTCCACCTCCGAGTTACACCCCTACCCCTATTTTTTCTTCTTTATTTTGAAACAGGGTCTCACTAATTGCACAGGGCCTCACTAACTAGCTGAGGCTGTCTGAGATCCTCCTGTCTCAGCCTCCCAAACGCTGGGATTACAAGCATGCCCACCACGCCTGGCTCCCTTTTGTAGTATCTTCTTAAACTGACTTAAAATGTGAACAAACAGGGCAGCGTTGGCATTTCTTGGCAGTCAGAGGGAGGCCTGGGCCATGCTGTGCTGGGCTGGCTCTCCAGCTCCCTCTTGAGGCCTGGTCAGAGCCCTCCCGAGGCCAGGCCTAGGCCGGAGAAGGTTAGAGGGTGGAGAGCCCTGCAGGGCTGAGGCAGGCTCCTCACCAGAGCGCCACCTTGACGTGAGGGTGCAGGCTCGGGGTAGCGGGCCTGCAGGGCAAATGAGCGGGGCTTGTGGGGTGCCAGTTCGCAGGGGTAGGACTGTGGGGTGCCATCCCAGGAGCCTCCTGTTTGCTGGTGCATGCCTCCTGCCAGCCGCAGAAAAGGCTCTTTCCCCGTACGTGTAACTGGGCCGGACGGTCACCTAGGAAGCCTGTTTGACAAGTTTCCACTCAGCTCCCGGGTGGACCTCAGCGTCGGGAGGTCGGGCAGAGGGACGACGCAGCTCGAGGAGGGCAGGCAGACGATGGGAACACGGGCCTGTCTGCGAGGAAGTAGCCCAGGAGACGCTGAGCGCGGCAGGGCTGGACCTCTCCTGTGGCCCGGCCGGGACACAGGCTGGCCTCCTTCCTCAGAACCGCTCACCTCTGCACGGCCACCCGGGAGAGGCCACCCGCAGGAGCCCCTGGGCCGGGCAGAGGGCTCTGGCGCTGGCCCTCGGGCTGGTGGACGCAGTGCCGGCTCCCTGCTCATGTGGCCAGGGGAGCGGGCATCGGTCAGAACGTGTCGGGGACTCAGCCTGAATCCAGGCCTGCTGTGAAGGCCGCCCTGAAGCCCCGCCCATGGAAAGCACCCTGTGTTGTTTGTGGTGTTAGAGATGGAGTCCAGGGCCTCGCGCATGCCAGACAAGGGCTCAACCCTGAGCTGCACTCCCGGCCCCAACCCCAAAGTCCAGGGCCCAGAGTCCCTAAAACCAGCGACTCCAGTTTCCTCTCCGTTGGGACCTCTCCTTTGCTAGTCCTCCAAAGGGCAGCCTGGGGCTCCCTATGGCTCCGATTGCAGGGCAGTCTCAGAGCTGCCATCAGTTGCACACACTCCCCCCGCCCCATGGCCGCAGAGACCACTGGGAAAAGAACAGAGCAAGGAGGCAGTGTGGCCCACTTCTGTAATTCTAGTCCTTGGAGACAGGAGGATCGCAGCTTCAAAGACAGCCTCAGCAAGTAGTGAGACTCTCATCAACCTAGTGAGACCCTGTTTCAAAATAAATTAAATAGAAAGGGCTAGGACTATAGCTTGGAGGTGAGGTTCAACCCCTAGTACCAATATAAAAAAACAAAAACATAAACAGAGGAATGGCTATGTTTTCATCTGCCTTTTTCCCCGCTGTGGTACTGAGGATTGAACCCTGGGACATTCTACCTCCGAGTTATAACCCCAGCCCATTTTCTTTTCTTTTCTTTTCTTTTTTTTTGTGGGTCTGGGGATGGAACCCGGGGGCATCTGACCTTTGAGCTATACCCCCTGCCCTGTTTTTTATTCTTTATTTTGAAACAGGGTCTCACTGAGTTGCAGAGGGCCTCACTAAGTAGCTGAGGCTTTCTTAGAACCGTGATCCTCCTGTCTTAGCCTCCTGAATGCTGGGGTTACAAACCTGTACGCCATGCTCAGCTTTTATTCTTTATTTTAAAACAGGGTTTCACTAAGTTTCATAGGGCCTCACTAAATAGCAGAGGCTGGCCACGAACCTGGGACCCTCCTGTCTCAGCCTCCTAAGTACTGAGATTACAAGTGTGCGCCACCACGCTTAGCCTCACCTGCCTTTTACAAGTACCTAGTGAGCTGGATGAAGTGGCGCACGCTTGTAATTCCAGCACTGGGGAGGCTGAGACAGGAGGATTACAGTTTGCAGCCAGCCTCAGCTACTTAGTGAGGCCCTTCACAATTCAGTGAGACCCTGTTTCAAAATAAAGAATAAAAAATAGGCTGGGGGTGTAACTTGGAGGTAGAATGCCCCCGCGTTCCATCCCCAGTAATGCAAAATAAATAAGTAAATAAATAAATAAATAAATAAATAAGTAAATAAATAAATAAAATCTAGAGAAGTAGCCTGGAGGTAAGAGGCCCCTGGATTCCATCCCCAGTAACACATGCACACACACACATACACAAACACGTGCACACACACACTAGAAGTAGCTAATGAAAGGACACACACTGGCCCCTGCCCTCCACTTGGGGCTCCCGCTCCGCCCTCTGGACCGGCTGCCTTCTGCCTGGGCAGCCTCACATACAGGAGGACAAAGGAAAGGGTACTCACGCTCCTGCCACTAAGATCTGCTGTGGCGACATGGGTGGGCAGGCTGGCTCGGCTTTTTCCTGGCCAGTAGCTGCGGCGCAGAGCCCTGTCTCACCCCTGGGGGTGGGGGGGGACCAAGTGTCTGATGGGTCGTCCCCTACCCCTGCTCTGGTCATGCCACCAGAGGGCAGGCTGCCCTCCTTGGAGCCTGGGCCAGGCACTAGTGGAGTCCCGGCATCTGCAGGGCACACGGTGGGTAGCGGACCAGGAACTTGTCATGGGGGCAGTCAGGCCTTAGAACAGGGCTGTCCCCAGGGCCAGGGCGGGCTGGGGACTCAGAGGGCCCAGCACCACGCCACAAGCGGAGGGGGTTGGACGGCAGGTGGCGGGAGGGCAGGGAAGGTTGGGTGGAGGAAGCCACCCCGTGGACCCCTCACTTGTTCGGACCCTTCCCAGCTCCCACCCCACCCCAGAGCGGGCAAGCCTCAGGCCCCATAAAACTGGCTCTGCCTGCCAAGGAGGTACTGGGGCATAGAGGGGTGGCTGGGCGGAGGTCGGCAGTTACCAGGGTGCTGGGCAGAGGCTGGGGAAGCGTCAGGACAGCTGGGCCGGGCAGGAGAGGGCGGTGAGAGGAGAGAAGCCACCGGATGGCCGGGCAGGTTAGTCCAAACCCCAAGCTGCAGGGCAGTGGCACCACGGAGCAGAGCCCAGGGCCAGCTCTCCAGGTCCAGGTAGTGGGAAGGGGAGACTGAAGAACAAGTCCGAAGGGCAGCAGGACAGACCTTGGACCTGGCATGGCGGAGGGAAGGGTCAGGCAGGACTCCTGCATGCCCTAGCTGACCCTAGGGAGGAGGCCAGGCAGCAGCCCCCCGGGCGTCCCGGCTTCCCACCTGCTGTGGGGATAACATGGTCACCAAGTCACAGGACCACCTGCCCACACTCAGGTCAGAACGCTTGGATCCCTCATGAAAGGCGACCAGAGGGACGGCATGTCTGTGTGTCCTGGGGCCTCACGGCTGGTTGTGGCAACTGCAGGC
This sequence comes from Muscardinus avellanarius, assembly GCF_963383645.1. Classification (NCBI taxonomy): domain Eukaryota; kingdom Metazoa; phylum Chordata; class Mammalia; order Rodentia; family Gliridae; genus Muscardinus; species Muscardinus avellanarius. Next base: position 74,203,800 of record NC_137802.1, read on the forward strand.
CGATTCCTGGCGCTCCGTCCACGAATGGTGGCCTCCTGGCACGGAGCAGGTGGCACCCCAGGGGACCACAGAACTGCCAGGTCTGCCTGGACGCAGCCCGGTCTCGATCACGAGGCCTGCTGCGGGTGTGAAGGGCGCAGGTGGCCTGGAGCCGCTGTGGCCGACAGTCTCGGCTCTGTGGCTTCTGCTGATGAGGAGGGACCCGCAGAGGGCTGGGGGAGGTGGTAAAGGACTCCTAATATAGAAGCATCTCGGGGCTCTAGGCGGGACCCTCCCTCCGCCCCCCGCTGTCAGCACATCTGGGTGAGAATGTGGGTTTCTCCATTCGCCCTCCACCTCTAGCGTGGCTCTCTGTCCCCGGGGACTGTGGACATCAGACCCATATTCCCACGACAGGGCCAGGCTGAGGGCCGCCAGCCCAGGGCAAAGCAGGAGGAAGGAAGGTGTGGCCGCGGGGTGCAGTGGGGCCCCCAGGGGGCTGGCCAGCGCCACCCTGCAGCACCCCTGCCTCCGTGGATCCGTGGAGGTTGCCAGGAGGCCTAGGGGTCCCTTTCATCCCTCCTTCCTCCCAGGAATGGGCAGGAACTGTCTGGTTTTCTGCTGTTCTCTGTCGAGAGCTGCCTGGCACGTGGTTGGTGCTCCTGGACATCAGGGCAGCCCCATTTGCAGCCCCAGTGTGTGAAGCCAAAGGAAACTGAGGTGCCCAGCGGAGGGGCTCCCCTGCAGTCAAGCAGGCGTTTGGGCGGGCAGAGAGTGAGCACGTCTCTGTCCTGGTCTCTGGGACAAGCAGGAGGGGCTGTCCTGGGGCCTCGCCTGCCCCCACCCCGGTCCTCAGCCACGTCCCAGGCTTCTCACTGGTTCACGGAGGTGCTAGGTGGGTCTGATTTCGGAGGCCCCTCAGGACGGCTCTTCCCTGACCCTGACCGCCTTCCAAAGAGGGCTGAGCTGGAGGCTTCCGACGCGCCGAAGCCACTGCGTGCCTGGGGTCGGCTGCTGTGTATGTGGCTCGCGGTGGGGCCTGCTCGGGACCTCAGGACCTGGCAGCAGGTGCCAAGACCTTCGCAGAGGTGGGTGGGCTCAGCTTCCCAGGCTCAACTTCACTGACCAGCAGACACCCAACCGGGGCCTGGGCCCGCGGGGGCAGGAAATGGGAAGCCCAGGTCCTTCGCAGACCCCTCAGTCACACCCACCTTCCGAGGGGCACCAGGGAGGCGCTCATCCCACAGGGGCCTCAGGACCTGCCCCCTCCCCGGGGGTTTCAGTGGCCCCTGGGCCAGGGGCTGGGGGAGGGCAAGGGCATGCCTACCTCCCACTGAGGTCCCTCCCAGAGGGAGCCCTTCTTCCCTGTCACCCCTGGGACAGGGCGGGTAGCCTTGGGCAGGTGAGTGTCCTCTGGGCCTGGAGGCAGGAAGGGGCATCTGAACCCAAAGCTGAAGGCCTCTGCTGGAAGCCCCAGAGCCTTCAGTAGAGAGAAGGACTCACCCCATGTGGGGCCCAGGGCTTCTAGGAGAGGGAGCAGCCGGGTCTTGTTAGGATGGAGAGTCCCGTGGGGGGAAGGTGTCCCAGGCAGCAGGGCACTTAGTGTGGGTCCCAGCTCAGGAGGGGGTGGGGGGGCAGCTGGGAGCAGAGTTGCCGCAGAGCGATCACCCCCCTCCAGGAGGCAGGATGCGGCCTCCCACCCACCTGTGAGAACAGGAAGCCGTGCATGCGTCAGAGCGTCACCTGGGGCTGCACCAGGCTCTGAGTGCAGACTTGACCTTGAGCAGAAGGCGAGGTTGTGGGTCTGGACCCTCTTACTGTGGGACCATGTCTCAGCTCAGTGGCATTCCCTGCACCAGGTCGCAGCTGGCCTGGTCACTGACCTCTGGGAGCTCGTGCCCAAACCCCGAGGCAGGCCACCCCCACCCGCGGGTGAGGAAGGGTGGTGATTGCCCACGGCGGTGGTTGCTGCGGCCATACAGCCCCTGACACCTGACACGCTGACGGGTTCCTCCTGGGCTCAGGCACCTGAGACCCCCAGGGCGGGCTGTGGGCTGTGGAGGGCTCCTGAGCCCTGGTCACAGCACTGCCCACTCTCCCTGGTGCCTTAGGAGCCCCCACCCCCTTGTTTTCTGGTGTCTTGCTCTGAGGCCTGTGGCTTTGATCTTGAATTCAGGAAGCCCCTGGGTTGCACTGTGGAGTCTCAAACACAGACAGACCCAAGCAGGCTGCAACTCCCCAGGCTGTGAGGGGTCCCACAGCCTTGGGGTGCAGGGCCAAGGCAAACAGGTCCAGTGCAGGGATATTCCCTGTGTCCATGGGACACAGACCTACAGGAGGGCTGTGTGTGTGCGCGCGCGCGTGCACGTGCGTGGTCCTGGGCATTGAACCCAGGGGTGTTCTGCCTCTGAGCTACACCCCCAGTCATGCTCTTTTGTTTTCTTTTTTTCTTTTTTTTTTTTTTGTGGTACTGGGAGTGAAACCCGGGCTACACTCCCAGACCTATTTTATACTTTTATTTGGAAACAGGGTCTCTTAAGCCAGCACGGCTGGCTTCGAACCTGCGCAATCCTATTTCCGCCTCCGAAGTGCAGGGATTACAAGCGTGTGCCACCACGCCCGGCGCTGGTGGCTGCAGTTTAACAAGAAGTGGTTGCCATGGAGAGGTATCTGAGGAACGGAGGGAGCCCTGGGCCCAGCGGTGCTCCCCCATGGCCTGGAGACCAGGGAGGCTCTGGAGGCTATACACCAGAGCACGGCAGCCTGAAGTCTGCAAAGGGACAGATGTCTTTGCCAGGGCCACTGAGGTCAAGCAGGGGGACCAAGCGGATCAGAGGCTGAGGGATGGGAGAGGTCTCATCCAGGGAAGAAGGGGGCCCTGGGAGAGGTGGGAAGGTCAGGGGTAGGAAAGAAGGAAAGAGGAGGTGAGAGAAAGAGGAGGGGAACAGGTACCAGGGGCCTGTCAAAGTGGAGGTGCCAGCTGGGCAGGTACGGTGGCACACACCTGCAATCCCAGTACTTGGGAAGCTGAGACAGGAGGATCGGAGGTTCACAGCCAGCTTCAGCAACTTAGTGAAGCCCTCTAGTACTTAGACCCTGTTTCAAAATAACAAATAAGCTGGGCATGGTGGTGCATGTTTGTAATCCCAGCTCTTGGGATGCTGAGACAACAGAATCGTAGGTTTGCTGCCAGCCTCAGCTACTTACTGAGGCCCTCTGCAACATGATGGTGGGGACTTAAGAACAATTTCAAAATAAAGAATAAAAAATAGGGCTGGGGTGGGTGTGGTGGTGCACGCTTGTAATCCCCGCGCTTGGGAGGTGGAGACAGGAGGATCGTGCAGGTTCATAGCCAGCCTCGCTGGCTTAAGAGACCCTGTTTCCAAATAAAATATAAAATAGGTCTGGGAGTGTAGCCTGGAGGTAGAAGGGTTTCCAGGAATCCCAGTACCACCAAAAATAAATAAATAAATAAATAAATAAATAAATAATAAATAAAAATAGGGCTGGGGATGTAGCTCAGAGTGTATAATGCCCTTGGGTTCCATCCCTAGCACTACACACATACAGAAAAAAAATAAAAAATATGACTGGGGGTGTAGCTCACAGGTAGGATGCCCTTGGGTTCAATTCCCCAGTACTGAAAAAAAAGATAATAAAATAACAAATAAAATAGGGCTGGGAGCATAGTGCAGAGGTAGAATGCCCCTGCATCCACACTAAGTATGAAGGGGGGAGGGAGGAAGGGAGGGAGGAAGGGATGGGTGGATCTGGTGATACAGATCAGAGGTAGAATGTCCCTGGATTCACTCTCTAGTACCAAGAAGAAAAGAAAAAAGAAAGTCTTGCCAGGTTGCTGAGGCCCTTGCTAAGTTGCTGGAGCTGGGCTCTAAGCTGATGGCCTGTGTCTCAGCCTGGGCAGAGTGGCGCATGCCCGGAATCCTGGCTCGTCTGGAGGCTAAAGTAGCAGCAAGTTCAAGGTCAGCCTGGTCAACTTAGCAAAACCTTGTCTCAAAAAAAAAAAAAAAAAAAAAGGCGGGAGTGGGGACTGACTGGAAATGTAGAAATGTAGCTCAGTGGTAAAGCGCCTTTGGGTTCAATCCACAGTAACACACACACACACACACACACACACACACACACACACACGGCAAGGAAGGGAGGGGTAGGGAAAGTGCCACCAAGGGCAGATCCCCACAGGAGCTGCCCTGTATAATTCCCCCCCGCCCTCCTTCCCCTGCTCCACCACCGGCCCCCGGAAGCCCTTCTTCATCTACCTTGGCCATAGCTCAAGTCTCCGTCCTGTCCTCAAGGGTCTTTCCCCACTAAACTGCTACCCTTTCGATGAGGCAGAGGCGGAAGGGAGGAGGGGTGGGAAGGAGAGGGATTGTGTGGATGCCCGCGCTGGGCACCCCGCCCGGGAGGCTCTTTGAGGCCGGCAGAGCAGCCTTGGGCAGAGGGGCCAGGTGTGGGCCCTGAGGAGGCCTGGCTCCCCAAAGAACAGCCCAGCACGGCAGCGGCCTGGCTGAGCCTGCGGGGGCTGGGGAGGCCGCACGGGGGCTTGGTGGTGGGGTGCTGCAGGCCCAGCAGGTTCTTCCTGCCCCAACCACAGGCCCAGCTGTGAACCGAAGCCACAGACAGCCTGCAGCAGGTCTGGTGGGGGCAGAGGCAGTGGACTCGTTTACCGCCCAGAGCCCTGAGCAGGTGCTGGGGCCTCCTCGTCCAGGCTGGAGGATTCAGTACCTGCTCTGGGCCCAGGACCCAGAACTTCACGGCAGGCCAGAGCGTGCTTACGCAGAGTCCCAGCTCCGCCGCCGTCCTGGGTGTCCCCACAGGCCCTGGTGTTGGACTCAACCCTGCCTGGTCCACTACTCCACGCCGCTCCCTCCCTGGCGTTTGCTGGGGGTGGAGCAAACGTTAACTGCTCATGTGATTCAGATGGGAAGGGGCGTATGGAAGCCTCAGCCCCAGTGGTCGATTGACCTGCTTTCTGGTCTTCGTTTTGGCTCCACACGTGTTCACAGAGGTTGTGCTTCGTTCTGTTCTCTTCTGTCAGAAAACAGGACTGAGAAGTTTGCCTTCTGGCTCAGCGATGCCTCTCACTTCCTGCATTCCCAACCGGCGGGGTCCTTGCGTTTAAAGACACAGCTTTGAACTCTTCATTGGCAAATTAGCCTGCTTGCACGGGTTGTAAAAGCCTGTCTTGTAATTTCATTATATAATTATTGCAATAATTGTAAATTACTATTATTAGGATTTGCACTTATTGCTGAATTAGGACGTGTGTGTGCGTGCGTGTGTGCGTGTGCGTGTGTGTGTGTGTGTGTGGTACTGGGGATTAAGCTCAGGGGCATCCCACCTACAAGATACATCTCCAGCCTTTTTTTATTTATTATTCTTTAAATAGAAACAGGGTTTCAGCCGGGCGTGGTGGCGCACGCTTGTAATCCCCGCGCTTGGGAGGCTGAGACAGGAGGATCGCACGGGTTCGAAGCCAGCCTCAGCTACTTAGTGAGGCTCTCAGCAACTTAGTGAGACCCTGTTTCCAAATAAAATATAAAATAGGTCTGAGAGTGTAGCCCAGAGGTAGAAAGCCTTTGGGTTCCACCCCCAGTACCACCAAAATAAATAAATAAATAGAAACAGGGTTTCACTAAATTGTGGAGGGCCTAAGTTGCTGAGGCTAGCTGCGAACCTATGATCCTCCTGTCTCAGCCTTTCAACTACTGCAATTTACAGGCATGTACCACCACGCCCAGCTGTTATTTTTTATTTTGAAACAGGGTCTCACTAAGTGCTGAAGGCCTCGCTAAGTCACCAAGGCTGGCCTTGAATCTGTGATCCTTCTTTTTCGCTTCCCAAGTACTTACTTCGCCTCAGCCGGGCATGGAGGGGCCAGGGAGCAAGAGGACCCTGGGGCTCAGCCGGGCATGGAGGGGCCAGGGAGCAAGAGGACGCTGGGGCTCAGCCTCTGGTCACCGCGTGGGTCAGACAGTGGACACCTTAGCTGAGGAGGGCTCAGGATGGAGCCAGTGCCATCTGCTTACCTCTCAGGAAGTTGCTTCAGAAGCGAGAGGGAGGCCAGAGTGCAGTCAATTCCCTCTGGTGAGAACAGAGGGCCAGGGGCTGGTGCCCTCCCGCTCAGCCTGGCACTGGTGCCCAGCAGAGAAGAGAAGGTGGACCCCACCCGCCCAACTCATAGATGGGGAGACTGAGGCCAGCAGGGCAATGCCTTGTCTGAGGTTTCTTTGTCCAGTGGCCAAGAAGGGACCAGAGCTGGCAAGTGCTGGGTGTGTACCTGTTGTGTACCCCTCTGTCCATGAGAGTCCTGAGCCTCCAGGCTTCTTGGAGGCTGGGTCTGTCCTCTGCCTGTCCTTCCTCTGAGGGACACGGCTGCCCAGGCCCAGATGCCTGCCCTGCTGCTTTTGGATTTAAGGGGAGATTTTGTATAGCTTGCGTCTTGCACGGGCCTGGGGGGAGGTCAGCCGGGCAGGGAATGGGGCTGGCTGCCTCCGGGGAGCTGGGCAAGGCCTGGCCAGGCCTGGGGAAGGGGGCTGCCCAGGGCTGGCCCACAGAGGCTGCGCTCGAGGTCAGGAGCGGTGCTGGGCTTCATGGGCGAGGTCGGTGACACTGACCAGGAGGCTGGCCACTCACGTTTTAGTCCTGGGTCCAGCACCAGGACAGGCCCAGCCAAATGTAGCTTAAGGACAGCAGCCCCACAGGAGGGTCCAAGATCCCTGCACCGACACAGCAGGAGAGGGCAGGCTTGCTGGGATCCACAGACAGCCTGGGCTGGCCGCACAGGCTCCCAGCACCGTCCTGTCTCGGGCCACCGGCCCATGTTCTGGGATCCCCATGGCAGCTGGGGGCTGCGGGTCTGGTCCTGCTGTCTTCCGGGTTTGCCTTGGAGGCCCACAGTCGGGGCGCAGGAGCGGGGGCCAGCGAGGGCGGGGGAGGCCGGCCCTGGCCTGGCTGTCATGAAGGGCAGCTCTCTGGGGAGTGGGCCCAGCTGGGGTTGGGCCCATGGTGCCCGCCCGTCAGCTCCTGTCTCCCTTGCTCTGCAGGGACAGAGGGCAGGGCCAGAGGTCACCCGCCAGGCTGCCAGGGCCTTTCCTCCTCACGGAGGCCATCTGCGGTAGGGCAGAGAAGGCAGGTGGGGCTGGCCGGAGGCACAAACACATCAGCTCTACTCTTGATCCCACTGGTGCGGGCTGGAAGTGCCTGTGCCTCAGTCTCCCCATCCACGACGCGTGCCGCCGGGAGCCTCGGCAGGTGTTTGGAGGAGCCCACATCCCAGCAGAGCTTCTGAGACGAGGGGTGCCGGGTTAGCCAGCAAGCGCCCACTGCCGGGGGGCCAGCTCGGGGAAGCTTTGCTCTCCAGCTGCATGGGCTTCTCAGAGCGCCCTTCCTCACCCTCCTCCCAGGCCCTGTACCCCTCAAAGCTGAGGAGCAGTTGAGCACCTCCCTGCCTCGGCTTTGAGCCGGCTGCTAAGTGAACACAAGGCCCGGAAGGGAGCAGAGAAGCACTTTATTTCTGGCGGGGACTTGGGGGCCTGTCGTGCGCCTAAGCCTGTCTGACAGAGAAGGCCCTCCTGGGCTGTGGGCAGGAAAGGGGCCCAAAGAGCAGAACCGAGCTTGTCTCAGACGGCAGCGGGGTCAGAGCTACCAAGGGGTGGGAGGTGGGCAGGGAAGGCCTTCTGGAGGAGGTTCAAGAGCAGACTGCGCACAGGGGCTGGGGCGGCGGAGGAGGGGCGAGTGGGCCTGCATGGCTCACTGGTACTGGTTGGGGATGGTCATGGTGTTGCAGCGGCTGAAGGACATGTCCTCGTACACCACACAGGATGAATGCTTATCCTTTGGGGTACACATCTTCTTGACCTAAAAGACAGCCTATCGTCACCCAAGTGCTGACCACCTGGGAGCCAGGACCCCCACTTTCTTCAGGGTGGGCGGCCAGCTCGCCGGGCCTCGGCGCTCCGCCTCTGTCCCTCTCTGCCCTGCACAGGGACGGGCTTACAGGTGCCGCTGCAGGGCTCACACTCACCCGAGCCCTCAGCACCCCCAGAGCACCCAGGCCCAACCCGAGGACGAAGAAGCCCGCTGCCAGCAGAGCGGGGAGGGCGTGGGTCGTCTGCCGAGGCTCCTGGCACTGCTGCGTGACCTGGGATGGGGTTTCTGGAAACAAAGAAAATAAAGAGGCCTTGGCAGGAGGGGCCGCTTCCGAGGGGACAGAGGTCCCATCCAAGACTTGGGGCTCAGGGGAGGAGGCCACAGAGGTGAGCAACCCGGGGGCTGCCTGGAAGAGGCAGCCGTCTTGGGGCAGGAACGGCTCCTGCTGGAGGAGGGAGGGGTCCACGAGTGGGTGGGCATGGGCCTTGGCACGCTCCCTACCCGTTACCACCACAATGGTGCCCCTGCCCCAGAAGTCGCTGTTGTGGGCAGATCTGTTGGTGACGGCATGGCAGGTGTAGATGCCGGAGTCCGACAGCCGCAGGAGGTGCATGGTGATGGTCAGATTGTCCTGAGACCCCGAGAAGCTGATGCGGCCGAGGAACTTCTCGTCCACGGTGGCCACCTTGCTGTCCTCGTAGTAAAGCACGTTTGGCGTCTGCAGACAGCTTTTATGAAGGTAGAGCCCAAGCAGAGCCCCGCGGGACGAGCAGGTGATGTCCACGGAGCTCCCCTGCGGGGTCACTGCGTAGCGGGGAGACTGCCGCAGCTCTGTGGGAGGACAGTGGCAGGGATGCCCAGAAGGGCCTGGGAGACAGAGCGCCGGGCAGCAGGCTCCGGACGCCGGCAGCAGGCTCTGTTCTGGGGGGGGCCATGGGGCTGCACCTGCCCTCCCTATCCCTGGGGAAGGCTGTGCCTGGCTTCCTCCCTGGTAACTCTGACCACCCTACCCTGGTTCTACATTTTTCCCTCTCTTAAGTGAGTTCTGACACAGTTCTGACACAGTCGCTACCTCCGTGGGCCTGTGGCTCTGTGAAGTGGGCTCATTCTTGCTGTCCACAGGACCCCGTGACCCCTTCCCAGAAACTAACCTTATCTGCTTAGCCGAGGCCCCAGCAGCACCCAACTTCCCTGTGTAGACACAAACTTTATTTTTTTATTTTTTATTTTTATTTGCAGTACCAAGGATGGAACCCAGGGGCATTCTACCCCAAGCTCTAGCCCCAGCCCTATTTTTATTCTTTATTTTTATTTATTTATGTTTATTTTTTGGTGATACCAGGGATGGAACCCAGGGGCATTCTACTCCCAGTCCTATTTTTTAGTCTATTTATTTATTTTGGTGGTACTGTGGTTCCTGGAAACCCTTCTGCCTCCAGGCTACATTCCCAGACACCTATTTTTTTTTTTTTTTTTTAATTGGAAACAGGGTCTCTTAAGCCAGCGAGGCTGGCTTTGAACCTGCACAGTCCTCCTGTCTCTGCCTCCCAAGCGCGAGGATTACAAGCGTGCGCCACCACGCCTGGCTTATTCTTTATTTGAAACAGGGTGTCACTGAGTTGCAAAGGGCCTCACGAAGCCTTTGGGGCTGTCCGCAGCCTCCCCAATGCTGGGATTATAAGCGTGCGCCACCACACCCAGCTATGAACTTTCTTTCAAAGTGATCGAAACCAAGCTTCTCAGCTAACCAAATCCTGTGTTGCCTTTTTCTTCTTCTCCTTTTTGGCTCAGTACCAGGGTCATTCTACCTTCAAGCTACATCCCTAGCCCAATTTTTTATTCTTTGTTTTGGAACAGGGTGTCACTAGGTTGCAGAGGGCCTCACTAAGTATCTTAGAGTGGCCATGAACTCGCAACCCTCCTGTCTCAGCTTCCTAAGTGCTGGGGTTACGAGCGTGTGCCACCATGCCTGGCTTTATCGTTTATTAGAAACAGGGTCTCACTAAGTTACACAGGGCCTGGCTAAGTAGCTGAGGCTGTCCACCAACCCGTGACCCTCCGGTCTCAGCCTCCCAAATTACAAGTGTACGCCACTGTGCCCAGCTAAGAAAGCCTCTCGATAACAGGTAAGGATAAAACATGCTATGCTGCAGCTCGGACTTCTGCAAGGCCTTGGTGCCCCTGGCCCGGGAGGGGCTCAGGGAGGGCCAGCTCAGTGTGCCCCGGCACCCTCCTGTCCGCGAGGAGGGACGCGAAACCACTCACCTTGGGCGACCAGGTCCTGGGCCAGGGTGCCCGCCAGCGTGAGCAGCAGGGCTAGTCGTGAGGGCTGGGCCATGTTTCCCCAAAGCAGCCCACCACCCAGCGAGGGGCCCCTTCCTGGGCACCCCCTGCGCGCGGAGGGAGGCGCCCCACAAGCCCTGACGTCGGTGCTGGGAGGACAGGGCAGGAGGCGCCTGCAGGCGAACTGGGGAGAACTGGGGGCGGAGCTCCCGCGGTGGCGGGGAGGGGCGTGGTTGCTGGAGGGCGGGGCTTCCATCTCAGGCCCCGCCCCTCCCATTCGGCTGCCAGTGGTCCGGTCCCCACCCAGGAAGGGAGCGTCTTTACCCGGGTTAAAAGGGGCAGAAAGAGAAGGCCAGGGCAGAGAGAAAAGGAGAGGGGCCCAGGTGTCAGTGGTGTGCCGGCCAGAGCCGAGACCTCTGCTGGCAGCGGCCCTGGTCCCTCAAACTTCCTTTGAAGATGAGCGGTATGGAGGTTTTACAAAGCTCAAAATGTGGCATATCCAGAAAGAAATTCCGCTCTTCATTCATATGTTGGAAAAAACACTCAGGTTACAATTTTTTTTTTTGTTTTGTTTTTTTGTTACTGGGGATGGAACCCAGGGGCATTCTACGAACCCAGGGGCATTCTACCTCTGGGCCACACTCCCAAGCCCTTTTTATTATTTATTTACTTGTTTTTGCAGCACTGGGGATGGAACCCAGGGACATTCTACCTCCGAGCTACACCCCAGCCCTATTTTCTACTCTTTATTTTGAAACAGGTCTCACTGAGTTGCAGAGGGCCTCACTAAGTAGCTGAGGCTGGCTGCGAACCGCGGTCCTCCATGGGATCCTCCATGTAGCACCTCCCTGGGCCTTGAAATCTAAGGGCACCAGGGGCTGTGAGCGTCCAGCCCACGCTAGAGGACTCCCGTGGCTTCCAGGGGATAGGATCCGCGATCCTCCGGTCTCAGCCTCGCAAATGCTGGGATTACAAGCGTGTGCCACCACGCCCAGCTCTCAAGTACGATTTTAATAAAACACAAATGGCGGGGTGGAGTTCACGGGGAGGGGGGACAGGACCACAGGACTCCTTTCCCTGAAGTTCCATGCTGGCTGCTCTGCCCCCTGGTGGTGGGCTGGGGCAACGCATCATCCCTGGCCTCCAATCCCCCCACGTTGGCCCCTGGAGCCCTGGTACCAGGGTCCCCAACACCTGTTCCTGCTCTTAGGTGCGTGCCCAAGGGCCTCTGAAATCAGCACTGTAGCACTTCTGCCTTGCGCTGGAGTCGGGAGTGAGGAAGCCTCTGGAGCTGAGAGGGTCAGCAGGAGAGGAGCCCAGGCTCCCTGCAGGAGGCCGAGGGCAGGGCAAAGGAGCCGAGGTTGGCTGAAGACCACAGGGGCAGGGTCTGCCTCAGTCCTGTGTGGTGGTGGAGAGACCCCAGCGAGCCGCCGTGCCCGCCTGCCCCTGCGCAGGGCCTGCGGGATCCTTTGTCCAGTCACAGGGGGCAGGCCCACGGTCCTCCTCGGCTCTGCCAGGCAGTGGAGCCTTGAAATCCAAGGGCACCAGGGGCTGTGAGCGTCCAGCCCACGCTAGAGGACTCGCCGTGGCTTTCCAGAGGATAGGATCCGCATCTCAGGTGGGCCCCGCGGGGCTCCGCTGGACTCTGGTCCCCAGCGCTCAGAACCTCCTCATCTGGGGAGGGAGACAGGGTGAGGGCCGCAGGCAGACGCCTGCGCCGCGCCCTGAGACACGGGCGCAGCCACACAGACACAGCCCCCCAGCTCTGCACCTGGCCACACGCACTCACTCCACAGCCTCCCCGGGCTCTGAGCCCACTGCCCAGGCACCCTCAGCCAGAGGCCCGGGGCACAGAAAGGACAGGCCCTTTCTGAGAGGAGTCCAGAGGAGCGGGAAGGCCACACCCACCTGCTCTCCTGAATGCCCTGTGGCCTGCCTGGCGGGGCGTGTTGGCCATGGCCGGGGAAGCTGCTGTCTGGGACCCGTGCTGAGACCAGGGACCCACTGAGCCCCTGAGCCCAGGCCCTGGGTCTCATACCTGCCAAGCCCTCCAGGAGAGCGCGGTGACCTTTCCAGAGCCTGCTCCAGCTGACTGTGATGACCCCTATGGCCACCAGGATCAGGAAGAGGACGGCGAGCACCACCCCTGACACAGGCAGGGGTCCCAGGCTCTCCTCCAAGTGCTGGGACTCCTGGGCTGCAGGGGGCAGGTCTGGACAGGAGGGGCGGCCTTAGTCCTCATCCCTCCCCTCACTCACAGGCTCCCCACAGCCTCTGGGGCTTGGAGGGAACAGACACCTACCCCAGGGAAGCGCCGACAGCCCCAGGCCTGCTGCTTCCTCCTTGTCCTGCTGTTCTGCTGGCGATACAGCGGCAGTGAGGTTGGGCCAGAGCCAGTGCACCCAGCCCTGGACAGCAGGATCCAGGCAGGGCTCCCTGGGTCCCCGCAGAGGCCACTTATGGCCCCTGCTGCCTGGGGCTTAGGCGATAGCCAGGGCAGAGCCAAGAGAAAGAAAGGGATGGTGAGGCGGGAGGGACGGAGGGGCAGAGGGGACGGAGGGGATGGAGGGGACGGAGGGACGGAGGGGATGGAGGGGACAGAGGGGATGGAGGGGACGGAAGGGCAGAGGGGACGGAGGGGCAGAGGGGACAGAGGGGGAAATGGAGAGGGTGGAGTTTCAGGCCGGGAGGGTCCGGGGCTTACATGGTGGCCGATGGGTCCAGCCCCGCCCCGGCTGCCCCCAGCCCTCACCTACCCGAAACGTTCAGGGCGGTCTGTCTGTTGCTCCTCTGACGTCCTTGGAGATGCCACAGGTACAGCCCTGCGTGGGCGTCCTGGGCGGCTGCGATCACCAGCTGGGCCTGGCCGCCCTCGACCCAGAGCTGCCAGCCATCCCGAGAGAAGCGCCCCTGGGCCTTCTTGTCGAAGATGAAGACGGGGCGGGTCCTCCCGTGGGCCTTCAGCTGGATGCTGACGTGGGAGAAGGTGTTGGAGATGTTGCAGGCCATCACGGCGCGCTGGCCCCTGGACACGGACACCACGGCCTCTGTGCAGGTGGGGCTGTCCCAGCCTGTGGGGGACGGTCAGGCACAGGGCAGAGCGGGGCTGGGCCGGGGCGTGGTGGCTTGAGGGCGCCCAGGGGCAGCTTGGTTAGGAAGTCTGAGCCCCTGAGGGGAGGGAGGTGCTGCTCAGAGGCCCTGCTCTTCTGAGGGTGAGCCAAGTGTGAGCACATTCCTAAGCCCCCTTTCATTTCCCTGGATGGGCCCCAGGGCGGTCCTGGGGCGTAACCTGCTGCACATCCCGGGGACCTGGCCGCTGTTGGGGTCACTGGGGGCCCTGCTCACTGCCCACCCAGCTTCCTGCAGCCTGGGCGTCTGATAGTCTGAGGCCAGGGGAGGCTGAGGCTGTGGACGAGGCTGGTCGGGCACCCGCAGGGCTGGGTCTCACCAGGTCTGCCCTCCCAGCCCTTCCCCTGGTGGAGGTGGGACCCTGAGTCCTACCTGTACTCTGAGCACTCCAGGAGGGGGCCAGCAACAGGAGGGTCCCGAGCATTCTGGCAACGGGGCCAGGGGACAGCAAGGGCCCGGTCCCCATGGCTGGCTGGCTGGGAGGCCTCGGGTGTCCCTTATCCTGGCCACCAGTTCTTGGGACACTCCTGGAGGAAGGAAAGCTTGTGGTCAGAATGCCCGGGCTGCTGTGGAGACCGGGGAACAGCCCAGCCTGGTCAGGGGCTGGATCCAGGCGTCAGGGGTCCAAGTGTCCAAGGGTCAGGGGTCCAGGGGTCCAGAGTCCAGGTGTCCAGGGTTCCAGGGCTCAGGGGTCCAAGTGTCCAGGGGTCCAGGGTCCAGGTGTCCAGGGTTCCAGGGTGCAGGGGTCCCAGGGTCCAGGGTCCAGGGCCCAGGGCCTGCTCTCCTCCCACCAGCACTGTCCTCCATCCCGAGCCCTCTCTGCCTGGCCGCGGTGCCACCCTCCCTCCTTCCCTGTGCATCATACCGTGTATGACACTGGCCGCAGGGTCTACGTCAGCATGGGGAAGGCTGAGGCGAGCCCAGCCACGGAGAACTTGGAGACTCCACTGGGCCTCTGTCCCTGGGCTCTACACTAAGTAGGGAAATCGGTGCTTGTATTGCTTCCCTGGGGCAGGGCGGCCGCAGGGGCAGCCACTTTGACCCGAGGACCCCCAGGACCTCGCTCCCGGACTGGCCAGTGCCCGGCCTGCCTCCGCCTGTTTTCCATCTACTTGTGCTTCTTTGCTTCATGCACCCGGTCACAGACCCGTGCCGTCCTAATCCGTGGCTCTGGCTGTGCCCGGCTCTCATTCACTCTTAAGCTACTGATCACCAAGCACTCAGCACCTGTGAGCGGCCCCGCCTCTCCAGACGCCCAGGAGCACCTGCACCCACCCAGCCCCGCCTGCCCATCCCGAGCAGCACCTGCTGGCTCTCGAGTTTGCATATTAGCCCTGTGCCCTCCACAGGTGGCCTCCCTTTGCAACCTCCACCCTAAGGCCAGGCTGCCCAGCCTGTGGCGCCACCTAGTGTTACTGCCACCCCTCCTGCTCGCTCTGAGGTTCTGAGCCCCAGGTCAAGTCCCTGCTGCCCCTGTGGGTGATGGGGACTGGGCCGAGGGAAGGAGGGAGGGCCTGTAGCATGTGACCTGCAGGAGGGGCCTGGGCCCTGGGCCCTGGAGCCCGCAGCCACCTCTGCAGAACCTGCGGGATCCTGTCCACCGAGCCACCGACTCCCACACAGGCACACACACCGGGCGCAGGCACTGGGCAGGGCCAGGCAGCAGGGGGCGCTTCTGATACTGCCTGGGGACACACCTGCTCTGCACTGCACACAGGCGGCTCGAGCTGATTGGAGCTGGACCCACAGAGACCCGTGGGGCCAGGGAGCCTGCCCATGCGGGGCAACGCTGCACCCCGGTGACCTGCCCAGCTGCCCTGGTGGCTTCTCGTCCCGCGTCCCCAGTGGGCCCAATGCCTGGGCTGGCTGAAGGTCAGGCTTGGGCCTCCCTGGACCCAGGTGACACAAGACGTGGCAGCTTGCCTGAGGTGTGGGCCCATCACTCTAGCTGATCTGCCAGCTGGACCTGGGGCAGGGACAGAAGGGCACAGCAAAAGGAGGCGCTGGGGCCAGTCACAGCGGGCAAAGTCCAGAGCTGCCGAGGGAGGCAGGCGCCCTCTGGCCCGCAGGCTTGGTCCTTTGGGCAGTGGCACCTCCTGCCAGGGCAATGGCCTGGCCTGGGCTGTTTCGGGGCCTGAGTCCCCAGTGTGGCCCCGCCACTCTGCTCTAGCACTGTGATCACACAGCGAGGATTGCGCAGCGACTCCTTGTCTGAGCCCCACCTACCTTAGCTGGCGCTAGGAGACGTTCAGAGGCGAATTGGGCGTGTACATGCCACAGAGCACTCACAGCCCCAAGTGTTGGGCTCCCCGGGATATCACGTCCCCCTGGGAAGCGGCTGGACACCCCACCTTCTCCCCAGGAGGCCGGGTCTAGCTCCAGGGCTCCAGGCTTCTCTTGCTGCCCAAAGCCACCAGTGTCCCCTGAACCTGGACCCTGGACGGTGACCGGCAACCTCTCTTGCTATGGTACTCCCCCAGGAAAGCCCAGAAAGTTCCAGAATCCAGATTGAAGGATAGGGGCTGATACCCTGCTTTTGTTGTGGGGGGATACTGGGGAGTGAACCCAAGGGCACCTACCTCTGAGCTACACCTCTAGCCCTATTTTATTTTTTATTTTGAAACAAAGTCTCACTAAGTTGCTAAGGACCTTGTTAAAGTGCCGAGGCTGACTTTGAACTTGTGATCTTCCTGTCCTGAGATCATAGGCAAGCACCACCATATCTGGCTTCACACCCCACTTTTGCCACTAGGGGGAAAGCCTGTATCCACACAGACAAGGCCTGAAGTCTGCAGTTCAATGGGCTATGAGACACCAGCGCTGGCCCGGGGCCGGGGGCCTAGAGGCTGGCTTCTTCCCAGGGCAGCGGGTACAGGGCAGGCCCGGCCACACGAGTGGGCACCGCTGCATAGGAACCAGGACAGAGGCAGCCTGGGAGGGCGGGCAGGGTGGGTGAGTGCCACAGCCCCAGAGGCCTCCTGGCTCCCAAGGGCCTGGCCGTGTTGCCTGGGTTCAGTCCCAACTTGGTGGAGCTGGAAGTCCCCTCCTTTCCTTCTTGGGAGCCCCTGTGTTGTCCAGGGCCGCAGCTCTGACCTGGGTGGACGTGTGTTCCTCCTGGGAATCCAGGCAGAGCTCAAATGTGTTTTTATTTTGCTTAGAGGACTCTGCACCTTTAGGCCTGAGTCACTGGCTCAGACTCTGGCTGGCCGGGCCGCCAAGGCAAAGGCCACCAGGACCCTACCCCCGCCTGGACACTTTCCTGTACCTCCTGTCCCCGGTGCTTGCCCTGCCTGGTGCCCACTCCGGTGTGTGTGGGAGCTGCCCCTGGTCACCAGCCTCTTGGCCAGACCCCAGTGGCCGGATCCTGGGGCCCCAAGGGCTCACACGGACGGCGCTGACCTCCTGCAGGGGCTGTGTCCACCTCCGGGCCCAGGACACTGCGCTTGTCCTGCAGCTGAGAGGGCTCTCTTCCAGAGCCCCGAGTGCGGTGAGCTGCGTGGGCTTGCGGGTGAGCCCGAGGGCCTGTCCTCAGGCTGCCCTCCCGCAGGGCTGAGGCCCAGGCTGGGGCCCAGGAGAGAGCTGTGCTATGTCCTCCTGGCCCATGCTTCTGGCCACCTGGACTCCTGGGCCCTGGAGGGCTCCTCGGTCAGCTGGTGGCTTCCTGGCTCTTGGGCCCTTCCTTCCTCCATCTGGCTGCTTACTGACCATCTGCAGCCTGAGGCCTGACCCTTGTCCAGCTGGGGCAGCAGGCCCACGAGAGTGTCAGTAGCAGGTGGAGTCCCCCACCGGAGCCCTGCACTGCCGGTGCGGAGAGAGGCCTGGAAGAAGTCAGCAGCGGCCACCTGGCCACAGTGACAGACTCTCTGCTGCAGATAAGCTTAACCAGCCTTCCTGAGGGGCAGGAGGCCCGAGGGCCACGCAGGCAGGCCTTAATGGGTGACCGCGGTCCTGACCAGAAAAAGACTTCCGGGGGCTCGGGAGGCAGAGGCAGGCTGCCCCGCGTGGAGCTGGCAGGTCTCATCCTGCCCTGAGACTCAGACTCAGCTGCCCTGTGCCTCTGGCAGCGACACTTGGCTGCCCTCTGGAGCTTGCTCCGTTTCTTGGGGAGAAAATTCACCCTAGTGACACAGGGTCCTCTCCTGGGTTGCCAGGTATTGCAGATTCAGACGCCCAGCCACATTCAAATTTCAGATGAGCCACCAATGATTGGTAGCACAGTGGAGTAAATATGTACTGGGGACTGACCGGCCTCTGAGCGACACCCCCAGCCTGTGTGTTTTGTTTTGTTTTGACACAGGGCTTTGGGAAGTTGCTGAAGGTCTCAATGAGTTGCCAAGGCTGCCCTCGACCCTGCGATGTTCCTGTCCTAGCCTCCCAAGTGCTGGGATTACAGCCACGGATCACTGTAGCCGTAATGTAACACTTGGGACACACATATTAAGAAAGGAAGCCAGGCGTGGTGGCCCACGCTTGTGATCCCAGCACTGGGGAGGCTGAGACGGGAGGATCGAAGCCTCACAGCCTCAGCTATTTACTGAGGCCCTCCGCAACTGAGACCTGGTTTCGAAAAAAAGAAAAAAAAATAGGGCAGGGGGTGTAGCTCAGAGTGCGAATGCCCCTGGGTTCCATCCCCAGACCTGCAAAAACAAAAACAAGCAAGCAAACAAACAAACAAAAAAAACCCCAGAAAGGATTCACTATCTGAAGTGTGAATGTAAATGAGTTAATTAATTCTCTCTCTCTCTCTCTCTCTCTCTCTCTCTCTCTCTCTCTCATGGTACTGGGGATTGAATCCAGGGGCATTTGACCTTTGAGCTAAGCCCTCAGCCTTATTATTATTATTATTATTATTATTATTTGTACTGGGGATAAAACCCAGGGGTCTTCTACCTCCAGCTACACTCTCAGACCTATTTTATATTTTATTTGGAAACAGGGTCTCACTAAGTAGCTGAGGCTGGCTTTGAACCTGCATGATCCTCCTGTCTTAGCCTCTCAAGTACTGGGATTACAAGCATGGGTCACCATGCTTGGCTCCTATTTTATTTCTTATTTGGAAACAAGATCTCACCAAGTAGTGGAAGGCCTTGCTGCATTACAGAGGTTAACCTCAAGCCTGCGGTCCTCCTGTCTCATCCACCCCAGCACTGGAATTACAGGATGCACCCGCATGCGGGTCTTTGTCTTGCCTTCCTGTTTGTAGCCCTGGCCCATCCACTAGCTCCTGTGGTGGAGCCCTCTCCCTCTCCTTTGCTTGGCTGCCGTCCTGTCCTCCTTGGGGTCTGGGCTCAGCCCAGCCCCGCTGTTGGGCGGTCACAGCGGGGAGCACCGGGCATCCGGCTGGCTAGGTGGTTCTAGTTTGCAGGTAATTAACCCATGCAAGAGAGAGTGCAGGGACCTCCTGCGGAAACCCCGAAGGGAGAGCAGGGAAAGGCTCTGGAGGGTGGGGGTCAGGGACGTGCCCAGAGGCCCCGCGTGGGGGTGAGAGCCATCTCTGCTAGAAGCCCTGGAGCACCCACCACAGTGGGCAGACGTGGAGGCCGCCCAGGACCCAGGAGCCACCTCCCCTCCCGCAGCCCCGCCTGGGAGCCAGGAGAGACTCAGGTCTCCTGTGCCCGGCCCGGAGCTCCTCGGGTGTCTCTGAGCAGGAAGCCGGCCAGTGGGGCGGGGGACCCCAGCGGCTGCAGCCCAGGAGCCCCCACCCCAGCCCCACAGAGCCGCGCCTGGTCCTCCACCTGCGCCCAGCGCTCACCTGCTCCCTCCCGCAGCCTGCTCCCTGTTCACCTGCTCCCGCCCCGCAGCGCGCTCCCTGCGCCCCAGCACCACAGCGTGGCTCCTCCCCAGATGTCCCCAGCAGGGAGGCTTCAGCCACTGGCTTCCTGAGCTCCCCCAGCGAGAGGAAAACTGGAAGCGCCCAGGGGAGGGGCTGGAGGCGGGCGGCAGGTCCTGTGCAAGGGGACTGCCCTGCCCCAAGAAGGAAGCCCTTCTGGGAAGCAGTTGGCTTTCAGGAACTACCCTGCTTCCAGAGAGATGCCAAGACTTTCTGGGCAGCGCCCTGTCCTCCCAGTCACAAACGTACTGGGCTCACTTCTTTAGCTGGCGGGGCAGTGTCCAGGAGAGCCCGGCTGGGTCTGTCTTGCTGCAGGGCTCTGGCTGCCCCTCTGGGGAGCTTGGGCGCTTTCTGCAGGGAGCAGGGCCAGGGTCCCGGGTGCTCTGGGGACGCACAGCGCCCTTGAGGGTGAGCGCAGAGGGAATGCAGCTGGCATCTTGCTGGGCAGCGCGGGGGTCTGCTGCAGGAATGGAGAGCAGGCAGGATGGACGGACCCACCACCCTTTGTCGGCACACAGCGCCAGTGACAGAGGGCTCTGCTGTGTGCTCCAGGCCCACGCTCTGTGGACCCCTTGCGGCAGCCTGGCCTGGGCTGAGGGCAGCTGCCTGGGCACGGTGGCCTCTCCTGCACTGGGCTCTGCTGTGCCTGTACGCGGTACCCGGGAGCCTCTGGGTGTTGGGGGCCGAGACTGCGCTGGGCCTGGGGAAGGTGCTGCTGCGGCCTGACCCCTCCTGGCCTGGTCCAGCCTCGCAGCTGTAGGGCCCCTAAGCCCCAGCTTTGTCTTGGCCCAGCTGGGCAGCGTGGAGCCAGCCCTGACCCAGCTGACCCGGGGTAGAGGAGGGAGGCGTCAGAGCCCCAGGGAAACAGGGAGAGAGACCCTGGGAGCAGGGGGTTCTGGTGTGGCAGGATGGGGCCGGGGATGGCCGCGTGCCCTGGACTAGGAGTCGCCCACCCTGACCTGCACTTCTAACAGCCCACGGGAGGAGGCGGGCAGGGTCCTGCGGCCTTGGGCGATGCTCTGGGGGGTCCGTGCCCATTGGGGAAGCTGTGAATCCTGGCCCAGAGAGAGAACCTGTGGATGGCGCTGGGGACCCTGGGACGTGGCTGGCTGGGAGGCGGCCATTCCCTCCACTGACCCCGGGTGACATGTTGGCAGGGCGGGGCTGGGGGTCAGGGATGACCAGGGGACTCTGGGACACCAGGCAGGGGAGGGAGGTGAGAGAAGTGGTCCGAGGCTCCCCCCTGCCACGGAGGACCCACTTCTGGGAGCCCTGCAGAGGCGGGCCTGGTGCCCAGGCCGCAGAGGGGATTCTGCTTCGTAGACACAAAAGCCCAGTGGTGCTGGTGTGTGTCGCGGCGAGGCTGTGCTGGTCCAGGAGTGTCTGGTTTCTTTTCAGCATGAGGAAGATGGAGATGCAGAAAGTCAGCTCTCAGGAAGCGGCTTTGAGTTTTAAAGGGTTCTGTTTCAGCCCCTGCCCCAGTCTACCCCTCGACTCAGGGGATTGGACCAGCCTGCGGGCTTCGCTGTTGGGTGTGTGGAGATCCCGCGGAGGGATCTGGAGTTTTAGAGAGCAAGATGCTTGTCTGCGAAGGAGGCAACGTCTGCATCGGCCCTCCGCCTGGGGACCTCCTGCACGGCTTCTCAGCTGTTTGTTTGGGTGGGGTCTGGCCGGTGACCTCCTGCGCGCACTCGGTTGCCTTTGAAGAATCGCTGACCGCTTGCTAAGCATTGGGGTCTCCCGTCCAGGCTACCTCCGCTCTCGGATCCAAGTGGCCGCACGTCGGAGGGAAGGTGGCCAGTGAGGAGTCAGGGTCAGAAGACGCCCCACCCACGTGGCCAATAGTGGAAGGGGGTGGGGAGCGGCGGGGGCGGAGCCAGGGATGAGGAAGGGACCCTTCAAGTAAGGGTATGTCCATGCAGAGGCTCTCACTGAAAACCTCACTGATGTGTGTGTTCTGGGGAAGATGGGGTGGAGGAAAGCACGCCAGGGGCTGTGTGCCTGCACGTCCGCTTCACTTTGACCTCACTGTGATGTATAATGACATCACACCAATAACGTACACACACAGAAGCATAAAAGACACCCCCTTTTTTGGCCGAATTTAAGCAACGGGTTTTTTTTATGACTAGTTCTTAGGTAAGTTTATCTAGAAACCTACTGTTTAGAATTTTAACAAGTGAGAAAAAATACAAAATATTAATAGAAGCAAAGCAAAGGTTTTTCTTTGTTTTTGTTTTTTTGGTGCTACTGGGGTTCCTGGAAGCCCTTCTACCTCGGGGCTACACTCCCAGACCTATTTTATACTTTTTATTTAGAAACAGGGTCTCTTAAGCCAGCGTGGCTGGCTTTGAACTTGCGCTATCCTCCTGTCTCCGCCTCCCAAGCACGGGGATTACAAGCTTGTGCCACCATGCCCGGCTCAAAGCAAAGATTTTTTGTTTTTGTTTTTTGTGGGTCCAGGGATGGAACCCAGGGGCATTCAACCTCCGAGCTACACCCCCTGTCCTATTTTTTAATTCTTTATTTCAAAACAGGGCCTCACTAATTAGCTGAGGCTGTCTGTGAACCCGTGACCCTCCTGTCTCAGCCTCCCAAATGCTGGGATTACAATCGTGTGCTACCATGCCCGGCTCATCTCCCTTTTTAATTAATTAAATAATTAATTTTTTTGGTGCTACTTGGAGTGGAACACAGCTGCTTTCTACCTCCGGGCTACACTCCCAGACCTATTTTATACTTTATTTGGAAACAGGGTCTCACTAAGTTGCTGAGAGCCTCACTCAGTAGCTGAGGCTGGCTTCGAACCTGTGCGATCCTCCTGTCTCAGCCTGCCAAGCGCGGGGATTACCAGCGTGCGCCACCACGCCCGGCTTTCCCTTTTTAAAGTTTTAAAATTTGAAACAGGGTCCCACTAGGTGGCTGAAGATCTCACTGTGTTGCTGAGACCGGCCTCAGCCGTCCAGGGACTGGATTATAGGTGTGTGCCGCTGTGCCGGGCACGTTCTGAGGAGCACCCATCAGGATGAGCTGCCCAGGGCGCCTTCCAACCTGGGAACAAGGTCGGATCTTCTGCTGGGACTCCGTCTTGCGTGTGCAGGTGAATACTTGTTGCCGTGGCCATCAAGCTGGATTGTTAAACCCATTTGAGGTTGTCATTGGGCCTGGGTTCCCCAGGAGGGAACCCTCATGGTGGGCACGAGGTGCTTGATGTCCTTGCAGGAAGGAATTCCTGGACGGGTCACAGGGAGGTGCAGGTTGATGTTATTGAGAGAGGGTTGGGAGAGGAAAGTGCGGCCATGGAATGTGTAAATTCTATAGCACAGAAACGTCTCCGAGGGGATTCTTAGTTCTTGTGTTGGAGACTCCACACATTAATTTTTACCTATGAGAATTGCTTTTTTTCCTTGATGAGCATTTTCTAATATTTTTTTTTCTTTTTTTTTTACGGGTGTGGGGATGGAACCCAGGGGCATTTGACCTCTGAGCTACAGCCCCTGCCCTATTTTTATTCTTTATTTTGAAACAGGGTCTCACCAAGTTGTAGAGAGCCTCACTAAGTAGCTGAGGCTGGCCGTGAACCTCAATCCTCTGGTCTCAGCCTCCCGAATGCTGGGATTACAAGCGTGCGCCACCACGCCTGGCATTCTAATAATTTCCCCATGGGGGTTCCTGTTCTGCTTTGTGAAATTACAGCAGCACACTGGTATGCTGCTGTTGATGGTTTGATCAAAGGTCAGACACAATGGTTGAAGCCATCTGGTGACCTGCAGATAAGGCCTAACATTTGATTTAACAGGACTGACTGTGCTCGGCGCGTGAGCATGGACCTTGAGTCTGGGCATTTAGCCACGGCCACTTTCGTTTCATCCCTCATGTTTCCTTCCTACCTAGTCTATATCTTCTATCTATGTCCAAGTTAACAGACAAAACACCATCGCGTTAAATCAGAATGCGCTCAGATGGGCCATGCTGTAACCAAAGCTGCTCCACAGAGCTCCTACTAAAAATAGTGCCTTTTCTTTTCTTTCTTTCTTTCTTTCTTTCTTTCTTTCTTTCTTTCTTTCTTTTTCTTTCCTTCTTCCTTCCTTCCTTCCTTCTCTTCTTTCTTCCTCCTCCTCCTCCTCCTCCTCCTCCTCCTCCTCCTCCTCCTCCTCTTTTTTGCAGTACTAGGGATGGAACCCAGGGACATTGTACCTCTGAGCTACACCCCCAGCACTATTTTATTCTTCATTTTGTAACAGGGACACACTGAGTTGTGGAGGGCCTCGCAGGTGGCTGAGGCTGGGATCACAGTGTGCGCTGCGACCCGCGACACCGGCCCTGTATCTTTATTTTCACGGCAGAGATCTCCCAGACAAACGTGTTCTCTACTCCTCTTAGTGTCTCTTTCAAACAAACCGATGGGCATCCATGAGGGGACAGCATTAGAAGACAAGGCCAAAGCTCATCAGACGAGCAGTGTGGAAGCGCTCCAGTGGCAAGGCAGCGCTCGCGTGATCCCGGCAGCTGGGAGGTTGAGGCAGGAGGACTGCAGGGCCACAGCCAGACTCAGCAACTTGGTGAGATCCTGTCCCCAAATCTACTAATAAAAAAGGGATGGAGAGGAAGAATAACGTCCTGGGTTCAATCCCAGTATGAAGAAGAAGGAGGAGAAGGAGAAAGAGGAGGAGAAGGAAGAGGAGGAGGAGGAGGAAGAAGAGAAAAAGGAAGAGGAGGAGGTACAGGAGGAGGGAGAAAAAAAGAAAAGAAACCAACAGCAGAAAAAGGAAAAAGGAGTTGTGTGCAGTTTGATGGGATGGGGGAAGCTAGGCTGTTTCCCCACGTGCCCTCAGACACCGGTGCAGTTTACAGACCCCAAAGGCAGGAGGTGCTCATGCCTAGACCTAGGAGGCCGGGCTAGTTGGAGACAGGGCAGTCTCAGTTTGTCTGTGCCAGCTGGGTCAGGGGCTAGTTTTTCAGTTTCCATTCTCAGCATGAGGAAGTTGAGGATGCAGAAAAGCAGTTATCAGGAAGTAGCTTTTAATTTTAAAGGTTTCTGTTTCAGTGGGCATGATGTTGCACTCTTGTAATTCCAATACTTGGGAGGCTGAGACAGGAAGATCGCAGGTTCGAGGACAGCCTTAGCAAGTAGTGAGACTCTCATCAACCTAGTGAGACCCTGTTTCAAAAGAAAATGGACTCTGCCGAGCGTGGTGGCGCACGCTTGTAATCCAAGTACTTGGGAGGCTGAGACAGAAGGATCGCACAGGTTCGAAGCCAGCCTCAGCTACTTAGTGAGGCTCTCAGCTACTTAGTGAGACCCTGTTTCCAAATAAAATATAAAATAGGTCTGGGAGTATAGTCCAGAGGTAGAAAGGCCCTAGTACCACAAAGAAGAAGAAGAAGAAGAAGAAGAAGAAGAAGAAGAAGAAGAAGAAGAGGAGGAGGAGGAGGAGGAGGAGGAGGAGGAGGAGGAGGAGGAGGAAGGAAAATGGACTCAATCCCAGTGCCGCCCCCCCACCACCACAGGGTTCTGTTTTGGCCGGAGCCATCAGTAAGGACAGCGATGGGTCAGGAGGCCTCCCAGCTGGGGCAAGAAGAAAGGACAGGGGCCCGCTGTGGGTTTCAGCTGGACCTGAAGCCTGGACTCCAGCAGCCTTGGTCTTCTGGGTCACTCTCCGCTGGAACCTGACATCTTAGAGTGCCAGATATCACCTGCACTGCCCGGGGAAGGAGCCTCTTTGCCAGCCCAAAGCCCCGGCCACCCTGGGGGCTCTGGAGCCACTTTCTGTAGGAACAGGGGCGGGGGCAGCTCTGCTGAGCCCTTGTGGCGAGGGTCCCTGGTCAAGGAGACTGCTGCCCACCCCTGGACTCCCAGGGCAGCCAGGCAGGACATTTTCTGTCCGGGGCTCCTGTCCAATGGTGATGTTACTGAGGCCGGCGCCAGAGCCAGTGTGTGCAGGTGTGCAGAGAGAACAGCCTCAGCAACCTAGAGAGGCTGTCAGCAGCTTAGTGAGACCCACTTTCAAAGAAAAAAGAGCCGGGCATGGTGGCGCACGCTTGCAATCCCTGAGCTTGGGAGGTAGAGACAGGAGGATCGCGCGGCTGGCTTAACAGACCCTGTTTCCAAATAAAAATATAAAAAATAGGTCTGGGAGTGTAGCCCAAAAGTAGAAGGGCTTCCAGGAACCCCAGGGGTACCACCAAAAATAATAAATAAATAAATAAATAAATAAAAAATAAAAGCCAGGCATGGTGGCGCACGCTTATAATCCCAACACTTGGGAGGCTGAGACAGGAGGATTGCAGTTCGCAGACAGCCTCAGCTACTCCGTTGGCCCTTTGTAACTCAGTGAGACCCTGTTTCAAAATAAAGAATAAAAAAGTTGGGCTTGGGGTGTCACTCAGAAGAATGCCCCTGGGTTCCATCCCCAGTACTGGAAAATAAAAATAGGGCTGGGGGTATTGCTCAGAAGTAGAAGCCATGAGCCAGGCATGGTGGCACATGCTTGTAATCCCAGCATTCGGGAGGCTGAGACTGGAGGATCGTGGTTTGCGGACAGCCTCAGCTGCTTAGTGAGGTTCTCTGCAACTTAATGAGACCCTGTCTCAAAATAAAGAATAAAAAATAAAAATAGGGCAGGGGGTGTAGCTCAAATGCCCCTAGGTTTCATCCCCAGACCCGCAAAAAAAAAAAAAAGAAAAAAAAGAAAAAAAAAAAAGAAGTAGAAGCCATGAATTATGGATTCTGACATCATTTCCCACCCTGGTCATTTTTTGTGTGTGTGGTACTAGGGATGGAACCCAGGGGCATTCTACCTCCAAGATACACTCCCAGCCCTATTTTTTATTCTTTATTTTGAAACAGGGGCTCACTAAGTTGCGAAGGTCCTCACTAAGTAGCTGAGGCTGTCTGTGATCCTCCTGTCTCAGCCTCCTGAATGCTGGATTACAAGCGTGCCCACCACGCCCGGCCTGGTCATTTTTTTATTTTGTTTTGTCACTGGGGATGAACCCAAGGCCTCGAGATTGCTAGCCAGTGCTCTCCCACTGACCACACATCCAGCTGCTCTAATTCATTTATTCAATTTTGGTCCTGGAGATTGAACCTAGGAGCATTCTATGTGTAAGCTATGTCTCCAGTCCTTTTTTTTTTTTTTTTTTTTTGAAACAAGGTCTTGAGAGGTTGCTGAGGCTGGTTCTGAACCTCTGATCCTCTTGTCTCAGCCGCCCAAGTCCGGCGGTTACAGGTGTGCGCCTGTCCTGCTCCAGCCTCTTCATTTTGAGACAGGGGCTCACAAAAGTGTCCAGGCTGCCCTCAAACTGCTCCTCTTGCGCCCGCCCCGCAGTGAGCTAGCCTGCGGGTGCTGGTTACTGGAACTCGTTCACCTATGGGTGCTCGTGAGGGTCTTTGGGCCTCAGCCCCTGCACCAGAGCAGAGGACGAGTGAGACGTCCGTCAGGGCCAGGCCAGGGCCAGGCAGACAGTCTGCAGGAATGGGCGCGCGGGGCGGGGGTCTGGTGGAGGAGGGTCGACTGGGGAAGGGGCTGGGGAGTAAGGACTGGGGACAGGCAGGTGTGAGCCCCTGTGAGCAGGAGGCTGGGTCCCCGGAGCCCGAGGTAACCGGAGCTGGGAAAGCAGCCTACGACACTGTTCACTAGTGAAGGCCCAGAAAGCAGGGCTCAGCTCTGAGCTCTGGGCACTGATGACAAGCTCTTTATACAGCTGGTCACTTGCCGGTGGAGGTGGGGAGGGGTAAGGGAGAGATTCGTTACAGCGAGGGTGAGGAGACACCGAAACAGAACAGCCGGAAAGCCAAAGCCTATCCTATTTCTCTGTCTCCATCTCACCTGGCAGACGCCCAGGGAGAGCTGTCTTGTTTGTCTTGGGGTTTATCTGGGGCCGGGCAGGGCCTCCTGAACCCTCCGGAGGAGGAAACTGCTTTGTTTACGTTCCGCTGGCTCTTATCAGCTGAAGAGGGTGGGGACTGCGAAGTGTTTATGCTTTTCACTTTATTTCTAAGTTTCTTTTTTATTTTATTTAAAATTTTTTTTGTGTGTGGGTCTGGGTATGGAACCCAGGGGCATTCGACCTCCGAGCTACACCCCCTGCCCTATTTTGTATTCTTTATTTTGAAACCGGGTCTCACTGTGTTGCGGAGGGCCTCACTAAGTAGCTGGGGCTGTCCGCGAACCGTGATCCTCCGGTCTCAGCCTCCCGAGTGCTGGGATGACAAGCGTGCCCACCACGCCCGGCTTATTTCTAGGTTTCTAACCCAGAATGAGTTCAAGGCTCAACTGGGCTCCTGCCGCAAGGTGAGTGGGGAGACCAGGGAGGGAGCTCCAGGGCTAAATCTCCACAGGAAACCTGATTAGATGAGCAATGGCAGAGAGAAGGAACATGGCCACAGACCCTGGACTCAGTATTTCTTTTTCTTTTTCTCAGTACCGAGGATTGAATCCAGGGGAATTCTACCTCTGAGCTATACCCCAACCCTATATTTTATTCTTATTTCTGAAACAGGGTCTCACTAGGTTGCTGACAGTCTTGCTAAATTGCTGAGGCTGGTCTCGAACCTGTGATCCTCCTGTCTTAGCCTCCCAAGCACTAGGGTTACAGGCATGGGTCACCATGCCTGGCCCCAGTATTTCCTTCGAGGCGTCCTCGTGTGGTGTGCAGGGGGACCATGATTTTTGGGGCCCCTCCTGCCCCGAAGAAAGGCGTAAGCTGTCCTGTGGCATCTGTCTCCTTCAATGCATCCACACTTTTGACTCTTTCAGGATAGACGTGACAGACTCCCAGGGCCCGGGACCCAGGGGACCTAAGGGCTGGGCCCGCGTGACGGAGGGTACTGGGCAGGAGCCCTGAAGAGGTCCCCCCAGCACCCGGCAGGTGTGGGCCTTACTCTGCCCAGAGAGACTCAGCCCTCTGCACCCGTGTGCAGGGATGGCCTGGGGCAAGTGATGGGCCCTGAGCCAGGGGCTGCTGGAGACACTGGGACGGCGCCGCCAGGCTGGGCTGCCGGGGACCCCTTAAATTCTGCAGTTTCCACCCCAGAAGGGCCCCCGAGAGGGGACTGGGAGGGGAAAAGAGCTCTGGATGGGGAAAGCAGAGAAGAGAGTCATGGGGCAGTGGGAGCGGGCCACATTCCCTGCGCACACAGGCACACAGGCACAGAGACAGGGATACAAACACACAGATGCAGAGACACAGACACACAGACAGGCACACCGGCACACGGACAGACACACAGACAGGCACACAGGCGTAAAGGCACACAGACAGGCACACAGACAGGCACACAGGCGTAAAGGCACACAGACAGGCACATAGGCAGGCACAGAGACAGACACACAGACACACAGACAGGCACACAGGCATAAAGGCACACAGACAGGCACACAGACACACAGACAGGCATAAAGACAGGCACACAGACACACAGGCACACAGGCATGGCCCCTCCCCGCTGCCCGTCCAGTCCCGAGGCTGGACCCTTGGTCACCTGTAGGCCTGTTTCCTGAATTTGAGTCCCAGGAGCCAGAGCCCAAAGGCGGCCTCTCCCTCCATCTAGTGGAAGGACTGGTGTCCTGCAGAAGAACTCACCTCCCCCGGGGCTTTGTGTTAGGATTCTGCCAGCTTCCCAACTCTGAATGAGTTTCTCAAAGGCATTGATGATTTTCCACCAATTCCTTTAAAAAGCAAAGAGCATTACTCTTAAATATAAAATGAAAAATGGTGCCAGGCGTGGTGGCGCGCGCTTGTAATCCCCGTGCTTGGGAGGCTGAGACAGAAGGATCGCGCGGGTTCGAAGCCAGCCTCGCCGGCTTAAGAGACCCTGTTTTCAAATAAAAAATATAAAATAGGTCTGGGAGTGTAGCCTGGAGGTAGAAAAGCCCCTGGGTTCCACCCTCAGTACCACAAAAAAAAAAAAAAAAAAGAAAAAAAGAAAAAGAAAAAAAAAGCCGATCTTGTTAGACACATGAATGTGTATATCATGTTAAATGCAAATCAAACTGGTTTATAAAAAATAACTAATAGAAAAAGAAAACACTTTTAAAACTGGTACTGTGGATTGAACCCAGAGGCATTCTACCTCCAAGTTATATCCCCAGCCCTATTTTATTTTATTTTATCTTTTTGCGAAACTGGAGATGGATCCGGGGCATTGTACCTCCAAGCCACACCCCCCGAGCCCTATTTTTTAGCCTTTCTAATTTTGAAACAGGGTCTCCCTGAGTTGCGAAGGGCCTCCCTAAGTAGCGGAGGCTGTCTGCGGACCGCGATCCTCTGGTCTCCGTCTCCCGAATGCTGGGATTTCAAGTGTGCGCCACCACGCCTGGCCCATCGAAAAATGTTTTTAACAAAATTATTTCCTGCAATTCTCTCAGGAAGGTGTTTCTTTTTCTTTTTCTTTTCCTCCTCTTCCTCCTCCTCCTCCCCCTCCCCCTCCCCTCCTCCTTTTTTTCCCTGGAACTGAGGATTGAAGCCAGGGGCATTTTACCTCCGAGCTACACCCCCAGCCTATTTTTTAGTCTTTATTTTTTTATTTTTTATTTTTTTGGTGGTACTGGGGTTCCTGGAAGCCCTTCTACCTCCGGGCTACACTCCCAGACCTATTTTATATTTTTGAAACAGGGTCTCTTACGCCAGCCTGGCTGGCTTCGAACCTGCGCGATCCTCCTGTCTCCGCCTCCCAAGCCCGGGGATTTCAAGCGTGCGTCACCACGCCCGGCTTAGTCTTTATTTCTGAAACAGGGTCTCGCTCAGTCTGCAGAGGCCTCACTAAGTAACTGAAGCGGTGGTGAACCTGAGATGCTCCCGTCTCCGCCTCCCAAGCCCGGGATTACAAGCGAGTGCCGTCAGGCCCAGCAGGAAGGTACTGCTTTCTAAAGGTATTTCCTAGGCAGGGGTTGACTCATACCTATAATTCTAGTACTTGGAGGATAATACAGGAGGGTTGTAGGTTCAAGGCCAGCCTCAGCAAGTTAACCAGATCCTCAGGAACTTAGTGAGATACTCTTTCAAAACAACAAACAAAGGAACTGGGGGTGTTGCTTGGCGGCAGAATGCCCCTGGGTCAATCAATCCTCAGTAAGACACACACACACACACACACACACACACACACACACACACACACAACTGTTCTGCCCCTAAGCCCTCCCCAATGAAAATTCAAGACAATAAAGTCTCCTCTATCTTCCTCAGGGCCAGCTTTGAATAAATCTGTTTCTTCTACCAACTTCAGACTCCAGAGTGAGCCAGGCAGCAGAGCCTGGGACTCCAGGAGCACTCCATCCCAAGGCTCAGGATGGGTGGGGTTTGAGGGAAGACACAGACAGTCCTGACCCTTGGAAAGCCAAATGTGGAAGCCAAAAGAGGTTCAGAAAGAGCCATTCCTGGGCCGAGCTCACCCAGAGTCTACCATTAAGTCAAGAGGCCATAGTTTACTAAACTCCCTTAAAACATTATAGGTATGGTGGTGCTCGCTTGTAATCCCAGCACTTGGGAGGCTGAGACAGGAGGACTGCAGATTCATGGCCAGCCTCAACAACTTAGGCCCTCTGCAACGTAGTGAAACCCTGTTTCAAAATAAGAAATAAAGTCGGGCGTGGTGGTACACGCTTGTAATCCCAGCACTTGGGAGGCTGAGACAGGAGGATCGCGCAGGTTCAAAGCCAGCCTCAGCTACTTAGTGAGGCTCTCAGCAACTCAGTGAGACCCTGTTTCCATAGGTATAAAATAGGTCTGGGAGTGTAGCCCGGAGGTAGAAGAGCCTCTGGGTTCCACCCCCAGTACCACAAAATAAATAAATAAAATTAGGGCCAGGAGTGCAGCCCCTGAGTTCAACTCTCAGCACCAAAAACAAGAACAACCAAAAATCCAACAAAACCATTAGATGTGCTAATGTAGGCAGGAAGACCGCAAAACTAAGGCAAATCTAAGGCACAGGCGTGTTATCAGTCCCAATGCTTGGAGGTGGAGACAGGAGGACACCCCTTGCCCCAAGGGCGTCCACAGCTGGCTGCCCTGCCCCCTGGTGGGAGGTGTGGCGACAACTCAGTCTCTCCAATCCCCACATCTTGGTTCCTGGGGCCCTGGTAGGAGGGTCCCAGCACGCGTTACTACTCTTAGGTGTGTGCTCCAGGTCCTCTGAAATCAACACTGAGCCCCAGGCTTGCAGTGGAGTTTCTGGGAGCTTGGGGGCTCAGTAGGAGAGGAGCCCAGGCCCCTTGCGGAAGCGCTGGAGGGCAGGCGTGAATCCCGATGGTCCCAGGCTGTACAGTTTGAGATTTTTCCACTTTGGAAACATTTGGGGAGCAGAGGTCTGGTGCAGGCCAGAGGGGCAGGCTCCCCTGACATGGCATCTTTCTGGGTGACAAAGGCCTCTGCTGGATCTGCTCCAGTCTCCGTGGGGCTGGGGGAGCCCACCTTGTACTCTGCGTGGGCCCCGCGGGGCTCCGCTGGACTCTGGTCTGCAGGGTTCAGAACCTCCTCATCTGGGGAGGGAGGCAGGGTGAGAGCCGCACGCAGACACCTGCGCCCTGAGCCCCGGGCGCAGCCACACAGCCCCCCAGCTCTGCACCTGGGCACACGCACTCACTCCACAGCCTCCCCACTCCAGCCTGGGCTCAGGCTCTGAGCCCACTGCCCAGGCACCCTCAGCCAGAGGCCCGGGGCACAGAAAGGACAGGCCCCGTCCCTACGGTGGTTTCCCAGGATCCTGCTGCTCGCCTGAGTGCCCCGCGGCCTGGCCCAGGCCGGGCCTGTTGGCCATGGCCGGCTGGGGTCCTGGGGTGGCTGCTGTCTGGATGGTGCTGCCCCCACTGAGCCTCTGGGCGCCCGTGGTGCAGGACCTTTACCAGAACCATGGGCGCAGGCTACAGGGACCCTCCCATCCCCACGAGGACCACACGCAAGGCCTCTTACCTACCGGAGCCTCAGTGATCATCTGTGCCAGTAGCAGCTGAGAACTCCCACCACCAGAACGAAGAAAACGACAGTGGCCATGATGCCCACCTTGGGCAGGGCAGGGGCTTGAGGCTGAGTCTCTGGGCCTGAGGGCACGGGCGTGTCAGGAGGTTGGGAGGGTCTCCATCAGGCCCTCTGAAGCTTCATAGAGGTCACCCTGCCCCCTGCTCAGCCCCTCCCAAGGAGCCTGCGAGGTGGGGACAGCCTGGGGTAGCCCTGGGGTGGGGGGCAGCAGGGCTGGTACCTTGTGAACAGGGAAGGGACACCTACCAAAGGAAGGCATGAACTGTCCCAGGCTTGCTGCCTCCTCCTGGTCTTGGGGGGCTGCCAGAGAGATTCTGTGAGGTTGGGGCCACCCCGATGCACCCCAAGCCTGGCAGCAGGAGCCCAGGTAGGGCTCCCTGGGTCTCCTTGAGACAGCCTGCCACCTGGGGCTCAGGTGATGGACTGTCTGGTGTGGCCAGGAGAGCCAGAGCAGGCAGAGGGGACAGAGTGTGGGGAGACTAGAGGAATCTTGCTAACAAGGAGAGGGTGGGGTGGGCAATGGGGTTTCAGGCCGGGAGGGTCCGGGGCTTACATGGTGGCCGATGGGTCCAGCCCCCGCCCCGGCTGCCCCCAGCCCTCACCTACCCGAAACGTTCAGGGCGGTCTGTCTGTTGCTCCTCTGACGTCCTTGGAGATGCCACAGGTACAGCCCTGCGTGGGCGTCCTGGGCGGCTGCGATCACCAGCTGGGCCTGGCCGCCCTCGACCCAGAGCTGCCAGCCGTCCCGAGAGAAGCGCCCCTGGGCCTTCTTGTCGAAGATGAAGACGGGGCGGGTCCTCCCGTGGGCCTTCAGCTGGATGCTGACGTGGGAGAAGGTGTTGGAGATGTTGCAGGCCATCACGGCGCGCTGGCCCCTGGACACAGACACCACGGCCTCTGTGCAGGTGGGGCTGTCCCAGCCTGTGGGGGACAGTCGGGCACAGGGCAGAGCGGGGCTGGGCTGGGGCGTGGTGGCTTGAGGGCGCCCAGGGGCAGCTTGGTTAGGAAGTCAGAGCCCCTGAGGGGAGGGAGGTGCTGCTCAGAGGCCCTGCTCTTCTGAGGGTGAGCCAAGTGTGAGCACATTCCTAAGCCCCCTTTCTTTTCCCTGGATGGGCCCCAGGGCGGTCCTGGGGCGTAACCTGCCGCACATCCCGGGGACCTGGCCGCTGTTGGGGTCACTGGGGCCCTGCTCACTGCCCACCCAGCTTCCTGCAGCCTGGGCGTCTGCTGGTCTGAGGCCAGGGGAGGCTGAGGCTGTGGACGAGGCTGGTCGGGCACCCGCAGGGCTGGGTCTCACCAGGTCTGCCCTCCCAGCCCTTCCCCTGGTGGAGGTGGGACCCTGAGTCCTACCTGTACTCTGAGCACTCCAGGAGGGGGCCAGCAACAGGAGGGTCCCGAGCATTCTGGCAACGGGGCCAGGGGACAGCAAGGGCCCGGTCCCCATGGCTGGCTGGCTGGGAGGCCTCGGGTGTCCCTTATCCTGGCCACCAGTTCTTGGGACACTCCTGGAGGAAGGAAAGCTCGTGGTCAGAATGCCCGGGTTGCTGTGGAGACCGGTGGACAGCCCAGCCTGGTCAGGGGCTGGATCCAGGCATCAGGGGTCCAAGTGTCCAAGGGTCAGGGGTCCAGGGGTCCAGAGTCCAGGTGTCCAGGGTTCCAGGGCTCAGGGGTCCAAGTGTCCAGGGGTCCAGGGTCCAGGGATCCAGGGTTCAGGGGTTTAGGAGTCCAGGGGTCCAGGGTGCAGGGGTCCAGGGTTCTAGGGTGCAGGGGTCCCAGGGTACAGGGTCCAGGGACAGGGGTCCAGGGTCCAGGGTTCCAGGGTGCAGGTGTCCAGGGTTCCAGGGTGCAGGGGTCCCAGGGTCCAGGGTCCAGAGCCCAGGGCCTGCTCTCCTCCCACCAGTGCTGTCCTCCATCCCGAGCCCTCTCTGCCTGGCCGCGGTGCCACCCTCCCTCCTTCCCTGTGCATCATACCGTGTATGACGCTGGCCGCAGGGTCTACGTCAGCATGGGGAAGGCTGAGGCGAGCCCAGCCACGGAGAACTTGGAGACTCCACTGGGCCTCTGTCCCCGGGCTCTACACTAAGTAGGGAAATCGGTGCCTGCATTGCTTCCCTGGGGCAGGGCGGCCACAGGGGCAGCTGTGAGTGTCCCGATTAGTTTAGACCAGTTAAGGGTTTTGTTTTGGCGGGGTACTGAGGATCGAACCCAGGGACCTCTACCTCCAAGTTCACCCGAGCCCTTTTTTATCTTTTTTTAAATTTTGAATTGGGTCTCTCTAAGGAGTTGAGGCTGGCCGAAAACCTGCAATCCGCCCATTTCAGCCTCCCAAGTACTGGGATTACAGGCATGCACCACCATGCCCAGACAAAATATTTTCCTTTTTCCAGTAAAAAGTATTTTTAAATCACTTGGGCAGGGCATGGTGGAGCATGCTTGTAATCCCAGTACTTAGGAGTCTGAGGCAGGAGGATGACAGGTTTTTGGCCAGCCTCAGCTACTTAGACCCTGCTTCAAAATGAAAAAAAGATAAAAAAGGGCTGTGGGTGTAGCTCAGACGTGGAATTCCCCTGGGTTCAATCCCCAGTACCTAAATAAATAAATAAATAAATAATCACTTGGAATATCATTTGTTGACACTTTTTTTGTGTGTGGTATTGGGAATGGAATTCAGAGGCATTGTACCTCCAGGCTACATCCCACATCCCAGCCCTGATTTTTTTTTTTTTGGTTTGGTTTTTTTGGTTGGAAACAGGGTCTTGCTAGGTTAATGAGTCTCAGTACTTGCTGAGGCAGTCCTCGAACCTGAGATCCTCCAGTCTCAGCCTTCCAATACTGGAATAATGGGTGTGTGCCATAGCATACCACTGAAATGTGTGTGTGTTTGTTTATTGTGGTAACAGGTATCGGATCCAGGGGCATGCATGCTCCAAGTTATATCCCCAGCCTTTTTTTATATCCCAAGACCTTTTTGAAGTAGGGTCTTGCTAAGTTGCTGAGAGTGTCAATGTTTGCTGAGGCTGTCCTCGAACTTGAGTCCTTCTGTCTCAGTCCCCCAAGTACTGGGATTATAGGCGCGTGACATCACACCTGGCTTGAGATATGTGTGTTTTAAAGAAACAAACTGCCACACAGGCAATCATTTCTCCCTTTTTTCTGGGACAAAAACACACTACACATGATGTCTTCCTCAGCTGTCTTTTCCTTGAAAGTTTCAAGGTTTCATTCTAAAGTGTTTTTTGTAGGTAGGCTAGGTAGTGCATACATGTAATCCCAGACTCAGGCCAGCAGGGCAATTTATCAAGACCCTGTCTCAAAATAAAGAATAAAAGCTACCGGGCATGGTGGCGCATGCTTGCAATCCCAGTACTAGGGAGGCTAAGACTGGTACTGGGAATGGAACCCAGGGGCATTCTACCTCCAAGCTATGCCCCTGGCCTATTTTTTATTCTGTATTTTGAAACAGGATCTCACTGCGTTGCAAAGGGCCTCACTAAGTAGCTGAGGCCGTCCATGAACTGTGATCTTCCTGTTTCAGCCTCCCGAATGCTGGGATTACAAGGCGTGTGCACAATGCCCTGGCTAAGTTTTTTTCTTTTTCTTTTCTTTTCTTTTTTTGGTGGTACTGGGGTTCCTGGAAGCCCTTCTACCTCCGGGCTACACTCCCAGACCTATTTTACATTTTTATTTGGAAACAGGGTCTCATATGCCAGCACAGCTTGCTTCGAACCAGCCCGATCCTCCTGTCTCCGCCTCCCAAATGTGGGGATTACAAGCATGCGCCACCACGCCCGGCTAAGTTTTTTCTTTTAAAAGTGTTCTTTTGCTGGGTTTGGTGGCAAAGGCCTGTAATCCCAGGAGGATCACAGGTTAGGGAACTAACCTCAGCAAGTAGTAAGACTCTCATCAACCTAACGACTCAGTTTCAGAATAAAAATAAAAATAGGGCCGGGCGTGGTGGCGCACTCTTGTAATCCCCGCGCTTGGGAGGCTGAGACAGGAGGATCGCACGGGTTCGAAGCCAGCCTCAGCTACTTAGCGAGGCTCTCAGCAATTTAGTGAGACCCTGTTTCCAATAATATATAAAAAAGGTCTGGGAGTATAGCCCGGAGGTAGAAAGCCTCTAGGTTCCACCCCCAGTACCACAAAAAAATAAAAATAAATAAAAATAAATAAAAATAAATAAAAATAGGGCTGGGGGTATAGTTTGGAGGTAGAATGTCTCTGGGTTCAATCCTTAATATCTCTCTCTCATACACACACGCACACGCACACACACACGCACACGCACACGCACACGCACACGCACACACAGTGCTTTTTTTGTGTGTGTGGTACTAGGTGTGGAACTCAGGGGTTTTTCTACCTCTGGGCTACACTCCCAGACCTATTTTCTATTTTATTTGGAAACAGGGTCTCACTAGGTTGCTGAGAGCCTCACTAAGTAGCTGAGGCTGGCTTCGAACCTGCGCGATCCTCCTGTCTCAGCCTCCCAAGCACGGGGATTACAAGCGTGCGCCACCACGCCCAGCTCACAGTGCTTTTTTTTTTTTAAAGAAAGGTCTCCCAAGTTGGGCGCAGTGACACACACCTCAAATCTCGGTACTTGGGAGCTGAGACAGGAAGATCACAGGTTTGAGGCCAGCCTCAGCAACCTAACAAGACCCCCAGCAACTTAGTGAGACCCCATTTCAAAGTGACAAATTAAAAATAGGGCTGAGGCCGGGCGTGGTGGCGCACGCTTGTAATCCCCGCGCTTGGGAGGTGGAGACAGGAGGATCGCGCAGGTTCAAAGCCAGCCGCGCTGGTGTAAGAGACCCTGTTTCAAAAATATAAAATAGGTCTGGGAGTGTAGCCCGGAGGAAGAAGGGCTTCCAGGAACCCCAGTACCACCAAAAAAAAAAAAAAAAAAAAAAAATAGGGCTGAGGGTATAGCTTGGAGTAGAATGCCCCTGAGTTTAATTCCTAGTACCTAATAATAAATACATAAATAAGCCAGGCCTGGTGGCACACAGTTGTAATCCCAGCATTCGGGAGGCTGACGGGAGGATTGCAGGTTTGTGGCCAACCTCAGTTACTTAGTGAGGCCCTCTGCAACTTAGTGAGACCCTGTTTCAAAATAAAGAATAAAATAGGACTGGGGCCAGGCGTGGTGGCGCACGCTTGTAATCCCAGCACTCAGGAGGTGGAGGAGGATAGCAGTTCGAAGACAGCCTCAGCTATTTAGCAAGGCCCTTTGAGCTCAGTGAAACTGTTTCAAAAATAAAGAGAATTTAAAAAAAAATTAGGGAATGGGATTGTAGCTCAAAGGTACAATGCCCCTGGGTTCCATCCCCAGTACCAAAAAAAAAAAAAAAAAAAAAAAAGGTAAATAAGTCTCCAGGCCCAAGGTAGTCATGGATTTTCCAATCTACCTGGAAGTCATTTTCAAGGGCTGTGTGGCGGGTCCACTTCTGCTCGCTCCCTGGAGGCAGGCTGTGCTGGGCACTCCAGGGCTCCCTGTCCGGGCAGCCTGGCGCAGCGCCAAGTCCCTCCTCCTCGCCAGGCTGAGGTGCCAGGCCCCAGGCTGCAGCCTCACCATGTTCTGACAACTGGCAGAGCAGGTCCCCCCAAAGCTCTCCACCTTGCCTGAGATCTGTTTTTCATCCAGAACATTCCCATAATCCTTTGGGACCAGGAGCTTGTTGGGGGGGGGGCTCCAGGCCCCCCCCCGGGGCTGTCCAGGGCCACAGAGGAGCTGCACCCATCTGTTCTGTTGTGCCTCTGTCACCAGCCCCTTGAACTGCTGCCCCAGCAGCCAAGCCGGCTGTGTTCCATGTGCTGGAACCCCATGGATGGGAGGAAAGTTCTAGAAAGAGGGGTGCCAGCTCCTCAGGCAGGGTTTTTCCCACCATAGATAACGACTGTTCAACACTTTCCCTGTGATACTTTTTACAAAACATTTTCCCTAAATTGGAAGGCTCCATGGGGGCATACAAAGTGTCTCTGGGTGGCCATGCTGACTGCGGTCAGGGGTGCAGCCCCTGGTCGGGGCTTCCTTGCCGCACTCAACCGCAGTCTGTCTCTAGCTGGCCAAGGGTGGGTCCTGGCACCTGGAGGGTGTCTTCCCGGCACCCTCC
Source organism: Muscardinus avellanarius (assembly GCF_963383645.1). Classification (NCBI taxonomy): domain Eukaryota; kingdom Metazoa; phylum Chordata; class Mammalia; order Rodentia; family Gliridae; genus Muscardinus; species Muscardinus avellanarius. The sequence continues at coordinate 74,242,008 of NC_137802.1, forward strand.
GCCCCCACCCAGGTTGTGCAGAAAGGAGTGGCTTCTGCCTTAGGGTGGAGGCAGACCTACAGGCTTGGCCCCGCCCCTGCCTTTCCCAAGGGGCCTGGCTCCTCTCCAGTCCCCAGGGATCCTGGGGTGGCCCCCAGTCCTCCTCATGAATACCCATCTGTCCCTCCCCAGCAGGTGAGCCGGGGGCCTGTTGCGGGGGGCCTGGGCTTCTGCTGGTCTCTGGAGGGTTTGCCCGTCCTTGCCAGTTGGGGATATGTACCTCTTCCTGGGTCCACACTCTGTGGTCTCCAGCTGATCTCCAAGGCCTCCGCCTGCAGACCCCAGGCAGCCGGGCCGCAGACTTTTCTCGGCCCCAGTAGAGGCGCAGGCCCCAGGGGCAGGCGGCTGCCTCTTCACAGCCCCGTGCAGCAGGAGCCCTGGGATCAGGAGGAGGAGGTGTGGCGGCACACACCTGCAGTGCTAGTCCTTGGTTCAAGACATCTGTTTCCAAATAAAAAATAAAAAGGGCTGTGGGTGGAGCTCAGAAGCTCAGGAGGCAGAATGCCCAGACGTGCATGCGCACCCCCTCCCCATGGCTTTGGAGCCAGCCTCCCCTGGTCCTGGGCGCACTGCCCCCACTGGACCTTTCCCCACCGGCAGGGTGGCTGGTGCGCTGGGCAGGTGGGGTGTCCACTTGATGCCCAGCCCCACAGTCAGGCACCTGGACCCCCTTGTCCAGGAAGGGTATCTATCCACCAGGATGGGGCTGGAAAGGGCAGCTGGCCCAGAACAGCAGCGCTCTCTCGTGGGAGCACACAGCCCTCAGCCCTGCTAACAGTAAGGCAGAGTGTAGGGTGGCCCCAGGTCCCCTCGCTCCCTGCCCGAAGAACTGGGCCCCATTCCTGTGAAAGGTGGTTCTGCAGATGATTAGCCCACCCAGGTTCACTGAGCAGAGAGAGTGGGAGGCAGTCAGAACCCAAACACAGTGGGAAGGGAGCCTGGTGCGGGGACAGGGATGTCCCAGGAGGCCCTTTTATCAATCCTGCATGGCCTGTACTTTGAGTGTCTGGGTGGGCGTCAGGGACGTGCCCAGAGGCCCCGCGTGGGGGTGAGAGCCATGTCTGCTAGGAGCCCTGGAGCACCCACCACAGTGGGCAGACGTGGAGGCCGCCCAGGACCCAGGAGCCACCTCCCCTCCCGCAGCCCCGCCTGGGAGCCAGAGAGACGCAGGTCTCCTGTGCCTGGCCCGGAGCTCCTCGGGTGTCTCTGAGCAGGAGCCGGCCAGTGGGGCGGGGGACCCCAGCGGCTGCAGCCCGGGAGCCCCCACCCCAGCCCCACAGAGCCGCGCCTGGTCCTCCACCTGCACCCAGCGCTCACCTGCTCCCTCCCGCAGCCTGCTCCCTGCTCACCTGCTCCCGAAGCGCGCTCCCTGCACCCCAGCACCACAGCGTGGCTCCTCCCCAGATGTCCCCAGCAGGAAGGCTTCAGTCACTGGCTTCCTGAGCTCCCCCAGCGAGAGGAAAACTGGAAGCGCCCAGGGGAGGGGCTGGAGGCGGGCGGCAGGTCCTGTGCAAGGGGACTGCCCTGCCCCAAGAAGGAAGCCCTTCTGGGAAGCAGCTGGCTTTCAGGAACTACCCTGCTTCCAGAGAGATGCCAAGACTTTCTGGGCAGCGCCCTGTCCTCCCAGTGGTACTGGGCTCACTTCTTTAGCTGGCAGGGGCAGTGTCTAGGAGAGCCCGGGCTGGGTCTGTCTTGCTGCAGGGCTCTGGCTGCCCCTCTGGGGAGCTTGGGCGCTTTCTGCAGGGAGCAGGGCCAGGATCCCGGGTCCTCTGGGGACGCACAGCGCCCTTGAGGGTGAGCGCAGAGGGAATGCAGCTGGCATCTTGCTGGGCAGCGCGGGGGTCTGCTGCAGGAATGGAGAGCAGGCAGGATGGACGGACCCACCACCCTTTGTCGGCACACAGCGCCAGTGACAGAGGGCTCTGCTGTGTGCTCCAGGCCCACGCTCTGTGGACCCCTTGCGGCAGCCTGGCCTGGGCTGAGGGCAGCTGCCTGGGCACGGTGGCCTCTCCTGCACTGGGCTCTGCTGTGCCTGTACGCGGTACCCGGGAGCCTCTGGGTGTTGGGGGCCGAGACTGCGCTGGGCCTGGGGAAGGTGCTGCTGCGGCCTGACCCCTCCTGGCCTGGTCCAGCCTCGCAGCTGTAGGGCCCCTAAGCCCCAGCTTTGTCTTGGCCCAGCTGGGCAGCGTGGAGCCAGCCCTGACCCAGCTGACCCGGGGTAGAGGAGGGAGGCGTCAGAGCCCCAGGGAAACAGGGAGAGAGACCCTGGGAGCAGGGGGTTCTGGTGTGGCAGGATGGGGCCGGGGATGGCCGCGTGCCCTGGACTAGGAGTCGCCCACCCTGACCTGCACTTCTTTTTTTTTTTTTTTTTTTTTGGTGGTACTGGGGTTCCTGGAAGCCCTTCTACCTCCGGGCTACACTCCCAGACCTATTTTTACATTTTCATTTTGGAAACAGGGTCTCCTAAGCCAGCGCGTGCGGCTGGCTTCAAACCTGCGGGATCCTCCTGTCTCTGCCTCCCAAGCGTGGGGATTACAAGCGTGCGCCACCACGCCCGGCTTACCTGCACTTCTAATAGCCCACGGGAGGAGGCGGGCAGGGTCCTGCGGCCTTGGGCGATGCTCTGGGGGGTCCGTGCCCATTGGGGAAGCTGTGAATCCTGGCCCAGAGAGAGAACCTGTGGATGGCGCTGGGGACCCTGGGACGTGGCTGGCTGGGAGGCGGCCATTCCCTCCACTGACCCCGGGTGACATGTTGGCAGGGCGGGGCTGGGGGTCAGGGATGACCAGGGGACTCTGGGACACCAGGCAGGGGAGGGAGGTCAAACCCCAAAGATGGTAATGAGAACCACGCATGGTGGCACACTTTGTAATCCCAGCATTTGGAAGGCTGAGACAGGAGGATCGCGGTTCGGGGACAGCCTCAGCTACTTAGTGAGGCCATCCGCAACTCAGTGAGACCTGGTTTCAAAATAAAGAATAAAAAATAGGGTAGGAGGTGGAGCTCGGAGGTCGAATGCCCCTGGGTTCCATCCCCAGACCCGCAAAAAACAAAAAACAAACAAACAAAAAAAACAGTGATGGGAGTGGGCCACGGCCTCCGCGCCACAGAGGGGAGGAGGAAGCAGGACCCAGTTCTGGGAACCTGGAGCTTCGGTGGGCAGAGGCAGGGCCCAGGCCACCCGGGCATGAGTCCCCCATCCCCTGAGCAAAGCTTCTAGCGCCTGGCAGGTGTTCCTAGGATGAGAAGGCTGCCTTCCCAGGCATGAGGGCATGCCTGGGCCTGTGGCCTGTAGTCCGAAGCTGAGAAGAGAGCGCCAATTCCTGGGCCCTTCCAAGCACTCACGGCCTAGTGGGCAAACGAACCCTCTGTCTGCCGTGGACGCACGATCAGTATGGAATCTGACCCATGCGGGGCAGAGACCAGAGGCTGGCCTGCTCAGGGGCGCCGACACCAGTGTCCACAGGTGCCACAGACATTGCGGCCTCACTAATGCTACCAGCCTGGGTATGGAGGTGCTGCCCACGCCACCTCTCCCTGCCCAGGGCCCACGTGAGGACTGTCTCTGAGGCCGTACTCCAGAGGCCACGGCCTGCTTCCCTCCCGCCCGGGGCAGGCCTTGGCAGGGCCTATGCCTGGCTGGGGGAGGGCTGGGCAGCTGAGGGTGCTGGTCCTTCAGACCTGGCCACAAACATGCTTAGGCCTGGTGGAACCCGCAGCCCTCCAGGAGCCTTTCACAGTGCGAAAGTGAAACCAGTACACCAAACCAGGCAGAGTCTTCTAGAGTGACAGCGGTTCCCAGAGGCGCCTCGGCCTTCCAGAGTGTCCCTGAGCCATTCCCGAGTCGGCACAGGCCTGGCCGGGCCTTTCCCCACAGGCCGATCTGCCCTCTCTGTCTCCCAGCGGCCCGTCCCAGGTGTGTGACACCAAGGTCATTCTTTGCCAGGCATTTGCAGGTTTAGCTGTGACTTCCCAGTTTACTCACATGCTTATTGGGCCGCTGAGTTTGAAAATTCCAGAAGGGCTGGAACGTGTATCTTCTTGCCATGGCTGCTCGCTCTGGGTCCCTGGGCCTCGGTACTCGATGGGGTTGTGCGCAGGGCCCGCGTCCGCGCTGCACGCCGTCTGTGAGCCCGTCCGTGACCCGGTGTGAAGCAGAGCGCCGCCCCTCGTGGTCAGCAGCGTGTCAGATCTTTGTGCACCTGCCTTTTTCGGTCTCGGGAGACAGGACCTTTCGCCAGCTAAGTGATAGAAAGGAGACCCCATTAAGAGTTACAAACAAGGCCAAGGCTGTGACCGGGCTTCCGCTGGGGTGGAGGGCGGAGGGGCTGTTCTCCACACGAGGGAAAGCGTAAGCTTTGAGTGATCACGCAGGTTGGAAGCCAGCCTCAGCTACTTAGTGAGGCTCTCAGCAACTTAGTGAGACCCTGTTTCCAAGTAAAGTATAAAATAGATCTGGAAGTACAGCCTGGAGGTAGAAAAGCCCCTCGGTTCCACCCCCATACCACTAAAAAATTAAATAAATAGAAGAGGCATTGGTAAGCTGGGCGTGTAGCCCAGAGGTACAATACCCCTGGGTTCCATTCTCAGTACCACAAAAAATAAAAAATAATTAAAAATTAAAGGACTAAGAAAATAGGGCTGGGGGTGTAACTCAGAGGTACAATACCCCTGGGTTCCATCCCCACTACCGGAAAAAAAAACAAAAAAAAAAACTGCATTCCTTTTATAAGATTTGGGCCACCAGACAGTGACAGTCAACTTAGCCCAGGAACTGTTGATGTCTTCATGTGGTGGGCACCATGATCCTGAGTGAGGGCTGAAGGACTGTAGACACAGGGTCTCACTAGCTGGGTGTGGTGGCGCACGCTTGTAATCCCCGCACCTGGAAGGCAGAGACAGGAGGATCGCGCAGGTTCGAAGCCAGCCTCGCCGGCTTAAGAGACCCTGTTTCCAAATAAAAAATATAAAATAGGTCTGGGAGTGTAGCCCGGAGGTAGAAGGTTTCCATCCCCAGTACCACCAAAAAAATAAAATAAAGCCGGGCGTGGTGGCGCACGCTTGTAATCCCCGCGCTTGGGAGGCGGAGACAGGAGGATCGCACAGGTTCAAAGCCAGCCGTGCTGGCCTAGAGACCCTGTTTCCAAATATAAAAGTATAAAATAGGTCTGGGAGTGTAGCCCTAAGGTAGAAGGGCTTCCAGGAACCCCAGTACCACCAAAAATAATAATAATAATAATAAATAAAATAAAATAAAAATAAAAAAATAAACAGGGTCTCACTAAGCTGCGGAGGCCTCACTGAGTAGCCGAGGCTGACCACAAGCCTGTGATCCTTCTATCTCAGCCTCCCAAGTATTGGGAGTACAAATGTGCGCATGTGTACCACCACACCTGGTCTAACAATCCTGTTAAAATCTCACCTGACACCAATAAAGGAGCAACTGGGCAAGGTTTGCCCCTGCAGAGGCATCTTCCTCTGAGCTAAACCCCCAGCCCGATTTTTTTCATTTTCTACTTGGATACAGGGTCTCACTAAGTTTTGGAGGGCCTTGCCAAGTTGTCGAGGCTGGCCTCAAATCTGCGATCCTCCCAAGTACAGGGATTACAAGAGTGCACCACCATGCCTGGATGAGATTGTTATCTTTTTATTTTATTTTATTTTTTGGTGGTACTGGGGTTCCTGGAAACCCTTCTACCTCCGGGCTACACTCCCAGACCTATTTTATATTTTATTTGGAAACAGGGCCTCTTAAGAGGCTGGCTTCGAACCTGCGCGATCCTCCTGTCTCTGCCTCCCAAGCGCGGGGATTACAAGCGTGAGCCACCATGTCTGGCTCCAGCCCTATTTTTTATTATTTATTTTGAAACAGGGTCTTACTGGGTTGCAGAGGGCCTCACTAAGTAGTACCTGAGGCTGTCCGCAAACCGCGATCCTCCTGTCTCAGCCTCCCAAATGCTGGGATTACAAGCATGCGCCACCATGCCGGCCTAACAACCAAATTCTCACTTATTGGAGGAAACTTAGTAGTTTTAAATTTTTAAATTTAAATTTGTACCCATGCTCTGTGTGGTGGTACATGCCTATAATCCCAGGAGTCGGGAAGCTGGGGCAGGAGGATCTAAGGTTCGAAGACTGCCTCAGTACCATAGGGAAGCTTTCAGCAACCGAGTCAGGAGACCCTGTTTCCAAGCAAACAACAACAACAACAACAAAGGGCTGAGGGTGTAGCTCAGAGGTAGAATGACCTGGGGCTCGATCCCCAGTACCGATGAATTAATTAAACTAATTAACAGCCAGGTGTGGTGGCACACACTTGCAATCCCAGTACTTAGGAAGCTGAGACAGGAGGATCCGGGTTTGTGGCCAGCCTCAGCTATTTAGTGAAGCCCTCTGCAACTTAGTGAGACCCTGTTGCAAAATAAAGAATACACACACACACACACACAAAAAATCGGGCTGGGGGTGTAGCTCGGATGTAGAATGCCCCTGGGTTCAATTCCATCACCACATACAAAAAATTAGTTTCTTGCCTGGCTAGCATTTCTGCTGCTGACGCAGCTCCCAGGAAAGGTGGTTTTACGACCACTGGGCATCGTCTCAAACCTCTGGCTACTTCTCCCAGCTGCCCTGCCCAGCCTGGCTTTGGGGTTGGCGTTTTATTAATGCCCTTCCTCACCAGGACTCAGAAGAGCTTTCCACCCACCTGAGTCCCCTCTCGCAGCCCTCGGTGGCCACGGGTTTTCTTACAGAAGCGCTTCCCGTTTCTTACTAAGTTTTGAGGGCATTTCTGTGGCCAATGGAATCGGGTCACCTTCTCCCTGACGAGGGAGTCCCAGGAGCACCCCGCCCTCTACCCACCGGGGTGGGCTGGACTGTCCAGGAGGCCCTGTTCTGCTGGTCCTCCCCTCCTGTTTCCCCCACAGGGCACAGTGCCCAGAGATCTGGCTTCGAGGTTCTACAGGAAGGGGAGCAAAGGCAAGGCCGGGGGCTTGCATGGAGCCCAGAGGGCAGAGCAGGTGCCCGGGGCAGGCCGGACTCGGATCTCAGGGTGTGGTGCCTCCCTGGGGAGTTCCCTGTGAGGTGGCCTCTCCCGCCTAGGGGCAGCCTCGGTTCCATGCTGGGCGATTGCTCCCGCTCGGGGTGGGGGGCTCTGGTCCTGGGGTGATCTGGGGGGCTCCCTGTGGCTTGGGGTAGTTTGGGTCCCTCATCATAAACGTGTTTACTGATCAGGCCTGTGGCTCCCGGGACACAAGGCAGCTGCAGAAGGAAGTGGCTCAGGAGAGTCCCAGAGGCAAAGGGGAAGAGAGGAGGGGGACCTGGAGCGGTAGGCCAGAGCCGCCCCCCCAGGAAGCTGCCTGCCCTGCCTCACAGTGTGGCGGCTTTACTTCAAGTGGTGGGTGGCGCCCTGCTCTGTAGGGTGGCGGCAGGTCCTCTCTCAGGAGCCTCAGTGCCCCGGCGTGTCTCCTGTCCTCTCTGAGATGCTGACCAGAGCTGCGGACCATCCTGCCACTGGTCCTGTAGGCACCTCCTGCCCTGCTTCCTGCAGCGCAGCGTGTGGGGAGCCCCCCCCTGCTCTGAGCTGAGGGCTTCCCTCGCTGCCCTGGTGTTCTGGTCAGCATCCTCGCAGCTGTAATCTAAAAGACTGATCATGTAACTTGAAGAAAAGAGATTTACTTTTTTATGGTCTCAGAGTCAGTTCTCGTGAGGCTGGGGACCGCAGACCTCAGCTCTTGGCTGCAGGAGGTGGAGGGAGGGAGAGCTCGTGGGCTGGGCACCTCACATCAGGAGAGCGAGCCAGGGAGGAGGCCAGACCTAACCCCTAGGCCACACCCAGGGACCACCTCCAGCCACACCCTGCCAGCCTCCTGGGTACCACCAGCTCAATCCTTACATGGACTTATCCATGCTGGGATTACAACCTTCAAGACTCGACTGTATCAACTCCAAACACCAATTTGTGAACTCTTTTTTTTTTTTTTATGGTACTGGGGATTTAAATCAGGGTTACTCTACCTCCAAGTTATACCCATCACCCTATTTTTTATTATTTATTTTGAAGCAGGGTCTCACTAAGTTGCAGAGGGCCTCACTAAGTATCTGAGGCTGGCCACAAACTTACGATCCTCCTGTCTCAGCCTCCCCAGTACTGGGATTACAAGCAAGCGCCACCGTGCCCAGCAGTGTAGGAGCTCTTCAAGGGGTCACTGTATAGCTAACCCTAATACCTGGGGCCAGCAAAGGCCTGGGAAGACTTGGGAGCACAAGACAGAATGCCCAGCTCACCCTTCCTGCTCTCCAGGGACAAAGGCCCCTCACCCATACCCGCCAGGCAGCCAGGCTCCGCCTCCCTCTGGCCTGGCAGCTGCCGCCAGCTGGCTGCCTCCCCCAGGCAGCCAGACCCTCCCCTTCCTTCGGGTCAGGGAGGGTGTTGGGCCCCGGATGGGGTTCACAAGGCCCATTTTCCTGGAAATGCTAGCTGCAGGAACACGTGAGGAATTCACTGCCCAAGTGGGGAGAGCATGAGCAGAGGAAGGTCCTTGGCAAGGACTGGAGTCCCAGAGACGGTTGCCGGGTCGCGAGCCCACGCGGCCTTTCCCAGGGCGCTCTGTCTCCCCCACCCCAGGGCTGCAGCCCCACGGGAGCTGGAGGTGTGGGCGGGCCCAGTGCCCAGCTCACTCTCCTGAGAAGGCGCAAGGTGGCCGCTCCCCTGCCCGGCTTTTCTGCGGGCACACGCACATTTTATGTCCTCAGTTTCTGTTGCTCAAACCACGGCGTCCTAATCGGATTCTCCCTCAGCCGGCGTCACCCAGGAGCTGAGCCCTGAGCAGGGACAGGCTGTGGGCCAACCCCGCATCGCAGGGAAGTCTAGCCTTGTTCCAAACCCAGACCGTCCACCACGGCGAGGGGCAGCTGCGGGAAGCCGTGTGTGGGGCGCAGCCTCCAGACTCCCCCCGCGCCTGTTCACTAGCAGAGCTCGACGACCCTGCACAGACACCAGGCGTGCATGGAGCGCCTGGGGTGGTGCACGGTGCCAGAGGATCCGATCCCATCCGCCTCCCAGTCCTCAGGACTGCCCTGGGAGACCCCACCATGTGCAGCTCACAGACAGCCAGGGTCTGGCCTCTGAGGTCCTCCATGGCAGGCCAGGGGCTTGGCCTTCCGGGCCCCCAGCTCTGGTGGGAGGAGGCGGCTGAGCTCGGGGACCCCGCTAACGGGCGTCTGGGGGCAGCCTTGGAGCTCTCGCCCACTTCTGCACCTCCGGGCAGCAGGGCTTCCCTGAGGGGTCTTGGGGCGCAAGGCGTCCTGCAGTCCACCACCCTGGCCTGAGACCTGTGCACTGGAGAGTTTCCTGGGATTTCTGGGATCTTCACGGCTGTCTGAGGTTTCTTGGGAAGGAACCCCAGGGGTGCTCTACACTGAGCTACACCCCCAGCCCTTTGTACTTTATTTTGAGACAGGGTCTTGCTGTGTTGCCCAGGCTGGCCTCGAGCTTGGAATACTCTGCCTCCGCTCCCTGAGTCCCTGGGATTACAGACGTGCGCCACTGGGCCTGGGCTTCTCTCTACAGAGCTGGCTCTGTGTGTTGCCCTGGTGCCCTCCCACTCCTGTCAGCAGTCCCTCCTCAGCCTCCTGAGTTGCTGGGACCACAGGTATGCCCTCAGGCCAGGCAGCCCATCTGGATGTGTTAATGGGGCTCCCTCTGTGTTGGTATCTCTGAACCTGTGATCTTCCTGTCTCAGAGCATTACAGGCATGTGCCACCACACTTGTCTAAAGGAAGCTTTTATCATGGAGAAGTTAAAAACTCAACATGAACCCCAATCACGCATTGCCTTGTTTCCACAGTTCTCAATGCGGCCTCTTCAATCCCTCCCACCCTCCTCTCCCCAGAAGTGGGCCTAATCCGTGCTTTCAAGACCTCCTCCCCAGCACATTCCTGGCCCCCACCCAGCTTCCTGGCTGGGGAAGCACACTCTGGCTTCCTCGATTTACATGCAGCTCAGATCTGTAGATGATAATGCACCCAATTAATCTTCTCCCAGGTCTCCCTGATTAGAAAGCCCTTGACACTGGCCACTCTCCACAGGCTTTGCCTCCCCACGCCCTTCATATAGAGGAATTTTAACTTCCTAGAGGCATTGCTGAGAGGACAGTATTGCCATCAATTACAATTTCCTGAGCCCTTTGAGCTGAGGCGTGAGCACATCTGGAGCCCGGCTTTGCAACTGGGAGTGGTTGGCGCCTCATTAAAAGACCATGTGTGGTGCCTGCCGCCCACCCTCTGCAGAGCCCACAGGCTGCAGGGACGCTTTCCCACATTACTTGGTGTTTTGAAAGAGCTTGGGCGTTACAGAGTTGTTTCAAGTGGTTCCGGAAGGACTCTGGGGTCAACTATTTCAACAAGACACAAGCATGGTGTTTGAGTCTGCGGGCTTCTGTTCACACTGCCTGCGTCCACCCCCAGCCCTTGTGGGGTCTCCACTGCATGGAGCAGGCAGTTTCCTGGGTCAGATGCTGGGAGTGGGGGAGCCAGCTGGCCTTGGGCCTTGGCCAGGCTGCAGACATGCACCGGTTCCAAAGTTCGCCTCTGGAGCCAGATGCGGAACCCGCCAGCAGGGTTGTTGGCGGGGGTCGGGGGTATTATTGCTACCAGACACCGTCCCACACTGAGGGGAGACTCATCTGTCACAGAGGGAGGTGAGACGGGAGGTGGAGCGGTTCCTGTTGTTGGTGCGGGGGTCAGTGCCCACAGTCCTGGCTGGGTGCGCCGGGTCCTGGCTGACTTCTCTGGGGCTGGCGTGATGCCCCTCGTGGGGAGGAGGCTGCAGTACGTGGCGCCCCAGCATGGCGTGTGCGTCTCCTTGGCCGTCCTGGCAGCCTCCCTGTGACTTGGCCTGGACCATGGTCATAGGACAGCAGACAGCACAGAGAGGTGCAGTTGTCTGGTTTCCTACGCGCACTCTAGTTCAGGTGCATTTTAGAAGCCATGGAAATAAGCCGGGCGTGGTGGCGCACGCTTGTAATCCCTGCGCTTGGGATTACACAGGAGGATGGTACGGGTTCAAAGCCAGACTCAGCTACTGAGTGAGGCTCTCAGCAACTTAGTGAGACCGTGTTTCCAAGTAAAGTATAAAATAGGGCTGGGAGTATACCGGAGGTAGAAAGTCTCTGGGTTCACCCCCGTACCACACACACACAGAAAAAGAAGCCATGGATGTAAAAAACAAACAGAAAATGTAAACATCCGAGTCGCTGGCCCTGAATGCCGCCAGCCCGCGCCTGGCGCTGCCCCTCAGGACCCCCAGATCCAAAAAGGGGGATCAGGCAACGGGAGGGACAAGACGGGAGGTCTGGGGATTTTCCTGGTTGTCAGGTTGCTGGAGGCTGCACCCAGGCCTCATGCAGGCCACTAGGGGCACCACCACTGAGCCATACCCTCATTTTTTGAGCTGGTCTTGCTAAATTGCCTAGGCTGGCCTTGCACTCACAATCCCAGTCTCCTGAGTAGTTGGGGGATTACAGGTGTGCACCCGTGCACCTAGACGCCTCAGGAGTGCTTAAGGGACCCGATGTGGATCCTGAGTTCTCCAGGGGCCAGGCTGGGGCCCGCCATCTTGGCAGCTCTGCTGCCGCCTGGAAGGTTTTGGGGGTACGCATCCTGAAACCACCACCAGGGGCGCCATTGCCAAGCACTAGCAAAGCAGCCTACCACCTTTCCATTGCCCAGCCAGTCCCAGGGCTGTTAGGCGCCTGGCACAGCAGGGTGCCAGGAGCACCTGGAAGCCCAGTCTCCATAGCCCATTCTCTAGCAAAGCATCTGGGCTTCTCAGCCCCGTCTTCCTGGCCCTTGTCTTGTCCAGCTGTGAGCCTGTAATGCTGGACACGGCTAGCACAGGAGGGCCCCGGCGCCACTGCGGCCATGCCCCCGCCCTGCTGGACAGGACCTGGGACCGCCGGCCACCCACCTACCCCGAGCGGAGTTCTGGCCAGCAAGTGTGAAAGGGTGCTGCGCGGGCTCTGGGAGCCCGGCGGTCGCGCGTGGTGCCCGGTAGGTTCCAGAAGCAGCAGCTCGTAGGTCTGACTCAGGAGTGGCCTGCGTCTCCTCTCCAGTTGTGTCCGGCAGCTCTTGCAGCCATAACGGACATGCCTGACCACGTAACTTGGAGGGACGAAGACTGATTTTCTTACGGTTTGGGCTCAGTCCACGTGAAGCTGAGGACCCTCGATCTCTGTGCGTGGTGGGGGGAGCGCGAGGGCCTGGGTCACGTCATGGAGGCTGGAGGCGGGGAAAGCCGGGGCATGAGGAACCTGGATATACTCGCCAAGGCCCACCCCGGGGCCACTCCAGCCACAGCCAACCGTGACCAGGGGCCACAGGTGAATCCACACAGTGGACTTCTCCATTCCTGCACTGCAGTCCTCAGGCCTCCGTCACATCGGCTCCAAACATTAGGTGAGGTCTTTAGGGACGTTTATATCGAACTATGGCCTGGGTGTGGGAGGGGCCCTGGCCTGCGCTGGCTCCCAGGCACGGACTGAGCTCGTGTGGCCTTTGTCCATCCCGTGCCCCCGAGTCCTCCAGCTCCCATCTCCTGTACTTCAAAACAAACAGGTGGAACAAAAACGAATATTTAAAGCTGTTTTAAACCAAAAAATATGTTATTCATAGAGAGCAGTTCTTGCTCCCAGACGACAGTGGGTGAGAGGTCAGCCCTGCCAGGGCAGGGGCCGGGCCGGGCGGCGCGACGCCCAGTCTGCCCAGAATGTTTAATTCTTGACTTTCTCTTGGCTTCTTTTAGTCTTTTAAGGAGCTGCCTTAGAGGGGAACAGGAGAAAAGCCCAGTTTGACCTCCAGGACTAGCCCCTTACCCTTCGCTCACTGAGGAGGGGCCCACAAGCAGGAGTTGGCACCTCTGATTCCTCGGGGCCCAGAGGGGGGCCTCCCAGATCACTGTGGCCCAGACCTTTAGAATTGGGGAGCCCTTGATCCCACCAAAGCCAGAACATGACCCTCAGCCGGCTGTGGCGGCCTGGGGAAAGGGCGAGGCAGGAGAGTGGCTGTGCCCACGGCCCCTCCGGCGGCCACCTGGGGACGGGGAGCCACCCTGACCACTGTGGCCTCCGTGACTCCGTGACCCAGGAAGCAGGAGGAGGCCGGGAAATGTGAGCCTGAGTGTGACCCCTCAGGGGTGCTCCAGGCCAGGAGCCCTGGGAGGCGCGGATGTTCCAGTAGCCCAGCGCCCAAGGCACCTGCCTTCCAGCTGTCTCTGGAGAGGGCCGCTGTGAGGCGGAGGAGGACATGGCCGCCTGGATGGGCCCTTCTCCAGCTGTATGTGGCTCTGCTGCCTCCCGTGCCCAGCCCCACCGGCCCCTCCTCCACTGCGGTCTCTGCCCCCCTCCCGGGTCCCCATACCCACCTGGGGAGGGCCCTTGGGATCTCACAGTCTGCCTGGAATCCTCAAGTGACCTGAGGTACGTTGCTGGAACAGGCACATGGCGGGTGCCTGGAGTAGGCCTGGCAGCAGCACCCGGCCTTGCAGGGGAGTCCTGCAGAGAGCTGCCCTGGCTCGCACGCCTGCCCCGGGGCTGTACTGGAAGCCTCGGCAAGGACGCTGTGCCCAGCTGGGCTCTGGCCCTGCAGGAGGTGAGACCCCGCCGTGAAGACCCCTCAAGATCACTGGACACCGAGCTGGCCGTGGCTGGACACCAGCACCCAGGCTCTCCCTTTCCTGCCCTGCCCACGGCCACTCTCCCTACAGAGTCACATCCGCAGACCGCACCTCTCCAGACCTAGCCGGGAGTGGCGGTGCATACCTGCGGTCGGTCCCAGGGCTCGGGAGGCTCGCGGGTTTGAGAGCGGCCTCAGCACTTACCGAGAGCCTATTTCAAAATAAAAATTAAAATAGGTCTCAGGGTATATAGCTCAGAGGTGGAGTAGAATGCCCCTGGGCTCAATACCCAGTAACAAATAAATAATAAAACAGTTCTCTTGAAATAAAAACCCTAAATATCCATAGGAAGCAAAAGAGCAGGAGGCGTCCTACACGGAGGGCTCTGGAGGGGTGAGGCTAGTCACACTAATTTCCCTCTTATTTGCTTATCTGCCTAATTTTTTTTTTTACTATAAACGTGCATTACCTAAAAACAACTGAAAGTTATTCTTAAAGGACAACCTCAAGCTCCCTGGTGAAATGTGCGTGGCGTGGCGGCCAGGGGTCCGCGCCGCGCAGGTCTGCAGCCTGGGTGAAGGCACGGGATGTGCTTCCGTGGTGGCTCTGGTCCTGGGGCAGGGTCAGAGGCACCAGCAGGTCATGGAGCCCAGTAGGTGGGCAAGCCTGTGCCTGGAAGGGAAGAAGAGAGGTTGCTGGGCACCCGACAGGCCCGGCCCCACTCCCCCAGCTGATTCTCTGAAGTCCCTGTCACCCCACCACGGCTTCTTCCTAAATGGCCGCCTCATGCGAGGTTTGTGCTCTCTGACCTATCCCTCGGGTCCACAGCAGTGCCCAGTAGGCGTCTAATAAATGCTCAGTGATACTGGGCATGGTGGCACATAGCTGTAATCCCCGTTCATGGGAGGCTAAGACTAGAGGATCACAGGTTCAAGGACAGCCTCAGCAAGTACTGAGACTCCTCATCAACCTAGTGCAACTCAAGCATTTTCAAAAACAAAAACGAAAGCCAGACGTGGTGGCACACTTGTCATCCCAGAACGTGGGAGGCTGAGACAGGAGGACTGTACTTTGCGGACAGCCTACTGAGTGAGGCCCTTTGCAACTCAGTGAGACCCTGTTTCAAAGAATAAAGTAGGGCAGGGGTGTAGCTCAAGGTAGAGTGCCCCTGGGTTCCATCCCCTGTACTGCAAAAAAGAAAGAAGAAAGAAAGAAACAAAGGAAGGAAGGAAGGAAGGAAGGAAGAAGAAAAAAGGAAGGAAGAAGGAAGGAAAGAGGGCTGGGAGTGTAGCTCAGAACTAGAATGCCCGAGTTCAATCCCAGTAACACACACACACACACACACACACACACACACACACACACACAACCCACACAATGCTCAGTGATAAACGTTTCCTGATACCAATCACTGGTGTCTCAGGCCATGCTGATTTTATAATTCACTGACATTCCACCCGTGCAAAGGCCCTGTGGCATTAAGTGTTACACAGGACATTAGCATGAGGTGGTTCCAATGTGCATTCAGCTTTCTGAGCATGGGGTGGGAAGGGGGACAGCCACTGCCCACCAAGGCTCTTCTCCAGAGACCCTGCCTGGGACCCAACCCTGTCCTTCCCAGGAGTTAAAGCAGGAAAGGCCCAGACCTGGCAGCTATGAATTTCTTGGTCATCCTGACCACATGGGACCATGAAACTGGTGTTACCAGTCCAGGGAATAGGACTGGGGCCAGACCCACCAACAAGGGCTCTCTTAGAAAGGGGGCTGGACACATACTTGGTGAAAAGTTTATCTTTAATTAAAAACAACATACAAAACCAGAACGGAACCGTATAAACGGCCAACACTGAAAACAGGTTTCCCCACACCGAGGAGACCCGTGCTGCTGCTGGTGCCCAGAGGGTCCCTGCAAAGGCAGGCCCCACAACCCCAGGGTGCTCTGGGAGGGTCCAGACGTCCTTGTGCTGGCCTGCCTCGGCGGAGCAGGGTGCTGTGCCCTGCCCAAGGCACCCCTGCCAGTGCTCCCAGGCCAGTGTCACATCCAAACTAGAGAGTCAACGGGAAAACACCTGGAAACATCCATGCTGCCTCTGAGCCGCCCAAGGCCACGCAGGCCCGAGGCCTGCCCGCGCTTCCCCAAGCTGAAGGTCCCCACCCATTGCCAACTGCAGCCCTGGCTGTGAAACATGGCAAGTGCCGACCCTCCCCGGCCATGGCGACGTGGGCAGCCAGGGCTTGGAGCCCCCGTCCCTCAGCTCTGGAGCTCGGGGCCCAGGGGCAGGAAGTAGGGCTTCTCCCCCAGGCCCCAGTCTCCCAGGAGGGCCAGGCTCTCCCCAGACCTCCTGGGCACGCTGGCCCAGGACTCTGGGGGTCTGGGGGCCTGCCCTGGGGTAGGGCACTGAGGGGCAGGGGCCTCGGCCCCCACCCCGGCCTCCATCTTGCTCCAGGGCAAGTAGGAGACCACAGTGAAGCCCCTCTTCTGCAAGGCCGAGTCTGCGGGCACCAGCATGGGTCCCTGCTCCACACTCTCCACGACGCTCAGCTTCCACCGCCGCAGGTCGTGCTGTGGAGGCAGGCCCGGCAGCCTCACTGCCCACACCTCCCCGGGCTCCAGGAGCACCTTCCAGCGCTGGCCCCCAGTCTTCAGGGCCCAGCCTGGAGCCATATTCTGCAGATAGACAGCATCAGAGCAGGCTACCATGGAGACCACCCGCAGGCCCAGCAGACAAGCCTCGGCCTCCCTCGGGTCCTCCCGGAACACGGTGCCCACCTCCAAGACCATGGGCTCCCCATAGCACAGGTCCATGCTGACAGAGACCTGCCAGGGGGGAGGGGGCCTCGGCCAGTGGCTGCAGGGGGGAAGTGCCTGGAACCTCCAGGGCAGGGCCTGGGTCCAGTCATCGTCCTCAGGGCTCAGGTGCACTATGTCCTGAGGCTCCAGGTCGATGAGGTCATCCACGCCACCCTGCGTGGGCTGCGCGGGGCCCTGCCCCCCGCCGGCCCCCGGCCCCTCCTCCAGCTCCGAGTCCCAGTCCTCCTCTTCCCAGTCCTCCGTCTCCAGCGTATCTTTCAGGTCCAGAAACGCCACCTTGAAGCAGGGGAAGCAGAGCCTCAGGGGCTCCCCGTGCTGGAGCTCGTACATCCAGGCCGCGTACAGGTAGGTCATGCCCTCTCTCAGGCGGCGCACGCTGACCGGGGGGCACATGGCCACCTCCTGCCTCCTGTGGGTGGGTGGGCGGCGAGGGCACACGCACTGGGGACCTCGGGGGTCAGGCCGGGGAGCTGGGGAGCCGAGGGAGGAGGGTGAGGAGGGCAGTCTTGTTCAGGGTCTTGGGGTGGGTGGAAGAACTGTGTCCCAATTCAGCAGGGGCCTGTGGAAGTTGGGAGGTCTGGGCTTCCGGAAGTTTCTTCAGCTGCGCAGCTGGTCCTAGGGGAGGGGGGGCTGGAAAGGTGAAGTGGGGTTAGCACCCCTGATGGGCACAGTGCCCGGGTCAGCAGCATGGCTGGGGGTGTTGGGGTTTAGGCCGGGCCCTGGGGTCCCTTGGCCGCCCCACTAGCCTCCCAGGGTCTCATGAGCCCAACACCCTCCGGCACCCCAATACCCAGTTAGCCTAAATTACACAATTAGGGGAGCTCAGAAAATGGACCCCCCCCTCAGAGTTGACCTTGAGGGCAGATGGCCCAGGTGGCCTGCAGCCTCCAGTCCCCCAGCCCAGGCCACTCCCCCACCAAGCCAACCCCTCACCAACAGAGCCTCCGCTAGGAGCAGGCAGGGAAAGGAGGAGCTCAGCCCACCCAGCCTTATATAGGGCCCTCCCATACTACCCCGGGCTAGCCTGCATAGCTCCCAGAAGCCCCTGTTCCAGGAAGTGAAAGTGCTGAGTCATCCTGGCCTCCATAGTCACGTGCAGCTGCCCCCAAGATGGCGCCTACAGGACAGCACCCGTGCACAGTCCTGTCCCATCTGCCCTCCGTGGGGCTTTAGTAAAAGTTCTTTGGGAATTTAAAAAACTGATCACTGGTCATCAATTGGCTACATTTTAAATAAGTTTCCCCTTTGTGGTTCATCTTTACGCTTTTTAAACAAAGACTCTTTTTCAATGAAACTTATACAGGCTTTATTTTTGGAGGAGTTTGGGTTCCCAACAAGGTTACTGGGAAAGTACAGAGGGTTCCAGGCACCATCTGCTCCCAAGATCAGCCCCCACACCCACTTGCACAAGAGAAGTTTGTTACAGTTGAAGCCGATCTGCACACCAGAGTGGTTTATTTGTAACAATCAGTGGACCTGCGTGCCTAGGGTCCAGCTGCAGGCTCAGGCCGCCTGCTCTGTGGGCTGGGCTGCCTGGCGCTGCACAGAGGTTGCCCGGCGGGCTGCATACCCGTGTCCCCGTCCACCCCGCCCAGCCTGGCATTGCTCACCTTTGACCTTCCGCAGGAGTTTTGTTCTCCAGATGTGGCACAACAGGTCTGGTGCATCGTGGACCTTTCCACCATCGCTTCCTGCTGGTCCTGCTCGAGCTCATGTGTCCTTTGAGTGCAGAGTAATAGTTCACTGATTGGACATACCACCGTGTACTTTCCTTTCTTGAGGTAGGATCGAAGTAAAAGAAATAGGTAGAAATGAGACAGAAGAGAAGAAAGACTACAGCTTTAAATCTAAAAACTTCATGATGACCTTTCTCTTTTCTTTTTTTTTTTGCGGTACTGGGGATGAAACCCGGGGGGCATTCTACCTCTGAGCTACACCCCCAGCCCTATTTTTTATTCTTTTTTGTTTTGAAACACGGTCTCACTTGATAAGTTGTGTCCCTCCCTGAGGTGATCTCGCAGCGGGGGTGGAGAGCCGCTCTGCAGACTACAGAGACTGCGAGGATCGAGAGGATCGCGTTCCCACGCTTAGTCCCACCCCCCAAAGTACTGGCTTAAAAGGACTACTTCCGCCCAGCCACGTGGGCGACTCACCCGGCCGACTGGACTCGGAGGCGCAACTCTCCAGGAGGGTGGCTCGTGGGTCCCTTCTCCTGACTGGCTGACCTTGCTCCAAACCCTGAAGGTGCTGAGGTTTTAAGTTTTTGATTCTTCTGATTAAAAGCAGATTTTCTGATACCTCACTGGCTGCTTGCCTCCTTCAAGCCTGTCATCACTGAGTTGCAGAGGGCCTCACTAACTAGCTGAGGCTGTTCTTGAACTGCGATCCTCCTGGCTCAGCCTCCCGAATGCTGGGATTACAGGCGTGCGCCAGCACGCCCGGCTGGATCTTTATCTTGACCTAATGTTTTGCTTGCCGTTGAGCACATGTTGAGCACATGTTGGTAAGAGGCCCTCACCCCTCACCCTAAGCCCACTGTCCCTCGGCCTAAAGTTTCTAAAAGGTTTGCTAAACAAAGGATCCCCCAGTTAATTATTCACCTGTGTCTTGGTGAGCAGCAGAGCATGTTTTGGACTGATAAGAAACATCTAGAAGGAATGTTGTTAAAAGATCATGACACTTGGTCAAGCCCAGCTGGCATCCTTCAATCTGATGTCAGAAACCTGAGGGGTTTTTTTTTAAATCATTTTTTATTTTAGTGGTACTGGGGATTGAACTCAGTTACTTCCAAACTATACCCCCAGCCCTATTTTTATTTCTTCTATGGAAACAGGGTCTCGCTAGGTTGATGAGAATCTCACTACTTGCTGAGGCTGTCCTCAAACCTGCAATCCTCCTGTCTCAGCTCCCACGCACTGGGATTGCAGGCCTGCACCATCAAGCCGGTGAAACCTGAGAATTCTGAAAAGAACCTGACCGCCATCCTTGCCCACTCCTCAACGGTGTCTCCTGTAAGGAAAGAGCTGTGAGACCCCACAAGCGTCTCTTTCTCCCTCTGGAGGTGGCCTACATTCTCCCTTGAACGTGTATTTCTTACTTTCCTAAGTAAAGCTCTGTGTATGCCTATGACTGGCATGTGCTGAGTTCTTTCCCTTCACATAAGCCAAGGTCCTCACCGATCCCACGTCGAGGACGTGACCTTTCCCATGGCGCCCTTACTCTGAAGCGCGTCTTGGCCGCTGCCAGCTTGGGCGGTTAGGAATGTAGCCGTGATCGGTGCTGCTCTGCAGCCTCCAGGGCCCAAGTCTTCGCCTCACCTGGGTGAACACCAAGAGGCCCGACTCTGGGCTGTCTTCTAAGAACTGGTTGGCACCAACAAGCAGTGTAAACCTCGAAGTGCTTACTTTTCTTCACCCTAAATTATGCCCATACCGCCGGGCGTGGTGGCGCACGCTTATAATCCCCGCGCTTGGGAGGTGAGACAGGAGGATCGCACAGGTTCGAAGCCAGCCTCAGCTACTTAGTGAGGCTCTCAGCAACTTAGTGAGACCCTGTTTCCAAATTAAAAAAAAAAATAGGTCTGGGAGTATAGCCTGGAGGTAGAAAGCCCCTGGGTTCCACTTCCAGTACCACCAACAAACAAACAAACAAACAAACAAATAAACAAATAAATAAACAAACTAAGCCCATGACTAACCCTCCCTAAATCCATCCTGTGACTGCCTGCTTTTCCCCCCTGAAGTTAATTCGTGCCTGTGTTTAATCAAGTCTTTATGATATTTTTGTTCTGACCCTCAATAAAAGGAGGACGTTGGTTGAAGGAGGGCAGAAGGCTTTGCCTTCTCCCCACTGCATTCCTTTAATAATTCCTTTAATAATTCTGGCTCTGAGTTGTTCACGCCGCTCTAATTTCAACAACAGCTTCTGCGGCAAGTGGCGCCCGAACAGGTACCATGACGGCTGGGTTTTTTGATTTTTGGTGAGTCCCTCGCATCCCAGCAGCTGTGAAGGTCACGACCAGCTTGGAAGGGCGCTCTCAGTGGCCGAGTAACACGGCGGGGTGGCTTGTCGCGCATGCCGCATTATTCTAACTTGTTTCGCTGCTTGCTCAAAAAGAAAAAAGAGCTTCGGTCAGTCAGCAGACTGTCGAGAAGTTGTTAGATTGAGTTGCAGAAGCCTGTCCTTGGTTCCCCGAGGAGGGACAATTGAATCCCGAGGTGTGGGATCAGGTAGGACAAAATTTGAAACAATTCTGATGTCAGGAAATGAAAGTACCAGTAACCATCTTTTCTACTTGGGCTCTCCGCACTTCTGGAAGATCAGAGCCTGTAGTAACTGCCTGCTTGTAAGCAGTTGCTGTTACTGGAGAAGTGTGGGCATCCCCTGTCACCAGGACGCTCAAATCCTTGCCCTTTCTGGTATATAAAACAATATATAACAAAAAGTAGTTCACTAAAGATATCCTTAAAATGATATCATCCAGCTATAAATTAACCCCCTCTTTTTTGCGGTACCAGGGATGGAACCCAGGAGCATTCTACATCCAACATACACCCTCAGCCCTATTTTTTATTCTTTATTTTGAGACAGGGTCTCACTGAGTTGCAGAGGGCCTCACTCAGTAGCTGAGGCTGGCCTTTAACCTGCGATCCTCCTGTCTCAGCCTCCCAAGGGCTGGGATCACAAGTGTGCCCACCACACTGGGCTTTAATTAACCCCTTTTAATTGGGAATCTTTTGCCCCTTCCTTGCGTACCTCTGCTCCCTGAAATAAAAAACAAAAACAACTAGTTGTTTTATCTAGTTTGGCCCTGATTTAAATTAAAAAATAAAGGTTTATTCTCTCTCTCTCTCTCTCTCTCTCTCTCTCTCTCTCTCTTTTTTGGTGGTACTGGGGTTTCTGGAAGCCCTTCTACCTCCAGGCTACACTCCCAGACCTATTTTATACTTTTTTATTTTTGGAAACAGGGTCTCTTGTCTCTGCCTCCCAGGCACGGGGATTACAAGCGTGAGCCACCACATCCGGCAAAATAAAGATTTATTCTAAAAACAATAAAGATATAAAACTTAGGGGATTCTCTAAGAAGTAAGCGGTGGCTATGTCTGATGCATATTTGCCTTGAGGCCACCTAGTTGGTTATTGTCGTTCATGGCTGGTGGACCCTGTGCCAGGCCCCCTGCTATATAGGCTTAATAGATTGCATTTTTGTGCCAGTATTGGAAAATTGCTCCAGTATTAATTTCCAAAATGTAAAAAGCAGTCAGAGCCTAGGTGCTGCACAGGCTTCAGCAGGGAGGGGCCGCAGCTGTCACACTCAGAGCTCCCCCCCCCCTCCACCCTCCATCCTAACGTTTACCATAGTAAAGCCCTAAGACACACAAGTATGTTGAACTGAAAATCCCGAGACCACAGTGACTCTGCCTGGTACATTGCAGGGCCTTCTGCTCGCTCGGAGAGCTTGCACACAGCTGCCCGGGCAAGATGCTCACTTTCAATTGTGTCTGCGTGTGAAAATGTAGTTCTGTCTATACCAAATTGGCCTTTAAATAGATGTGTACTAGCCGGGCGTGGTGGCGCACGCTTGTAATCCCAGCATTCGGGAGGCTGAGACCTGGAGGATCGCGGTTCGAGGACAGCCTCAGCTACTTAGTGAGGCCCTCTGCAACTCAGGGAGACCCGGCTTCAAAATAAAGAATAAAAAATAGGGCAGGGGGTGTAGCTCAGAGGTCGAATGCCCCTGGGCTCCATCCCCAGACCCGCAAAAAAAAAAAAAAAAAAAAGTAAATAGATGTGTACTCTTAAAAACAACAACAGTAACAACAAAAATGGATCTAAATACTTTTCAGTTCATGTGAAGAGTTCATTCGAATTTTCTGATAAAAATAGGAAATGATCTTATTAAAAAATATTGGCTTCTGCCGGGTGCGGTGGCGCACGCTTGTAATCCCAGCATTCGGGAGGCTGAGACCTGGAGGATCGCGGTTCGCGGACAGCCTCAGCTACTTAGTGAGGCCCTCTGCAACTCAGTGAGACCTGGTTTCAAAATAAAGAATAAAAAATAGGGCAGGGGGTGTAGCTCGGAGGTCAAATGCCCCGGGGTTTCATCCCCAGACCTGAAAAAAAAAAAAAAAATTGGCTTCTTCTCTTCCAGGATGCTTGCCAATCAGGAATGAATCTGTTTAAAGTATAATAACCATTCTTATTTAGGCTTGTTTCTTTACAGAAAAAAATGGCTTTAAAATGCTGACTGCTTGTTTAATGTCTTGGTTTCATAGATAATATGCCCTGACTGAAGGCCATCAGCTAATGGCCCTCATTAACACTGTTCTCTGACCTTAACCTAAACAATGCTTTAACAGCCACTACCTAGAAACAATCGTATTATCAACCTCAATTCAAAAATCTCTTCTAAGAGCCGGGTGTGGTAGCGCATGCTTGTAATCCCAGCATTTGGGAGGCTGAGACAGGAGGATCGCAGTTTGCTGACACCCTCAGCTACATAGTGAGAACTTGTTTCAAAATAAAAAATAAAATATAGGGCTGGAGGTGTAGCTTGGAGGTAGGATGTCCCTGGGTTCCCTCTCCAGTACCTAAAAAAAAATCTCTTCTGCTAGGTGTGGTGATGCACACTTGTAATCCCAGAACTCGGGAGGCTGAGACCAGAGGATTGCGGCTCATGGGAAGTCTAGGCTTTTAGTGAGGCCCTCTGCAACTTAGTGAGACCCTGTTTCAAAATAAAGAATAAAAAAATAGGGCTGGGGTGTAGCTTGGAGTCAAAAGCTCCTGGGTTCCATCCCCAGACCCGCAAAAAAAAAAAAAAAAAAAAAAAAATCTCTTTAAAACAAAATGGGCGTGGGGGGGGGGTGAGTAGGCCCGGGCCACCCTCCCCACTCATGCCATTTTGGCATGGGGCTGTAACTATTTTCTGCATTTCTATTTTCTGTATTTCTATCTTTTTAATAAACTTCTTTAAATCTTCAAAAAAAAAAGGAATGCGTCCCCAAAGGATTTCCTTCCTTCTCTTAATGTTTTTCCTCACACTGGTGAACTCATTTACACATTCAGCCTATTCCCCAGGTCTTAAAGTTTCTCCTCCATCAGTGACTCTTGGTAGAGGATATACTTGTGTAAAAATAACGATGTTTGTGTTTGGATTCCAGGAAAAAATATCAGATCATATTAAACAGGAAACTCAGACGATCGATGCTCAAAAGGCTGAAGTTAACCTTCCAGGGGCGGCGAGGCCAGTGATGACTTCCACTCGCCTGACCACTTGGGGGCAGATTCAGGCCACCACCCAGAGGGCTGACTCAGAATCAGAAAGGCTGGGACAGTCTAGAACTCCAGGCCAGAACCGCTTCTCAGGAGAGAGTTCTGTGCGTATTTCATGGGTTAGTGTGTTCAGACCCACAAGATAGACTTGGCTTGCCTATGAACCTGGAGGGGAAGTCAAAGGGCACGGGTGATTTTTCTTGCCAGCTTAGGTTCACAGTGAACGACCCAGCCTTTGTGTGCCCAGAGGAGAAATAGAGCAATTTACCCACACTCAGGCATCGAAGGACGGGGCTGGGTTACCATGGCAGGAGGGCCCCGCGCTCAGGTTCCGGCCCAGACACAGGACTCCGCATCTTACCTGATAATGGGGGGAGGAGGATCTCATACTGTAAAAGGGCGAGGCCAGGCGCAGGGCAGGGGCGCCTACCGCCCCGGCCAGGCCGGGCAGGGCAGAGACCCGGCTGCGCCAAGGGCACCGGTACCTGCCTGGACTCGCCTCCAGTTTGCTGCCCTCGTGGGGAGGGGTCTTCTCTGGTCAGTGGCCAGGGCGGCTGCAGGAGTGGGGAACTGTGGGGCTGACAGATGCCGTGGCCTTGAGTGGAGGAGGGGAATGGTGGTCTCCCTACAGGCACCCGGAAACTTCCCAGGCCCTGAGCTGGCGCGGCCGGTCCCTGCTGGGAGGACAGCTCCGAGACTCACCGGAGCTGGCTGACCGGGAGGCCCGGGCTGCAGCCAGGAGAGCGCGGCGTTCGCTTTGCTCCACTCGGGCCCGTCGCCCCACGTGCAGGTTTTTAGTTGACTGGAACGTTTTATGGAAGAGAAGTATTTCCAGTGTCCTCAGCTGGGCGTCTTCAGGGTCGCCATGTTTTTTTTTTTTCCAGGTTAAGGAATTAGCATTTCACAAAGCAGTTTAGGGTCATGAGCTGTCATGAAAGTTTCTTTTCAAGTTTTTTTTTGGGGTGGGGAGGAGGTTGGCTACTGAGATGGAACCTGGAACCTTCGGCATGCCGGGCATGCACTCGACTACTGGGCCACAGCTCTGGCCCTTGCACGTTCTCTTTTTGGTTTTGGGGGTGTTTGGGGGGTTGGAAGAGAAATTTCAGCAAAATAATGGTCTAGGAAAACAAGAAGGGGAAGATTTAAGGAAGCCTCTTTTTGAAATAAAGAAGAATACAGTATTTAGAGGTAATTCTCACTACCAGGTAGTAAAAGGTATTGTAAACCAACAGGTATTGGAACAGTTCCCAACTAGGGCCAGCCAGGTAGACCAGTGAGGGCGACCGGTGGCCACCTAGGCGGCCGAGTCAGGGGGGATCAGTAGAGCACGGGGCAAGGTTTAGTCTCCAGTACTCCCCGCCCCCAAAGAGCGCGAGACCTCTGTGGAGAATGTTACAGGAGCTTTCGTAAGACACAGATGTGTCTAGAACGCTGGTGGCCGGCCTGCTCTCCTGTGAAACAGGCCCCTGGGAGATGTCATCTCCCACTTGATCTTGGGTTCATCACAGCCTCAAGGTCCCGGTAGAGTTTTATGGGGTCACGTGACAAAGCTGATTGCGAAACCCCTGAAATTGCCAAAGGCAGAGAGGCTGGCTCGGGGAGGTGGATGGCCTGCCACTGGGCTGGCCGTGGATCCCGGTGACGGGTTGGAAGTACCACTTGCACTTTTTACTTTATTATTACCCTTTCAGTGAAATGTAATGAAAAGACCCTGAGTGGAATTTCTAAAACAAAAAGTCCCCCTTTACATGTAAAATACAAAATGTGATGCCAGGCATGGTGACATACGCTTGTAATCCCCGCGCTTGGGAGGCTGAGCCAGGATGATCGCATAGGTTCAAAGCCAGCCTCAGTTACTTAGTGAGGCTCTCAGCAACTTAGTGAGACCCTGTTTCCAAACAAAGTATAAAATAGGTTAGGGAGTATAGCCCAGAGGTAGAAAGCCTCTGGGTTCCACCCTCAGTACCACCAATAAACAAACATACAAACAAACAAACAAACATGGAGGCTGGGCCTTCACCCTAGCCCAGTGGTGATGACGCTGGGACCTTCTGACCCTGTTTTCCGGGTTCCTGTTCAGGAATGGAGACAGACGCAGCTCCCGCAAGAAGACAACAGGCCCCCTGAACGAAGGCAGGGAGCCGTCCCCGGTCGTCCGCAGGGTGGGGTGCCAATGGCCATCGGTGTGCCCAGCTCCAGCATTTCCCTCTGCACCAAGGTGAGCTTCTGCAGCTGTTAGAGAACGCGGCCACTCTGGCCAACGAGGCCCAGCTGACGCTGGCTCACGCCGGCTCATGCAGAACCTCCAGGGCTCGCTGTCAGGCTCAAGCCAAGGCCCACAAATGCACTGGCCCCTTGTCCCTAGGGTAATCCCTGTCTCGCCAGGAGGAGACTCTCAGAGGACTGAGAGAAGCCCTGCCTTGCTTCCAGGGCCACAGCGCCCACCCCGCAGGTGGGACCCAGGGGAACTTCCCTCTCTCCCTGGGATGGATGCTGTGCACGTGGTCTTGGGTTGCTAGGCACAGGAGAGGCCACCCCAAGGCAGACTGTGGGTGTCTAGGGAGGGAAGGGCTAGGCATTCTCTAGCTGTGGAGGCCACTGATGGGTGCAGCGGGACCCGTGAGGGCCCACCCTGCCAAAAGTCTAAAGTCCCATCCCTACCGCATCCACACACAAGTTCTCACACTGGACAGAGGGGAGAAATCCAGCAGCCGGAGCCAAAAGTGGGTAGAGGAGGCAGAGAAGAGGAGGTGGTCCTGGCCCGCGAGGGCCCCGGCAGCCCCAAGGCTGGGGCATGAAAGTTGGCTGAGACTCAAGAGCATTGCTGACCGGCCGCAACCTCAGGACAAGGCTCAGAGCCTCCCTGGGCCGCCGCTGTTCCCAGAATCCAGGAACACTTTCCCACCTCTGGGAATCCGACCTCAGGCTGACCGGCAGTGTCCAGAGAAACCATCTGGCCAGAAAGCCGTCAAGACCCACGCGGGCTTGCTTCTGCTGGCAGATGGCCCAGTTGGAATCCAACCCCAATAAAAAGGAAAAGTATGTTTGGGTAACCAGGTGACCCACCAGACAGAACTTCTCAAGGTCTGCTAGAGCCATCGAGGCCAGGAAGGATTACTGAATATTCGGCCTTGGATTCCAAATCAACGTTTACGCGGTTGCTTTCCCGTTACAAAGCGAAGTTCAGCCCTGGCCTCTGTTCTCAGCACTGGCACGAGGCGTTTCCGCGGCGAGGCTGTTACATGTTTATTGGACGTTCCCTCTCATTCCTCCCCGCAGGCAGTAAAGAAGGAGATGAACACTTTTATGTCTTGGTGGCATAAATTCGCTGCAGAGAGATTCTCAGAGAGACCCTGCCTAAAGCTTTGAGTCGGTGGCCAGGAGAGAGGACACAGCCGCGGACTCGGAGAAGTATTCTGAAAATTGCCTGCGGGTTCATTTTTGTACGATGGATTCTGTTTTTTGTTGTTGGTGGTTTTTTCTTTTCTGCTGAATTGCCCCACATTGATCCATACATTGGAGTTATGTTTCCAAAAGGAATAAAGAACCATGAAGACAAAGACATGCAATAATTCTCTAACACTAAAAGACTCCAAGTGAGACATAAAAGGGAGCCTGTCGGTTCACCGGAAAGTCGTCCCCGGAGCCGCTGTCCCTGCTTCCTCGCCATCCTGGCACCAGCGGCTCCAGCGCCGGCCCCGCGTTCCTCGGAGGCACGTACCTCTGTAAGGACATGACGATTGGAGTGCCGTGGCAGCTGCACTGCAGTAATAGCGAGTGTCTTGAGTTTCCGTTTTCACGTTCTATGCGCGGCGTGTGTGACTGTCCCGTTTGATTTGCTTTTACCTTCTGGATCACATGGACTCTGTCCTGCACGCCTCGGCTGGCCTCTGTCCTAGAGCCAGCCTTGACGCCAGTCCCTCACTGTTCATCTCCGGCGGTCACGGCAGGGCTTGACCTCAAGCCACCCCTTCCCCAGAAGGGCCTCTTGCCCTCTCCAGCCCCCGGGCGGACCCGGCTTTGGGGGGCTTTCTGTGGGGGGAGGCAGTAGTGGAAATTGCTTCTCAGTATGTAGAGGCTACTTTTTATTTTTTTTTTTTTTGGTGGTACTGGGGTTCTTGGAAGCCCTTCTACCTCCGGGATACACTCCTATGGGCTACACTCCCAGACCTATTTTAAACTTTTTTTTATGTGGAAACAGGGTCTCTTAAGCCAGCGCGATCCTCCAGTCTCTGCCTCCCAAGCGCGGGGATGACAAGCGTGGCCACCACGCCCAGCCATAGGGGCTACTTCGTAGCACACACGCCGTGAACACAAGCCCAGTGGAATAGCCTCGTCTTGTGACACTGCCTTTTGATTTTCTTCCTCGCCCTTGCAGACCTCCAGAATTGTGGTGGTGATCTGCTGGTGACACTGTTGTCAGTCTCTCTGTACCCGTGTCGCTTCCACGGGTATGCTGAAGTTTTTTTCCTGTTTATTTTTTTGTTTTGTACTGGAGATTGAACCCAGGGGCACTCTACCTCTGAGATACACCACTAACTCTATTTCTTTTTTTATTTTGAAACAAAAAAGAGTGTCCTGCTAAGTTGCTGAGGCTGGCCTCGAACCTGTGATCCTCCTGTCTCGGCCGGCCTCTCAAGTACTGGGATTGCAGGCCTGTGCCACCATGCTGGCTCAGCAGAGTGCTTGTTCAGCGGGCGATGAGGGGTGGGGTGGTGGCCTCTGAGAAGACAGCCTTGTGGCAGGTTTCCAGGTGTCCAGAGCAGAAAAAGCGTGAACTGCTCCTGCGGCCGGCGAGTTGGCAGCTTAGAGGATCCACGCCCTCTGTGGTTCTGTATTGTCAAACATCAAAAGACATCTAAGCACTCACGTCTTGAGGTGAGCCTGAACCCCGAAAGAAGTGGGTCAGAAACCTGTGCCTCTGGGTCACGGCGCCCTGCGGAGCTGCAGCCACACCGCAGCACCCTTCTGTCCATTTGCACCAACAGGGCAGGACGAACTCCCACTAAGTGGATGCAGGGCAGGCCTGTGGGTCAGGGGAGCGGGCCGCCCTGGGGGTGACAGGAGGGCGCGGGCGGGTGGAGTTCAAGGCCCTGCGCTGCAGTGGGAGAGAACACCGAGAAGCCCCTCTGCTGCTCAGGTGACCTCGGCCCGGGCCCTGCCGCCAAACCCACTGCCACTGCAGAGGGGCTCTGGCCGATGGCGGCTTGCTCTGGGAACTAGTATCCGCCACACGCTTCCCACTGAGTGGGGTTTTCAAGCTCGCCGCCCCGCGAGGTCTCTCAGGTGTAGGGCTGCACCTTGGCCCTTGGGGATCCCTTCCTGCCGCCTGGTACCTTCAGTGGCAGATGAGGCTTCATGGCGTCTTCCGAGGACAGTCTCTCGGTCAGGGAGCATCCTAACAGAAGAGTGCAGACACGTGGAGGGGCCCCGTGAGTCCCCGTCCTGGGGGCGTTCGATGGCTCCCTTTCCCGCAGGCGCCCTGCCTCTGGACCAGTCTCTGGACTTGCCTGAGGGTGGATGGCCTGTGAGGCAGCCCGGGACGGGACGACCCCTGCCCCCAGCACTTACCTGGCTGGGCCTCGGGACAGGGACAGGACTCAGGAGGCTGGAGCAGGCGGGGAGCTGCAAGAGCTCGCCCCGCCACCTGACTCCCTGGGAGCATCTCTGCGGCTTGTTTTCAAGTCCCGCGCAGTGGCCCGGCGGCAAACGAGAGGCCATGTCTGACCACGGTGCAGACCTGCTGTAGGCGACACGGAGGCTCCCCGCCCTGAGGGGGTCCCCCCAACAGCCCCCTTTCACCACAGCTGTGTGCGCTCTAGAGCAGTTGATCACACCTGATGTTCTTATAAGCGGGGTCAAACTGTGGAGATGCATCCTCCCCCAGGCTTTCGGGGCTGGAGACTCCTGGGACTCAGAACACTGCCCTGAGACGTTTGGCTTTGGAAGAAAGAACGCATACCTGCCCGTGTAAAATGCACAAAGCAGACCCAGATGAATGACGTTGCCAAATCAAGAGGGGGAAAAGGAACAAGAGAGGAAAAAGGAGAGCATAATACTGTGGCTTTGGGAAAGGAGGGGTCTATTTAAAAATATACTGAAATAAGGTGTCATAGGAGAAGACTGACACCTTTTTTTGACCAAACAAAAAGACAAAAGAAATCCTAAACAAAGGGGGAAGATAAGACTTATTATCTTAAGGAAGGGGGTATGGCTTATTTCATGAACAAAGGTCTAGATTCCAGGATTAATAAAGAACTACAACAGTGAAGAGAAAAAGGCCACTCAGCTGTGAAGGAAATGGGCAAAGTGAGAACAGGTAGTCTTACTCCAGGGCCTGGGCAGGGAGCCAAGGAGAGGCTCCAGGAAGTGGCAGGCCACTCAGGGCGAAGACAGGCAGTCACAGGTGAGAGGCCAGCCTCAGCAACTGAGCGACACTGTCTCCAAATTAAAATATAAGATGCAAGCCAGGCGTGGTGGCGCACGCTTGTAATCTCAGCATTCGGGAGGCTGAGACTGGAGGATTGTGGTTCGCAGACAGCCTCAGCTACTTAGTGAGGCCCTCCTCAACTCAGTGAGACCCTGTTTCAAAATAAAGAATAAAAAATAGGGTTGGGGTTGTAGCTCGGAGGTCAAATGCCGCTGGGTTCCATCCCCAGAGCCGCAAAAAAAAAAAAAAAAAAAGATACACTGGAGGTGCAGCTCCAGGAACAATAACGAGCCCTAACCCAGAGTTCCTCCCTCCAGAAAATGAGGCAATACACTTTCCGTCGAGATTCCCAAACTGACACCTTTGGGTGCAGGGAAGTGTGGGCAGTGAGAACTCACATCTATGCAGGGAGGGCGGGGATGAGAACTCACATCATTGAGGGAGGGTGGGGATGAGGACTCACCTCAGTGAGGGAGGGCGGGGATGAGGACTCACCTCAGTGAGGGAGGATGGGGATGAGAACCCACCTCAGTGAGGGAGGGCGGGAATGAGGACTCACCTCAGTGAGGGAGGGCGGGGATGAGGACTCACCTCAAGGAGGGAGGGCGGGGATGAGGACTCACCTCAGGGAGGGAGGGCGGGAATGAGAACTCACCTCAGTGAGGAAGGGCAGGGATGAGAACCCACCTCAGTGAGGGAGGGTGGGGATGAGGACTCACCTCAGTGAGGGAGGGCGGGGATGAGGACTCACCTCAGTGAGGGAGGGCGGGGATGAGAATTCACCTCAGTGAGGGAGAGTGGGGGATGAGGACTCACCTCAGTGAGGGAGGATGGGGGATGAGAACTCAGCTCAGTGAGGGAGGGTGGGGGATGAGAACCTACCTCAGTGAGGGAGGATGAGAATGAGAACTCACCTCAGTGAGGAAGGGCGGGGATGAGAACTCACCTCAGTGAGGAAGGGCGGGCATGAGAACTCACCTCAGTGAGGGAGGATGGGGATGAGAACTCACCTCAGTGAGGGAGGATGGGAATGAGAACTCACCTCAGTGAGGAAGGGCGGGGATGAGAACTCACCTCAGTGAGGAAGGGCGGGCATGAGAACTCACCTCAATGAGGGAGGATGGGGATGAGAACTCACCTCAGTAAGGAAGGATGGGGATGAGGACTCACCTCAATGAGGGAGGGCGGGGATGAGAACTCACCTCAGTGAGGAAGGGCGGGGATGAGAACCCACCTCAGTAAGGAAGGGCGGGGATGAGAACTCACCTCAATGAGGGAGGGCGGGGATGAGAACTCACCTCAATGAGGGAGGGCAGGAATGAGGACTCACCTCAGTGAGGGAGGATGGGGGATGAGAACTCACCTCAGTGAGGAAGGGCGGGCATGAGAACTCACCTCAATGAGGGAGGGTGGGGATGAGAACTCACCTCAGTGAGGGAGGATGGGGATGAGAACCCACCTCAGTGAGGGAGGATGGGGATGAGAACCTACCTCAGTGAGGGAGGATGGGGATGAGAACCTACCTCAGTGAGGGAGGATGGGGATGAGAACTCACCTCAGTGAGGGAGGATGGGGATGAGAACCCACCTCAGTGAGGGAGGATGGGGATGAGAACTCACCTCAGTGAGGGAGGATGGGGGATAAGAACTCACCTCAGTGAGGAAGGATGGGGGATGAGAACCTACCTCAGTGAGGAAGGATGGGGATGAGGACTCACCTCAGTGAGGGAGGGCGTGGATGAGAACTCACCTCAGTGAGGAAGGGCAGGGATAAGAACCCACCTCAGTGAGGAAGGGCGGGGATGAGAACTCACCTCAATGAGGGAGGGCGGGAATGAGGACTCACCTCAGTGAGGGAGGATGGGGGATGGGAACCCACCTCAGTGAGGAAGGGCAGGGATGAGAACTCACCTCAATGAGGGAGGGTGGGGATGAGAACTCACCTCAGTGAGCGAGTGCGGGGATGAGAACTCACATCATTGAGGGAGGATGGGGATGAGAACCCACCTCAGTGAGGGAGGATGGGGATGAGAACCCACTTCAGTGAGGGAGGGCGGGGATGAGACCTCACTTCAGTGAGGGAGGATGGGGATGAGGACTCACCTCAGTGAGGGAGGATGGGGATGAGGACTCACCTCAGTGAGGGAGGATGGGGATGAGGACTCACCTCAGTGAGGGAGTGCGGGGATGAGAACTCACCTCATTGAGGGAGGGCTGAGATGAGAACTCACCCTCAGTGAGGGAGGATGGGGATGAGGACTCACCTCAGTGAGGGAGGATGGAGATGAGGACTCACCTCAGTGAGGGAGGATGGGGATGAGGACTCACCTCAGTGAGGGAGGGCGGGGATGAGGACTCACCCCAGTGAGGGAGTGCGGGGATGAGAACTCACCTCATTGAGGGAGGGCTGGGATGAGAACTCACCCTCAGTGAGGGAGGATGGGGATGAGGACTCACCTCAGTGAGGGAGGGCGGGGATGAGGACTCACCTCAGTGAGGGAGAGCGGGGATGAGAACTCACCTCAGTGAGGGAGGATTGGAGATGAGGACTCACCTCAGTGAGGGAGGGCGGGGATGAGAACTCACCTCAGTGAGGGAGGATGGGGGATGAGGACTCACCTCAGTGAGGGAGGATGGGGATGAGAACTCACCTCAGTGAGGGAGGATTGGAGATGAGGACTCACCTCAGTGAGGGAGAGCGGGGATGAGAACTCACCTCAGTGAGGGAGGATTGGAGATGAGGACTCACCTCAGTGAGGGAGGGCGGGGATGAGGACTCACCTCAGTGAGGAAGTGCGGGGATGAGGACTCACCTCAGTGAGGGAGGATTGGAGATGAGGACTCACCTCAGTGAGGGAGGGCTGGGATGAGAACTCACCTCAGTGAGGGAGGATTGGAGATGAGGACTCACCTCAGTGAGGGAGGGCTGGGATGAGAACTCACCCTCAGTGAGGGAGGATGGGGATGAGGACTCACCTCAGTGAGGGAGGGCGGGGATGAGGACTCACCTCAGTGAGGGAGAGCGGGGATGAGAACTCACCTCAGTGAGGGAGGATTGGAGATGAGGACTCACCTCAGTGAGGGAGGGCGGGGATGAGGACTCACCTCAGTGAGGAAGTGCGGGGATGAGGACTCACCTCAGTGAGGGAGGATTGGAGATGAGGACTCACCTCAGTGAGGGAGGGCTGGGATGAGAACTCACCTCAGTGAGGGAGGATTGGAGATGAGGACTCACCTCAGTGAGGGAGGGCGGGGATGAGGACTCACCTCAGTGAGGGAGGGCGGGGATGAGAACTCACCTCAGTGAGGGAGGATGGGGATGAGGACTCACCTCAGTGAGGGAGGGCGGGGATGAGGACTCACCTCAGTGAGGGAGGATGGGGATGAGGACTCACCTCAGTGAGGGAGGATGGGGATGAGGACTCACCTCAGTGAGGGAGGGCGGGGATGAGGACTCACCTCAGTGAGGGAGGGCGGGGATGAGGACTCACCCAGTGAAGGAGTCCGGGGATGAGAACTCACCTCATTGAGGGAGGGCTGGGATGAGAACTCACCCTCAGTGAGGGAGGATGGGGATGAGGACTCACCTCAGTGAGGGAGGGCGGGGATGAGGACTCACCTCAGTGAGGGAGAGCGGGGATGAGAACTCACCTCAGTGAGGGAGGATGGGGATGAGGACTCACCTCAGTGAGGGAGGGCTGGGATGAGAACTCACCTCAGTGAGGGAGGATTGGAGATGAGGACTCACCTTAGTGAGGGAGGATTGGAGATGAGGACTCACCTCAGTGAGGGAGGGCGGGGATGAGAACTCACCTCAGTGAGGGAGGATGGGGGATGAGGACTCACCTCAGTGAGGGAGGATTGGAGATGAGGACTCACCTCAGTGAGGGAGGGCGGGGATGAGGACTCACCTCAGTGAGGAAGTGCGGGGATGAGGACTCACCTCATTGAGGGAGGATTGGAGATGAGGACTCACCTCAGTGAGGGAGGGCTGGGATGAGAACTCACCTCAGAGAGGGAGGATTGGAGATGAGGACTCACCTCAGTGAGGGAGGGCGGGGATGAGGACTCACCTCAGTGAGGGAGGATGGGGATGAGGACTCACCTCAGTGAGGGAGGGCGGGGATGAGGACTCACCTCAGTGAGGGAGGATGGGGATGAGGACTCACCTCAGTGAGGGAGGATGGGGATGAGGACTCACCTCAGTGAGGGAGGGCGGGGATGAGGACTCACCCCAGTGAGGGAGTGCGGGGATGAGAACTCACCTCATTGAGGGAGGGCTGGGATGAGAACTCACCCTCAGTGAGGGAGGATGGGGATGAGGACTCACCTCAGTGAGGGAGGGCGGGGATGAGGACTCACCTCAGTGAGGGAGAGTGGGGATGAGAACTCACCTCTGTGAGGGAGGATGGGGATGAGGACTCACCTCAGTGAGGGAGGGCTGGGATGAGAACTCACCTCAGTGAGGGAGGATTGGAGATGAGGACTCACCTTAGTGAGGGAGGATTGGAGATGAGGACTCACCTCTGTGAGGGAGGGCGGGGATGAGAACTCACCTCAGTGAGGGAGGATGGGGGATGAGGACTCACCTCAGTGAGGGAGGATTGGAGATGAGGACTCACCTCAGTGAGGGAGGGCGGGGATGAAGACTCACCTCAATGATGGGGGATGGAGATGAGAACCCACCTCAGTGAGGGAGGATGGGGATGAGAACCTACCTCAGTGAGGGAGGATGGGGATGAGAACTCACCTCAGTGAGGGAGGATAGGAATGAGAACCCACCTCAGTGAGGGAGGGCGGGGATGAGAACTCACCTCAGTGAGGGAGGATAGGAGGTGAGGACTCACCTCAGTGAGGGAGGGTGGGATGAGGACTCACCTCAGTGAGGGATGGGCGGGGATGAGAACCCACCTCAGTGAGGGAGGATGGGGATGAGAACCCACCTCAGTGAGGGAGGGCAGGGATGAGAACTCACATCCATGCAGGGCTGGTGGAGAACATGGATCCTAACAATAAGCCACCTCATGTGTGTATGTGGGGGGTTGGGTGCTGAAGGGGAGGGGATAACAGGAGGGGACCCCGGGTAGGAGTCGGTGCTGGTAACTTCTAGCTTCTATCTATGTTGTTATGAGTGAAACGACTCCCAAAATTACACCTCTGCAAAAATATTCACTGAAAAAGAGTCTCTAAATAGCGGGGCGTGGTGGCGCACGCTTGTAATCCCCGCGCTTGGGAGGCTGAGACAGGAGGCTCGCACAGGTTCGAAGCCAGCCTCAGCTACTTAGTGAGGCTCTCAGCAACTTAGTGAGACCCTGTTTCTAAATCAAGTATAAAATAGGTCTGGGAGTATAGCCTAGAGGTAGAAAGTCCTCTGTGTTCTACCCTCAGTACCACAAAAAAAGGAAAAAAAAAGGAAAAAGAGTGTCTAAAGCCTGGCCTAGTGGAACAGGCTTGTAATTTCAGTATTTTGGAGGCAGAGACCAGAGGACCACAGTTTGCGGACTGCCTCAGCTACTTATCAAGGCCCTTCACAACTTATGGAGACCCTGTTTCAAAAATAAAAAGACTAAAATGTAGGGCTACACACTGGGCGTGGTGGCGCACGCTTGTAATCCCCGCGCTTGGGAGGCAGAGACAGGAGGGTCGCGCAGGTTCGAAGCCAGCCGTGCTGGCTTAAGAGACCCTGTTTCCAAATAAAAATATAAAATAGGTCTGGGAGTGTAGCCCGGAGGTAGAAGGGCTTCCAGGAACCCCAGTACCACCAAATAATAATAATAATAAGGCTAGATTTGTAGCTTGGAGGTACAGTGCCCTTGGGTTCCATCCCCAGTACTGAAGAAAGAAAGAAAGAAAGGAAGGAAGGAAGAAAGGAAGAAAGGAAGAAAGAAAGAAAGAACGTCCGTCTCTGTGGCCAGGCCTGGTAGTGAACATCTCTAATCCCAGTGCTTAGGAGGCTGAGACAGGAGGTTCAGTTTAAAGGCCAACCTTAGCAACTTGGTGAGGCTATCACTAAGTTAATGAGATCCTGTCTATTTTCGAAAAAAAAAAAAAAAAAAGGACTTGGCTGTAACTCAGAGGCACATGCCCTTGCACCCAACCCCCAGCACCACAGAAAAAAGTAAAAAAATAAAGAGTCTTTGTTTAAAAAGCAGGAGGTTGAGCCAAAAAAGGGAAATGTGCTGGAAATTTAGTTAATTGAGCACTGATCAGAAACTCACAAAGACTAAAAGCACAGTGAAGGAAAACCCACTTTTTTTTTTTTTTTTGGTACTGGGGGTGGAACCCAAGGGCTTTCTACCCCTATTTTATATTTTATTTGGAAACAGGGTCTCACTAAGTTGCTGAGAGCCTCACTAAGTAGCCGAGGCTGGCTCCAAGCCTGCGTGATCCTCCTGTCTCAGCCTCCCAAGTGCTGGGATGACAAGCGTGTGCCACCACGCCCGGCAGGGAAATGCACTTTAAAAATCCAGTTGGGAACAGGTTTGCTGCCTTCACAGGGCCAGTGGCCCCAGGCCCAGGCTCCTCTCCTGACCCAGCTCCTGCATGGTCCTGGGCAGCACCCAGGTGCTTTGCAGATGGCTCCTGGCTAGAGTGACTCAGCACATTCACTTCCTGGAGCAGGGACTCCTGGGAGATAATTCAGATGAGCCCAGGGCACCATGGGAGTGCCCTATAAAAGCCCAGGTGGGCTGAGCTCCTCTCTACCCTGCCCAGCTGGGAGAAGAGGCTCTGATGGTGAGGGGCTGGTCGGCGGGGACGGCCTGGAGCCGCTGGGCACTGGAGGCTGGAGCCCACCTGGGCCATCTGTGCTTGGGGTCAGCTCCAGCAGGGGAGGGTCCTGACTGCTGCTTCTGTCTGGCTCCCCCATTCAGTAGCTCAGGCTCACAGGGTGGGGGGCTTCCTGTGGGAGTCGGGGAGACTGATGAGACCCTGGGAGGCTGGTGGGTGGTCAAGGACCGCAGGGTTCGGGCTGTACAAGCTGAGTGGAGTCCACCCCAGGGCCCGGCCTGAACCCAGACACCTCCAACCAGCCATGCTGCTGACCCAGGCACCGTGCCCACCAGAGGTGCTAACCCCACTTCACCTTTCCAGCTCCCCACCCCCCCACAGGACCAGCTGCGCAGCTGAAGAAACTTCCGGAAGCCCAGACCTCCCAACTTCCACAGGCCCCTGCTGAATTGGGACACAGTTCTTCCACCCACCCCAAGACCCTGAACAAGACTGCCCTCCTCACCCTCCTCCCTCGGCTCCCCAGCTCCCCGGCCTGACCCCCGAGGTCCCCAGTGCGTGTGCCCTCGCCGCCCACCCACCCACAGGAGGCAGGAGGTGGCCATGTGCCCCCCGGTCAGCGTGCGCCGCCTGAGAGAGGGCATGACCTACCTGTACGCGGCCTGGATGTACGAGCTCCAGCACGGGGAGCCCCTGAGGCTCTGCTTCCCCTGCTTCAAGGTGGCGTTTCTGGACCTGAAAGATACGCTGGAGACGGAAGAGGAGGAAGCGGAGGGCTGGGAGGAGGAAGAGGAGGACTCGGATGACTGGGAAGAGGAGGACTGGGACTTGGAGCTGGAGGAGGGGCCTGTGCAGGCCGGGCTGGGGCCGGAGGCCAGCGGGCAGAGCCCCGTGCAGCCCAAACAGGGGGACCTGAAGTACCTCTTGGCGCCCACGGATCTGGAGCCTCAGGATGCAGTGGTCCTGGGCCCCAAAGAGGATGACTGGACCCAGGCCCTGCCCTGGAGGTTCCAACATCTTATTCCCTGTACACACTGGCCATAGCCCCCTTCTCCACAGCAGGTCTCTATGAACACAGACTTGTACCACCAGGAGGCCTGAGGTGATGGAGGAGGCACCACCTGCCCGCTGGGCCCTAGCGAGGCTGAGGGCTCGCTGCTGGGCCTGTAGGGGTCTCTGTGGGGGCCCGCTCTGTTTCTTCTATGGGCAGAATATAGCCCCAGGCTGTATTCTGCAGGCCTGGGGCTGGCAGGTGTTGGTGAACTTGGAGGGCTTGCCCCAGAGCAAGACCTGCAGCAGAAGCTGTGCATTGGTAGAGAATGGAACCAGGTACTGTGTGGGTGCCTGCGCACGGGGCCAGCGAGGAGAGGCCTCACTGTGACCTCCCCTTCCTGGAGAGAGCCTGGCCCACCTGGGAGACTGGGCGGCCCTTTATGGAGGGAGCGTGGGGGCTGGAGCGAGGGTGCTGTGGCCTCAGGGAAGTGGCGTGAGCTTTCGTACCCAGTGTTGAATTCCCCTTGGTTGGCTGGCACTAACTGGAAAGCGATGCTGGCCTGGCGTGCGTGTGTGACTTGGGGAGCAGGTCATAGGACCAGGCCTGGCTCTTCCCTGGCGGTGTGGGGGACACCGAGGAACACTGGAGCCGCCCTTGCTCTGCTCTGCAGGGCGGAGACTGGTTGCCACTGTTGCCCGTTTGTGCAGTTTGTCTAATTCCTGTCCCCTCGTGGTTTGTTTAGTTAAATAAAGGCGGAGCTCCACGTCCAGCCCTGTGGTCATTCCTCCTTCAGCCAGTCCCCACCCGCCGGCCCCACATACCCTCCATGCCTGCCGGGCCACCTCCGCGGGCTTGCAGCCAGGCGGGGGCAGGGACAGAAGAGGGCTCTGCTCATGTGAGGGTTTTTTTTTTTGGTGGTATTGGGGTTCCTGGAAGCCCTTCTACCTCCGGGCTACACTCCCAGACCTATTTTTACATTTTTATTTGGAAACAGGGTCTCCTAAGCCAGCGCGCGCGGCTGGCTTCGAACCTGCGCGATCCTCCTGTCTCTGCCTCCCAAGCGCGGGGATCACAAGCGTGCCCACCATGCCCGGCTCGTGTGAGGGTTTAAATAAAGGCACGAGCAACCCCATCATTCAAACACCTTGTGTGTATCTGCATCAAACAAAGAGGGCCTGCAGGCCACACCGGTATGGAGCGTGCTTGCGTTTGAGGCTAGACTAGAGCTGTGGGTGCGTTGGGGCGCCCTGGGGTCACTCTCAAGTAG
This sequence comes from Muscardinus avellanarius, assembly GCF_963383645.1. Classification (NCBI taxonomy): domain Eukaryota; kingdom Metazoa; phylum Chordata; class Mammalia; order Rodentia; family Gliridae; genus Muscardinus; species Muscardinus avellanarius. Next base: position 74,281,222 of record NC_137802.1, read on the forward strand.
TCTCCCGCTGGAGGACTCTGGTTTCTCCGCTGGTGCTCTCTGGCTAGACAGCCCTCTGTGCTTCAAGGACCAACCATGCTCCCTCCAGTGAAAGGCAGAAGGTTCTGCACCTGGGGCCTTCCTTTTGTGTTGGTTAATAGCAGCTGGAGGGTCTTTCTTACGCTTTGAGCTGTCTTTCATGTATTTTTTTTTTTTTTTGAGGTACCAGGGATTGAACCCAGGGGTATCCTACCTTCGAGCTACTCCCCTCCAGCCCAGTTTTGGTGAGCCCCAGCTAGGTCTCGCTAGGTTTGTAAGAGTCTCATTGCTTGCAGAGACTGTCCTCAAATGTGCAATACTCTTGTCTCAGCCTCCCAAGTACTGGCTTTACAGGTGTGTGCCACTGAGCCCGGCATGTATTTTCTCTTCTTTTCTTTTTTTCTTTTTCTTTTTGTACTGGGGATTGAATCCAGAGGCTTTCTACCATCTACATTTCCAAGTGCTGAGGGTCTGGATGTCAGAGCCCAGCTGCCAGCCCAGAAATGGGGGCTCCTCAGGTCTGGGGGTACAGTTCTAGAGCATCTGCCTAGAAATGGGGCTCCTCCACCACAAGAGACCCCCACACTCCAGGGCGGGGCTTTGGCTGGCACAGGTGCCCCAGCCAAGGTGGCCAGGCCTGGCCTGTGAGGGCAACGGGGCAGGAAGAGCCCCAGACCTGGCATCTGTGACCTCCTGATCACACACACCGTGGAGAGCTGTCCCATCCCAGCCTCCTACTTTCCTGTCGCCGACTAATCTCAGTTGGGTCGTTATTGTCAGCTCCCGGTCAAATCCTCAGAAAGATGGGGAAAAAGGCAGGTGGAGTTCTGCAGAAAACTATCTGCAGCGATTCCTTTCCCTCTATGAATTCCCTAAGTTTTTGGGTACGACGCTTGGGAAAGAAATCTGAGGTGGACAAAGGCTTCTTGAGCCAATGACAATTTATTACAGGAACCCAGAGAAATTTATACCCTTCACCAGTGAGATTAATAATAGGAGAAAAAAAAAAAAAAGAAAGGGAAGGGGGGCAATCACAGCAAAACAATAGTAAATTACATATAAACAAAGTAAATGACTAGTCCAGCATTTAGGAGATAAGCTCCAGATCTTTCTTCCGATATTGCAGCAGGGCAGGTCCAAAGGTAAATTCCAAAGGCAATACAGGCACGCCCAAGGCCCAGGGCTTGGAGAATACGCCTTCTCATGGAATCTTCTTTTGCTTTCTTTTTTGAAGTTTCCATCTATATCCATATGACAAGCATGGGGAGATGTGGCGTCCAGGGAGATGCGATGGGCGTCTCTCAGATCTCATCCGCTTTGCCTTCTGAAGTCTGAAAGCTTACAAAAACTCACAACACAGCTTGGCAAATAAGACACCACAAATAACACTGTGAAGTTCTTGGATTTAGTTGTCAGATGTATTTCCTTGACTGCTGAACACTCTTTTTTAGACAAAAGCCTATTAAAGGCCTATTGGTCTCTAATAATCCATTTCCTTATCACAAACCCTCTGCAACCTGCTTCTAACTTTCTAATTCCTTTCTTTCCCAGTCGGGACGTTCTTATGATAAGCTCTTCTTCATGAAAAAGTGCTTTCTTACTCTTACGGTATTTCCTTTCCTTCATACATATATATTTAGAATATCTGTCCTTTATTTTGTCATTTTCATTTCTAGCCATGCGGCATTCTCCCTGTTTCGGGGAACGCTCACACTGGGCGTGAAGGTCAACAATCTTTCTCCTTGGCTCTATTGTATTTTGGCAACTAAGTTGTTCATCAGTTAAATTGCTTTGAAGTCACACCCAAAATTTTATCTTCTCTGTCTCTAGGCAGGATCTCAAGGGTAAACAAAGTTTCCTTAAACTGAGCTATCGGTTACCGGTTACCGGAGTTAATAGCTTAACCTAGTGATAGGAGTGAGGGTCGGAGACCCTTTGTGATTGCTGCAGCTGGAATGCTTATCACAGCATCTGAGGTCTGGCCAGTTTTTTCCTTACTATTGAGCAAAGCCAAGGACGTTTATTTCCACGGACTCAATTTCTGATCTCACATCATCAGAGCAATTCGTGTAGAGAGTTAAAAGAATACCAAGAGAATAATAGTTATGAAGGATATCTAAAGTGGGGGATATTTTTTGCCAGAGACGATACCTCTTTCTCGGGGCTTTTTGCCGATTTTTACTATGTGGAGTGGGGTCTTCAACACATAGATGCCGAGGCAGCAGGATGTCTTGGCACTTTCCTGGGGAGTCTGGCTGCTCGGGGGCTCAGGACCCTGCTGCTGGACGGAAACAGGTGGAGGAGGCCTCTGTACACAGAGGCCCGCTCTGCCCTGTCCAGGCCAGAAGCCTGGTCAGGGCTTTTTTTCTTTTCTTTTTTTTTTCTTGCACCAGGCACTGAACCCAGGGGCATTCTACCTCTTAGCTACACCCCCAGCCCTTTTTATTTTTTATTTCAATACAGAGGCCTCACTAAGTTACTGAGGCTGGTCTTGAACCCACAGTCCTATCTTTATTTGGTATTGGGGATGGAACCCAGGGGTGTCCTCTCTGAGCCACTCCCTACACACACACCTTATTTTTTTGTGGTACTGTGAATGGAACTACATCCCAATCCCATTCTATTCTTTATTTTGGAGCAGGGGCTCACTAAGTTGTGGAGGGCCTCACTAAATATCTGAGGCTGCTACGCACCTGTGATCCTCCCAAGTACTGGGATTACAGTGTGCCCCGCCACACCTGGATCCTGTTTATTTTGAAAGAGGGTCTTGCTAAGTTGCCTAGGACCTCTGTAAATCCTCAAACCTGCAACCCTGTATCCTGTCAATCTGTACCCCCCGATCTCTGCCTCCCAAGGACTGGGATTATACATGTGTACCAACGCAACTGGCTACAGAGGCCTTTCCACAGGCCACCCAGCCTTGGAGTGGCCTTGCAGGCCAGGAAGGCTGGAAAGCTGGACTCCCCACATTCTCTGAGATGAGTTCCCAGAGCTTGCTCCTGAGAGAGGATGGTGGTGCCAGCTATTTCTTCTTCCCCTGAGTTTCAGCTTTCCCGAGCTTGTGCAGTTCAGCGGGAAGTTCTCTGAATTAAGCTGATTCCTGCCGGCTTTCGCGCTGGGGTCACTGGGGATTGCTCAGATGTTGGAGACTGTCCTCTAATTAATCGCCCCGCCCCGCCCCGGCCCAGCTGGAGGCCAGTGCAGGTTGTTTTGATTGATGTTATCTGTCCAGCTGTGTCTTAGACCTGGGGACTCTGGGGCCAGAATGTGAAGACTGTAGTGTTTGAAACTGGAGTGGGGAGCAATATGCATGCCAGCGGCCAAGGGCGCATGTCCTGGAAGAGGAGAGTGACCGCGGCTGCAGGGCGCTCCCGCAGGGGTGCCCTCCCTCCTTCCTGCAGATAGCCCGGCTGTGAGCAGTGGGCAGGACCCCGGGCAGCGGAGACTTGTGGGTTTCAAGGGCCTGGCCATTTCTGCACCACACAGCCTTGGTTCCCAGGGGGCCAACCCCACCGCAGGCCTGCTCCCTCCCCCATCGCCCAATTAATGCTTTCCACAGCAGATAGCACGGAGGGGCTGGGTGGGCATCTGAAAAGAGACCCAGGAAACCAGCCTCCGCGGGCAGCCTCGTTCTCTGCAGGTGTAGTAATGCAGCTGGAAATGAGTTCTTCCAGAAAAAAAGATCATTCCCAAACATAATGAACCCGTTATGTATGGAGCAAAGCTTTAAAAAGTCACATTTGTGGAAAATGGGGGCTTGTGATTATGATTTCATGGTCCATAAAGTGAATCACAGGCAAGTGGGTTACCTTTGCATACAGCGCAGTAGTTGGGGGTCCCGGGGGCAGCAACCCAAGGCAGCATTCCCCGTCGCCGTGGGCCCCACTGGCGCCTGTGAGAGCACGGGGCTGCTCTCTGTGGGCTCTCGGGTCTGCTCAGGTCCAGGCCAAGCTCACCTGCGTAGCTGCGGCTTCTCAAGTACCCCCTCCGTACTGGTGCCCATTCTCGGACAGTGTAGCCCCCACACTGTCTATAGGGTCTGTGCCGCATCCACATCGGACTATTGTCTGTCCTTTCCTCGTGGTGCAACCAGAGAGGCAGACGTCGCCCTGGCCCATGACTCCTCGGTGTCGAGGGACTGGCCACCCCTAGCAGCACGGGGAACTGCTGGTGTCTGGACAGTTCTGTCCTTGGTCGTACGCATGTCTGTTCTGTGGCCTTTGACTCAGTCAGGTTGGGATGTCCAGTGACCTCAGTGTTGACTGGGTAGGCCGGAGGCTCCTGGAGGCTTCTGCTGTGACTGCCGCCCCTTGGGTCAGCCTGATACCTGCCCCAGGAGGGAGAAGGCACTGCCCCGCAGCACTGTTTGTGGGAATCTGCCTGCTGTCCCTGGGGTGGAGGTTCCCACTCTGTGGGTGACACAGACTCACCTGTACCTAGAACCAGTGGGGAGAGTCGGACCCGGAGACCCCAGGCTGCTGTAGCTGCCCCTATACCCCCAGTCCAGGCCCCTCGGAAAGCCTCTTGTCCCTCCTGCGAGCAAGGGCAGCCTCCCTCAGGGTGTGTGGGAGGGCCAGAGCCCTGGGCCAGGGCTAGCAGGGTTGGGAAGTCGGGTCCTTTGAGAGGTGGGCAGCACAGACAGGTGTAGGCGAGATGCAGAGCCCAGGCTGGCGGCAACCTGCTGCCAGCTGAGGCCAGAGAGTGGGGCTTGGGTCCGAGCAGGGGGTGAGGCTAGGGGGCTCCCCAGTATTCAGCGGGGACCTGCAGGGCAGCACCCAGGGCCACCCTCTGCCTCCTCTCCAGCAGGGTCTCCAGGGGTGCAGCCTTGACCACCTCTTGACCGTGACGCAGGCCCCTCTGTGGACAAGCCTTGCTGCGCCACCACAGGGCATGGTGCTCATTCTTTAGCCTGGCCACGACTGGAATGGAAGAGGGGCTCCCTGCACCCCATGTCTGTCTGCACAGCCTGCCCCAGGGAGCTGAGTGTGTGAGCAGCCTCCTCGCTGAGTGTAGCCTCCACGCAAGACTGCCGGCTGCAGGCAGCACCAGGGCATGGCAGATCAGTGTGGCCCCAAGGCCTTTCCCCTGTGCATTCCAAGGCCACGTCTCCAGCTCCTCCAGCTGGGCCAGCAGGGCAGGTCACCGGCTGGCCTGCAGGAGTCTGGCTGGCAGGAAGACGAGCTAATCTCACCTGCTCTTTGTCTATTTCTTCCCTGAGCTATGGTTAGAACTGAAATCAACCTGGAGCTTCTGATTAAGACAGGAAGCAACACTGACCCTCTGCTCAACCACAAAAGAAGAATGAATAAATAAATAGGAGAAAGCAGAATCAGGCCCAGAGCCAGCGCAAAGCTGCAGTAGCCATTGCGGCTGCCCCTAGAGGTGTGGCATCCCCGGGGCTGTGTATGGAGGTAAACTCACAAGCTCGGGCCATGGCCGCCCTGGCGTTCTGAGAACCGCCCCCAAACTGAGCTGGAATGTGAATTCACAAACCACAAAACGAAAAGAGCGCGGGGATTACAAACATGTGCCACCACGCCCAGCTATTACTTTCTTCTTTCTTGTGCTGCAGAATGAACCTAGGGCCTCCTCCATGCTAGGCAAATGCTCTGCCAATAAGGACGTTTAGGATTCTTTCAAAGAGAATTTCATCTCCAAAAGGAACGGAAAATCATGAAGAGAACAGCAGCGCTGTCCACGATGGCCCAAAGCTGGCCAGAGGCCGAGCGTCCCGCGCAGAGCCGGCCCTCGGTGGGCAGGGCGGGCGGAGCAGCTTACCCCGGGCGGAGCAGCTTACCCGTGCCCGCAGGGCCCTCCGCTGCCTCCCCTTTCACTGAGGCCCTGTAGGACGGAGTCCTCGCCTTTGACACTTTAAAGGTGTTACCTCTTCCCTTCTGCTTCCCTTAGTTTCTACAAATTTATCCATCTTTCTTTTTGTTCTCTGAATTTTTGTCTTTTTAAAATCTTGATGGTTTTATGGTTCTTCCTACAGCACTGGTTTTCAGAATTTTGCTTCCTGACAAGCACAGCGGGGCTTTCCTTTGACGCGCTCTTTTTTTTTTTTTTTTCTGCTGTGACTTGCTAAAATTCTAAAGCCTCCGTGTTGACATTACTCGTCAGTTTTGGAAAGTTCTCAGCCACGACATTTGCGGGTATGGCTTCTGCCCCGCTGCTCTTCTTTGGGCTCCAGTTACACGCCAGCCAGATCTTGGCCGGCCCCTCTCGCTTCTCTATAGTTTTATTTTCTTCTCCTCTGTCCCAGCTCAAGTCATTCCTACCGATCTACCTTCAGGTTAACTGATTCTTCTATGATTTTTGGGGGGGAGTACTGGAGATTGAACCCAGGAGCATTCTATCTCTGAGCTACACTCCAGTACTTTTTAATCTTTTGAAACTGGGTCTCACTAGGTTACTGAGGGTGTTGCTAAGTTGTCGAAGCTAGCCTCAAACCCACGATCCTCCTGTCTCAGCCTCCTAAGTACTGGGATTATAGGTGTGCACCATTACACTGGGCTGCTGTGATTTCTTAGTTGTATTTTATTTTATTTTTGTGGTGCTGGAGATGGGATCCAGGGACATTCTATCTCCGAACGACACGCCCAGATCTATTTTTTTTTTTTTTTTTTTGGTGGTACAGGGGTTCCTGGAAGCCCTCCTACCTCCGGGCTACACTCCCAGACCTATTTTATATTTTTGAAAAGGGTCTCTTACACCAGCGCAGCTGGCTTCGAACCTGCGCGATCCTCCTGTCTCCGCCTCCCAAGCGCGGGGATTACAAGCGTGCGCCACCACGCCCGGCGCCCAGATCTATTTTTTATTCTTTATATTGAAACAGGGTCTCACTGAGTTGCAAAGGGCCTCACTAAGTAGCTGCAGCTGTCCACGAGCTGCAATTCTCCTGTCTCAGCCTCTCAAATGCTGGGATTACAAGCGTGCGCCACCATGCCTGGCTTTGGTTTCTTAATTTTAGGTATTGTATTCTTAAAGTTATAGAACATCTCTGGCTCTTTTATCAGAAAGGCCCATTCCTAGCCGGGCGTGGTGGCGCACGCTTGTAATCCCAGCATTCTGGAGGCTGAGACCCGGAGGATCGCGGTTCGCGGACAGCCTCAGCTACTTAGTGAGGCCCTCTGCAACTCAGTGAGACCCGGTTTCAAAATAAAGAATAAAAAATAAGGCAGGGGGTGTAGCTCAGAGGTCAAATGCCTCTGAGTTCCATCCCCAGATCTGAAAAAAAAAAAAAAAAGAAAGGCCCATTCCTTTGCTTGGGAGCAGCTGGTCCAGAAACAGATGCCCCTGGACAGCTTCATGAAAAGTGTGACCTAGAGCGCTTTGCTCTGTCTCCATCTCCTGGCTGGGTGTGCTTTGTGCCCCTCAAGGGACAGGTTGGGGACAGGTGACCACCTCACCTGTGTCTGAGGGTGCAGAAGGGCTTCCAAGGCCTCTTGGGAAAGAAAGGCCCCTTGTTCTTTTATTCTTCTTCCTGGTAATGCTGTGATTGTCCAGGCCTCCAGCATGGAGCGTCAGCAGCTAAGGTTTTCCCTCCTGGGGGGCTGCTTTGCTTGAAGTTCCTGGAGGCCTCCTTTCAGGGCAGGCCCCACCCAAAGGCAGGAGGGCAGCCGCTGTTGCTGGTAGGACATGTGCAAGGAGCAGAGGGACAAGGCCGCCCTCGTCACACGGGGTAGAGTCACGCAGACTGAGCCTCACCTCGGGGTCGGGCCCTCTGGCCGCAGAGTGGACCCAGGCCCTGTGGCCCTCGCAGGCCTGCTGCTGCTGGGCCAGGGGACGAGGGGAGGGAGCAGAGTCCTGAGCACGTGCACGCTTCTCCAGGACACGCTTCTCCCAAGCATGCGTGTGCTTCTCCTAAGCCTGCGGCTTGGGGTCTGGGTGAGGTACTCTGCACCACACTCGGATGCATGCTCAGCACCCTCCAGGTCCTGGGCAGATGACCGCAGGGAACGCTCCAGGCCCTCAGACCCCAGCAGGCAGGTGGGAGCCAGGTCTGCCTCCGTGCTCCCGTGCCATCTTCGTGGGCCAGGTTGGGAGCGTGGCTGGGAGTCCACCCAAAGTCCCAGGGTCTGCTCGGCAGCGCCGGCGACGAGCACTCGACCTTCCTTTGGCCTTGGTTCTTAGGTTTCCAGGACTGGCTGTGTCTCCTAGAGGCCTTAGCCCTCAATGTGTGGCTCTCGCCCTGGGGGGAAGGCTCATGGCCCACCCACACCCTCTCCTGCTCCCCGTCAATGCCATAACCCCTACCATATACTCCTCAAATCTCCCCCTGGCCACGTGCCGCCTATATCCCAGCAAGCCAGCGGGGATCGTGGTGCCCACCTGGCTCCCAGGACATGTGCAGGTGACATTCTGGACCCAGAGGAGACACACAGCGGGGTGGAACCTGGAGGGGAGGGGAGCTACTGAAGAGAGCAGGGGCTGGAGAGCGGCCCAGAGACAGCCTTGCGGCGGGGCCTCGCTCCCCTCCCAGTGTCTCCTCGTAGAACTAGGGCATAGAAAGGCTGTGAGTTCCAAAGACTCTGGCCAAGATCAGCAGGGTCCGGCGGGGTCGAGGGGCGCTCAGGGGCAGCCACAGCCTCTCCATTTGCAGACCTGAAGGTGTCCGGCATCTGTCAAGACCTGCAAACCTGGCCCCTGCTCCTTGGGGCTTAGCCAGCCCTGTGACCTTCCCTGCCGCCCAGGGCTGATCACGTCCCTGCCCTCCGAGGGCCTCCTTCAAGACACCAGCCTTCTTTCGGGGAAGGGGCTCGGGCGGGGGATCAGAACAGCCAGGTCTTTGGGCTTCCTGCGCGGGGCGGGCCAGGGCTTGATGGACTGCAGAGAACTGGAGACAGCGGGAGCCCCGCCCACGTCCCCGCTCCAGCCCAGCCCGCGGGGTTGTGAGCACCCGCGCTCGCTGGCCAGGGGCCCCGCGCATCCGCAGCTGGCGGCGGGCAGGTGGCAGGGGCCTGCGGCTGTACACCAAGCCAGGCGGCCTGTTTGGAGCCCTGCGCGCAGGACCACGGGGACCAGGTGAGCCGCGGGGCCCCTGCACTGACCCCAGTGGGGCAGGGGTCCCAGGAAGACTCCCAGGGGCTCCAGGCAGGGGTCCTCTGAGGGACAGACCTTCCCAGTGACTCTGAAGCTGGCCCGTGGCGCAGGTGACCTGGGGTGGTCAGCCTGGGGTCCTGCGCCTGCCTGCTTAGCAGCCCTGGGGATGGCTCCCAGAAGGCTCAACGGGGGCCAGGAGGCGGGGGTGCCCAAGGCCAGGGCCTCTGTTCTGTCCCGGGTGAGGGTTGGGCTGGGGGAGAGGGCGCCTGGCTCCCCTTGTCAGACCAGAGGTGGCCCCCAGTAGGGGACGCAGGGCCTGGGCATTCTCTGCACCCCTGGACTGCAGGCTCCCTCTGTACTTTCTTAACGTTAGCTTGGACTGAGCGCAGGCTTAGTGCTACCAGCTCCAAGTGCAGAGAGAAACCAAGTGGATTCTAGAGCCACCACTGTGCATGGGGGCCAAGGAGGATAGGTGGCCGGGGTCTTCCTTCTCCCTCGGCCGGTGTGGTGCTGCGTGCCTGTAACCCAGCACTTGGGGGGCTGAGACGGGAGGATGACAGGTTCATGCCATTGTCAAAATGAGAAGGGTGGTGATGTAGCTCAGAGGTAGAAGGTCCTCGGGTTCAATACCAAGAAATAAAAATAAAAAATCCACCATTTTGGCCCTTCTTTTTCTTATGAGGCGACAGGGTCTTAATAGGTTTCTGAGGGTGTGGCTATATTTCTGAGGCTGTTCTTGGACCTTAATAGTCTGTCTCAGCCTCCCAATCGCTGGGATTACAAGCATATTCCACCCATCCTGGCTATTTTTTTATTTTGAAAAAAATAAAAGGGTCTTACCAAATTGCTGTGATTCCTCTATCTCAAGTACTTGGATTACAGGCATGCACCACCACGCCCATGTATTTTTTAAAATTTTGAACCAGAGTCCCAATAAATTGCTGAGGCTGGCCTTGAACCTGTGATCCTACTCTCTCAGCTTCTCAAGTACTAACTCTGAGAGTTTTTTTTAATTTTAATTTTTAATTTTTTGTTTTGTTTTGTCTTTTTAGAACTAGGGGTTGAATCCAAAGCACTGCAGCTGTAAGGCAGGAACTTTGCTACTAAGCTATATCCCAGCCCCTTTAAAATATTTTTATGTATGTATGTATATATGTATATACTTATTTTGTAGTACTGGCAATTGAACTCATAGGCATTCTACCTCCACGCTATACCTCCAGCCCTATTCAATTTTTTATTTGAAAACAAGGTCTTGTGAGGTTGCTGAGAGCCTCCCCAAATCGTGGAGACTGGCTTTGAACCTGCGATCCTCCTGTCTCAGTCTCCCAAGTACTGGGATCACGGGTGTGCGCCACCACACCTGGCAACTCTGAGAGTCCGGTGCGTATGCCTGAGTGACCATCACCTCTCTGAGGCCCGGCCGGTACCCTGCCCCGGGCAGCCCCTGCTCTGACCTCCATTGTCCTAGACAGCTTTGTCTGTCTTTCAGCCTCAGCAGACCCTCCACGAGCCCCGGGCCTGGGTCCTTTCACCCAACAGAGTGGGCTCCAGCGAGGCCCCGCCTGCAGCCGCAGTGCCATCCTCCATTGCTGTGGGCATTCTATGGCGATGGCCCAGCCCGCTCGTCCATGCGACTGTGTATGGACACTGGGCTGGGTCCAGGCCCTCATTAGAGTGCAGCTGCCGTGGCCACGCCCCTGTCGACTTTGGTGGCCTTTGCCGTCATCTCTCTTGGGCACAAACCCATGCGTAGTGGCACTGGCCGGCGAGACAGTGTCTACTGCTCCCTAGCGGAGCACTGGACCGCTTTCCAGAGCGGCCGCCCGGCTTGCGCCTCCTGCTGCAGCAGAGCCCAGTCGCCCCGCGTCCTCTGCCGACGCTGGTCCAACGGTGTGTTGACCTCTCGGACTGCGCTGGGTTTGGTTTTCATTTCCCTGAGGACGGGCCTTGCTGAGCCTGCTCGTGTGTTCCTTGGTCAACGGGCAGCCGTTTTCCAGAAGTTCCTATTTCAGGGCTTTAATGTTACCCCCCAAAAAAAAAAATATAAAAAAGGGTTGTTAGTCTTTTTTATTGGCTTATGGTTCTTTCATATATTTTGGTCAATAGTTCTTTGTCTGATGTGATTTCTTTTTCTTTCTTTCTTTTTTATTTTGTAGTATTAGGGATGGAACCCAGGGGAATTCTACCTCCGAGCTACACCCCCGGCCCTATTTTTACTCTTTATTTTGAAACAGGGTTTCACTGAGTTGCGGAGGGCTTCACTATGTAGCTGAGGCTGGCCACGAACCTGTGATCCTCTCATCTCAGCCTCCCAAGTACTGGGACTACTAGCATGCACCACCAGGCCCAGCTTGATATATTTTCTTATAATCTTCTCCCAGCCTGTGGTTTACATTCATATTTTCTTTCTTTTGCGGGGAGGTACTGGGGATTGAACCCAGGGGCATTCTACCTCCAAGCTATGCCCCCTGCTCTGTTTTTTATTTCTGTTTCTAGGGTCTCACTAGGCTGGTGAGTATATCACTATTTGCTGTTCTCAAACTTGTGATCTTCCTGTCTCAGCCTCCCAAGTACTGGTATTACAGGTGTGTGCCACCTCGGCTAGCTGAAAACATATTTTTTAAATGTACGAGTGCAATAAAACAGGAGAAGGACTGTGGGACCCCTTGCTCCATGCACTGCGGCCTCTGCCCCAGAGGGGCTACTGCTCTGCTTCTCAGAAAAACCCAGTCAACCCCAGAGGCCTTGGACTGGCATCGAGGCCTGGGCTTGGGGCCCGCTGGGATGCACCCAGGGAGACAGCGGGTCCAGATGCTCCTGGGGTCTCAAGTATCCCCAGGGCTCACAGGAGTTGGGGGCCCTGTCCCTCTGCAGCTGGGCAGCCCAAGGGAGCAGTGCTTGGGAGAGGAGACTACCTTGCACCATGCGTGCGTGTGTGCACACGCGTGTGTGTTAGTTGCGGGAAGGTACTGGGGACTGAACCCAGAAGCACTCTATCTTTGAACTATTACTCCAGCCATTTTTATTTTGGGTTTTGAAATAGTGTCTTACTAGGTTGCCGAGGCTGACCTTGAACCTGCAGTCCTCCTGTCACAGCCTCCCAAGTACCGGGACTACAGACGTGTGCCCCATGCCTGGCTTGCCTTGCACCACTGACGGGCATCTTCTCCCACAGGCCCAGCTGCTCCCCCACAGATACGCCCTGCGCTCCAGGGCGGCACGTCCCAGCCAGGAGCCAGCAGAGGGCGGAGATGGAGCTGAGCCCGGAGCCCACCTCCAGGATCCCTGTGTCGGCTGTGATTGACGATGCCATGACCGGGCCATCTGGTGGCTCCAACGTGTCCCTCAATGGCTCCTGGGCCAGCCCGGCGGAGCCCAGCTCCCTGCAGGACCTGGTGGCCCTGGGGGTCATCGGAGTGCTGCTGTCGGCCATGGGTGTGGTGGGCGTGGTGGGCAACGTGTACACGCTGGTGGTTGTGTGCCGCTTCCTGCGTGCCTCGGCCTGCATGTACGCCTACTTGGTCAACCTGGCGCTGGCCGACCTGCTGTACCTGCTTAGCATTCCCTTCATCGTGGCCACCTACATCGCCGAGGACTGGCACTTTGGCGATGTGGGCTGCCGCGTCCTCTTCAGCCTGGACTTCCTGACCATGCACGCCAGCATCTTCACCCTGACGGTCATGAGCAGCGAGCGCTGTGCCGCGGTGCTGAGGCCCCTGGACACGGCGCGGCGCTCCAAGGGCTACCGCAAGCTGCTGGCGCTGGGCACCTGGCTGCTGGCGCTGCTGCTGAGCCTGCCCATGATGCTGGCCGTCCGGCTGGTCCGCAGGGGCCCCAAGAGCCTCTGCCTGCCCTCATGGGGCCCGCGCGCCCACCGAGCCTACCTGACGCTGCTCTTCGGGACCAGCATCGTGGGGCCCGGCCTGGTCATCGGGCTGCTCTACGCCTGCCTGGCCCGGGCCTACTGGCTGTCGCGCCGGGCCGCCTTCACGCAGGTGCGGCGGCGGCCCCGCCCCAGGGTGCTGGTCCTCACCCTGAGCATCGTGCTGCTCTTCTGGGCCTGCTTCCTGCCCTTCTGGCTGTGGCAGCTGCTCTCCCAGTACCGCCGGGCCCTGCCGCTGGCGCCGCGCACCGCGCGCCTCGTCAACTACCTGACCACCTGCCTCACCTACGGCAACAGCTGCCTCAACCCCTTCTTCTACACGCTGCTCACCAAGAACTATCGCGAGTGTCTGCGCGGCCGCCGTGCTCCGCACAGCTGTGCCCCAGGGTCGGCGGGCACCAGCAGCCTCCTGGCCGGCCCGCTCCATCTCCAGCGTGGCTCAGCCCGCTCGCTGTCCTCCAGCAGCCAGCAGGCCACCGAGACCCTTGGGCTTTCCCCGGCAGCCCCCAGGGCGGCTGGCGTCTGAGAGTCCAGGCCCAGGGCCCAGGTCCTCTGGGGAGCTGCGGCCCAAGCCAGCTTCTGCAGACTGAGGTGAGTGAGTCCCTGGGTCCTTCCCCTCCGCCTGGCGGTGCCCAGCCCTGGGACCTTCTCCTGCCTGGCAGCAGCCGGGGCACCTCCTCCTGCCTCCCGCTCCTCCTGGCTGCCGGCATCTTCCTTCTGCTCTGAGCACTTGGTCAATAAACCCTGAGCAATAAACGCTGAGCAAGTGCCGGCGTGGTGGCGCACACTTGTAATCCCTGCACTTGAGAGGCGGAGATAGGAGGCTAGCTCAGGATCGCTGGCTTAAGAGACCCTTTTTCCAAATAAAAAATATAAAAAATAGGTGTCGGGGAGTGTAGCCTGGAGGTAGAAGGGTTTCCAGGAACCCCAGTACCACCAGAAAAAAAACATAACCCTGAGCTCCTCGGTGGGTCTCTGCACTGATGGGCCAGGTGCTGAGGGGCAGGGTGTGGGCTGGGGAGGCCCCGCACCCACCTTCATGCCTTTGCTGGAGGCCAGACCTGTCCCCCACAGAGCCCTCCCACTCGGTGAGGCTGGGAGGATGGGGCCGGGACAGCAGCACGGAGGCTGACAGAGCACCTACCCAGGAGGAAGGCTCAGGGAAGGAAGCAGAGGCCCAGCGCGGGCCACCCAGCGGCCACGGCCACGCGGGCTCGAGGGCCTGCATCAGCCCCTCACTGTCTGCCCTCTCTCTGCCAGCCCTCTGTGCCTCGGCCAGGCCCGGGAGTCATGCGGGGTGACCTCTCACCCCACACTGGCAAGGCTCCTCCCGCCAGCCCCTCAGGGGATCCTTCAGTGCCAGGCAGAGGAGGCAGAGGGTTCTCATCCGGCTAAGACCCGCTGGCTGGGCCCGCACCTGGGCGCTGTAGGACTTTGTCACTGAGTATCAGAGACAACAGTGGCTTCCCAGGACCTCCAGGAAGAGGTGGAGGAGGGCCGGGTCTCCTCTGGGTGAAGACGGTGCCCAGGCAACAGAGCAGGCAGGCTGGGCAGTGTGGACCCTCAGCCCCAGAGCTGCCTAGCCACAGTGTGCGCTTTCCTGGAGCCAGGGTGGAGAACTGCGGCAGGAATACTTTACCTTTAAATAAAAGAGGAGCTGAGCATGGTGGCTTACGCTTGTAATCCCAGCATTGGGAGGCTAAGGCAGGAGGATTGCGGTTCAAGGACAGCCTCAGCTACTTAGTGAGGCCCTATTTCCAAATAAAGAATATAAAATAGAAGCCAGGCGTGGCGGCGCACGTTTGTAATCCCTGTGCTTGGGAGGCTGAGACAGGAGGATCATGCAGATTCGAAGCCAGCCTCAGCTACTTAGTGAGACCCTGTTTCGAAATTAAATATAAAAATACATCTAGGAGTTGGGCATGGTGGGGCACGCTTGTAATCCCAGCATTGGGAGGCTAAGACAGGAGGATCGCGGTTTGTGGACAGCTTCAGCAACTTAGTGAGGCCCTCTACAACTTGGTGAGACCTGGTTTCAAAATAAAGAATAAAAAATAGGGTAGGGGGTGTAGCTCAGAGGTCGAATGCCCCTGGGGTCCATCCCCAGACCTGCCCCCCCAAAAAAAATAGGGCTGGGAGTGTAGCTTGGAGGTAGAATGCCCCTGGATTCAATCCCCAGTACTGCAAAACAAATAAAATAAAATAAAAATAAGTTGGGTGTGGTGGCACACGCTTGTAATCCCAGCACTTGGGAGGCTGAGACAGGAGGATCGCAGGTTTGTGGCCAGTTTCAGCTACTTAGTGAGGCCCTCTACAACTTAGTGAGACCCGGTTTCAAAATAAAGAATAAAAAAAATAGGGCAGGGGGTGTAGCTCGGAGGTAGAATACCCCTGGGTTCCATCCCCAAACCCCAAAAAAAAAGAAAAAAAAAGAAAAATACAAATTAAAAGAGCTGAGGGTATATCTCAGAAGTACAATGCCTCTGGGTTCAATCTCCAAGATACTACCCCCAAAAAGCGAACAGAGGCCTGGGGGTGTAGCTGTGGTAGAGCACTTGCCCAGCCTGCCTGAAACCCTGCATGACCATAAAACAAACAAAAGAAACTGCAGTTGGCTGGTACATGCCCTTCCTCACGGCTCCGTGAGGCCCTGGCCCGCCAGCCCTGGCCCCCAAGGCCCTCCCCAGGACTCAGCCTGTTCCACGTGGCCGGGATCTTCAGGCGTGGAGGCGCACACCTGCAATCCCAGTACTGGGAGGCTGAGACAGGAGGATCGCAGGTTTGAGGGCAGCCTCAGCAAATCGTGAGACTCTCATCAACCCAGTGAGAGCCTATTTCAAAGTAAAAATAAAATAGGACTGGGGGTGTAGCTCGGAGGTGGAATGCCTCTGGGCTCAATTCCCAGTTCTACAATAAAAAAAAGAAAAAAGGAAGAAAGGAAGGAAGGAAGAGAGAAAATAGCCGGGCATGGTGGCCCACGCTTATAATCCCAGCATTCGGGAGGCTGAGACAGGAGGATCTGGGTTCGCAGCCAGCCTCAGCTACTTAGTGAGGCCTTCTGCAAGTCAGTGAGACCCTGTTTCAAAATAAAGAATAAAGGCCAGGCGTGGCAGCACACGCTTGTAATCCCTGCACTGCAGGAGGATCGTGCAGGTTCGAAGCCAGCCTCGCTGGCTTAAGAGAACCTGTTTCCAAATAAAAATACAAAAATAGGTCTGGGAGTGTAGCCCGGAAGTAGAAGGGTTTCCAGGAGCCCCAGTACCACAAAATAAATAAATAAAAATTTAAAACTGGACTGGGAGTGTAGCTTGGAAGTAGAATGCTCCTGGATTCCATCTCCAGTACCGGTAAAGAAGGAAGGAAGGAAGGAAGGAAGGAAGGAAGGAAGGAAGGAAGGAAGGAGAGGCATTCTTCCTCCACCAAAGGCTATTTCCTACTGTCTTATCTGTAGAGAAGCCAAAGCAAATTAGAGTTAAGAACTGGCCAGCCAGAGCGGGCCCTGCATTCACGGCCCACTAGTACCATCCTGGCCCCACACTCAGGTCCTGACCTCAGCCTGGGTCTGTGGCTGTGGACTTGGACTCGGGAGACCTACCCGAGCTATGCCCAAGGACACGGAAGCCATGGCCACTCCCACCTGCCCAGCACACACAGCTGCACGCACAGGCGCACACGCTCGCCCTCAGGCCTGGTTGGCCACACACGCACAGCTGCACGGGCACTCTGCACTGCCCTGCTCCACCCTTGGCACCCCCACTCCCCACTCCTGCCCCCTTGGTCCCGCGGCAGCCCAGGCCAGCTCCAGGAAGGCCGCCTGTGGAGGCTGCACCGGCGCCAGCGTCAGCCCAGCCCAGCCCAGCAGCCACTGCGCCTGCCAGTGCCTGCCTGCCAACCCAGGCCCTGCGGAGGCGGTGGGATTCAGGTGAGATCCACGGCGGGGGCCCGGTGAGGACCGATAGCATCGGTGGATGTGTGAAGACACATCTGAACAGAGGTCCTCCTCTGCCACGGTGGGTTGTGGCGGTCAGCGACGGCTGCACGGAGACAGGCACACACCCTAAATCCCCGGGGGGTGCCCAGTACTGTCCTCAGCCCAGCGATGGGGCTGCACAGCCATTTCAGACACCTGCCATTCAGGCTCGCAGAAGAACAGCCATAGAGTCCGCATGGACAGTGAAGTGCTGTTCAGGAATTTGGCTCGTAGGCCAGGCGTGGGGGCGCACGCTCGCCATCCCAGCATTTGGGAGGCTGAGACTGGAGGATCGTGGTTCGCGGACAGCCTCAGGTACTTAGTGAGGCCTTCTGCAACTCAGTGAAACCCTGTTTCAAAATAAAGAATTAAAAAAAAAAATAAGGCAGGGGGGTGTAGCTTGGAGGTTGAATGCCCCTGGGTTCCATCCCCAGACCCGAAAAAAAAAAAAAAAAAAAAAAAGGTAGCCGGCATGGTAGCGCACACTTGTAATTCCCGCGCTTTGGAGACAGAGACAGGAGGATTGTACAGGTTCGAAGCCAGCCTTGCTGGCTTAAAAGACCCTGTTTCCAAATAAAATCTGGGAGTGTAGCCTGGAGGTCAAAGGTTCCATCCCCAGTACCACCACCAAAATAAAAGGCTCAAGTGGCGGGCTGGTGGTCAGGTTCTTTTTTGGGTTTTTTGGTGGTACTGGGGGTGGAACCCAGAGGCTTTCTACCTCTGGGCTATGCTCCCAGACCAATTTTATATTTTATTTGGAAACAGGGTCTCACTAAATTGCCGAGAGCCTCACTGAGTAGCTAAGGCTGGTTTTAAACCTGTGCGATCCTCCTGTCTCAGCCTCCCAAGCGCGGGGATTCCAAGCCTGCGCCACCACGCCTGGCTGGTGGTCAGGTTCTGATACTGCAGCGTTGAGGTAGGATTCCTTCTTTTCTGGGGTTGTGCTTTTAGAGATGTCAACTGACTGGGTGAGGCTCACTCCTCTACGTGGAGGCACTCTTTCACCCCGAGTCGAGTGATGGTAGGTGTAACCCCATTCACAAGTACTTTCGCAGCAATACAGGTTTGTGTCTGAATGTTCTGGTGCTACAACCCAGCCAAGATGGTGGATAAAACTGACGTTGCAGAGACGTCCAAGGCCCCAGACATTCTCAGGACATTGGCAGCCCACCCGCCGCACCGGCCACCACCACCCTGCGTCCTCGCCCCGTGGCTCTGTCCCGGAGGAACACACCCACCAGTGCAGGGCCGTTCCTGCCTGGCCTTCATCAGTGGAGCATCCCAGGCCCCACCCCAGGCCGAGCTTGTCTTGTTGTCCCTGCCAGGCCCAGCAATTCCCAGCTTCTTTAGGGTGGACCCTGTTTCAAAATAAAGCATAAAAAATAGGGCAGGGGGTGTAGCTTGGAGGTGGAATGCCCCTGGGTTCCATTCCCAGTACTGCAAAAATAAATAAATAAATAAATGAATCAAAGATCCGGCTTGGCCGAGAGGGGCTCTGTGTCTTCAGAGGGGACACATCTAAGGCCTTAGGATCATGGAGGGAGCCCACAATGTGAACCCTACAGCACAATCCCGCTTCATTTAGAACAAAAATGCGTGTGAGAGTCTGCTGTGTTTCAGTGCGTGGTCCTGTGCCCACATGTGTTTGCATGCACGTATGACTGAGTGAGCGTGTGTTTGTGTGCACATGTGCGTGAAGGCTTGACACATTTTGAAATAACAAGAGTGGTTGCTCTTTTTTATTTTTTGCAGTACTAGGAATTATACCCACGGGCATTCTACCTCTGAGCTACACACCCAGCTCTAATTTCTATTTTTTATTTTAAAACAGGGTCTCACCGAGTTGCAGAGGGCCTCCCTAAGTAGCTGGGGTTGGCCACAAACTCATGATCCTCCTAACTTGGCCTCCTGAATACTGGGATTACAAGTGTGTGCCACCACCCCCGGCTGAGTGGTCACTCTCGATGGAAAATTTTTAGGTAACTTCTTCACCACGGACTTTAGTTCTTTTTCAAATGTCTCCCAGAGGGCGTGTCCAGCTGTAAAACTGGAAATGCAATCCAAGCGTTTCAGTGTCCGGGGCCTGCGCAATTGCCCTGAAACCTAGTTGGGCCCTAGGCTGGTGATCCCGGGTGCTATGGATAGACGAGGACCCTGCACGGCTGGGGTCCCGGATCCTCACTGCACACCGGCCACCGGCACCTGCCTTAGGGAACAGGAAATGGGGTGCACGTGAGGTCAACCTGGCCTCCCTCCAGAACCCATCTCCCTGCTCACGGGCTCCTGGGCTCTGTGTCTCCAGTGGCCACCTGTGTGGAGAGCAGGGCGGGAGTCCGTGTGGTTCAAAGTGTGCAGAGGAGGGGTGCTGGGGTGCGGACAGCGGCGGTCATGCCAGGAGGACCTGGAGCCCAGAGGCGAGTGCATGAATGAGGGAGGAAGGGAAGGATGTCGCTCAGCTGGGCAGTGGCGCCTGGAGGCTGAGCTGCTTCCAGCACCCTCACCCTCCTGGCCGGCAGACCGCTCTGGCCTGGCTGGGCTTTGGCTTGGGGCCACCTCTGCCCTGGGTGTGTGGGGTGGACACGTCATCTCCCAGGCCAGGGTGGGCCCCATGAGACTTTTCCAGGCTGAGAGGCCTCAGCCTCCCTCCCCGCTGCAGACACGGAGAGCGAGGTCTTCATGGGCCCCCGGCGGGGAGGGCAAGACGTGCCCGGCATGCTGTGCGCACACACCAGGGACGCACAGATCTTACAGCCCCAAGGCCACGGGCACCCTATAAGTTACCTACCACCACCCCGCACCCCTGGTCCCTCCAAGAATAAGTTCTTTGGGATGTGCCTACCACCCACAGCTGGTGGGCACTGCGCTTCCCTGCCCAGACAGCGCTCTGCGTGGGTACCTCTCAGCGCTGCGGTGGGAGGGGCCGCCGACCTGGGGAGGGGGGCAGGAGTGCACAGCTGTGGCTGATTCGCAAAACCCTGAGCGCTGCTCCTCCCACCCAGGACCTGCACCAGCCTGCAGACAGGTCCTGCCTGGCCAAGCGGGAGGGCCAGGTCGGGACCGGGCACCAGGGCACCTTCATCCTTGAGCCCGCACTCAGACGCTCATCCCAAACTGTCCAGCACCTTCCCTCACCACAGCAAAGACAGGTTTTTTCATTTAAATTCCAGACGGATGATGATGTGCGCGGGAATCTGGCTGCCTGCGGCCAGCCGTGGGCAGCTGCAGGCTCGGTTTTCCCCAGGCCAGCGAGAGCCCAGGCCCGTTGGGTGGGGGGAGACTAGGATCCTTAGATGGACCCAGCCCCTTGGAGGAGCCCTGTCCCCATGCTGCCAGGGGCAGGTGTACAGGCCGGTGCCGGCAGGGTTCGACATCGCTGTGCCAGCCCTTCCCTCGGACTACGGACACCTCGGGTACGGGCTAGCAGTGTGAAAGGTGAGAGGGAGGAGGCACCGCAGGTCGTCAGCAGCCTGGGATCCGTCTGCTCCAGCCCACTCTGCCCTCCTGCCAGTGCACAGCCCTCAGCGCCCCTCCCCAGAGCCCAATAATAATTTATTTATTTTTGGTACTAGGGATTGGGCCCAGGGACATTCCACCTCTGCCATAAGCCCCCAGCTCTTTTTATTTTTGAAACCAGGTCTCACTAAGTTGCTGAAACTGGCCTCCAACCTGCAATTCTCCTGTCTCGGCCTCCTGAATGCTGGGATTACAGGTGAACGCACTGTGCCGGGCTGAAGCTTTCCTTTTTTACTAGGTTCTCTTAGCTGAGAAACCGGGGGCTTGAGGGGCTGCCCAGGCCAGGCCAGGCCTGCAGGCTGGGGTCATGGGGGGGATTGAGCAAAGTCCTGGAACTAAGGTCCTTGCAGGCTGCAGGCCAGGCCACTGCCCGTCCAGCTGGCCGGAAGCTGGGATCAGCCCCGGTGCTTGGCCGGCCAGCACCATGGGAGCCCGCCGTAGCCTCTGGCACCCCACAGTGTGATTGGAAGTCCAGAGCCTGTGCCTCACCCCAGAGCTATGTGTTGGCCTGGAACTCCAAGCCTTATCCCTGGGCCAAGATCCCTCTCCAGGGCTGGGCAATACACACACACACCTGAAATTAAAACATGGGTCAGGGCTGCCTGGGTGCAAGGGCCTCTGTGAGGGCTCAGGGCCTGGACAGGCATGGAGGGGTTGGAGCCACCAGGCACCTGCAAAATCCCCCACGGTGGCCCCAGCCCACCCCAGGCTCAGCCTCATCATCAGACAGAGGTGGGGAGGGCTCGCTGGGTGGCCCGGCCCTCACCCTGAGCCCTGCCAGCCTCTCCTGCACCCCCACACAGGTAAAGGGGAAGCATGGCCGGTGGGGTCATGAGGGCCAGGGCAGCCAATGCTGAGGGGCGGGTGAGCAGGGACAAAGTCCAGGGGCGTCCCACCATCCAAGGGCATGAGGCCTCAGTGCAGGAGCCCTCCCGGTGTGGAGGCCCTGTGGTGTGGAGGTCTGTAGTGTGGTGGTCTGTAGTGTGGAGGCCCTCCCTGTGGTGTGGAGGCCCTCCCTGTGGTGTGGAGGTCTGTAGTGTGGAGGCCCTCCCTGTGTTGTGGAGGCCCTCTCTGTGGTGTGGAGGCTCTCCCTGTGGTGTGGAGGTCTGTAGTGTGGAGGCCCTCCCTGTGGTGTGGAGGTCTGTAGTGTGGAGGCCCTCCCTGTGGTGTGGAGGTCTGTAGTGTGGAGGCCCTCCCTGTGGTGTGGAGGCCCTCCCTGTGGTGTGGAGGTCTGTAGTGTGGAGGCCCTCCCTGTGGTGTGGAGGCCCTCCCTGTGGTATGGAGGCCCTGTGGTGTGGCCCTCCCTGTGGCGTGGCCCTCCCTGTGGCGTGGCCCTCCCTGTGGTGTGGCCCTCCCTGTGGTGCCCCGTTCCTGAGCGCCTGCCTGCTTGCCTGCCATCTGCCCTCCAGGGTGGGTGACCAGGCGGCTGGGGCGCAGCCCTGGTCCTCGGCTCGCGACCCGCCTCACGCCTCCGCTAGCCGTTGGCATACTCATTCCCAGAGCCCAGAACCCCCAGAGCAGCGCGTGGCCGCGGGGTGCCCAGCTCCTGGCCCTAGGAACTCCAGGCTGCTGTGCCTCAAGGCTGCAGCTCACCGGCAGCTTCTCTAGGGTGCCGCCATTTCTGCTCCCACGTCCGAGTGAAAGCCGCTGTCCGTGCTCTTGTCATCTCCCAGAGTCTGCAATACCTTCCTCATTCTTCCACCAGCCCAGGTGGTTTCTAAATTTGGGCCAGGGTGGGACATAGCAGTACTGTGATCCCCGCACTTGGGAGGCTAAGACAGGAGGATCACAGGTTCAAGGCCAGTCTCCGCAACTTAGGGAGATCCTGTTTCAAAATAAAAAATAAAAAGGGTTGGGGTATAGCATGCCCCCGGGTACAATCCCTAGTACCACAAAAAATAAAATATTTGAACCAGGCCAAGGCAAACAGATCTCTTATCCGCTCACAGACAGGAATTTCTCCCTGGCCCTGAGACCCCTCCTAGGGCAGGACGCACCAAGGCAAACACGCAGAGCTCGAGAGAGAAAAGATGTTCACAGATGAAAAGATGAAAACATCAGTCCAGACTCGGCGTCACTCGTCAGGCACTCTGTGCGGGGACTGCGGCGGCGGGACGGGCACCACTGACGAGGCTGCTCCCCACACGAGCTGCTGCACGCCCGGAGAGGCGCTGGGCTACCTGAAGGCTGGGTCTTGGATGCCGTGGTTGGGGTTGCAGGTGAAGGCGATGGTGATGGCGTAGCGGGTGCCCCAGCAGACCTTCTCCACCCGGTGCAGGTTCTCGGACCCGGAGGTGAAGAAGGAGACCCGACCTGGGAGAGAAAGGGAGGGAGAGGTGACCCAAGGCCAGGCACGGGACCTCGGAGGACACGGCACAGAGGCAGAGGGATGAGAGCCCCTGCCCCTCTGCGCGGCCCAGCAGACCGGCCACGCGAGGGAGACGAGCGGGAGGACGGGCGCCCCCAAGCCCTCCCGACACGCACCAGCCGGACACAAGCCCATGACAGGAAGGACAGTGCAGAAAGCAGGTTGGAACTGAACACCTGGCCAGCCCCCTTCAGGCGAGGAGCAGAGACAAAGCTGGAACTGGGCACGGTGGCGCCTGCCTGAAACCCAGGGCTTGGGAGGCTAGGACAGGAGGATGGAAGCTGGAGGCCAGCCTTGCCAAGCTAACAAGACCCTCAGCCACTTAGTGAGACCCTGTTTCAAAATCAAAAGGACCAGGGGTGTAGCTCAGAGTAGAGCACCCCCGGGCTCAGTCCCCAGTACGCCCTCTCCCCCGCAAAAAAAAAAAAAAAAAAAAAAAAAAAGCTGGCAGAGGCTCCACCCAGCAGCCTGAGCTATCCAGGCTGGGGCCCTGGGACGCCCTGAGTCTTTCCAAAGGGCCGTACTCAGTGTTTATTTACCTTAATATTTAAATGGCCCCGCTACACCGAATCGGCCACCACAAAGTTCAAAGCGAGGGACACTGGGATTCCTCGGGCCACGCCCCACTGCCACACCACTGGCTCCAAATGTTCCCTGACCATTCCGTTCCCCTTCCAAGGCTGCTGCTGGACACTCCGTTGATTCCTTTTTTTTTTTTTTCTCTTTGTGGTACTGGGGATTGAACCCAGGGATATTCTACCTCCAAGCCATACCCCAGCCCTATTTTATTTTTTATTTTGAAACAAGGCCTCACTAGGTTGCTGGGATCTTGCTATGTTTCTGAGGCTGCCCTTGATCCTGGCAGCATTCGGAAGAGAGGGGGCTCTGTGTGCCCCCCAGGGCTCCTGCACGTCTTACAACAGAGGCTCCCGAGGACGAGGGTTAAAGGAGAAAGGGCAATAGACGGGCCAGAGGCCTTGACACGGCCCACCTGCCGCCACGCACTGGAGTCTCAGACGTCAAGAGAGCAATACTGGCCGAGACTGCTGAAAGAAATGGTGAGGCGGGCGCGGCGGCAGACGCCTTCATCCCTACACTGAGGAGGCTGAGACCAGAGGACCATGGGTTCAAGACCAGCCCGGACAACTTAGCGAGACCCTGTTTCAAAATTAAAAAAAAAAAAAACCATAAAAGGCACACGCCTGTAATCCCAGTACTTGGGAGGCTGAGACAAGAGGACTGCAGGTTCAAGGCCAGCCTCAGCAACTTAGAGAAGCCCCCATTTCAAAAAAAGAATAGGGCTAGCCGGGTGTGGTGGCGCACGCTTGTAATTGCCGCGCTTGGGAGGCAGAGACAGGAGGATCGCGCAGGTTAAGCCAGCCGTGCATGCTGGCTTAGGAGACCCTGTTTCAATAAATAAATAAATAAATAAATAAATAAATAAATAAAATGAAAAAATAAGAATAGGGCTGAAGGTGTAGCTCAAAGGTAGACTGTCCCTAGGTGTGATCTCCAGTACCACAAATAAGTAAGTAAGTAAATAAATAAATAAATAAATAAATGTAAAGTAATATAAAAAGGGTTGGGTGAAGCTTAGAGGCAGAATGACTCTGGATTTAAAACATAAATATATATGAAGCCGGGCGTGGTCGCACATGCCTGTAATCCCAGCATTTGGGAGGCTGAGCTAAGAGGATTGTGGTTTGCGGTCAGCCTCAGCTGCTTAGTGAGGCCCTTTGCAACTCAGTGAGACCTTGTTTCAACATAAAGAATAAAAAATAGGGCTGGGGGTGTAGCTCAGAGGTAGAATGCCCCTGGGTTCCATCCCCAGTACCACACAAAAAAAACACATATATGTATGCATACACAACACACACACCACCACCACCACCAGTCATATAATTTTAATTATTTTAAAGGAGATCAAAGCCAGGCGTGGATTACACTTGTAATTCCAGTACTTGGGAGGCTGAGACAGGAGGATTGCGCAAGTTTGAAGCCAGCCTCAGCTACTTAGTGAGGCTCTAGGCAACTTAGTGAGACCCTGTTTCCAAATAAAGTATAGAAAAATAGGTCTGAGTATAGCCCAGAGGTAGAAAGCCCCTGGGTTCCATCCCCAGGACCACAAATTAATTAATTAGTTAATTAATGAAAAGGAGATCATAGTGGGGCGTGGTAGCACACGCTTGTCATCCCCGCGCTGGGGAGGCTGAGACAGGAGGATCGCACAGGTTCGAAGCCAGCCTCAGCTACTTAGTGAGGCTCTCAGCAACTTAGTGAGACCCTGTTTCCAAATAAAATATAAAATGGGTCTGGGAGTATAGCCCAGAGGTAGAAAGCCCCTGGGTTCCATCCCCGGTACCACCAAAAAAAAAAAAAGGAGCTCATGATTCAAAATGTTCTGATGTACTTATCATGGTAACAGTTCACAAGCAAAACACGCCAAAGGTTGTGTGTTCACAAGTCCTAGGAAAACTGCAGCCACTCGACCTCTTTGGGAACATTTGTCTCGCACCCTAAGGGTTTGGGAAGTTTCCCCGGACAAAAGTGCTGAGGCTCCCGTGAGGACGAGGGCTGCCCTCTGCTGGCGGAAGCCTCCATGACACCTGGCTCAGCTGATAAGAGCTGGTTAGAAAGACAGGGCAAGGCTGCCCCCACCACACTACGAGGTGAGGCCGTCAAGGCTTCAAGAGCTGACCTCAGGCTTCTGGGTGGGAGAGGCCTTGGCAGGAGGCAGCCCACCACAGGGCGCAGGAAGGGGCCGGGAGGATGGTGGCTCAGAGACCAGCTCACAACAAACACACGTCCTGAGCTAAGGCTGAGAAAATGGGAGTTACAGGCCATGCGTGGTGGCGCACGCTTGTAATCCCAGTACTCGGGAGGCTGAGATGGGAGGGCCGCAGGTTCACGGCCAGCCTCAGCTACTTGTGAGGCCCCCACAACTTAGTAAGACCCTGTCTCAAAATAAAGAATAAAAAGTAGGGCTGGGGGTGGAGCTAGGGATAAAATGCCCTGAGTCCTATCCTCAGTACTGCACACACACAAAAATGGCAGGTACAGGTGTTCAATTATCTGCAATGGTGTATTGAATATCAGGGAATCCCCGACAAACGCGGGGATCTTAAAAGAGACAAGAGAGTCCTGTCATGACAAATCAAGGAACAGGTGTTCCCGCCTTCTGGTGAGCCCTGAGCAGGACACGGCGGGGGGGGGGGGTGTCTTCGAGACCCTAAGCTGTGGGAAAGCGCTGCATGCGTGAGCCCCCTGCCCCGCAGCGGCCTCCTGAGGCCCTCCGAGCCCAGCCGCAGGCCCCTGCCAGCAGATGCAGCTTCACCTCATGGCTGTCTGTTGCCAGGACCCGGACGTCAACTCCGGCCTCTGTTCACCTGCGCCATCTAAAACATATCTTCGAGCGGGGCGTGGTGGCGCACGCTTGTAATCCCTGCGCTTGGGAGGCTGAGACAGGAGGATCACGCAGGTTCGAAGCCAGCCTCAGCTGGCCTAAGAGACCCTGTTTCCAAATAAAATATAAAATAGGTCTGGGAGTGTAGCCCAGAGGTAGAAGGTCCCTGGGTTCTATCCCCAGTACCACCAAAAAAAATAAAAAATTAAAATTAAAAAATAAAACATATCTCCACATGACATAGAGCTGGTATCCAACCAATGAGCGAGTAGATGCGTAAGTGAATACGTGCAGCCGGACCTCCAGGGCTGCCCTCGAGCGGTGGGTCCTGCGAGGGAAGCAGCCAGCAGGCAAGGCTGCCTGTGCCCCACGTCTCCGGCTCAGACTCAAGCCGTGCCTGGCCCCGGACAGACACCCCTGCACCCTGACCTGGCTTGGGTGGACAGACAGTCCACAGGGGCTGCGGACAGCTATGAGGCCGCCTGTGACGGCCTGAGGGCAGGAGTTCTAGAAGCTTCCAAAGGCCAAGCTCTCAGCCTGCTACGGGACCTCCTGCTCCCCATGAGACTGTTGAAAGCATGAAGTTACGTCCACTTGCGGGTTCCTTTTCCGTCCTTAGAAACTGGCGGAAGCCATCCAGGCAGGTGGCACGGCCGTCTCCAGGTCACGCCCACCACCAGCCCTTTGCACAGGCCACTGCACACCGCAAGAACAAACAGGCTGCCCACGGCATGAGCCCCACTTAACCACCCTAAAACTGCTCGCTGCGCGGTGAACGCGTCTTGGGTCCCTTCGGCACGCGAGACACTGACGCGGCAGCAAGGGCTGTGATCATTCCTTAGCGGGCGGGTCCCTGCGCAGCCTGAGCCTCCACGCCCGACTCCAAGGCCGTCTGCTGCTGGGTCCTGCTGCCCAGGCGTCGCCTCCCATCCCGCCTGGACTCGGTGCCCAGCGCGGTCTCCTGATAAGACCTCCCAATTCCACGTGCAGTGTTTCAGCACAGTCCCGGGGGCAGCCCTGCCAGCCCTCACCCAGGGGGCTGTCACTGTCGGCAGGGTGACGGCCGGGCAGTAGGTGCGCCACAAGTGCACGTGCGTGCATGCACACCGATGCACGGTGGTCACGGGGCCGGGCCCGGCCCTCCGCTGCCCGCATGTCCTACCGGCTCTGGGCTCCACTGTCTTGTTGGCCCCCTCCTCCATGAACACAAAGCGGCCTCCACCAAAGTCCTCCAGGTAGTCGGACAGGTACAGCAGCGAGGTGTAGTCGAAGGAGCCGTAGGTCACCTGTGGGCAGAGCCAGGAGGGAGCGGGTCAGACTTCTCCATGCTTCTGAGGAGCCAGGCAGAGCGCCTGGCCCTAGTTTTCTAGGTCGACAAGCAAAGCATGTAGGTGCCGTACCTGAGGCCGGCCGCTGCTTCCCCACACAAGAAACCTGCGTCGAGCCACCGCCTCCAGTGCCTTGCGCTGCCCGGGCTGCTGTGTTCCTCGCAGCCGCGAGGCCGGCGGCACGAACCTGTGGGACGCCGCGCGATGGCACGGGTCTCCAGCATGTCTCCGGGTATGGGGTAGTCCCAAACCTTTTCTTTTTTTTTTTTAAAGAGGCAAAATGCACCCAACATGAAATTTACCTTCACTCATTTTTTCTTTTTTTCGTGTGCATGTGCGCATGTGTGTGCATGTGTTTGCATGTGTGCACGTGTGCGTGCGTGTGTATAGTACTGGGGATTGAATCTAGAGATAGTACTGGGGATTGAATCTGATTTGACCTCTGAGCTACATCCCTATTCCTGTTTTATTTCTTTATTTTGAAACACTGTCTCGCTAAGTTGCTGGGGCTAGTCTTGGACCTGTGATCCTCCTTTCTCAACCTCCGGAGCACTAGGATTACAGGCATTATCCACCATACCCAGCTACCAACTTCTTTTGTGTTAACTATTTTCTAGTATACCATTTAATTTCCTTGTCATTTATTTTATCATGTTATTATCTCTCAGTTATTTTCCTAGCAGTTGCCCCGGAGAGCATAACTAAGACAGTAATCTATAACAATCTAATTCAAACCAATGCAGATCCAGTTTCAGAAACGTATGAAAATGTGCCGTCCGACTGTCCTTCCCGCCCTGCCGCCATGTGATGCTTGTCACACCAGCCCCATCTTCACACACCTGTGCCCACCAACACCCACTGATAAGTGGTCTTTACACAGCTGCCCTTTAAGTCAGGCAGGAGAAACGGAAGTGTGTGGCGAACAAAACACTCTTCATCACGGAGCCTCTGTGTTGCCCTTGCGGCCCGGAGCTGTCTCACCTCCTGCCCTCAGCCCAAGGCCCAGTCCCAGCACCCTACAGGCATGCCTGCGGGTGAGGGATGCTACTGTTTTAGCAGAAATGTGTTTTAGCAGAAATGTTTTTATCGTTGTTGTACTGGGGATTGAACCCAGGGACATCCTACTTCTAGCTACACCCCAGACCTTTTTACTGATATTATTATTATTATTATTATTATTATTATTATTATTTGCAGGTCTGGGGATGGAATCCAGGGGCATTCTACCTCCAAGCTACACCCCCCGCCCTATTTTTTATTCTTTATTTTGAAACCGGGTCTCACTGAGTTGCAGAGGACCTCACTAAGTAGCCGAGGCTGTCCGCGAACCGCGGTCCTCAGGTCTCAGCCTCCCGAATGCTGGGATGACAAGTGCGCCACCACACCCGACTTACTGATACTACTTTTTTTTTTTTTTTTTTTTTGGTGGTGCTGGGGTTCCTGGAAGCCCTTCTACCTCCGGGCTACACTCCCAGACCTATTTTTACATTTTTATTTGGAAACAGGGTCTCCTAAGCCAGCGCGCGCGGCTGGCTTCGAACCTGCGCGATCCTCCTGTCTCTGCCTCCCGAGCGCAGGGATCACAAGCGTGCCCACCATGCCCGGCTTACTGATACACCTTGAAACAGGGTCTTGCTAAATTTCTGAGGTTAGTCTCCGACCTGTGACCCGCCTGTCTCAGCCTCCCACGGGGCTTATAGGAGTGCGCCACCACGCCCAGCTGAATGGAAATGTCTTGATTTCTCCTTCCTCTTCAAGATCGAGATGTTAATTAAAATGTGATAAAAATTTACCATTTAAAAATGTACAATTCGGCCGGGCGTGGTGGCGCACACTTGGAATCCCTGCGCTTGGGAGGCGGAGACAGGAGGATCGCGCAGGTTCAAAGCCTGAGCTACTTAGTGAGGCTCTCAGCAACTTCGTGAGACCCTGTTTCCAAATGAACTATAAAATAGGTCTGGGAGTATAATCTGGAGGTAGAAAGCCCCTGGGTTCCACCCCAGTACCACCACCAAAAAAAAAAAAAAAAAGTACAATTCACTTAAACATATCAGTCAGGAAGCCAAGCATGGGAAGGGGTTAGGGGTTGGGTAGGGGCTGATTGGGTGATGTGTGCATGTAGATCTCCACACGCTTTTTATCCCACTGAGACGTATGACTACAATGCACCAATAAAAATTTATTAAAAAATACAAAATAAAAATGTACAATTCAGTGTCCTGACATTTCACATAACAAACTCATGGCAGGGGTGGCTCTTTATGTCTGGTCCATTCAGTGAAAATGATGCTCTCATATTCGTTTGTATTGTAACATGAACTAGTAATGCGTTCCTATTTATAGGAATTTATGAGCTTTTATTGACAACTAGAGCTTTAAATAATCTAAAGTGGCAGTTCTAGAAGATTCCCCGCTTCCCCAGGTTCCCTGCTGCTGCTGCTGCGTGTTGAGTGACTTTCTGAGTGAATCTGTGCCGTCTGGGTTTTTGTCATGAATGGTGTGGCTATGGAAGCCTCTGGTGGCAGCTGCGGGTAGCAGGGCCACCGTGGAGCGGGTGGAGGCATGAGCTCAGTGTTCTGACATTCTGAAGAAGCAGGGCTTTTGGAGAAGACACCAAAAGCTCTACTGTTTTGTCACTGAGCCCCAGAGGGAGACAAGAGATTGGTGCAGGAAAAAATATCTGAAGAAATTGTGCTCAAAAATGTTTCTAATTTGGTAGCTAGGCATGGTGGTACTTGGGAGGCTGAGACAGGAGAATCACAGGTATTGTGATTCATGACCAGCCCCAGCCACTTGGTGAAGCCCACCGCAACTTAGAGAAGTCCTTTCTGTTTCAAATTAAAAATAAAATAGGAGCCAGACGTGGTGGCGCGAGCTTGTAATCCCAGCTCTTGGGAGACTGAAACAGGAGGATTGTGCAAGTTCGAAGCCAGCCTCAGCTACTGAGTGAGGCTCTCAACAATTTAGTGAGACCCTGTTTCCAAAGAAAGTATAAAATAGATCTGGGGGTGAAGCCCGGAGGTAGAAAGGCCCCTGGGTTCCACCCCCCAGTACCATCAAATAAATAAATTAATTAATTAAAATAAAATGGGGCCAGGCATGGTGGAGCAGCCTTGTAATTCCAGTACTTGGGAGGCTGAGATAGGAAGATAGTGAAGGTTTAAAGCCAGCCTCAGCAATTTAGCAAGACCCTATTTCAAAATTTAAAAAAATAGGGCTGGGGGTGTAGCTCTGAGGTAGAACCTCCAGAGGTTCAAACCCTAGTAACACACACCACACACACACACACACACACACACACACACACACACACGCACACGTTTCCAAAAAAGGAAGGGACTGGGGATGTAACTCTGGTGGCCCTCCTCCATGGACGTGCCTGGGGAGACACTAGAACCCCAAGCCCCAGAGTAGGAGCAGTGTCTCTGAACATCCCTGTGTGCTGCAGGGACGGTGCCTGTGGAAGAACTGATCTCAGTGTAATATATTTGAGGGTTTTTTTGTTTTTGTTTTTGTTTTTTTGGTGGTACTGGGTATTGAACCTAGAAGTATTCTACCTTTGAGCTACACTCCCAGCCCGATTTTATTTATTTGGTAACAGGGTTCACTAGGTTGCTGAGAGCCTCACTAAGCTGCCGAACTTAAAAGAGGCTGGCTTCTAACCTGCGATCCTCCTGTCTCAGCCTCCCAAGTAAAGGGATTACAAGCGTGCACCACCGTGCCTGGTGTGAGGTTTGGTTTAAGACCCAGAGACTGCTGCAGAGGAGTGAAGTTTCTATAAAATGCAAGGAAGATGGTTCCAGGGGACATCACATAAAAACTCACACAGATTAACATCTGCTTAAAAAACAGAAACCAGGGAAGCCGGGCGTGGTGGCGCATGCTTGGAATCCCTGCACTTGGGAGGCTGAGACAGGAGGATCGCACAGGTTCAAAGCCAGCCTCAGCTACTTAGTGAGGCTCTCGGCAACTTAGTGAGACCCTGTTTCCAAATAAAATATAAAATAGGTCTGGGAGTATAGCCAGGGGGTAGAAAGCCCCTGGGTTCCATCCCCAGTACCACACACACAAAAAAACCCCACAAAAAACGGAAACCAGGGAGATATGTCATTTTTCAAACCAAGATAGTGATGTGCAAGGAACAAAAATTCTACCTGATGAATCCTTCAATTACCTAGTCTTGCTGGACATGAGACCCCAGACTGCGGTGCCTGAGCTCCCGGGCGCAGGAACCATGGGAAGAGGGACTTGCCTCAGGCTCTCCCCTGCAGCAGCTCTGCCCCCCGTGTCACCAAGCGCTCAACAGAGGCTGTGTGACCGGAGGGGGCAGCGGGCTGCCTTCCTGCGCCCCGTAGGATGTGATGAAGGATGCCCAGCCGGAGGGGCCGGATAGGCCTGATCCCACAACCCGAGCCCCACCCCATCCAGCCGCGGTTGCCCACAGCCATACCAAAGTCACACAAATCCGCAGAGCACCCGGGCTGATTCTCAGAGACTCAGCAGAACCTCGGGTCAGACAAAGCTGAGCACGCGCTGCGTCCAATGTGAGGCAAGATGAGAAGTGTCCCTGGAGGTGGGCAGGGACCCAGGACCTTGACCCCATGCTCCCCCAGCCACGCAGCAGCCCATCGGCCCCGTGAAGAAGGGGAGAGCCGGGCAGGGCATGGCCAGGGTGCACCCCTCCTGGGCACTGGGCTCACGGCACAGGAGGGAGAGGTCCACAGAGAAAATGGAGCTGAGAGACTGCCTATGGCTGGCCTGAGGGCCGGAGTCGAGGTGAGCAGGAGGCAAAGTACAGACAAGGGCAAAACGCACGGTGGAGGTTTGCTGAGACCGCCCACTTCCTCTCGGCATCTGCGTGTGACAACCTCCCACATAGTCAAAATTGGCAATTAGCCCCGAGAGAAGGTGTGGTCTCTGGCCAAAAGTACTCCCCACTTTCAGATATTCTTTCATAACTATTATTCTTTTGGTAATGATTCTTTTAACTTTCCACACAAATTGCTCCGGTGATGTAAGATCAGGACTGTGAGAGAAACTGAGTCCGTGGAAAATAAAGTTTCTGGTAATTTGTCCAAGCCTCTAAACGTCCTCGGCTTTGTTCAAATGGTAATAAAATCTAGTTAGAATTTAGATGCAGTGGCAGCATTCCAGCCAGTAATTACAAACGCAGATTTCCCCTCAATCTCTGACCTTCAACCTAATCACTAACCTACAACAAAAAAGGCCCTAGAGGGGGAGGCGACCCGGTGCCTCTATTTACCCCTCTCTTTGTGATCCTGCCCAGATACGGGAAGACAAACATTGGGTGTGACATCAAAGCAACCTAGTTTATGAGCAACTAATACTGCCCAATACAATGGAGCTGAAGGCTAGGAAGATTCTTGACCTTTACACCCAGTATGAGCCCTGCCCGAGATGGGGGAGGCACCACGTGGCTAAGAAAAGGATATTACAAAGGGCCTGGGACAGGAATATGGATTATTTATAAGATGAATAGGTTTCTAATAAGCCTATCGTTTGAGGAAAAGTGTTCTGCAGCTAAGGAAGTACATCTGACAACCAAATCTAAAAACTACATGGTATTTTTGGTGTTTGTCTGCCAAACTGTGTTGTGAGTTTGCTTAAGCTTTCAGATTTTAGAAGGCAAGGCGGGCAACACCTGGGAGAACTTTATCATATCCACCCGGATTGCCACATCTCCCCATGCCTGCCATATGGACTGAGCCCTAAAGATGGAAAGTTCCAAAAAAGTTAAAGAAGATTCCCTGAGAGGCCTCCAAGCCCTGGGCGTGCCTGTTTCTTCTGGAAGTTGCCCTTTGGATCTGCCTGTCTGCAAGATCCGGAGAAGTTCCGAGCTAATCTCTTAAAAGCCGGACTCGTTTTTTTTTACCTTTGTTTACATGTTATTCACTATTGTTTTACAGTGATTGCATTCCCCTCTTTTTCTCTTATTATTAACTTTACTGGTGAAGGGTATAAATTTTTCTGGGTTCTTGTAATAAAGTGTCATTAGCTCAAGAGGCTCTTGTCCATGTCAGATTCTTTCCAGAAGCGCCGTAAATAGGAACTTGAAATTTATTTCCTAGAAGGGAAAGAATCGCTGCAGATAAGTGGCTGCAGTACGGCACCCTATCCTCACCCATCTTTTCCGAGATTGATTCGATCGCGAGTGGGATCACGCTCATCTCGACTGAGCCGGTCAGCGGCAGAGGTGACCTCAGGGTCCACGTGTCTGACTAGGAGACTCTCACCACTGTCCCTAGCACCGTCACCAGAGGAACCGCTTCATCTCTTCAATTCGTGTCGAGATTTAACCCTCCCCAGAACGGCAGGGTGGAAGCTGAGCACCCAGGAGCCGAGGCCGCAGGGCGGAAGCTGAGCACCCAGGAGCTGAGGCCACGGCCCAGGCCCCGCCGCGGGGTGGAGGCGCTCACCTTGTCCACGTGAGCGTGCCAGTACTCATCGTGCACCGTCCGCGCTTCCGTGCTGTTTATGCGGGAGAAGAAGGTGGGCTTGGTCAGATGCAGCAAGGCTGGGTTGATGCCAAACGCGTGGGCAATGGCGAGCTGTACCTTCTGCCGCACGTCCCTGCGGGCACACAGGGGTTAGTCAGAAGGGCCTGGCCTGCGGGGCTAGGGACGCCTCTGCGGGTCCCAGGGCCTTACCGGTATAACTGGAAGTCCTCTTCAGAGAAGATATTTTGTATTTTATCCCCAAAGTATCTGTGTAAAGGATAAATAGCATTAGCAAACGTAATATTTTACTAATCTTTTGTCTTCTTTAAAATCAGTCTTTCTAGTCGGGCATGGTGGTGCATGCTTGTAGTCCCCGCATTTGGGAGGCGGAGACAGGAAGATTATGGTTCGAGGACAGCCTTAGCTACTACTTAGTGAGGCCCCTTTGCAACTCAGTGAGACCCTGATTCAAAATAAAGAATAAAAGCCGGGCGTGGTGGCGCACGCTTGTAATCCCTGCGCTTGGGAGACTGAGACGGGGGATCGCACAGGTTTGAAGCCAGCCTTGGCTACTTAGTGAGACCCTGTTTCCAAATAAAATATAAAATAGGTCTGGGAGTGTAGTCCAAAGGTAGAAAGCCTCTGGGTTCTACCCATAGTACCACAAAATAAAATAAAATAAAAATAGGTCTGGAAGTATAGCTTGGAGGTAGAAGGGCTTCCAGGAACCCCAGTACCACCAAAAAAATAAAAAATAAAAAATAAAAAATAAAAAATAAAAAAAGGAATGTAAGCCAGGCATGGTGGCACACGCCTGTAATCCCAGCATTCAGGAGGCTGAAACTGGACGATCGTGGTTCGCGGACAGCCTCAGCTACTTAGTGAGGCCCTCCGCAATTTAGTGAGACCCTGTTTCAAAATAAAGAATAAAAAATAGGGCAGGGGGTATAGCTTGGAGGTCAAATGCCTCTGGGTTCCATCTCCAGACCTGCAAAAATAAATAAATAAATAAATAAATAAATGAAATAAAAGAAGGAGTGTAGCTCAGAGGTAGAATGCCCCTGAGTTCCATCCCCAGTACCACAAAAAATAAAATAGAAATCAGTTTTTCTAGCAGGCGTGGTGGCACATGCCTGTAATTCCAGTACTTGGGAGGCTGAGACAGGAGGTTTATGTTCAAGCCAGCCTCAGCAGCACAGTGACGCTCACATCACCTGAGTGAGATCCTGTTTCTAAATAAAATAAATAAATAAAAATAAATAGGGCTAGGGGTGTAGCTCAGAGGTAGAAGGCCTCTAGGTTCGGCCCCCAACACCACACACCACACACACAGTTAAACAGCGAGTTAAACAGCGAGTCCCTGAAAACGAGCCTGTCCTCATTCTCTCAGAGCCTCTCCGTTTCTACGATGACTGTTATAAGCATGGACGGTGGGCAGGCAGGGGAGGGGAGCGAGGGGCAGGGCAGACGAATGGGGCCCTCGGTGACACCGCGTAAGGCTGGGACGAGTTCTTGGGGTCTCGGGCCTCACAGGGCAGCATGGACTCCTGGGACCGCCATGCCGCTGCTCCTCAGCTCCGGGACCCTCGCCCCTCTCCCCTCGCCCAGCAGGCAGTTACACCCCCTGAATGTGACACTAGACGGCCCCTACAGCAGGTAGGGGCCGTGGCCCCGGCTCCCGCTGCCCCGCCTGTCCATCAGAAGCAGGAACTGAGGGCCGAGGTGCTCCCCGCAGGGCCATCTCCTAGCCCAGGCTCCCCGGCCTCCCGCCAGCCTCTCACCTGTAGAAGTTCACAAAGTGCTTCCCCACAGACAGGGCCCCCGAGTGCAAGTCCAGGATGGAGGCCTGGAAAAGACACGTGTGGGGCAACAGCGGGTGGCGGGAGCCTCGCGAGCTGCCCAGGGTAAGCCCCTACAGACGCCCGGGCCCAGCGCTCCCGAAACCCGCCCCAGGCCCGCTCCGACCACACGCCTGTGCTCTGCTGCTGAGGGAGAGCTAACCCTTCGGTCTAGCTTCGGGGACGGCGCGGTCCACACCTGTGGGCCTCGCGCTGGGTCACGGCCTCCTCCCTCCTGCCTCCCTCTCTCCTGCCTCCCCCCTTCGGCTGGCATGAGGGAAGTTCTGATGCAGCACGCCCTCACAGAGCCTCACGATCAAGACGACACATGCCATCACCCAGGACCGCCCTTGGACCCCTTTGTGATCCCTCCCATGGAATCGCTGGGGCATAACTTGCTCTATTTTGTGGTACTGGGGTTTAACCCAGGGGCATTTTACCTTTGAGCTATTACCCACAGCCCTTTGGATTTTTTTTTAATTTTGAAATAGTTGCTAGGTTGCTGAGGAACTCACTAAACTTGCAGTCCTCCTGTCTCAGCCTCCCAAGTATTAAGATCATAGGCATGCACCACAACACTGGCTTGGCCCATAACACGCGTGTGCGTGCGTGCGTGCGTGCGTGTTACTAAGGACTGAACCCTGGAACATTCCACCTCTGAGCTACATACCTCCAGCCCTTTCTATTTTTTGTTTAGACCAAGACCAAGACAGGGTCTTGCTAGGTAGGTTACTGAGGCTAGTCTTAAACCTACTGTCCTCCCATCTCAGCCTCCCACGTACGGGGATTACAGGTGTGCACCATCACACTCAGCTTGGGTCGTAACTTTTTAGAAAACTTCCCAACCACCCACCTCGGAGTCATTCCCCACTTCCTGGAAGGGGAGCTACCCCCAGTACCGACCAGTCTTGTCCTATCTGTGGACAGCGGGAGCTGGCACTGGGCCCCTCTCCTCACTGCTACGGTGGCCAGCCTAGGGTGGCAACATAACCTGGCCTTAACGAATGTCCACTAAAGTCAAAGGCTAAACCCCACTAGTTTGGTGCGTGGTAACTTCCTGGGGAAGGCTGAGGCAAGAGTAAGAGACAAGTTCAGCACAAAAAGTCTAAAAAAAATCCCCAGCCGGGAGTGGTGGCGCACACTTGTAATCCCAGCATTCGGGAGGCTGAGACTGGAGGATCACGGTTCGCGGACAGCCTCAGCTACTTAGTGAGGCCCTTCGCAACTCAGTGAGACCCTATTTCAGAATAAAAAATAAAAAACTGGGCAGGTGTTGTAGCTTGGAGGTCAAATGCCTCTGGGTTCCAGCCCAGACCTGCCAAAAAAAAGAAAAAAAAAAAGCCCCCCAGCCTAACTGAACTGAAATAAAAGAAGGAATCTCATTTTCAGAACCTCAGAGTGAAGAGTTGGCAGATGACGTCATGCTGATCGTCACAGAAGCACTCAGGAAGTGTCGCTGGCCCCCTTGTTGGCTCCCTGCCCTTCCACTACTCTGCCCTTAACTGCCCCTTCCCACCCTACACCGAGTCCTAAGCTGCCTCATGCCCTAAGTCAGGCAGGCTGGCCACACAGGGCTGAGGACAGCACTGTCAGGTGCAGCCGCCGTGGCCAGTGCCTAGCACATCTAGATGCGGACTAGTAGCCAAGGACCGCGCACACCCAGCGCCTTCTCCCTCTGAGGAGAAGCAAAGCCCAAAGGCAGAGAGAATCCGGTGCACACACCTGTAGTCCCAGTACTCGGGAGGCTGAGAGAGGAGGACCACAGGTTCAAGGCCAGCCTCAGGAACTCAGTGAGACTCAGCAATTTAATGAGACCCTGTTTCAAAATAAAAAATAAAAAGGGCCAGGGATGTAGCTCAGAGGTAGAAGACCCTCAGGTTCAATCCCCGGTGCCCAAACAGAAAACACGCCAAGCGGTAAAATGAAACGAGCAGGACTGCGTTCTACTCACCCCTCCATCGGACCCTCCCAGGGACAGCCCCTTCTCCGCTGTGCTATGGGGACAGAATGATTTTAAATCAACTTAGTCAACAGAATTATTTATGCGGTATCTAGGCAAAACTGCAACCAGCATAAGTAAGGTCGTGCGGATGGGTTCTACTTGTTTGGCACTTATGACACCAACAAGTGTGTAGACCGAAACCTCCACTTTCCAAGCGAAGGCCCTTGTCGCTGTCTTGCTGAGGACCCAGCGCCTGGCTTAGGAGTAACGGCTCAGCACGCAGGGGCCAGAGCAGCTGCCAAGTGCTCCCAGGAGCGCAGGGTCAGAGAACCACCGCCTCCAGAAGAGGCCTGCGGCATGGGGAAGAAGATGCCCAGACGGTCAGCCACACTGGACATGAGGGGACCACCCACCAGGGGCCAGCGACACTGACCCCTCAGGAAACACTAGGGAGCCCCACACGAGGCAGGAGAAGGACGCTGGGACAAGTGGTGGGCACAGGCTCCCTTTGGAATCCCAGCAGGACGCGACGCATGGACAGGGACGGGCCTCGAGGGCAAAAGGTTGCCCTCCACGCACTGTCTAAACAGCTGGCCGGAGCATCCCATCTTTCTTTTAGATCTTGTTTTTAAAGTCTCGAGGAGGGGAAAGCCCGCCCAGCTGCTTCCGAGCTGACATTTTCAAGAGAAGGGAGGCTGGCTGCAGCTGCGGCCCGGCCGGCTTTGGAGAGGACACTGAAATGCCACCACTGGCTTCTCTGACGAGGCCAGCCGGAAGCACTCCACAGCAGCTGGCCTCAGCCTCCCTTGTGAGTATGGACCTCTGGAATATTCTGCCAGCAAGACACTGCTGGGGGCTACAGCCTTTCCCCACTGAAAGCAGAACACTGACCCTGCCCTTGAGACTCGGGAGGAAATCCTCACAGAACTGCAATGACCATCTTAGGTCCACCTCACTTTCGCACTCTCGACCCATGCTGAGCCCAGTACCTGCGAATCCGCTTGGCTTCCTCCCGGGTGATGACGATGTCGGTGATACCCCGGCCACACTTCCTGGGGGTGCAGCCTAGAGGGTGATAGGCAGTGGGAAGAGCCAGCCTCCACATCACCGGCCCGGGACAGCAGGGCTGGCGGGTCCTTCCAGAGGACCGGGGTGCCCCCTGGTTGGGTGGCCACGGTTAACCCAGTTAACGGTGAACCTCAGCTGAGCACGGTATTCAGGACCCAAGGCTGATCCCAGCCCCAGGGAACCACAGAAGCCCTGGAACAGTGTTGGCAGCATGGTTTTGTTTTTTTAAGGTCCTAGGAATTGAACCCAGAGGCATTCACCTCTGAGCTATATTCCCTGAGCAATTTTATTTCTTCTTTGAAAACAGGGTCTCACTAGGTTGCTGAGAGCCTCACCAAATTGCCGAGGTGGTCTGTGAACCTGCGATCCTCCAGCCTCAGCCTCCCAAGTACCAGGATCACCAGCGTGCACCACCATGCTCGGCTTGTCGACAGCTTTCTTGAATGAGCACCGGCTGGGCTGAGGGGCTGAGGTCCTCCTGCACCAGCATAAGGAGCCCGGCCCTCTGGTTCCACCCTCCCTCGCCACGCCCTGCTTTGCACCCCCACCCCAGCCCACCTGCAGACGCTCGGAGGAAGGAGACGGAGAGCTCAGACAGGACGGGAGGGTGTGAGGGTGGACAGGGTCAGGGCGGCAGTGGATGGAGCCAGGCTCAGGACTGACGGCGTCTGGGGTGACGTAGAGGGGCTGGAGTTAGGGCTCACGGTAGGAGGGCCAAGGCAGTCGGGTCTGGAGGTAGGGGGGTTCAGGCTCAGGGTGCACGGGCCAGGACCGTGGTGGGCGGGTGAGGGTCACTGTAAAGGAGGTCAGGGTGGACAGGGCAAGAAGGCAGCCCGCTCCCTGGTCTGGCGGACGTGTCCTCTGCTGAGACGGGAGCCTGCAGACATCTAAGGATGTGCTCATCTAGGGAGACGCAGTTTGCTCTCCCCCTTTTCCCTTTCCTCCTACTTGAAAATAAGGAAGAAGAGCCTGGAAGTGGAGCCACCACCGAGGGCCATGTGAATGAGCCGCGTGCTCAGAGCTACTGGCCAGCACTGGGCCCAGACCCAGGGGCCACAGGGCACCAGGGAGGTCAAGACAACACTCCAGGAAGGAGCAGGGCAGACCAACAGGATCAAACAGCATCATCTCAAAACAAGACGGGCGTGGTGGCACAAACCTGTGATCCTAGTACTTGAGAGGCTGAGATCATGGGTTCAAGGCCAGCCTCAGCAACTTAGTGAGACCCTGTTTCAAATTAAAGAATAAAAAATAGGGCAGGGGGTGTAGCTCAAAGGTCAAATTCCCCTGGGTTCCATTCCCAGACCCGCAAAATAAATAAATAGATAAATAAATAAAATAAAATGGGGCTAGAGATATAACTTAGAGGTAGAATGCGCCTGAGTTCAATCCCCTCCACCACCACAAAGCAAAACAAAAGGAAACAAAGAGTCTACAACAGCCAGGCATGTGGTACGTGCCTGTAATCATAGTTCTCAGAAGGATCTCAGGTTCAAGGCCAACCTCAGCAACTTAGCAAGGCCCTTAGCAACTTAGTGAGACCCTGTTCAAAATTTAAAAAAATAAAAAGGGTGTGGTGGCACACAGGCTTGTAATCCTAGCATTTGGGAGGCTGAGACAGGAGGATCACAGTTCGCAGAGAGCCTCAGCTACTTAGCGAGGCCCTTTGCCCTTTGCAACTCAGTGAGACCCTGTTTCAAAATTAAAAAGACCAAAAATAAATAAAAAAAAAAGAAAAGAAAAAAAGGGGGGGCTGAGGGTATAGTTTAGAGGTAGAATGCCCCTGGGTTCAATCTCCAGTGGCGTAAAAAAAAAATTGTTTTAATAAAAATGGAGCTGGGCATGATGGCACACACGCTTGCAATCCCAGTACTGGGGCGGTTGAGACAGGAGGATCACAGGTTCGTGGACAGCCTCAGCTACTTAGTGAGGCCCTTTGCAATTCAGTGAGACCTTATTTCTAAATAAGTAATATAAAAAAAAAATAGGGCTGGGGGTGTAGCTCATAGGTAGAATGCCCCGGCTTCCATCCCCAGTACTGCAAAAAATTTTTTAAAAAAGGAAGAAGGAAAGAAAAAAATGTAAACATAAGCTGAGCATGTAATCACAACCAAGGTGAGATCCTGGACGGCAGGATCATCAAAGTACCCGTTCCGAGGCTGTGATGGTCACTGGAGGTGTGAAGGTTCAGTACTATGAACGCTACATAATTCCAGCACTTGGAGGCTAAGACAGGAGGATTGTAGGTTTGACATTAGCGGTGGCCATTTAGGAAGGCTTTCAGCAACTCGGCCAGACCCTATTTCAAAATGTAAAAAACAGTAAAATAGGCTGGGGGTGTAGCTTAAAGGTAGAATGCACCTAGGTTCAATCCCCAGTACCACGAAAGTACATAAATAAATACCATAAAAAGGGCTGGGGGTGTAGCTCCCAATGGTAGAGCAATCCTGGGTTCAATTCCCAGTACTGCAAAAATTATATATAATTTAAAAATATATATAATATGTAATAACATATGTAAATGTATACATACATAAGTATTGTGCATATAAATGTGTCTATGTATTTACACACGAGCTCAGTGGTAGAGTGCTCATCTAGCCCTACTTAAAGCGCTTGGGTTTAATCCCCGGATCTGTGAAATACATACACACATATATACATGCCTTTGAAAGCTAAGACGTTAGAAAGGTCTAGAGCACGGAGCAAGCACACAGTAGAACCCGGTCTTCTCAAGGACTGCCGGGGGAGGTGGCTCGGCCCCTTGCAGCCGCCCGCCCCGCCCTGCCCCAAGCGCAGCACCAGGCGGCCCTGAGCTCCTTTCACGTACATCACAACAGCGCCCCTTTGTGGAAAAACTTCACGGTCTTTTCTTGGTTCAAGTACAAAGCATTGATTTGAGTTTAAAAATAATTCGGTCCTAAAACCGCAGACACTCATGCTGGGTTTTAAGGGCTGTGAACACATCTAGGTGGCACAGAATGTTCGGGAAAATAGAGAAGGTCTGGTCCAGCATGCGGCGCCCGGGGCTGGCTGGCTGAGGGCCTGAGCTCTCCAGGGTGCTGACAGCGCCCCGCCGGCGCTGGCCACACCTCCCCAGCCTCCCCACTGGCTGACAGCCACTTCCTCCTGCCCTCCTCCAGTCCCAGCTCAGAACACTGGCATGACGGGAAGGCCCTCCGCCACGGACAGCCTTATCACCACCTTCTCTGCGCCATTCTCTCGGCACCTTTGCTGGCTTCAACATTCTCATCCCCATCTTTTTTATCTTGCTCCTCCCTGTAGGTACTGGACACCCGCTAAGGCCGGGCAGAACGGGGCCAGCCTGCCTGGGGAGGGGACAGGTGCTCTGCTGCCCCCACCCCACTGTACTCCCACCCAGCCTGCTGCTCGTGAATCATGTGGCATCCGTGGCCTGTACCTTCAAACCTCCGGTGACCATCATAGTCCTCAGAGCAGGGCACTTCGATGAACCTGCCCTCTAGGATCTCACCCTGGCGGGCCAGAACCTCCGTGACGCCGTCGTCGGCTCCCAGGCTGCTCCAGAGCACGAGCGCAGCCAGCCCAAGGCCGGCGCCCAGGCCTAGGATCCTCAGCCACGGCCTCCGCGCCTCCTGCGGCCCTCGATCCTTCTTGGCGCTGAGAACAGGAAACACAACCAGCATCACTGCATTGCAGCTGCACGGGCTGAGAATGCAGGCTAAGAGGAGAGAAGATGCCCCACGGGCTGCAGCCGTGGGCCGAGCCTGCGCTGACCTCTTGTCCCGATGGGGCCTCCCCCGATCTGCCATGGGCACTCGCCAGTGGACAAAGTGGACAGAGAAGCAGGTGGTGGGAAGCGTGACAGAGAAAGCAACCCGCCCTCATCCCCAGTTCATAGGGGTGCCCCACCCCACCTGACCACAGGGCCCACCATGTTCTGAAGTGGACACGAAGATGGTCAAACCATGGGGTGCCCGCCACGCAAGTCTCCAGTCACACAGCTGTGACCAGCCTGCCCTGCCCGTGCACTAATGGGACTTGAACCAACTCGGGTGAGGCAAGTCCACTTAACTAAACCACAAGCCGGCCAGGGAGAGCAGGAAGAGAAGCAGAGCAGAGACAGTTCCCAAGTGAGATGCTTTCTCTCCAGCCCAGGGCTATCTGCATGGTTCAAACAGCCTGCGATTGGCCAGGCGCGGGGGCGCACCCCTGCAACCCCACACCTAGGAGGCTGAGACAGGAGGGTCACAGGTTCAAGGCCAGCCTCAGCAACTTAGTGGGACTCTCAGCAACGTAAGGAGACCCCGTTTCCAATAAAAAAATAAATAAAAAGAACTAGAAGTGTAGCTTGGAGATAGAATGCTCCTGGGTTTAATCCCCAGCACTAAAGAAAAAGGAGAAGACAACGACCATGTGTGTGTATGTGTATACACACAGTTGGTACCCTATGGCTGCATCCTCGGTTTAGGGCCCCAGAAGAGGTTTGAAGGGCCTCACGGGAGGTTTGGGATTA
This sequence comes from Muscardinus avellanarius, assembly GCF_963383645.1. Taxonomy (NCBI): domain Eukaryota; kingdom Metazoa; phylum Chordata; class Mammalia; order Rodentia; family Gliridae; genus Muscardinus; species Muscardinus avellanarius. Next base: position 74,324,551 of record NC_137802.1, read on the forward strand.
TGAGGTGTGAAAGACTGGGGTTGGTGCATCGCTGCAGGACGGTGTGACCTTCCCGTGCAACAGTGCAGGTCATGAGCTCAGAGACCGCTCCCGTGAGCGGGCAACACGTTTCCTGGCCGGAGTGCAGCCTAACCAAACAAGAAGCTCCCAGCAGGACTGGTCGCGCTCCCAACGCCAAGAGTTAAGTCCAAAACCAACTGGACCACGACCGTACAGAGGGCAGGGTGCGTAGACCACTCCCAGACTGAACCGAGCACGCCACACCCAGCACTCGACCCGCCGACACTCCCAGTTCCCCTCCGGAGCCTGCCGGCCACGCCCTGTGGGGCACGCCCCGCCCACTCGATCGAAGCCCCGCCCCTTTGGTGCCACCTCCACACTCGCGGCCCTCAGCCTCTGAAGCCTCCCTCTCCCGACCCCGCCCAGGCTCCCTGCCCCAGGCCCCGCCCCGTCGAGCCCTCGCCCACTCCGGGCCCTGGTCCCGCCCACTCTGACCCCGCCCTCCACACTACTTGCTCAGGCCCCGCCCCGCCGGGGCCCGCCCGTCACTCTCCCAGCTCCAGGCCCCGCCCCGTCGAGCCCTCTTCCGACTGGGTGCCAGGCCCCGCCCTCCACGCGCATTGCCCTAGGCCGCTCCCCAGACTGAGCCCCCGTCGGGCCCCGCCCGCTGCACTCCCAGCCCCGGACCCCGCCCCTTCCAGCCCTCTCCACACTCCGGCTCGGGCCCCACCCATCCTGGCCCCGCCCTCCCCGCTCAGGCCCCGCCCCATCCGGCCCCGCCCGCCACTCTCCCAGCCCGGGCTCCGCCCACCAGTCTTGCGGGCCCCGCCCCGTCCGCTCGCTGGCGGCCTCCTGGCCCCAGGCCCGAGCTTCCCGCTACCTGCTCTGGCGTCCGCGCTCGCCCGCGCCGCCGCCCTCCGCCGCCCTCGGCGCACTCCTCCGCTGAGGCGCCATCGGGCCAGACGCCGCGTAGCCGGGTCGGACGCGGGAGCCGCCGAGCCCGGGGCGAGCGCCGCGACAGGAAGCCAGGCGCGGGGAGGCGGGAGCGACGCGCTCGGCGGTCCACCGGCTGCGGCCAGGCGTGAGCAATCGGCGGCCGAGCGGGGCGGGGCCTGCTCCTCCGCGACGCGCGCACCTGGGCGCACCTGGGCGCACCTGCCGGCCGGGTGAGTCGGGCCTGCCCGCCGCGGCGCCTCCCTCCCCGGCCTCCCGCTCCGCGCGGGGCGGCCCCGGTGCCCTCCTTCCCCCTCCCAGCCATGGCCAGGGTAATGGGCTCACCGCAGTTCATGGTCCCTTAGAGCTTTTCCTCCAAGGTGCATCCCAACTACCAATACGACTTCCTGGAGACTTGTCAGACTCGGCTGTTTAGAGTCACAGGGACTGCCATCACTTCCATTGCCCGGGGTTCCAGAGTGCTTGAGGCCAGGGCTTCATCCTCCTGAAGGGTGGCCATGTGGAATTACCCATTTTCTCCAGACTACTTCATTATTATCCACATGCTTTTAATATAAACTACAGCTGACACTGATATATGTGGGACTCGTTCCCTTCTCAAATGGTGATTGCCTTATTTAAAATCCTAGACAATTTTCTCTGACCTGGTGTAATTTTGCCATTTCTTCCTCTTGATGAATAAGCTTATCTGAGTTCTTGGAATATGAATAAACTTAAGGTTTTTTGGAATTAAGTTGAGATTATATTTCCTACAGTAACATATCTGGGGCAATCTCAGTACTTGGGAGGCTGAGACAGGAGGATCACAGTTTTGAGGACAGCCTCTGAAAGTAGTGAGACTTTCATCAACTTATTGAAACCCTATTTCAAATAAAAATAAAATAGGGCTAGGGGTGGTATAGCTTGGAGGTAGAATGCCCCGAGGTTCAATCTCCAGTACCCCCCCCCCGCCGGAAAAAAAATTAAGCCAGATGTGGTGGCACATACATGTTATCCCAGCACTTGGGAGGCTAAGACAGGAGGATTGCAGGTTCACAGCCAGCCTCAGCAACTTGGTGAGACTCTCCACAACTTAGTGAGACCTTATTTCAAAATAAAAAATAATTTAGGCCGGGCACTTGTAATCCCTGCTCTTGGGAGCCTGAGACAGGAGGATCGCACAGGTTCGAAGCCAGCCTCAGCTACTGAGTGAGGCTCTCAGCAACTCAGTGAGACCCTGTTTCCAAATAAAATATAAACTAGGGCTGGGAGTATAGCCCGGAGGCAGAAAGCCTCTGGGTTCCACCCCCAGTACCACCAAAGAAAAATAAAAAAAAAAAAAAGGCTGGGGGGTGTAGCTTGGAGGCAGAATGCCTTTAGGTTCAATCCCCACTTCCAAAAAAAGATTTATTGTCCAACTGTTTGTGTTGCTATAGGCCATGTCACAAGGAAGCAGCATTCTTCTATTTTAGGGGCATGTCACTACTAAGCAGAAAAGAATCTCTATATCTGAGTGTGAAGATCGATTTCTCAGTTCATTTCCAGGTTAGAAAGTTCATTTCCTCCAAGTTAATAAATTAAAAGTGGCTGATATCAGGACTGAAGCAGAAAATGGAAGGGTTGAGGAGAAGCCTCTGCTCCTGTTAAGACTCTGGCTTTGAGCGGGGCGTGGCGGCCCACACTTGTCATCCCAGTACTTGAGAGGCTGAGACCGGAGGATCCGGGTTCATGGCCAGCCTCGGCCACTGAGTGAGCCCTCTGCAATTTAGTGAGACCCCGTTTCCAAATAAGGAATACAACTGGGCTAATGGTATAGCTTGGGGGTAGAGTGCCCCTGGGGTCCAACCCCAGCACCACAAAAGAAAAAAAAAACCCAACAACTTTGATCTTTGATTTTCTCCACCAGGAAGAAGTCCCAGACCATTAACCTGAGATCCCGTTAATAGAGTTCACAAAAACGCACCAAAATGTCAGGTTCTACACCATTTAAGATGAGATTTGTTCACTTGGACCTTAAAGGAGCTCCACCAAAGGTCTCATACCTCTCAGAGGTAAGGGCTCCCTTTTACTTCTAGAATCATCTTTCAGCTTGGGTCTGGTCTTAACGTTGGAAGGCATATTCTGTAGAAATGGGCACTTGGGATGTGGCCATGAGGCCGTGGGTTGGGGGTGGCAGCAGCAGCGTAGAGGGTCTCCCCACTCCCCTACAAAACTAGACATCAAATAATGGAGCCCAGAGAACAAAACTGAGGGCAATGGAAATCACAACCTCTTGCTTGTGGGTTAAATTGTGTCCTCAAAAGACAAGTTCAAGGTGGGTGTGGTGGCGCATGCTTGTAATCCTACTACTTGCTGGCCTCAGCAACTTAGTAAGGTTCTCTGCAACTTAGACCCTGTTTCAAAATAAAAGAATAAAATAGGGCTGGGCGTGGAGCTCAGAGGTGGCACGGCCCTGGGATCCATCTGCAGCACCACACACACACACAAAGCCAAGTTCAAGACCTACCCTCCCGTCCCCGTGAAAGTGCAGATGTATTCGAGGTGAGATGAGGTCGTGTGAGAGTACAGAGAGCCTGGCCAGGAAGAAGAAACTTTAGGCACAGAGTTGTGCAGAGCGGGCGACGATGAGAAGTCACGGGGAGTCTGTGCGTGACAACAGCAGCAGAGGCTGGGAGTGGCACAGCCAGGGCGGCCAGGGCTGCTGCAGCGTCCAGGCTGGGAGTGCCAAGGAAGCCACTCCCAGACCTTCAGAAGGAGCAGACCCACTGACACCTTTGTTCGGGGCTTCTGGCCTCCAGAACTGTGAGAGAAAATTCCTGTTCTTTGAGCTCCCCAGTTTGTGGTCATTCATTATAACAGTCCTAGGAAACCAGTAAACCAATACACTTTTCAACAAAGCAAGGTATCCCCATGAATCCCCAAACTGAAATAGATGTGGCCACATCCAGACACAATAACACACATGTGAGGTTAGCAGGAGATGGTAGAGAACGAGAAAGGGAAATTCCAAGAATGCTCAGCCCTGGGGACCCAGAAAAGAGCGCCCAAATGGACGTCTCCCAGAGAGCGACAATATGAGACCACAGAGTAGATGAAGCGGGAGGATCACAGGTCTGAAGACAGCCTCAGAGTTAACTGCTGTTGGGTAGCATCTCTGTCCTGTAGCCTATTACCCGTCCTGTACAAAATAGACGTCGCTAGTGAGAGCGTTTGATTCGGCATAACATAAACCACATGTTGCAGACCGAAAGTTTCAAGGAGAGGTGAATACCAAGCACCTCCTTTCTCAGAGGCTAGAAAGGAAGTCTCCATGCTGCACATCGATGGCTTCTACTCAGTCGCTGCTTTGTAATGCGCGCCCCTCCCCATTTCCCCCAGATTTTTCCTCTGTTCCGCGCTCTAGGTGCGAATGGCCTCCTCATTGAGTATGAAGACATGTTTCCCTATGCGGGCCACCTGCGGCTGCTGCAGGCCAAGCATGCGTACAGGTATCACTGTGCAGCACCCAGGAAGCGGGGCAGTGGGGGGCAGGTGGGAAAGCCCAGCCTAGAGGTGGGGGGACGGTTGGGAACCTAACCATGGTGGGCATGTTCCATTACTGTCTTCCAAAATGTGTGTCTTGAATGATGAAAACTGGTTACAAAGCCGGGCGTGGTGGCACATGCTTGTAATCCCAGTACTTCAGAGGCTGAGACAGGAGGATCGCAGGTTCATGGCCGGCCTCATATACTTAGTGAGGCCCTCTGTAGCTTAGTAAGACCCTGTTTCAAAATAAAGAATGAAAAATAAGGCTGAAAAATAGGTGTAGCTAAGAGGTAGAATACACCTGGGTTCAAGCCCTAGTATGGCAAAAAAAAAAACTGATTATAAAATTAAAACATGTTATAGAAATAAAACACATTCACTGAAGACAACTTGAAAACATTTAAAAGGAAAAATAAGCACCCGCCATGACCCACAAGCAAGAGCTGCCGTTTGCATTTCAGGCTCCCAGTCTTCAGCCCGCCGTGTGAGTGTGCTGAGAACGCTGAACAGGCCAGCAGCCGGGTGGCCTCGAGGCCAAGGCTGGGGTCCCAAGTGGGCGTGCAGAATCAGAATCGGTGAAATCCGATGTGGGGAGAGGTGCTCAGCTCTGATGACAGGTCCTCCATCAGTCACAAAGAGCCTGAAGGAAAATGGGCAGAGGGTATGAGGTTGCAGATCCTGGAGGAAGAAGTAAAAGTGGCCAACAGTACATGGGAAAATGCTAAACCCCTTATAAGTAACTAAAGAAATTAAAACAGCACACCACCATTTTGGCTACCAAACTGGTGAAGCTTTTTTTTTTGGTAGTGGGGATTGAATCCGGGGACATTCTCCTCTGAGCCGCACTGTTAGCGCTTTTTATTTAAGTTCTTGCTGAGTTGTTGAAGATCTCACTAAATGGCTGAGGCTCCTCCTGCCTCTACCTCCCGAGTGCAGGGATTACAGGCATGTGCTGTCATACCCAGCTGGTGAAGCTTTGGAGAAACGATAGTGCTCTGTGATTATGAGGAAGAGCAAAAGCGGGCCAAGGCTCTAGGTGTCCGAGTTCTTCACCTTGTCTGTGTCTCAGATAGAGCGTGGGCCACAGGGAGGGAAGGTGGACAGCATTAACACTGGTGAGGGCTGGGCCTGTGTGTTATTTGTACTCTTCTGTGTCTTTCCCTATAGCAAACATGTTTTCTTTCAAAGTGAGAAAAGCACCAGGGTTCCTTTGAAGCTCGAAACAGGTGTATTTACAGTAAAAACAATTCTATATGATTAATGAACTTAGAGGCCAGGCATGGTATCACATGCCTGTAATCCCAATACTTGAGAGGCTGAGACAGGAGGACCGCAGGTTCAAGGACAATCTCAGCAAGCAGTGAGATTCTCATCAACCTAGTGAGACCCTGTTTCCAAATGAAAATAGAATAGGGCTGGAGGTGTAGCTCAGAGGTAGAATGCCCCTGGGTTCAATCCTCAGTGCCACACAAATAAATAAATAAATTTTTAGATATGATTAAGAGATGGTTCAAGCCGGGTGTGGTGGCACACACCTGTAATCCCAATATCCCAGTACTTGGAGGCTGAGACAGGAGGATTCCAGGACAGCCTCAGCAAGTAGTGATGCCCTTTCTTTTTCTTTTCTTTTTTTTTTTAAGATACTGGGGGGATGGAACCCAGGGGCATTCTACTTCCGAGCTACACCCCCAGCCCTATATTTTATTTTTTCTTTCTCTCTTTCTCTCTCTCTTTCTTTCAGTGGTACTGGGGGTGGAACTCAGGGGCTTTCTACCTCTGGGCTATACTCCCAGACCTATTTTATATTTTATTTGGAAACAGGGTCTCACTAAGTTGCTGAGAGCCTCGCTAAGTAGCTGAGGCTGGCTTCGAACCTGTGTGATCCTCCTGTCTCAGCCTCCCAAGCGCTGGGATTACAAGCGTGCGCCACCACGCCCGGCTTATTCTTTATTTAGAAACAGGGTCTGAGTTGCAAAGTCCTAAGTAGCTGAGGCTGTCCACGAACCATGACTCTCCCGTCTCAGCCCCCCAAGCGCGGGGATTACAAGCGCGCACCACGCCCAGCTCAAGTAGTGATAGTCTTATCAACCTTGTAAACCCTGTTCCCATATAAGAGATTTAAAAAATTTGGCTGGAGGTCAAAACCTCTGGGTTTCACCCCCAATACCACACAAAAAAAGAAAAAGTAAAGAAAGAGATGTTCAAATATAACAACTAGAAATAGCTTTCTTTTTTAGATAAATCCATAATGAACAATTCACAGAACCTGCAGAAAAAGCACAAGGTGGCAGGGTGTAGGCCCCTCCCTGGAGTGACCCATGCGGCAGAACAGTGGCCAGGCTGCCTACCCCGACTCAGCCGCGCGACTTGGTGTGCCCACCACTGGTGGAGGCTGTGGAAGGGCAGGCAGACGTGCACGGTCACTGGGGGACAGAGGAGCAGCATCCAGGCCCAGAGGGTCGCCACCCTGCAGCCTGAGTGTGGAGCTGCCGAGTGGGCAGCTCGCCGCTGCCTGGGAGGCCCCGGGGACTAAGGGGAAGGGCTGCCAGCCCTCTCACAGCCTTTGCCTCTCCAGCCCCTCCGAAGTTGCGGAGATCCTACGTCTGGCCAAGCTCAGTGAGCTGGAGGTGGTTCCTTTGGTGCAGACGTTCGGACACATGGAGGTGAGCAGCAGCGTTGGAATTGCCGGTGCCAGGGGTGGTCAAGGGGCGGGCGATGCCCAGGTGAGGCAGAGTGCAGCCCCGGCTGTCCAAGGGGCCAGAGAGCACCTGACTCCAGGTCCGCGGCGGGGGGGGGGGGGCGGCTTCCATGTTCTCTGTGTCTTTCTCACTTAATATCCAAAGTATTCTTCACTGAGACCGGAAGATCGTGGTTCACAGACAGCCTCAGCTACTTAGGCCCTCTGCAACTCAATGAGACCCTGTTTCAAAATAAAGAATAAAATGGCTGTGGGTGTAGCTTGGAGTTTGAATACCCCTGGGTTCCATCCCCAGTACCGCAAAAGAAAAAAAAAGTATTCTCTGCATCAAACTGGGAAACAAGCACAGCTGGTCTGCTGGCTCTAGGTTACCTCCCTCCCCTGTGTCCCGCTCCGGAAGTCCCACACAGTTTAGGCCCTGCTGTCCTAGTAGGCCCCCTCCAGGCCTTGAGCCCAACACGCTCTGTCCTCAGCCCCGTGCTTAACCCTCATGGTCCTTGGCGCCCTGCAGCCTCTCTCCCAAGCGCAGCCGCTTTCTGGTGTCCCTGCTCAAGCTGCGGCCTGGGCATCTGTAAAAGGTGTGCCTCCTATCCCTGGGCCTGGGAGAGTGGGAGGAGGAGGGGCTTTGGCTCCATCCCATCGGCTCACCTGCACAGCAAGGCTGCAGGGGGTCTGAGTGGGAGAATAGGGAGCCGCCCTTAGCAAGGAGGGCATTGTGACATCCGCACACAAACATTTCTCAATGGGTTTCTCACCTTCCGTGCTTTCCGGGGTCCCAGTATGGCTGTTTGGGCAGAATTGTTCATTTTTGTACTTGTTCTGGGACGATTTGTCACACTCTTCACACAGGGAGTCAGATGTGTGCCCAGCCTTAATTCTGAACGTGAATGAACCTGGTGAATTGGGATGCAAAGCTGGGCTTGGTGGTGCACACTTGGCTGGGGGTGTAGCTCAGAGGTAGAATGCCCCTGGGTTTAGTTACCAGCACTATGTTAAAAAAAAGAAAGAAAGAAAAAAAGTTGGGAGTTCCAAAGAAAGGCCACTGAGAACCCATCTGGATGGCCGGAAGCGGCCGGGGCAGGTTCAGAAGTTACTTCTGCTTCAGTGTTCCTGAGTAAGCCCCAAGCCGCCGGGCTGGCCTTGGACAGGCTGTCACGGCTGGCTCGGGGCTGGGAGCCCTTGACAAGCACCGCAGGGCCAGAGGCCCCAGGCACGCCCCCAGCAGCGCTGACCTTCTGGCCACAGTTTGTTTTGAAGCACGCAGCGTTCGCTCACCTACGGGAAGTAGCGCTCTTTCCCAACACCCTGAACCCTCACGAGGCAGAGTCGCTGGCACTGGTGGAAGCCATGATTGACCAGGTCCTGGAGCTGCACAAGGGCGCCCGCTGGCTCCACATTGGGTGTGATGAGGTGGGTGCCTCTGTCCCCCCAGTTTGCCACAGCCCTCTTCTCTTCAGACTCACTGTCCACGCTGTGGTTTCCTTTAAATAGAAAAATAACCTAAGTACTGAAGAGTAAAGACAGGGCTTGCAGGGGAGGTGGGCCTCGTTTAGGGAGCCATTCTAGCTGACTTTCTGGGGAGGATGGTGGCCTGCACAGGGTCCGTCCTGCAGAGCCTAAGTAGAGTACCCTGTGTGTCAGCTAAGGCCACCAGCCCCTGGCGTGAGCTGTGGCCAGAAATGGCTGCGCACCCCCACCCCCAGAACAGAGCCAGCCCCTGCCGTGGGCAAACGTATGCCTTCAGAACTTGGTTCCAGCCCAAGAAATGCAACTTGGGGGGATGAGAGGAGGGAAGTGTTAGTCATGACCCTGAAGCACTAGCTGGGAAGATGGTCCGCCTCCCAGGAGCTCGAATGAGGCCTGCAGCTGGGATGGGGGCCCTGAGGGTCCTCTTTTTCTAAAGAGGTGTGTGTGTGTGTGTGCACGCGCGCGCGTGCGCTGCCTCTTTGGAGAGCCCTGCCATCAGTCGTATGTGCCCCACCCTGGCCCTGGCACACTCTAGTCTGCTTTCTGTCCTTCTGCTCGGGCCTGGTCTGGACATTTCACACCAACGAAGTCACACCGTAGGTAGCTCCTGCGTCTGGCTTCTTTCACTCACGTGTCCAGGGCATGTTCTTTCACATGTCGCGCATGTCAGGAATAGCCCGCTGTGGGGTGGGCACGTGTTTATCCACTTCTCAGTGATGGAAGTGGTCATCTGCCTTTTGGCAGCCCGAGTCGAGCTGCTGAACGACCATGGGGGCCCGAGTGAGACTGAGGGCCCCGAAGAAGGCAGGGCCAGGGCACGGTGGGGCAACGCCATTGACACACCATCGTTTCTTCCCCTAGGTCTACTACCTGGGTGAGGGGGAAGCCTCAAGACAGTGGCTACGGCAGGAGCAGAACAGCCAAGCGAAGCTGTGCCTGTCACACGTGCGGGCCGTGGCCAGCCACGTGCGGGCCCGGCACCCCGGCACCACACCCCTGGTGTGGGACGACATGCTGCGGGACGTGCCCCCGGAGCAGCTCGCAGGTTGGCCCCGCGGGTTGGGGGGCGGTTCCCACGCGGCTGCCTGAGACCCCTGGGTTTCAAGGTCTAAGAAGAGAGCCTCCGCAAGACCATGTTTTATGTGGGCTCCTAAGAAAGCGTCGGGTTTAAGTCACCCCTGGAGCGGCTGTAGAGTCGCAGGCGTCTGAGCTGGAGGGCCGATGGGGCTATGAAGGGCCCACAGGGGCAGTGGGAACGTCCAGTGCTTCTCGCAGCCGTAGCCCGTATATTTTCTTGGTTTCTTTCTTTCTTTTTTGTTTGTTTTTTGTTTTGTGTGTCTGGGGATGGAACCCAGGGGCATTCAACCTCTGAGTTACGCCCCTTGCCCTATTTTTATTCTTTTGTGTGTGTGTGTGTGTGTGTGTGTGTGTGTGTGTGTGTCTGGGGATGGAACCTAGAGGCATCTGATCTCCAAGCTACAGCCCCTGCCCGATTTTTTATTCTTTAATTTGAAACAGGGTCTCACTGAGTTGCAGAGGGCCTCACTGAGTAGCTGAGGCTGTCTGCGAACCCTGATTCTCCAGTGTCAGCCTCCCGAATGCTGGGATTACATAAGTGTGTGCCACCATGCCCGGCATCCCCGAGTATTTTCTGTGGCCAGTCTTGCAGCGCCTGGGGCCCAAGGTTCACAGTGGCCATGGACGAGCCACATGGTAGAGGGAGCAGCAGCTCCTCCAGAGCTCTAGGTCCTGGCTCAACCTGCCTGAGCCTTAGGGACAGAGCTGACAAGTGCCATCCCTCACCTGGAGGTGGTGCTTCAGCACACCGCTCTGCCTGCCCAGATTCCGAGGCCCGTGATCCCACAGCCGAGTGGGGTCCAGCTCTGGCAGTTGCCCATGCCTCTGTGAGGCCCCTGAGTCCTGGGGCTACATTGTCCTGATGGCAGTCACTATCTGATGTGTAGATTAAGATGAACTAGAAGCCAGGTGTGGTGGTGCACCCTTGTAATCCCAGCATTTGGGAGGCTGAGACAGGAGGATCATGATTCATGGACAGCCTCAGCAACTCAGTGAGGCCTTTGCAACTCAGTGAGACCCTGTTTCAAAATAAGGAATAAAATATAGGGCTGGGGGTGTACCTTGGAGGTAGAATGCTCCTGGGTTTCATCCCTAGTCATGCAAAAAAAATTTTTTTTTAAATTAGGCCAGTGCTGTGTCATGTGCCTAGAAACCAGCAACTCAGGAGGCTGAGACAGGAGTAACACAAATTCACAGCCAGCCTGGGCGACTTAGTGAGACCATGTCTCAAAGAGCTTTAAAAGGCTGATGGGTTTAGTTCAGAAGTAAAGTGTCAGCTGGGCATGTAATCCCAGCGCTTGGGAGGCTGAGACAGGAGGATGATAGTTCTCAGCCAACCTCAGCAACTTAGGCCCTCTAACTTAATGAGACCCTGTTCCAAAGTAAAAAATTTAAAAATCAGGCTAGGGGTATAGCGCAGAGGTAGAACTGCCCTGGGCTCAATCCCCAGTACCATACACACACAAAAAAAGTGTTCCTGGGTTTAATGTCTAGTACTGGAAAAAGATTAGATTAGTTGGAATTAATTCCAATTAATGGTGTGCTCCAGTGTCCCCCATGGAACAGAGGGAAACACCCTGAGAAGACCCTGCAGGCCCAATCACTTCCACAGCAGGCAGCTTTAAAAAGCATCACGTAGCCAGGCGTGGTGGCGCACGCTTGTAATCCCAGCGCTTGGGAGGCTGAGACAGGAGGATCACACAGGTTCAAAGCCAGCCTCAGCTACTTAGTGAGGCTCTTGGCAATTTATAGTGAGACCCTGCTTCCAAATAAAATATGAAATAGGTCTCAGAGTATAGCCCAGAAGTAGAAAAGCCCCTAGGGTCCACTCCTAGTACCACAGAAAAAATAAATAAAGAATAAAAAAGCTGGGCGCAGTGGTGCACGCTTGTAATCTCAACATTTGGGAGGCTGAGACTGGAGGATTGCAGTTTGCAGACAGCCTCAGCTACTTAGTAAGGCCCTCAGTAACTTAGTGAGACTGTTTCAAAATAAAGGATAAAAAAAATAGGGCAGGGGGTGTGGCTTGAAGGTCAAATGCCCCTGGGTTCCATCCCCAGACCCAAAAAAAAAAAAAAAATACATACCATTAGTGTAAAATATTTGTTTGCAGAGCCAGGTATATTGGCGCACACTTATAATCCCAGCATTTGGGAGGCTGAGACAGGAGGATAGTGGTTTGCCAACAGCCTTCGGTACTTAGCGAGACCCTCTGCAACTCAGTAAGACCCTGTTTCAAAATAAAGAATGAAAGAGCCAGGTGTGGTGGCGCACACTTGTAATCCCAGCGCTCAGGAGGCTGAGACAGGAGGATCGCACGGGTTCGAAGCCAGCCTCAGCTACTTAGTGAGGCTCTCAGCAACTTAGTGAGACCCTATTTCCAAATAAAGTATAAAAATAGGTCTGGGAGTGTAGCCCAGAGGTTGAAAGCCTCTGGGTTCGACTCCCAGTACCACACACACACACACACACACCAAAATAAATAAATAAATAAATATAAACAAAAATGAACAAAAATAAATAAATAATGAAAAACTGGGCTGGGGGTGTAGCTCGGAGATAGAAAACCCCAGGTTCCACCACCAGTACTGTCAGGAAAAAAAAAAAAAAGCATCACTTGTGGCTGTGACACTTAGGACAAAAAACTTAGCATAGTGCCGAGCCTGTACTTACCCACGTGTCCGAGGATAGTCTGTCCACACTCATGGCCTTGCTCTGTCCCCAGCATCCGGGGTGCCGCAGCTGGTGGAACCTGTGCTCTGGGACTATGGAGCTGACCTGGACATCCCTGGCAAGGGTCAGTATCAGGCTGCCTGGGATATGCCTGTCCCGACACTCATGTCTGGATGGGCTGTTCACCCGCCCCGTGACCCGGGCCTGGGGGAGATGCAGGCGGCTCATCAGCTCGGCTGCCCAGCGTATGACAGAGCGCCAGGCACAGCCCCGGCCCTGGCAGCACCCTGCTTCACCACAGACCCACTCGGCCCAGGATAGTCATGGCCCCAACCCTGCACAGATATATTTTCTCCCAAGTATTTTCCAAATGAGCCGATGAACTAGGGGCCACTTAGGAACAGCTGGAGTCTCTTCTCCACTAGCATGCAAGCCCAGGGGGTCGCAGGCTGCTCCCATCACTGGTCAGCATGAGCGTGTGCCCTTGGGGCGTGTGTCTTGGGCCCCACGGCAGGCTGCCTCTGCAAAAGGGCTCACCCTGTTGCTTTCTCAACCAGTCCTTCTCATGGAAAAGTACCGGGAGTGCGGCTTCCCTCGGCTGTGGGCGGCCAGTGCCTTCAAGGGGGCCACGGGGCCCAGCCAGGCCCTGAGCCCTGTCGAGCATCACCTCAGGAACCATGTGCAGTGGCTGCAGGTGGCCGTTGGCGGGCCAGAGGACACACTCCAGGGCATCATCCTGACTGGCTGGCAGAGGTGAGCCGGAGGAGGCAGCCCCACTGTCACGTGGGAGCCTGCAGTGTTGCCTTAGACCCTCGGGTTGAGGGCCCTGTGCCCTTGGAGCTGCCCCACGCCCGACAGGATGCTGCTCTGGGTGCTCGGGTCTTGAGCGTGCCCCCCCGCCCGCTGCCCGCCCGCCTGCCCCACACGTGGGGCTGTTTGTGTCTCGTGCGTTGCAGGACCTGAGGACACAGTGTGGCATGCTTAGGTTTCAGGCCACTTAGAAAGTAGAGCTGGCCCTGAGTCCAGTACTGACCTTGTGAGCTGGGAGGCAGGGCCCTGGACTGGGGCGTGGCTGGCCGGCCTGGCTCGTGCCCTGGTGCCTGCCAGGTGCTGCGCTGTGCAGTCGGCTCTCAGCTCAGTGTGTCCAGAGGCGGTGGCCAGCTCCGCAGAAGCATCTGGATAGCCAGGCATGGTGGTGCATGCTTGTAATCCCTACGCTTGGCGGAGACAGGAGGATCGCGCAGGTTCGAAGCGACCCTGTTTCCAAATAAAAATATAAAAATAGGTCTGGGAGTGTAGCCTGGAGGTAGAAGGGCTTCCAGGAACCCCAGTACCACACACAAAAAAAAATAGCATCTGGATGGCTTCTGCCATCTGTGGCACCACGTTCCTCAACATCTGCCCTGCACACACAGTCCTCCTGGGCCTGGTTAGACCCGGGGTCGCTCTCCCACACGGAGCAGAGCCGCTCACACCCACGGCAGCAGAGATGCCGTGAAAAGCAGCGCACTGCCCTGGGAGCGGGAGGGACAGGGACAGCCGGGCCACCAGGGGCCTTGGCACCCCAGAGCAGGGCAGCCTTGGTCAGGTGGGGCCAGGGAGCGAGCACCCCTCTCCTTCACGTAGGTATGACCACTTCTCCGTGCTGTGCGAGCTGCTCCCCGTGGGAATCCCATCCCTGGCCGCCTGTCTGCAGTTGCTTCTCCATGGTGAGTGCCAGCTCCCCATGACCAGGCCTGAAGTCACAGTGAAGGCCTGCTGCTGCTGGTGGCAGGAGGACGCTCGCCCCCCACCCCCACCCCCGCTCATCCTGCTGGCTCAGCCTGCCCCGCCGGGTCTGTGAGCCCAAGGCGCTGGGGAGTTGGGAAGGACACCCCTCAAACTGAGCCATGAAAAAGCTTGCGCCCCAGATGGGGACGAGGAAGAGCGTTCTGCCTCTGCCTCAGTTGTGCAGAATGGGCATCCCAGTGCTGGAGGACCCCTCAGCCCAGCTCTTGTCCATGCCTCAGGCATGGTGGTGCACGCTTGTAATCCCTGCATTTGGGAGGCTGAGACCGGAGGATCATGGCTTGCAGACAGCCTTAGCTACTTAGTGAGGCCCTCTGCAACTCAGTGAGACCTGGTTTCAAAATAAAGAATAAAAAATAGGGCAGGGGGTGTAGCTTGGAGGTCGAATGCCCCAGGTTCCGTCCCCAGACCTGGAAAAAAAAAAAAATTGTGGCACTGGGATTGAACTCAGGGACATTTTACCTCCAGGCTGCACCACCCTCAGCCCTATTTACTTATTTATTTAGTGGTACTGGGGATGGAACTCAGGGGCATTCTACCTTCAAGCTACACCTCCAATCCCATTTTTTGTTCTTTTATTTGAAACAGGGTTTAAGTTGCAGGTGGCCTCACAAGTAGCTAAAGCTGGCCGCGAGCCTGCGATCCTCCTGTCTCAGCTTTCCAAATACTAGGAATACACACATGCACTACCATACCTGGCATCATTTTCTTTTTTTTTTTTTTTTTTTTTTTGTACTAGGGATAGAACCCGGGGGCATTTTACCTTCAAACTAAACCCCCAGTTCTTTATTTATTTGTTGTAGTACTGGGGACTGAACCCAGAGTCATTCTACCTCCAAGCTACATCTTCAGCCCTGCTTTTTACTTTTAATTTGGAAACAGGGTCTCTCAAGGTTGATAAGACTCTCACTACTTGCTGAGGCTGTCCTCAAACTTGTGATTCTCCTGTCTCCCAAGTACTGAGATTACAGGTATGTGCCACTGTGCCCAGCTTTTTATTTTTTATTTCAGAACAGGGTCTCACTGGGTTGCTGAGGCTGGCCTCAAGCCTGTGATCTTCCTACTAAAGCTGCGCAAGTACTGGGATTACGGGTGTGCACCACCGTGCCCTGCAACTGTGCAGGTTTAAATCACAAGACTGTGTTAACACAGAAATTCCAGATGCAGCAGGGACCATCAGCAAGGACAGGTGGCTCAGTAGGAGCCACGCCAGGACATAGACGATGAGTCCTCGCCGTTTCCACCTGTCCCTTTTGAACTGTTTGGAATGTGTACAGAGCTGGGCGTGGTGAGCACGCTTGTCATCCCAGCGTTCGGGAGGCTGAGACAGGAGGATCCAGGTTCACGGACAGCCCCAGCTACTGAGTGAGGCCCTCCACAGCCTAGTGAGACCCTGTTTCAAAATAAAGAATAAAAAACAGGGCTGTGGGTGTAGCTGGGAGATAGAATGCCCCTGGGCTCCGCCCCCAGTTACACACAGTAAAACAAATAGAATGTACGCAGAGGATGAGTAGGTAGCCGCTTGCCCCATCCTGCAGCAAAGGTGTGGCAGTGGCCTGTCTCTCATCTACTTACTGAGACCCTGTTTCAGTATAAAAATAAAATAGCCCTGGGGGCTTAGCTTAGCAGTAGAATGCTCCTGGGTTCAATCCTTAGCACCACAAAATAAATACATAAGTAATAACGATCATATAGCCAGGCATGGCAGTGCAAACCTATAGTCCCAGCTTCTTGGCAGGCTGCAGCAGGAGAATTGCAAGTCTGAGGCTAGCCTCAGCTAGTAAACGGGGCCCTATCTCATTGAAGGGGTAGGGATGTAGCTCAGTGGTGGAGTGCCTTGGACAGTAGCACTATCAATCGGCCGCACTACAAACAATAATAGTAAAATACAGTGTCTTTCCTGTGTGAGGGGGAGTTGCTGGCTCATCCACCCCGAGGTCTCCTGGGGGCTGGCACCTACAGGGCCTGGCCTGGCCAGGGCTCGCCATGTGGCTGTGCCCGCTGCGCTAGTGGCCAGGGGCCTGAAGCCCACACAGAGCCACCTCCTCCCCTAGAGGCCGCTCCAACGGCTTCTGATGTGCTTGGTTTCAGGAGGATTTGCTGAGCATGTTAAATTGAGAGTGGAGAACTTCCTGGGAGTTTCAGGCCTGGGGATAACAGATGCTGTGAGGTAACCCACCCCGCACCGCCCCACCCCGCCCAGCCCCTGCCCCCAGGTCTCCAGGGACCACCATCTTAGTGCGGCTCTCGCTCTTGGCAGTGAGGGTGCTGGCTCCTTCCCTGGTGGTGACATCCATGCCTTGGTCACACAAGTCAGCCTCCACCTGCGCAGCTCTGTGGATGCCCTGCTGGAGAGGAACAGGTGAGAGGCCCTGCTGCCTCATCCTGACAAGGCTTTTCTAGGGGAAGTCCAACTTTGAAACTTCCTACCAGATCCTAAAGTTTCCCAGGGGTGCAGTGAGGTTCCATGACTGCCCGTTAGCCACTGTCCGCCCAGCGAGCACACCAGTCTGGATTTGCCCCAGGTACGTCACTGGCTGGTTCAGCCCCTACCACCGCAGGCGAAAGCTCATCCACCCGGCCATGATCCAGCACGTTCAGCCCGAGGTGCTCAGGTAACCCCCGAATCCCGGCAGCCAAGTGCCCAGGGTGCCCTGGGCCGGCTGTCCCCTCCTGTACAGGGGCATGGCCTCTGGGAGTCACGGTTGAGCTGAGACAAGCTTTCCAGGTGTAAAGGACCTTAAATCAGACGCCGTATTCACTACAACCCTTAACCTTGACGAGAAGCTGGGTCATCCCTCGGCTGTAAAAGGAGTGTCACCACATGACACCTGGGCCCGCCAGCTCAGAGGGACCCTAGCTGAGCGCCTTCGTGCCCCTAGGACCGAGTCAGGACAACCCCTTGTTCTCCCAGTTCAGGGATGTGAGCTGAGCCCGACAGCAGTAGTCTCCTGAGCACGAGATGTGTCAGCTATGACCAGTTCGTGTGCCACCCAGAGAAACTGCAGGCAGCTGTAAATGTGCTGCAGCTCCAGATGTTAAGGTGTAGCCAGCTTTCCATCAGGGGCGGGAGCACTGCACCGCGGGCCAAGGGCCTCACCGGGCGCGGCTGCTGCCCCCCAGCCTCCTGGGCAGGTGGAGTGCCCTCGCACAGCAGCTGGAGGCTGCCCTGCAGCTCGTCTTCTACCCCGACGCCGTGGAGGAGTGGCTGGAGGAGAACGTTCGCCCGAGCTTGCAGCGGCTGCAGAGCCTGCTGCAGGACCTGGCTGAGGCTGCGGCCCCCTGCCTGCCCACCCAGGCGGGGGTGCCTATCAGAGGCCCTGAGGGGCCAGGCCCATGCGGGAGCTGAGGCCTGCCACTGGCCGGCCCCTCCACATCCAGCTGTGCACCCAGCTGTGTGCAGCCCTGACAGCCTTTTCTGCAGTGTCCTGGGTAGCTGCAGGCCAGGCGCCTTCAGAGCACTGCCATCTTTGTGTGCAGCAGGAAATACCAAAGGAAAAGGCAGGTGGGGACTTGTCCACAGTGTGCCGGTGGAGCGATGTTAATTCTTCCGAAATAAAGCCAACAGAAGCAACAAGTCCCCCTGGTGTAAACTCAAGTCAAAGTTTATTACCCCCATTTCAGCTGGCTTTGCCTCTAATGCCAGGTCCATGCTCCAGCCCCAGGGCAGTGATGGCACTGCCAGCTCTGAGCTGCTTCTCCGAGAGCCAATAACTTTTTTACACTTTCTTTTTAGGTAGGAAAAACATCTGATTTAACCATTTAAAAAGCTAACTTTGAAGCAGGGCATCATGGTGTCCACTTGTAATCCTAGCATTCAGGAGGCTGAGACCAGAGGATCATGGTTCACGGACAGCCTCAGCTACTTAGCAAGGTCCTTCGCAATTCAGTGAGACCCTGTTTCAAAAATAAAAATACTAAAAAAAATAGGGCCAGGGGTGTAGCTTGGAGGTACAGTACCCCTGGGTTCCATCCCAGTACTGCAAAAACAAAACAAAACAAAAAACCCCCACTAACTTTGGCATAAAAGCCCATGTCTCCAACTTGGGACTGTTGGGCAGGACGAGGTCTACCCTCAGGTGCCAGCCTGGCCTGCCGTGGACCTCTGCACCTAGGTCATGCTGTGGCTCCCCACTGTACCTGACGGTGCCTCCCAGCACACACTGCATCTTGCAGGGCCAGCATCTTCATGGGGCAGCTGTGGCCAAAAGCTCAGTCCATTTCTGCAGGTCTTCGGGGTTAAAATGCCTGCAATTCTGTCTCCAGAAGTAACTCGAAGTCCATAGGCACCATAGGATGCCAGAAGAGGTCAACTTTCTCCTAGATAATCAGACTGCCCAGACTGAGGTGAGAGGCGTCCTTTGGCCAAGAGCCGAGCTACCGTCCTGGCGGGATCTGCAGCCAGCCATTGGCAGGGCGGTCAGTGTGCTGCTTTCCCTGGGTTGGCGGGGAGCCCTCAAGGAGACGCAGCCTCTAGGATCACTGTAACACAAGCAGCCGGTACCCCACAGATGTCCACCCAGGAAGGGCAAGGAGAGAAGGCACCAGGATTTCTGGGGATTGACGTACCAGGGCCTGATCCGCGAGCCCGGCCCTCTCCACAGATGCACACACTCATGCACGCGGGCAGCACGTTCTGTGAGCCAAACTCAGTCCTGGGGCCAGCGAAGCTTCCAGCTGCAGGCCAGATCCTGGTGCTCTCTGGAAGAAGCCTGGTGTCCTGTGGTTCCAGAAGTTGTGGCTGGCCTGTCCAGGCCAGGCCTTGCTGCTCACTGCACTCACACACTGCACTGCCCAAGCTGGGGCTGCTGTCCTTTTCTGGGGAGGGGGTACCAATTTCAGAGTTCTGGGGCTCCATCCTCCCCTGGATATGGCCTGCACCTCTGGCGTCCTGACAGACCCAGCCCTCCAGGGCCATGGAGGAGGTCCAGCCCAGTGTTTTTGCTCAGTGTAGAAGCAGCAGTGTGGAAGGGCAAAGGACGGTCTGCCTTGGGATTGCCCAGGGAATCAGCAAATGCCCCAGACCTGGCTGGAGCCTCTGTGCCTGGCTGCTCGGCAGGTGGCACCATCAATGTGGCTGGAGCCTGTGCCTGTGCTCAGCTGCCAGCACCATCAGGAGCCCAGGCCAAGGGCTGTGTGCCGTGCTGGGGGTCAACTCTGGCTGCCAGGGCCATCAGCCTCGCTGTCACTGCTCTGAGACCGCTCCGAGGGGCTCTCCAGGCGGTGCAGCTCCAAGAAGCTGGTGATGAGCTTGGCAATAGCTTCCACATCACTAGGAAGACAGTCACCTCAGCACAGGGTACCCCTTTGGTGGCCAGCGAGACCTGCACTGGGCTCCTATCACCTGCCACGTGCAGCAACCAGGCCTCCCAAACTGGACTAGCATCTCCTGTCCTGGTCCCGCTCTCACCCACCCTGCCCCACTGCTGTCCTTGTAGGTGGTCATCACGGAGCAGTCCCCTGAACAGCACACCCCTCCCAGAGCTCCCTCTGTATCCTCTCCATGAACTATGTCTCCCCAGCTGCCCTGGGACACTGGGCGGTGTGTAGGGAGGGCCACGCCACCGCTTACCTGCGGCGGCCCATGACTGCACTCTGGGTGAGAGGGTGGGAGAAGCCTGTGGCAAACCGGAGCACCACCGTGTAGCCCTTCCCGAAGTAGCGGACCTTCTCCTCCTCCACGTTCACGTCCCTGATGTCGTTCAGCAGAACCACCACTGCGGGCGACAAGTCAGCCACACTGCCCTCTCCGCCCACCCTGCCCCATGCTTGAGCGGGTGGTTCTGGGCACAGTGCTGAAAACAGGCACAGAGGCATCAATGGCAGCGTCTGCTCGCCTGTCTGAGCGAGAGGGGTTGGCTCAGCAGTCAGCAGCAGTCTGCAGGCGGCACGGAGGCAGACTCTGGTGGGCAGTCTGACCCCGCAGGGGTCTGCTGGACCCCAGCTGCCAACTTCCTGCCCCAGTGCCAGTCACAGAGCTGGGGCCACCCAGCAGGTTACTGCAGCCTCTTCCAGTCCCGAAAGCAGCCTGCAGGGTGACCTAGAGCTAGCCCTGCAGCCAGAGGTCTGGATGCTGGCTCTTGGCCAGGTGCCCAGTACAACCTAAGTCCCAGCCCACTAAGCAAGCCTGGTCCTCATCTGTTCCCCCTTCAAGCCACGCGTGGACTAGGAGCCACATGGGCCAGGGAGGCTAGTAGCCCCCAGGCCTACCCCTCACAGAATACTCCCCACCCTGGTTAAAAGCCCCCGAGGGGGGCAAAGGCTTCTCAGTGTGGATACACAGCCATTCACAAATTAGCTGACAGGAACCTGGGGCAGCGCTGTGGCCCACCCCGCTCCCCCCGAGAGGGGCTCCCACCACCAGTGGGTGCCTGCCAAGACCCCACCTGCAGGCCAGGGCTGCCTGGAAGGCGCCCAACCACCAAGCAGGCAAACACGGATCCAGGTGGCCTCAGGCTCCCGGGCCTGCGCCAGGCCCAATGCCCACGCCTCACCTTGGTCGTGGCCTGCTCTGAGAAGGGTCAGTAGCTTCTTGTAGAGGCTGAAGGTTTTCAGAACGACCTTCCCAGTGTTCTTATTGAAGATAGCCTCCTGGAAACCAACATGTACTGACCACACAGACCTCCAGGGAGGGCCCAAGTGGATCCTGAGCTCTGTTCCCATCCATACCCGGGGACACTCGGGAGGGCCTCCCAGTCAGAACCACAGTCCCCGGTGCTCTCCACCAGATCCTATCGTACCCCTCGGTGCCCACCCTTCATTAGAGAGGGCTGGACGAGAGCAGGGTCACCAAGCCAGAAAGCAGAGGTCAGAGCACAGCTCTGGGCCAGGTGGCTTCAAGGACACCAAGGGCAGCGGAAGGTCAGCCGCAGGGGCAGAGGCGCTCCTTCTGCACTGCAGCAACCCAGCACTGAACAGTCCTGAGCAGCTTCAGGGGGTTCCTCGGCCCAGGGCTAGGTCAGCCCCACAGAAGCCTCAGGCTAGGACAAACGCCAGGAATGGGAGGGCCCTGGCTGCCTCCCCCACTGCCTTACCTCCCAGTCCTCCAAGTTCTGCACAGCCACGAACAGGCACCCCGTGACGTAGAAGAGCTTCCAGCCCAGACTGTCTGCAGCAGGCACAGGCACTAGCGTGAAGGACGGCAAAAGGCAGGTGCCCGCAGGCACCCCAGCACAGCCTCTCCTCAGGCACCAGCCACCCAGCCCAAGAGCGGCACCGAGCACAGCGGCCCCCGCCCTGTGAGGACCCTCTGGCCCTGCCTTGGCCACTCAGGACTTCACACAAGCGCTGCCAAGCTCTAGTCCAGGAGTCCACCTGGGAGGCAGGCAGGGCCTGGTGCCTGCTCGTCTTAGCAAGCTTGTCACGGCTGCAGGAGGATCATAGGCAAAGGCCAAGGCGTCTCTTTCAAAGAATATCCATGAACCTGAGAAGTGTGCAGTGAGGCGTGGGGGAGGGGCAGAGAAGCCAGCCGTCACCGGGGCCACACCACGGCTGCTCACAAAGGATGCTTTCCCTCCCTTTCTCTATTTCCCAAACAGGTGAGCAAGTCCAGGGGGACAGTGTCCTTTACCTCCACTGTAGTAGGCAGCCGCCAGGCCAGTCGACAAGATTCCTGAGGGGAGGAAAGGAGGGAAAGCCCTGCTGTATATCCCAAAAGGGGACCCCTCTCCCGTGCCGAAGCCCTGGCACGGAGGCCTCCCCACTGCAGAACACCTGTGCCCTGGGACACAGTCGAGGGACCCCCATGTGCAGAGTGGGGAAGCAGCCAAGAAGTCCATTCAGTCTCATGGTATAGGCTGGGCACAATAACAGGCACCTGTGATTCCAGTTACTTGGGAGGCTGAGGAAGGAGGATCACAAGTTCAATACCAGCCTGTACAACTAAGCTAGGCCCTATCTCAAAAGAAAATAAAAAGGGCTTGGATGTAGCTCACTAGGAGATTACTTGTGCACAAGGCCCCAGGTCTAATCCCTAGTACCATGCCCCTCCAAAAAAGGGCCACCCAGGAGGCCACGCGTATCAGTAGAAGGGCAGAGCACAGAGAAGCAGCGGCTGAAGGCATAGCCGGCTCCTGGCCTCAAAAGGCACCCGTCAACACGAGTGCAGCTGTCTGAGAGTGCACGACCCTCCTGATGGGCAGCGATGGGAGACGGAGGCCAGGAAGCTAGGTGGCCTAAGAAGGGGACAGAGACAGGGCAGAGCAGAAATGAGAGCCCATGGTCAGTACATCAAAGGCAGGTAAAAAGGAAACGCTGCTGGCTGTGGTGCTGCACACCTGTAGTCCCAACTACTTGGGAGGCTGCGACAGGGGACCACAAGCCCCAAGCTAGCCTAGGCAATTTACTGAGACTATCTCAAAATGAAAAGGCTGGGGATATAGCTCAAAGGGTAGAGCTCAAAGGGTACGCATCCCTGGGTTCATTACAGAAGGGGGGCGCTGGGATGAACTTGGAAGACCCTACTGGGGTTGGGAGTGCTGTGGTAGAGTGCTTGCCTAGCATGCACTCTAAGACTGGAGGTTCCAGCTCCAGCATCACAAGAAAAAGGAAAAGAATACAGTGTTAACTGAAAAATACAAGCATTATCTGTAGGCCCTGGTAGGCAGAAGAACTACAGACCCAAAGAAACAGTTGGTGTACTTCGGGGTAGAAGAGGAAACAGTTTTCACCCCCCACACACACCTTGGAAGTTAACTTGGAAACCTTACCGACCAGCAGGGACCAGGACCTGATGCCCGGGGCCCTCTTTAGATGCAGGCGGGAGCTGGTGCGGGCCTCCACTTGCATGTACATCCCTGGAACGACGCAGGCTCCACTCCGGATACACAGCTGGGAAGAAGACGCCGCTGGATCCCTGAGCCACAGCCCACGGAGGGCCAAGGCCCCGGGCCCAGGCCCCGCCAGTGTAACTCGGTCTGCTCAGGAAAACCACTCCATCTCCAGGGACTCCGGGTTCCACCAGGGGCCGCCCAGCAGGTGGTCACAGGGTCTCATCCGGCCTGCGGCCCCTGCTCTACCCACACCCCTAGCCTGGCGGAAGCTGCTGACCCCAGCAGCCCGAGCTTCTGGCAGCCTACCGGAGCCTACCAGCAACCCCGCTTCCCCATGCTGGGCCTCCAGAAGAGGAACTGAAAGCGCCACCGCGGCCGGGTCCCTCTGTGGGGCGGGACTCCCCTCTCCCCAGCTTCGGGCACCCCAGACCACCCACACCGGGCCAAGGCGCCCAGCCAGCGGGCCACCAGCGCGGCGGCCCCCACGCCTGCCCTCGGGCCGAGCCGACTCCAGGTGACCCCGGTGCCCACCTCGCCCACAGCGCCCGCGCCCGCCCCCGAGCGCGCCAGCTGGCCGCCCACTCCGGAGCCCGGCGGAGGACCGAGAGGCCTGGGGCACCCGGCCGCCCGCGCCTGGCAGCCGAGGGTCGCGCGCCGGACCGGGGCGGGCGGGTGGCGCGAACTTCCGGAGTCCCGGCCGGTTCTCGCGGACTTCCGAGATTGGGGCGGAACCTCGCTCTTTATGCATGGGGCGGAGCCAGGCCAATTTCCCCGAAGGGGGCGGGGCCACGTTGACTGATTAGCAGCAAGGCGAGGTCGACTTCCTGGGTGGGGGCGGAGCCACACTGACTCCAGGTTAAGGCGCGGCCTTCCGCGCTGGGGGCGTGGCCGCGCGGGTTCCGCGCTGGGGGCGTGGCCGCGCGGGTTCCGCGCTGGGGGCGTGGCCGCGCGGGTTCCGCGCTGGGGGCGTGGCCGCGCGGGTTCCGGGCTGGGGGCGTGGCCGCGCGGGTTCCGGGCTGGGGGCGTGGCCGCGCGGGTTCCGGGCTGGGGGCGTGGCCGCGCGGGTTCCGCGCTGGGGGCGTGGCCGCGCGGGTTCCGCGCTGGGGGCGTGGCCGCGCGGGTTCCGGGCTGGGGGCGTGGCCGCGCGGGTTCCGGGCTGGGGGCGTGGCCGCGCGGGTTCCGGGCTGGGGGCGTGGCCGCGCGGGTTCCGCGCTGGGGGCGTGGCCGCGCGGGTTCCGCTCTGGGGGCGTGGCCGCGCGGGTTCCGCGCTGGGGGCGTGGCCGCGCGGGTTCCGCGCTGGGGGCGTGGCCGCGCGGGGTTCCAGGACCCGGAGGTCCCGCACCCCCACTTCACCCCGGGGGCGGGTGGGACCCGCCCTCCAGATCAGGTACCTGTAGAGCAGGTGCTGCTGACGAGGTGGGAAACTTGAAGTACCTGAACCTAATCCCACAAAGAATGAACAGTAGTTTTCGGGGCCTCGGGTGATTCCGATGCGTGTTGTGTTGGACTTCACTCAGGGCTGGTGTTCCTATTGGGCTAACTTTCCTTTTGGACCTATTTAGTACGTACCTCAAAATTGCACGATATTAAAAAGGGCGCATAAAAATGCACATACATCAGCACACATAACCCTAGAAGTAGTACAACTTTAGACACATTACA
The DNA here is from genome assembly GCF_963383645.1 of Muscardinus avellanarius. Lineage (NCBI taxonomy): Eukaryota > Metazoa > Chordata > Mammalia > Rodentia > Gliridae > Muscardinus > Muscardinus avellanarius. Next base: position 74,349,145 of record NC_137802.1, read on the forward strand.
AGAAAAGATGGAGGCTGGAGGTGCAGATTGGGGCCCCGTGCTGAGTTTCTAAATCAATCGTGGGGCATGAAGATTGAGGTGACACTGATGCCCCTGGTCTGGGAGCCACACTTGGAGAACCTGTGGCTGTTAGCTCCAGCAAAATTGGGTTCTGGGACTATTTTTGTTTTGTTTTTTGAATCGGAAAATAATTTAAATAGTAACTTATCCAAGACATCTAAAATCTATTTGAACTACCCTTGTTATTATCAACTAAGCTATTCTTCTGAAATTGTAACCAAAAGAAAAACTGTGAGGGAAAACCTAGACAAGCCCTCTCGCTTCGACTGCTTTTTGGTGATCTTAAAAATCACTAATTTTACCGGGCATGGTGGCGCACGCTTGTAATCCCAGCATTTGGGAGGCTGAGATGGGATTATGGTTCGTGCCCAGCCTCAGCTATTTACTGAGGTCCTTTGCAACTCAGTGAGACCCTGATTTATTTATTTATTTACTTATTTATTTATTGTGGTACTGGGGATGGAACCCAGGAGCTTTTCTACCTCCCGGCTATACTCCCAGGCCTATTTTGTTCTTTATTTGGAAACAGGGTCTCACTAAGTCGCTGAGAGCCTCACTCAGTAGCTGAGGCTGGCTTCGAACCTGTGCCATCCTCCTGTCTCAGCCTCCCAAGCGCGGGGATTACAAGCATGCGCCATCATGCCCGGTTTATTTATTTTTTTGTTTTGTTTTGGAACGGGGTTTCGTAAGGCTGCTGCGAGCCTCGCTAAACTGCAGAGGCTGATCTCGAGCCTGCGATCCTCCCGTCTCAGCCCCCCAAGCGCTGGGATTGCAGGTGTGCGTCAACACACCAGGGCACGTTGTTTTCCTCTGTCATGCTGAGCTTCCAGGTCTGTTCTCTTCTTGTTTCTCATCTCTGATTTTCCTGTGATTAACACACTTATTTCTAAAATATTTATAATTAACGGAGTCCAAATTCTCCATTACTGCCCTGAACATAAATAATAAATTTTGCTAAACTGGAATAATTTTTTGTTGTTGTTGTTGCAGGTCTGGGGATGGAACCCAGGGGCATTTGACTTCCAAGCTACATCCCCTGCCCTATTTTTTTATTCATTTTGAAACAAGGTCTGAGTTGCAGAGGGCCTCACTAAGTAGCTGAGGCTGGCTGCGAACACGGATCCTCCTGTCTCAGCCTCCCGAATGCTGGGATTACAAGCGTGCGCCACCACGCCCAACTCTTATTATTTTGCAATAGGGTCTCACTGAGTTGCAGAGGGCCTCACTAAGTACCTGAGGCTGTCCGCAAACCGCGATCCTCCGGTCTCAGCCTCCCGAAAGCTGGGATTACAAGCGTGCGCCACCACGCTCGGCTCGGAATAAATCTCGTGGCGCATAAGGGCTAGAATCAACACACTGGGTTAAACAAGGTCCAACCATTGCCAAACATCAGGCTCCGCCCACGTGTCCGGCACTGGGGCGCTGCGCACGCGCACTACTCTGCACGAGGCCTACGTGACGCGCCGCGGGTAGGCCATGGCGGCGGTGAGGGCGGGGCCAGCAAGCCCCCATCCCCAGGAGACGCGGCCTCCGAGCCGAGGGCCCCAGAACTGTCCCCGCTCGGCCTCCTCGGGACCCCGGCGCGCTCTTCTCTCCCCGCCCTCCTGAACGCAACTTAGTCGCCACTACTCAACCCGGGGAGGAAAGCCAGGGAGAGACCCGGTCCCGGGCCGCTGCGGCGTCGGGCGGGCGAGCCCAGCTCCAGCCCTCGCCCTCTGATTGGCCCAGAGTCCGGGCTTGTCTCTTTCTAGCGCTTTCATTGGTCTAAACGGCGCTGTAGGGGTGGAGCCATAGCACCCTCCGCTCGTACTTCATTGGTCCAGAGCTCTGGTTTTCCCTGTCCCGGAGCTCTCATTGGCCTAGCGCGACCCTTGGGGGTGGGACCGCGCTTGAACGAAGAAAACAAAGGGCTGCGGGCGGGCGGGCGGAGGCGGTGTCGGCGTCCCCCGGTGCTCCAGTCAGCCGAGGTGACGGGCCCCCGGCCGGCTGCGCTCCAGATGAAGTGTGAGCACTGCACGCGGAAGGTGGGCGCCGCGGCCGCGGGGTGGGGGATCGGACGGGGAGCCGAGGGGAGGAGGTGGAGGGGCCGGGGGTTCACGCCGAGTTCTCACGGGCGGAGGTGGGGGCTCAGAGGTCGGAGACCGGCCTGAGGCCCAGGTGACGGGGCGCGGAGGCCTGGCCGCGGCTGGGGCCCGAGTCGTGGCGGGCGGGAGGCTCGGGGCGCTGTCAGCCGCTGCGGGCGGGCTCGGGCTCGGGCTCGGGCTCGGGCTCGGGCTCGGGCTCGGGCTCGGGCTCGGGCTCGGGCTCGGGCTCGGGCTCGGGGGCCTTTGCCGGCTCGGTTCTGCGCGCAGGCGCTTGGTTCGCAGATTAGGAGTGCGTGGAGCGTCCTTACACTAAAACCTGCGTGCTTGTAACAGTTAAAAAGGGGAGCGGAAAACCAGGGCGGGCTGTCGCGTCCCCCCACCTGGAGGACGGTCGTAACTGACAGCATTAAGCTTGCTTTCAAGCGGAACAACCACCTCACCGTGCGCCTCTGGGGATTTTTTGGTTTCACAAGAATTGAAGCATGAAAATACTATTTTGTGACTTTCATTTTTTTTTCTTGGACTTACTGGGGATGGAACCGAGGAGCGTTCTATCTTTGAGCTGCACCCCCAGCCCTATTTATTTTTATTTTGAAACGTCACTGTGCACATCTTTGCTGTACCGAAGTAATAGCCGGGCGTGCTGGCACACGCTTGTAATCCCAGTACTTGGAGGCTGAGACAGGAGGATTGCAGCTTCGCAATCAGTCTCAGCTACTTAGGTGAGGCACTCGATTATTGCTGAAGATGTCCGGTTACCTGCCATACTCCTGTCTCAGCCTGCCAAGTACTGGGAACACAAGTGTGCGCCACCAAGCCTGGTGGACTTCCCCTTTTTTACACAACGCCACTTTTTTTTTTTAATGTAGGTGACATCTTTTCAGAGAATTACATATAACCCTTGCTAATTATTTTTGTAATGGCCACATTATATTCTCAGTGTACCTGTGTCCAGGTAAAGATGGTGGAAGGCCACAGCACTTCTGGTCCTTGGTTACCGCAAACAAACGGTACAGGTGAAGGGATGAGAGAGAGTGTGTGTGTTTATTCATCCATGCTTAAGTATAGGTGCTTTTATTTGGGTAGGAAGAATTTCTAGATAATTGGTAAGAGTATATGGTTTTTTAAGCTGAGAAAATCAGACTAGAAATTTTCATTTAACAATGTTTTCTTGCCTTTTTAAGGAATGTAGTAAAAAGACAAAAACTGAAGACCAAGAGAATGTATCAGTTGATGCACCAAGTCCGCCCCAGGGGAATGGAGAGGCAAGTAACTTTTTCAGTTCTGTATCAGCTTCAAGTAAGTGGCTGGTGCTGTTTGGCTCCTGGTGGGAATTCATGTCACTGTGCACATCATTGCGCTAAGACAGAAGTAATAGCGGGGCTGGTGGCCCAGGCTCGCAATCCCAGCACTAATAACAATTTTGATGATGCTGGTGATTGAACCCAGAGGCACTCAACCTCTGAGCTACATCTACGTTTCCAACACATCTTGTTTTTTTGTTTTTTGTTTTGTGCTACTGGGATGGAACCCAGGGGCTTTTCTGCCTCCGGGCTATACTCCCAGACCCATTTTATACTTTATTTGGAAACAGGGTCTCACTAAGTTGCTGAGAGCCTCACTAAGTAGCTGAGGCTGGCTTTGAACCTGTGCCATCCTCTTGTCTCAGCCTCCCAAGCGCGGGGATTCCAAGCGTGCGCCACCATGTCTGGCCACATCTTGTATTTTATTTTGAGACAGTGTCTAAGTTCTCCAGGCTTGCCTCAGTTGTGGTCCTTCTGCTTCATCCTCCTAAGTAGTAGCTGACATTACAGGCTTGTGCCCCAGCCCAGATTTGGCTGAGTTTTATATATGTTGCCTCATTTCTTGCTCAGAGTGGGCATTTCTGGTCAGCCCGACTAGTGTTCTCAACTCACTGAGAAGGAAGAGGTCGGAGTAGGTTAAGGTCATGTCTTCACTTAGAAAACACTGGAACATATTTATTACTTTTGGTACTGGGGATTAAACTGGGGGTGTTCTATCTGTGAGCTATACTCCCGGCCCTGTTTTTTTATTTCGTTTTGAAACAGGGTATTGCTAGGTTGGTGAAAGTTTTACATTCTTAGGCTGGTCTTGAACCTGTAATCCTCCTGTTTTAGCCTTCCTAAGGACTGGAATTGCAGGTGTGCACGACTACATCTGGTTTGTAACTGATTTTATTTATAGTACTGGGATTGAACCTAGTGATATTCTGCCTCCACCGGCAGCCTGATTTTTATTTTGTAACAGAGTCTCAGTACATTGATGAGTCTCTACTTGCTGAGGCTGTCCTTGAACCTGAGAACCTCATATGTCTCAGCCTCCCAAGTACTAGGATTATGGGCCCGCACCACCACACAGAGCTTGAACTGATTTTATAATAGAGAATTGGCAACGTGGAAGAAGCAGGTGACAGAATTTTCTCATTAAGTTTAGTAGTTCTACCCAGGTGTGGTGGGCCACGCCTGTAATCCCAGCACTTGGGAGGCACAAACAGGAGGATCTCAGGTTCAGGGCCAGCCTTGGCAACTTAGCTAGGCTTTCAGCAACTTAGTGAGACCCTGTTTCCAGATAAAAAATATAAAAATAACTAGGGATGCAGCTCAGAGGTGAAATGCCCGTGGGGGGGTTTGCTCTCTCCAGTAACACACACACACACACAAGTTCAGTAATTCCAATAATATTGTTTAAGCTGGACATGGTGGTGCACGCTTGTAATCCCAGCATTTGGGAGGCTGAGACTGGAGGATCGCGGTTTGTGGACAGCCTCAGCTACTTAGGCCCTCTGCAACTTAGTGAGACCCTGTTTCAAAATAAAGAATAAAAAAGTAGGGCAGGGGATGTAGCTTGGAGGTCAAATGCCCCTGGGTTCCATCCCTAGACCCGCAAAAAAATATATAATAATAATAATGTTTAATCTGACAGGCATTAATTTGGTTCTCCTGTACACCAGTGCTGTGCTGTAGAGGCTAGGGCTTAGGGAGTAGGAGGCCATGACACAGATACCCAGAGAGCTGACCACAGGCACAAGAGGGGCAAAGAGCACCTGTATCCCTGGCTAGTTAGGGCCAGTCCTCTGGAGCACCAGGCCTGAGGGCCTCCCCTGGACTATCCTCTTGTTGCACCATCTCACGCAGAAACCTACCTTCGTGAGGCCCCATTCTTTATCAGCGTGGTGAGGAATTGGGTTACTGGCCACTCAGGGCTCTGGTGAGGATGAGATAACACATGTGCACAGCCTGAGCGGGCACCCTGTCAGCTCAGTAGTAGACACGCGGTTAGCAGAGAGAGGGGTTGGAGAAGGGTTGGAGCAGGCTCTGAGGGGTAGTGAGAATTCAAGGTGAGGTCACTAGAATTGGGTGCTGGCATACCAGGTTTGGTGAGGGTATGAACAGACGTGATCTGAGAAGGGGGAGCACCGTCCCTGGCCAGGTTGATGGCAGCAGAGATCCATGGAAGCTTGTTTTTGTTTTGTGGTACTGGGGATTGGACCCAAGGGCATTTTTTTTTTTTTTTTTGGTGTGTGTGTGTGTGTGGTACTGGGGGTGGAACCCAGAGGCTTTCTACCTTCGGGCTATACTCCCAGACCTTTATATTTTATTTGGAAACAGGGTCTCACTAAGTTGCTGAGAGCCTCACTAAGTAGCTGAGGCTGGCTTCAAACCCGTGCGATCCTCCTGTCTCAGCCTCCCAAGCGCGGGGATTACAAGTGTGCGCCACCATGCCCGGCTGGACCCAAGGGCATTCTATCTCTGAGCTATATTCTCAGCCCTATTTAATTTTTTATTTTGAAATGGGATCCCATAGTTGGGGAAGACCTCATGGGGTTACTGGTGCCGGTCTTGAACCTGCAATCCCTCTGTCTCCGCCTCCCAAGTACTGGGATTACAGGCATGGGCCCCCACATCCCACCCGTGGAGGCTCTTTGGGCAAGGGGAAGTCTCAGATGTGTATTTTAGGGCAGTGGATAGAAGCAGCAGCAGGTGTAAGGGATGCAAGGCCTCAAGCAGCCCTTAGAGCCCAAGTGGACCAGCCGGAGCACAGGGGCAGCAGGGAGGATCCCAGTGTGGGCTTAGGACGAGTGTGTGCTGGAGGTGGAGATGACAGGGCTGTTAGGCTACTGTGAATAGCAAGGCTGATGGGCTAAAGGTAAGGAGCTCCTACAGAGTGCACAGCTTATGGGAGGAGAAAGCAAGGGAGGCAAAGCATAGGAAGGAAACCAGCTATGGACCCTGAAAGCTTGCAGGAGGAGGACTGTGCTGTGACCAGGTCATGGGCACCTCGATGGGGTGATCTGCAAAAATAGTGCAGGCAGAACTCTCAGTGCGACGCCACAGGATCTGTTAGGTGCCAGGCCCTTGGTGTGAGCTCCAGCTCAACCCCACCTGGGGGTTCGTTAGAGCTGCAGACTCAGGCAGGTGTGGTGGCTCACACCTGTAATCCCAGTACTTAGGAGGCTTAGGCAGGAAGAACACAGGCTCAAGGCCAGTTCTAGCAATTAACGCGCCCTCAGCAACTTAGACCCTGTTTCAAATAAAATAGGGATGGGGTGTAACTCAGAGATAGGATACCTGTGGGTTCAACCTGTAGTAACAAAATACATAAACAAATGAACAAGAACTGCAGACTCTTGGGTCAAGTCTGCATCTGTGAGAAACAAGCTCCCAGGATGAGTAGGCTGCACAAGGACCTTCGGTCACTTCTGGGAAGGAGGCAGAGGCTGCAGTCTGAACAATTCCTTTTGAGCGTGCACCGTAGAAGAAAGGATACAGAGGTGTCTTCTCTCAAACCACGTGTGTCTGTGTGTGTACATATGGTACCAGGGATTATTGAACCCAGAACCATTCTATCTCCGAGGTACACTTGCAGTCTTATTATTTTTTTTTTTAACAGAGTCTCACTAGGTTGCTAAGAGTCTTATTGTACTTGGGAGGTTGAGACAGGAGGATTGCAGGTTTGTGACCACCCTCAGCAGCTTACGAGTGCAACTAACTTAGTGAGACCCTGTTTAAAATTTTAATAAAAGGGTAAAATAGGGCTGGAGATATGGCTCAGGTAGAATGCTGCCGGGTTATATCCTTCGTACCACAGACCAGGTGTCAGGGCATCCTTTGTGCAAGCGCTGCTTGAGGCTGAGCCTGGAGTTCTCCAGGGACACTTGTAGAGGCACTTCCAAGGCTAGTGTGCCTGGATGCGAAGCCAAGAGAAGTAACAGCCAGAGTAGACGTTGGCGTGAGGACTGCGGTCCAAGGCTCCAAGCAGAATGGGGTGTGGTTCATTTGTTAGATCTCTCTGGAGCCACAGACAATGGGCCAGGGGGCCGAGGTTCTGTTATCTTTACGGCCAGGTAAGCTTTAGCCTTTGCGCTAGGGGATGGGGCAGATCTGAGCACCAGTGTCACATTCAGCGGTTTGAGGACCCATTCCATTCACAGGAAACCAAGAACCAACAGTCAGCTGTGCAAATTCTGAGTCTGGAGGGAGAGCCAGGGTACCCACAGGGAGCCATGGGGTAGGGTGAGCTCATGAGCTGGAGGGGCCAGTCAGGGAAGCAGAGGCTAGGTATAGGCGCTGCAGAGGAAGGGGCCAGGTGACAGCACACAGAAATAATGTCCTCATCCTGTACATTACCGCGCCGGGATGGGTTCCGCTCTTTACTGTCATCTGCATGGCTCGCCGGTTTTAGCACAAACTGAGTGCTGTGCCCATGTAATCTGCTCGGAGTAAAGACTCCCTCAGCCCCTGGTATCATCTCCACGTTTGAGTTCTCTGTATTGTGCTCGTGCTGTTATCCCCACTAAGGAAGCACATAATGCCAAAATGATTTTTCTTCCGTAGAAGGGAGAATTCCATAAGTTGGCTGATGCTAAGATATTTCTGAGTGACTGCCTGGCATGTGACAGCTGTGTGACTGCAGAGGAAGGAGTCCAGCTTTCCCAACAGAGCGCCAAGGACTTCTTGCGTGTTCTAACCCTTAATAAGGTATGACATCTGGGGTACGCACTCACACTGCCCAGAGAGCCGGTATGGAGGTGGTGGGCGAAGGGCAAGGGAGGCCTGTTCTTGCACATGGAGCTTCTGCTAGGACATGGTGACACTTCGCAGCCTCTTCCTGCATCGCCAAGTTCCTTGACGCAGTTCACCAGAAACAAAATCCCTAGCTGGGCGTGGTGGTGCACACCTATAATCCCAGTACTCCAGAGGCGGAGACAGGAAGATTGTAGATTTGAAACCAGCCTCAGCAACTTACTGAGACCCTGCTTCAAGATAATAAATAAAAAGCCGGGTGTGGTGGCGCACGCTTGTAATCCCAGCATTTGGGAGGCTGAGACAGGAGAATCGTGGTTCGTGGACAGCCTCAGGTACTTACTGAGGCCCTTTGCAACTTGGTGAAACCCTGTTTCAAAATAAAGAATCAAAAATAGAGCTGGGGATGTAGCTCAGAGGTAGAATGCCCCTGGGTTCCATCCCCAATACCGCAAAATAAATAAATAAATAAATAAATAAATAATAAAATATTGCTGGGCACAGTAGCACATGTCTGTAATCTTAGTACTTGGGAGGCCGAGACAGGAGGATCACCAGTTCAAGGACAGTCTCACAAGTAGTAAGACTCTCATCAACCTAGCAAGACCCTGTTTTCAAAGTAAAAATTAAAAAGGACTGGGAGCCAGGCATGGTGGCACATGCTTGTAATTCCAGTACTTGAGAGGCTGAGACAGGAGGATCACGATTTGCAACCAGCCTCAGCTACTTAGTGAGGTCCTCCTCAACTTAGTGAGATCCTGTGTCAAAATAAAGAATAAAAAAATAGGACTGGGGGTGTAGCACCAAGGTAGAATGCCCCTGGGTTCTATCCTCAGTACTGCACAAAAAAAGGCAGGTGATGTAGCTCAGCAGTAGAATGCCCCTGGGTTCCATCTCTAGTACTGGGGGGGAAAAAAAGCATGAACCAAGGCCTGAAAGTGCCCAGGGGATGCATCCGTACTGGGACAGGAGCCCAGCCTGCTTCCCGAGGCCTGGAGGCCGCTCAGAAAGATGGGAGGTCTGCCCTCTATGCATATTGTCACCTCAGATTTTGTCATGAGGATGCTGTCAGCACAAACAGCAGAAGCCATGTCCGACTGGCGTGGAGATTCCATGGATTTGTGAGGGAGCCAGGGGCTGGTGCACTCTGGGGTTGGCACCCTCGTGGCCTCGGCTGCCATGCCAGGTGAGGGCCCATGGCCTCAGGCCTCTCCATTGCCCTCCGTCCCGCAGCTCAGCTCAGGCCCGCGGGTGGGGAGCCATGGCTGGACCACGCCAGACCTGCTGTGGGAAGTTGCCGCTTAGAACTGCAGCAGGTTTCCGCCTCTGTGTTACCTGGGAGTGCTGACGGACGCACGACAGCCATCGCCAGGGTGGGGCTCACAGCCAATCGGCCGTGCAGGGTGCCCTGCTGGCCGTGCCCCAAGTCGCCTCCCACGTCTCTCTGGGAGTCTTCCCGGTCCACTTCTGAATTGCATGTGCGTGTATGTATTTACCAGAGTTTCTCCTTTTGTGCTGCCAACATCTAGTTTGGGTATCAGGGTGTGGACAGCTATATGGTTTTATCTTGTTTAGTATAGGGTTCTTTTTCCTTTTTAGTACTGGGGATTGAACCCAGAGGCATTCTACCTCTGAGCTATACCCCAGCTCTATTTTATTTATTTATTTTTGCATTCTATCTAAGCTACATCCCTGGCCCTATTTTTTATTCTTTATTTTGAAACAGGGGCCTCACTGAGTTGCAGAGGGCCTCACTAAGTAGTTGAGGCTGTCCGCAAACCATGATCCTCCTGTCTCAGCCTCCCGAATGCTGGGATTCTAAGTGTGCACCACCACGCCCAGCTTTTTACTTTTATATTTATTTTATTTATTTATTTGGCAGGTCTGAGGATGGAAACCAGGGGCATTTGACCTCCGAGCTACATCTTCTGCCCTGTTTTTTATTCTTTATTTTGAAACAGGGTCTCACTATGTTGCTGAGAGCCTCACTCAGTAGCTGAGGCTGGCTTCGAACCTGTGCAATCCTCCTGTCTCAGCCTCCCAAATGTGGGGATTACAGGCATGCACCACCACGCCCGGCTTTATTTTTTAATTACTAGGGTTGAGCCCAAAGGCGTTCTACCACCGAGCTGCACTCCCAGCCTAATTTTTTATTCTTTATTTTTTTAAATAAGATCTCAGTAACTTGCAGAGTGCCTCACTAAGTAGCTGAAGTAGGCCACACACCTGTGATCCTCCGGTCTCAGCCTCCCAAACTCCCAAGTACTGGGATTACAAGTGTACGCAACCACGCCTGGCCTATTTACAAGTGTTTTTATTTTTATTTTTTGGCAGTGCCAGGGATTGAACCCAAGGGCAGTCTACCTTCAAACTATACCCCCTGCCCTATTTTTAACTCTGTTTTGAAATATGGTCTCAATAAGTAGCTGAAGTTGTCCTTGAACTGGTGATCCTCCTGTTTTAGCCTCCCAAGTACTAGGATTACAAGCATGTGCCACCATACCCAGCTCGATATACAAGTTTTTAGAATAGTTTGTAGATAAGAATTATCAGCTTCTCCAAACTTAAAACTTTTGGTTTTAAGGCTAACATTTGCCTGCAGGATGTGGTGGCTCATGCCTATAATCCCAGTAATTGGAAAAGTGAGTCAAGAGGATCATAGGTTTGAAGCCAGCCTCAGCAATTTAGCCAGAACCTGTTTCAAAAAAATAAAAAGGGCTAGGAGTGTAATTTGGAGGTAAAATGCCCCTAGGTTCAATCCTGCTACCCCAAAAAAATAACTGAATGGCCTAGGCCAATTCCTAGATTATTCCTAGGGGGTCAACTTTTGGACACCATTTCATTGTGTGTGTAATTTTTGGGCGCCAGTATTATTTTAAAATGTTTCCTTGAAGCCGGGCATGGTGGCACATGCTTGTAATCCCAGCATTTGGGAGGCTGAGACCAGAGGATCGTGGTTTGTGGACAGCCTCAGCTACTTAGTGAGGCCCTCTGCAACTCAGTGAGATCCTATTTCAAAATAAAGAATAAAAATAGAGCAGGTGGTGTAGCTCAGAGGTCGAATGTCCTTGGGTTCCATCCCCAGACCTGCAAAAAAAATTAAATAAAATAAAGCCGGGCGTGGTGGCGCACGCTTGTAATCCCCGCACTTGGAAGGCGGAGACAGGAGGACCATGCAGGTTCGAAGTCAGCCGCTCTGGCTTAAGAGACCCTGTTTCCAAATTTTAAAAAAAGTATAAAAATAGGTCTGGGAGTGTAGCCTGGAGGTAGAAGAAGGGCTTCCAGGAACCCCAGTACCACCAAAAAAAATAAATAAATAAAATAAAATAAACAAAAATAAATAAATATAAATAAATAAAAATGTTTCCTTGAAATAGGCGTGGTAGGACACGCTTGTAATCCCTGCGCTTGGGAGGCTGACACAGGAGGATCGCACAGGTTCGAAGCCAGCCTCAGCTACTTAGTGAGGCTCTCAGCAACTTAGTGAGACCCTGTTTCCAAATAAAATAGAAAATAGGTCTGGGAGTGTGGCCTGGAGGTAGAAAATCCCCTGGGTTCCATCCTCAGTACCACACACACAAAAAAATGATGTTTCCTTCAGGTATTCACATTTATCTCTGTGTGTGTGTGTGTGTGTGTGTGTGTGTGTGTGTGTGTTTTACTAGGGATTAAACCCAGGAGCATTCTACCTCTGAGATATATCCTCAGCCCTATTTTATTTTGAAACCAGGTCTCACTGAGTTGCTGAAGGCCTTCCTAAACTGCTGAGGCTGACCTTGAACCTGCAATCCTCCTGTCTCAACCTCCCTAGTACTGAGATTACAGGCTTGTGCCACCACACCTGACTGTCTTATTTTGAATCCTGATTTTCTTTTTTCTAAATTATGTTCACCATTGTTTTTCTATTTTATCAGTTGTTACATAGAACATATGTTATATTTTGTTTTTACTGAATCTATCCTTAAGTTGTCTTGCTTTGCTCCTCCTGTAACCAGCAGCATGTATATGATATTACCATCCTTTTCTCTTTCAGAAATGTGATACCTCAAAGCACAGAGTGCTGGTAGTGTCTGTGTGTCCTCAGTCTTTGCCTTATTTTGCTGCTAAGTTCAACCTCAGTGTCACTGATGCATCCAGAAGGCTCTGTGGCTTCCTCAAAAGTCTTGGTGAGTCACCCTTTGGTAATATTGTGGATTTATAGATGAGTTCAGTAAAGGGCCTCTTTATCTCTAAAGTTCGGGTTTCAAGGGCACAGGAGAAATGAGACGCTTCCAGGAAAGTCTGATGGAATGTAAAAGGGCCTGCCCGTGATCCACGATAGCGGACAGCAGGTGTCACTTGCCTCTTGCTCTGTGCAGAGTGGTGTTTTGTTACAGTGAGGGCTGAGCCCACCGGAGCGGAGCGAGATGGGACCAGCTGCTGACAATGTAGACGGGGACACGGAGGCTCCCACACTGTCCAGCAGCCCTGCTCACGGAGGACTTTGATTTGGTCAAGTTGCATTTGAAATGGTTAATGTCTGGTTTCCTAAGAAGCCCTCTGGGGCACAGCAGAAAGGGCGCATTCTCTGCTCTTCACATGAAGAGTGAGAGGTGGCGATTCAGGAAACGCAGTGCTGCAAGAGGGCTGCCTGCCTGGCTGCTCCCGTGCCTGCTGCCGAGCCGCCCACTTGTCCCGCAGTGCTGTCGCCCGTGAGCATTCTGGCATGGCCACCAAGAGGCAGGTTCAGAAAAGGAGAGCTGCTGTTGTTTCCAAATAAGACTTTATATTCCAAGAGGCAAATGTGTTGGAGTTCAGAAGTAAGAGGACACCAGGAATAGTGTTGTCAGGACGGCCTTGAGTCGGAGAAGCAGCTGTGGCCTTTGCTCCTGGGCTCCTGGGTGAGCAGCACTTTCTCAGGGCTGGTCACTGGGGCCTGACACGCCACAGCCACGCGTGGGAATCACCCAGTCATTCTTGGTTGGTCTGCGTCTTCCAGAGCCTAAGCTAGCTCGGCCTTCCAAAGACCAAACTTGTTGGGTGCTGCATTGTCTTATATAAAAGGCCTATTTTGGGGGGAGATTTTAAAACTACATATAATTGAATATTACATATTAAGGAAAATATATCCACAGTAAAACTAAATTTTTTTTCTTAAGTTAATACCTTAAAATGTATAATATTTCTTTTTAGAAAAAAGTTTTAGATCAGCTATAGGTATTTGTTTAATTCATTTTACTATAATTATTTTGTTTTGTTTTGTTTGGTACTAGGGATGGAACCTGGGGGTTTTCCACCTCTAGGCTATACTCCCAGACCCATTTTATATTTTATTTGGAAATAGGGTCTCACTAAGTAGCTGAGGTTGGCTTTGAACTTGCGCAATCCTCCCGTCTCAGCCTCCCAAGTACTGGGATTATAAACGTGTGCCACCAATCCCAAGTACTGGGATTACAAGCATGCTAGGCTATTCTACTATAATTATTGAAAGGTCATTCATCTTTGGTTATTTACCAATATTAAAAAAATCATACTAAGAAAAACAGTTAAGCTGGGGTGGGGGTGCACACTGGTAATCTTAGTATTGGAGGCTGAAACAGGAGGATTGCAAATTTAAAGCCAGCCTCAGCAATTTATCAAGGCTCTCAGTAACCTACTGAGACCATTTCCAAATAAAAAACAAGACACCTTCAAGACAAACAGACTTAATAAAATAGAAAAACACTGGCAAACATAATTTTTTTTTTTTTTTTTTTTGCGGGTCTGGGGATGGAACCCAGATGCATTTGGCCTCTGAGCTACACCCCCTGCCCAATTTTTTATTCTTTATTTTGAAACAGGGTCTCACTGAGTTGCAGAGGGCCTCACTAAGTAGCTGAGGCTGTCCGCGAACCGCGATCCTCCGGTCTCAGCCTCCCGAATGCTGGGATTACAAGCGTGCGCCACCACGCCCGGCTTACTGGTAAACATAATTAAGGAAAAAGAAGAAAGAAAATCAGGATTCAAAATAAGGCAGTCGAGTGTGGTAGCACAAGCCTGTAATCACACTACTAGGGAGGTTGAGACAGGAGGATGGCAGGTTCAAGGTCAGCCTCAGCTTATGACTTGGAGGTAGAATGCTTCTGGGTTCAATGCTAGGTACCAAAATAAAATAGGTCTCACTGAGTAGCTGAGGCTAGCCATGAACCTGTGATCCTCCTGTCTCATCTCCCAAGTACTGGGATTACAAGCATGTGCCACCATGCCTGGCTAATGTGAATTCTTAAAAAGTTCACTTCTTGCTGGGTGTGGTGGCAAACACTTTGTAATCCCAGCACTTGGGAGGCTTGAGACAGGAGCATTGCACAGGTTCGAAGACAGCCTCAGTTACTTAGTGAGAATCTCAGCAACTTAGACTGTGTTTCCAAATAAAGTATAAAATAGGTCTGGGAGTATAAAGCCTCTGGGTTCCACCCCTAGTACCAAAAAAAAAACCCCAAAACACAAAAAACTCACTTCTTGCTGGGTGTGGTGGCACATGCTTGTAATACCAGCATTCAGGAGGCTGAGACAGGAGGATCTCTGTGGACAGCCTCAGCTATTTAGGCCCTCTGCAACTCAGTGAGACCTTGTTTCAAAATAAAGAATAAAAAATCAGGCTGGGGGTATAACTCAAAGGTAGAATGTCCCTGGGTTCCATCCTCAGTACCACCAAACCCCCCCCCCAAAAAAAAAATTAACTTCTTTAGATTTCAGGCTTATTTTTCCTCCCTTCCCCCTTTAAAATTTAACTAGCTAGCCGGGCATGGTGGCGCATACTTGTAATCCCAGCATTTGGGAGGCTGAGACAGGAGAATCACGGTTCACCAACAGCCTCAGCTACTTAGTGAGGCCTTTGCAACTCATACCCTGCTTCAAAATAAGAAAGAGCTGGGTGTGGTGGCTCACGGTTGTAATCCCCGAGCTTGGGAGGCGGAGACAGGAGGATTGCGCAGGTACGAAGCCAGCCTTGCTGGCTTAAGAGACCCTGTTTCCAAATAAAAAAATATAAAATAAGTCCGGGAGTGTAGCCCGGAGGTAGAAGGGTTTCCAGGAACCCCAGTACCACAAAATAAATTAAAATAAATAAATAATTATTTAAAAATAGGACTAGGGCTGGGGGTGAAGCTCAGAAGTAGAATGCCCATGGGTTCCACCTCTAGCATCGAAAAAAAAAAAAAATTAGACCTGGAGACTGGTACTTTAACCATTTGGGGCCATGAACCCCTATTAAAAACTTATGTCAAGCCAAACATGGTGGTGCACGCTTGTAATCCCAGCATTCAGGTGGCTGAAACTGAAGTATCGCGGTTTGCAGACAGTCTCAGGTACTACTTAGGCCCTTCACAACTCAGTGCTGGTGGGGTGATGCCATCATGCGAGAGCCACGTCATTCTCTCTCCTGCAGGGGTGCACTATGTCTTCAACACCACGATAGCCGCTGATTTGAGCATCCTGGAGAGTCAGGAGGAGTTTGTGCGTCGGTACCGTCAGCACCGTGAGGAGCAGCGCACGCTGCCCATGCTCACATCCGCCTGTCCAGGTGAGCCCTGGGCCGCTGGGCCTTGCTGGACTGAAGCGCCGCCTTAGAGGAGTTCAGGTCCGGGTCCGGGTGTAGGCGTTTGGTGGGTCCATCCTACTCTGCCTTACCGGCCAGGAAGGTTTGACCTATTGTAGTTTTTGTTTTGTTTGTTTTTTTGTATTGGGGATTGAACCTACCTCTGTGCTGTACTCCCAGACTTTATTTTTTAAATTTTGAAACAGGTTCTCACTAGGTTGCTGAGTCTCATTAACATGTTGAGGTTAACCACAAACCCGTGATCCTCCTATCTCAGCCTCCAAGGTACTGGGATTGCAGATATGCGTATCACCATGCCTAGCTCCCATGTAGTTTTGTGTGAATTAACATACCTACTAACGGGGTGGCTTGGGATGATAGCTGAGTGCTGGTCCTGTGTCTGTGTGTAAGTGTCGTGATACTGGGTCTTGTGCATGTTAGGCGAGTGAGCGGCATCCCAGCCTGTGGTTTGTTTTCATTTGTAAGTATTTTTAAAGTTGCATTGCTTTTTGTTTTTGTTGTGGTTTTGGTTTTTTGTGGTACTAGAGATTGAACTCAGGAGCATTCTATATCCTCGTTCTTTTGATTTTTGAATTGGGGTCTGGCTATATTACCATGTGCTGGCCTTGAACCTGTGACCCTCCCAGTTTAGCTTCCAAAGTGCTGGGATTGCAGGTGTATGCCATCAGGCCTGGTTTCAGCATTCCCTAATTAGGTTCAGTGTAAAGAGTTGGTGCCTGAGATGTTGTCTTAGTCCATTTTCTGTTGCAGTAACTGAACACTGCAGGCTAAGTAATTTGCAAAGAATGGTCTTTGGCTCATAGTTCTGACTCCTCCTGACTCTCAAAATCTTCCAGACACTTGAAGCCAGCCTTAAAAGCCACAGTCCCAGCCAGGCATGGTGGCGCATACTTGTAATCTCAGTACCTGGGAGGCTAAGACTGGAGGATGCACTTGGCAGGTTCGTGGCCAGCCTCAGCTACTTAGTGAGGCCCTATTGCAATTTAGTGAGACCCTGTTTCAAAATAAAGAATAAAAATTGGGCTGGGGGAGTAGCTCAGAGGTAGAATCCCCAGAACCACACACACACAGCCACAATCCCTGGCAGGGATTTGTTGTAAAGGGCTTTGTGGGAAAGCCACAGATCTGTGAAGGCACCTGGGGAGGTTCTTGCTGTCCTGCAGCAGTGCAGGCCAGAGCACTGTGAGAAGAGAGTGTCCTGGGCCACGTTTCTCCTCTTCTTGTAAAGCCATAGAGTCTTCCAATTGAAGTTCCCCCTTTGTGGCCTCATTTAGCCTTAGTTGCCTCCGAACACCACAGTTGGATCAAGTTTTCACCTTCGTGGTATCTCACAATGGTGATTAACGTGCAACATGAGTTTTGGTATGGATGTTCACACTAGCAAGTATAGAAAAATATCAGCTGGGCATAGTGGCACACATGGGTTTAAGGCCAGCCTCTGCAAGTAGTGAGACACTAATCAACCTAGCAACACCTTGTTTCAGAATAAAAATAAAAAATAGGGGTGGGGGTATAGCTTGGAGATAGAATGTCCCTGGGTTCAGTCTCTAGTACCATTAAAAAATAAAAAGTGATCCCAGCATTTGGGAAGCTGAGACAGGAGGATTGCAGTTTGAGGACAGCCTCAACTGCTTAGTGAGAGCCTGTTTCAAAATAAAGAATAAAAAATAGGGCTGGGGCTATAGCTCAGAGGTCGAATGCCCCTGGGTTCCACCCCCGGTACCACAGAAAAAAGAAAGACTGGGATGTATCTCAGAGGTAAAGTTCCCTGGGTTCAATCCCTAATACAAATAATAATAAAAATAAAACCCAAAAAGGGCAAGGGCTGCAGCTCAGTGGCAGAGAGCCCTGGGGAGGGCCAGAACAGCCGTCTGGGGCCTGGGGGCTGTGTCCCACCAGGGCTGTGGCCACTTGTCTTGACTGCATGGCTCCACGCCTGGCACAGTGATTTCTGCCTGGTTGGACCAGTGGCTCCTCCTAGCTGTTCCCCAGAGCTCATTCTCGACCCTTTTGGGCAACTTGCGGACCCCGCACTTACATCTCTCCTGTTTGCGCCTGTCCCGTTGGGCCTATGGCACACTCCCATTTCCCCGCACCTAGTGTCTTGAGGACTCTCCTGACCCACTCCCTGAGCTTCCGTGGGACAGGTTATGGAGGGGATGGACTTTTGCGAGCCCACAGGTATCCCTCCCAGCTGGGGCCCCAGGGCTCAGTGCCTGATGCTGACTGGAGCCGACCTCATGGACTCACTCTCTCCCCAGGCTGGGTCCGGTACGCCGAGCGGGTGCTGGGCCGCCCCATCACGCCCCACCTGTGCACAGCCAGGTCTCCTCAGCAGGTCATGGGCTCCTTGGTGAAGGATTACTTTGCCAGACAGCAGGTAAGCCCATGTCTCCAGAGGGAAGCACGCTGATTGGGAGGACGGAGCCCGCAGCGCTCTTTTCTGCCCATGTCCCTACTTTTTTTGTCAGTGTCTTTCTTCCTTCTGTTTTCCCCCAGACCCACTCCAGCCTAAGTAGATAAACTGCCCCCGGCTGTGAGGGAGGCCTGAGGTCTCCCTCACAGAGACACCGCCTGCTAACTTCGGGACAGCCTCCCTACAGAGACCGGGTGGGCTGTAACTGGAGGCCAATGGCCGCTGTCACTTAGTGAACCGAACCGAACCTCTGCCCTGGTTTTTATACAGACCATGAGTACCATGCAACTGCCTGTCCTCAGCCCTGTCTTCCGTCTGCCAGAATGAGGTCCAGCCAGAGGCTCCTTCACACCCTGGCTCAGCCCATCACTGTCTCTCGGCCCACAGTACTCAGCAGCCCCGGGTCCAAACCTGATGTCCCAAGGCTGCCCACAAAGGACCCTTGTTGGCCGCTGCAGCTCCCACATGGTCCTTCCTCCTTCAGGGGAACCGCCATGTCTGGGCACTGCAGTAGCTAGGGAAGAGAGCAAAAGAATCTTCCAGACACACAGCCAGCTTTAAGAACCCACGAAGCCACGATCCCAGCCAGGCATGGTGGCCCACGCTTGTAATCCCAGTACTTGGGAAGCTGAGACAGGAGGATTCCTTTGGCAGGTTCATGGACAGCCTCAGCTACTTAGGGCTTCTGAAAGTTGGTGAGACCCAATTTCAAAAATAAAGAATAAAAAATAGGGCTAGAAGCCAGGCATGGTGGCACACTCTTGTAATCCCAGCATTCGGGAGGCTGAGACCAGAGATTCGTGGTTCATGGACAGCCTCAGCTACTTAATGAGGCCCTTTGCCAACTCAGTGAGACCCTGTTTCAAAATAAAGAATAAAATATAGGGCAGGGGCTGTAATGTGGAGGTAGAATGTCCTGGGATTCCATCCCCAGACCCACAAAAAAAAAAAGAAAGAAAAGAAAAGAATAGGGCTGGGGTGTAGTATGGAGATTAGATGCCCCTAGGTTCTATCCCAGGTACCGCAAAAAAAAAAAAAAAAAAGAGCCACAATCCCTGGCAGCCTTGCATTTGCACTTAGCCACAGGAAATGTCCTCTTCTTCCCTCTGTTGCTTCATGAAGTCACCACATGGGAGAGTATAAATGTGATGTGGGAGTGGGGGCAGAAAGGCAGGGTGAAAGTGTGAATGTTACTCCTCGCCCATCCCTGTCGTTGGAGGAAGTCCAGACATTTCTCAGGCCAGGCGCTGGCCTAGCCTCCCCTGGCCAGAGCCCAAAGCGCTGGGTCCTCTTGCAGGTGCTCAGCTGAAGCGGCTGAGCCTTGGAGACCTGCCTGTGGCCTACCTCAGCGGGCTGTGGCCAAGCTGGTTTCTTGTTGGGCTTGGCCCCTGCCCTGGCAGGACCTGTCCGCCCTGGCCTCCATGGCTCTGCCCCAGTTCCAGCCCAGCCTTGGGTACATGCCTTGAGGCCAGGCCCAGGAGAGGGGTAGCCTGGCAAGGCATTGCTTGGGCAGCATCAAGAAAGTGCGACAGGCCAGGTGGCACACACACCTGCTCTTGGCTGCCTTACCGCCACGTCCAGGAGGAAAGACTGCTTTCCTGGTTCTACAGGGAGGCTGCTCAGGCCGCTGGGCTTGTAGTCTTTGGGTAAACCCAGCTCTATCCAGATGTAGGTGGCAGGTGTGGTGGGCTCAGTACTGGTGAGCTAAGGGAGGCCAGGGCTCAACATGGCTGCAGGAACTGAGTGTGGGGATGGGGCTCAGGCCACAACAGCCCTGGCACCCACGACAGAGCCACATGGGGGGCAAGGGTCGCAGTGGCACCCTGTCCCTGTGCTCAGGTGCCGTAGGCACCAGCACTAAGCCTACCTAAGCATGGGGTGCTGTCCCCCACAGAACCTGGCTCCAGAGAAGATCTTCCATGTCGTCGTGGCCCCTTGCTACGACAAGAAGCTAGAGGCTCTCCGGGAAGGATTCTCCACGATTCTGCATGGTGTCCGGGATGCCGATTGCGTGCTGACCTCAGGTGAGGGATGGGAGGGTGTGCCTGGACACTGGCAGGACCTCTGGCTGGCTGGTGTTCATGGGAGCCAGGAGGGCACTCTGAATCCTGTCTCCAGAGAAGGTCCCTAGGAGAACCACCTGGGCAGTGGCCTACAATCTTCCCTTACAGCCATTCAACACACTGTGGCTAGGGAGAGCCCTGCTGCCCACAGGGGCCTCCACATGAACCAGATCTGTGCAGATGAGATTTTACAGTCAGTAAAGCAGAGCATACATGGCTGGGTATGGGTGCATGCCTGTAATCCCAGGACTTAAGAGGCTGAGACAGGAGGGTCACAGGTACAAGGCCAGTCTCAGCGAGACTCTCGCCAACCTAGCTAGACCCCCATTTCAAAATAAAAGGGTTGGGGAGGGTGTAGCTTCGATCCCCAGTACCATGCAATAAATAAATAAAAAGTGCTGGAGGTGTACCTTAGAGGTAGGGGCCCCTGGGTTCAATCCCTAGTACCAAAAAAGCAAAGACAAAAAAGAAAGCGCATGTCTGCTCTGGGGATGTTGCTGTAAGTCACCACGCTAATAGTAGCTTTTAGGTGTTTTTAGAGATAACAACAGGTTCTGTGTCTGTCGGGAATGGAAACCACTGGGCCTACCCAGAAGAAAGAATGCTGAGAGCATTTGGGGAAGCTGGAAGAGATCTGTAATCCCTGTGGGCTTGAGACTTGAAGATCCAGGCAGATCTGCTGTAATCACTCTGAAAGAGGATCTCTTCAGGTGTACAGACCAGCCCTAGGCCAGGACGCCTTGGGGACAGGGTCCCTCAGGGCCCCTGCAATCCTGCAGCTGATGCCATGGAAAGGGCTCCGCCCATAGGCAGTGTGGCAGGAGCACTTGGTCCCCGCCTGAGCCAGAGCCGAGTGCAGTCTGCTTATGTTGACAGAATTAAAAACTTGCAGAGCAAGCAGGGGATGCTGACCCGTGTCTGTAATCTGAGGACTTGGGAGGCTGAGACAGGAAGATTGCAGATTCAAGGCCATCCTCAGCAACTTAGCAAGATTCTGTTTCCAAATAAAAAATAAAATAGAGAAGCCGGGTGTGGTGGCGCACGCTTGTAATCCCCGCACTTGGGAGGCTGAGACAGGATCGCACAGGTTCAAAGCCAGCCTCAGCTACTTAGTGAGGCTCTCAGCAACTTAGTGAGACCCTGTTTCTAATAAAATATAAAAAATAGGTCTGGGAGTATGGCCCGGAGGTAGAAAGCCTCTGGGTTCCACCCCCAGTGCCACCAAAAAATAAAAAAAATAAAATAAAATAGAGTCCGGCATGATGGTGTACGCTTGTAATCCCAGCATGTGGGAGGCTGAGACAGGAGGATTGCAGGTTTGTGGCCAGCCTCAGCTACTTAGGCCCTCCACAACTCAGACCCTATTTCAAAATAATAGAAAATCGGGCTGGGGGTGTAGCTCGGAGGTAGAATGTCCCTGGATTTCATCTTCATACCACAAAAAATAAATAAGCAAGCAAATAGAGTTGTGAGTACAGCGCAAAGGTAGACTGTCCCTGGGTTCAACCCCCAGTTCCACACAAAAACAACAAAAGAGAACTGCTTGGCAGCTGTCATAAGAACTATCTCCAACATTCTTCCCGCTCTGTAGTAACTGGGGTTGGAACCTGGGGCCTCACCCATGCTAGCCAAGCACGCTACCACGGAGCCATATCCCTTGTCTTTTTTATTTCTTGGAGTGCTGGGGATTGGGCTCAGGGCCACTCTACCACAGAGCTATATCCCCAGCCCTTTATTTTTTATTTTGAGACCTCTGTAAGTTGCCAGGGCTGGCCTCAAATTTGTGATTCTCCTGCCTCAGCCTCCCTAGTAGTTGGGATTTCAGGGTGCGTCACTATCCCAGCCTCAGTCCGTTTCAGTTCTTCCTTTGAGACAAGGTTTCGCTGAGTGGCCTGGGCTGGCCTGGGCCTTGCGATGCTGCTGCTTCAGCCTCCAAGCAGCCAGGATTGCAAGTGTGTCCTGCCATGCCACCAGACCACATCTGGTGATCTCGTGACGGGATATTTTCTCGTGGATGCTCACGGCCACCATGTGGTTGCCTGCCATCTGGCCGCATTGGTTGTTTGGGGGACTCTCTACCTGAGGTTTTTTCAGAACCCCACCTGTAAAAGGAAATACAGAAAATGTCTCTGGTTTTCTGCCAAGGTCACTGCACGGTGAGGTGTTGCTCTGCCCTGGACGGGGTCCAGGCAGCCAGGGGTTCCGAGGTCATCAAAGCAGCGTCCTCTGAGGGAGGAGGAGCGGGCGCCGGGCTGTCTCTCCTCATGCCTCTCATTCTCTAGGTGAAGTTGCTCAGATGATGGGGCAGAGTGACCCCTCGGTGGACATGGCGGTGGACACTCTGTAAGTGCCTCCTGCGACAGACCGCATGCGCGCTGAGCTGTGGCCCTGCCACGGCCCAACCTGTAGCCCCTCGCCTGGTCTTTGGATTGGATGCGGTCAGGACCGTGGACGGGGACGCCCATTCAACAGGGTGGCCAGGGGCCTGGTGGGCTTGTGTGTGTGGTGGCCACCCTGACCCCTCCAGGAGGGGGCACACACCAAAGTAACGTGGGCAGGGCTGCGTGTGTTCGGTGTTCCCTTACTGATGTTCACCGTAGCTGCTCCTGGGTCCCTCTGCACCCGGCACTCAGCAGCTGGTCTCTGCCCAGCACTGTGACTGCTGCTGTGTCTGGCACTGTGCAAGCACTGCAAAGGCCACCTGCATGTTCTTGCCACCCTGCGTCCCTTTTATTAGAGGTGGCACTGACGCCCAGAATCTCGGCCCCTCAGCTGCCTGCAGCCAGAGCCTGTGCCTTGCCCAGGGGACGGAGCGCTCCCCCCGGCCAGGGCAAGGCGGGCAGGCCCTTGAGTCACCTTCAGATGTTCAGCGCTCACCTGCTCAGGTGCGCGGAGCTGGGAAAGGAAGTGAATCCGTGAAGGGGCCCTGAGCAGGAGCCACCTGCAGTCTCAGGCTAGATGCAAGTGGAAATTCGTGGCAGTCGCTTAGACCTAGTGAGACCTGGGTGCGGTGCCGCTTGCTTTTGTAATCCCAGTACTTGGGCTGAGACAGGAGGACGGCAGGATCTCAGCAACCTAGTGAGACCCTGCTTCCAAGTACAATGTAAAATTGGAGTGGGAGTGTAGCTTGGAGGGATTCCCAGCCCTCTTTTCCTCTTTACTTTGGAGCAGGGTCTCACTGAGCTGCAAAGGGCCTCACTAAGTAGCTGAGGCTGCCCTCAAACCGTGATCCTCCTGTCTCAGCCTCCCGAAGGCTGGGATAACAAATGTGCGCCACCACACCAGGCTTTGTAAAGGATTTGACTCTGTCCCCCTGGGCCCTGATGCCCTTGGGGACCTGGGTTAGCTCCTGCTGGGTCTTTTGCTGGATTAAGAAGGACTTGTCTTTGCTGGTGAGGTTTGGAGATGTGAAGGAGGCAGCGGTGAGGCGCCACGAAGGAGCCGGCTCAGACGGGCACCTGGCCCACGTCTTCAGACACGCGGCCAAGGAGCTATTCAACGAGAATGTGGAGGAGATCACCTACCATGCCCTGAGGTGGGGTGTGTGTGTGTGTGTGATGTCGTGTGGTGTGGCTGGTGTGTGTATGTGTGGTATGGTATGTGTGATGGATGTGTCTGTGGGTGTGAGCATGGTATGTGTGTGTGGGGGATGGTGTATGTGTGATGTCATGTGGGATGTGTGTGTGTGTGTGTGTGTTTGTCATGTGTGAGGCTTCTTCGTAGGAGAGTCTACATAGTCAGGACCAAAAGGCCTTTTGCCTGTGTACGCGCTGACTTTGTCTTGCCGACTTTCCTGACAGGTTGAAAGCGACCCACTCACAGAGGACTTGACAGTCAAAATCCATATTGTTCATTTTGTAGAAACAAAGACTTCCAAGAGGTCACCCTTGAGAGGAACGGGGAGGTTCTGCTGCGCTTTGCCGCTGCATACGGCTTTAGGAACATCCAGAACATGATCCTGAAGCTGAAGAAGGGCAAGTTTCCCTACCACTTCGTGGAGGTCCTTGCTTGTCCCAGAGGTGAGCCTGGCCGAGCCGCCATGGAGGGGCAGCATGGTCACTCCCTGGGGCTGTGGTGGGCATTGTCAGCTGTGTCGCTTCCTCTTTCCCTGACCACTTGCTGTGAGGAGGGGAAGATGAGGCCAGGTATGGCGGCATGCGCCTGCAGTCCCAGCTACTCTGGAGGCTGAAGCAGGAGGTGAGCCTGTCTCAGAAGAGCCTGGGATGTAGCTCAGTGGTGGAGTGCTTGCCTAACATGCACGAGGCCCTGGGCTCAGTGTGAATACTGCAAGTGAAAGTGGCCACGAAGGCCATGTGGCCTTGGGAGTGCTGCCCTTAGACCAAGAATACGAGATGGGAGTGGCTCAGAGGCTGGGATGGAGTCAGGCTGGCCCCTGGCCGCCGACTAGCTGAGCCTCCTCCCCGGAGCTGAGGATGAGCCAGGCCTAGGGCCTGTAACAGATGACAGCAGGAAAGACGCAATCCGACCTGTGCCCTAGGGGCTCCTGCTGCCTGGAGGGAGTCTAGAGCATGGTCTGTGATTACCCACATGGGTGAGTAGAGGGTCCCAGGCTAGGGGCGGGGCAGTGAGAGAGCAGTCATCCAGGACAAGGGCTTGGGGTCCCTGGAAGCTTGCTGATGGAGTGTGGTTGTCAGGGAAGAAGGGTAGCCCCTGATCTGTGGTGGGGCTGGGGTGTACCTCAGAGGTAGAATGCCCTTGGGTTCAATTCCCAGTACCCCTCCAAATTCACTTTGGACCAGGAATGGTATAATGCATTCCTCCCCCACCCCACCCCCCCACAAAAAACAGAAGTAAACCGAGACATAGCTCAGTGTTAGAGTGCTTGCCTAGTATGCACAAGGCCCTGAGTTTCACTCCTAGCACCATGAAAAGGAAAACCAGGAGCAAATCACCTGGTTAAGTCTTACTCCCCGTGACTCTCAGCACTCTGGAAGCTTCTTATCTCTTCCGATCAGTGGTCTGCTTTCTACCTCCAAGCTATACCCCTTGCCCTATATTTTATTTTTTATTTTGAAATAGGGTCTAAGTTGCGGAGAGCCTAAGTAGCTGAGGCTGGCTGTGAACTGCGGTCCTCCTGTCTCAGCCTCCCAAGTTATAGGATTATATGTGTGCCCTACCACACCCAGCTCTTCTAAGTCAATTTTGACATTATATACTTATCGGGAGTAAGTATTGCTGATGGGAGGCACATACTACTTCAGACCAGTGTTTGAATATTACAGAGAGCTCACAGATGCCCTGTCCCCAGCGCCAGCAGGACCACGCATTGTGTAGGTGAGATGGTTTGCAGCTTTTCCATGACTTTCAGGCATACCTGATTTGTGTGGCTTTGCAGACAAATGCCAGTTTCTAAAAGATTGGCAGCTGCCTGGCCTGGGGCATGATAGCACATGCTTGTAATTCTAGTACTTAGGAGGCTGAGACAGGAGGATCCCAGGTTTGCAGCCAAGTTCAGCTACTTAGGCCTCTGCAACTTAGTGAGACCTGTTTCAAAATAAAAGAATAAAAGAGGGCTGGGAGTGTAGCTCAGAGATAGAATGCCCTTGGGCTCAATCCCTATACTGTAAAAAATAAAAAATAAGTTAAAAGTTGGCAGTTTTATTTAGGTTTTAGGTAAAACAGTCCATGAATTTATGGGTAATATAAGTGGTTAAAAATAAGAGGCACCGGGCCAGGTGTGGTGGTACACACCTGTAACCCCAGACTTGAGAACCTGAGATAAAAGGATTGCAGATTCAAGACCAGCCTCAGCAACTTAGCAAGACTCTGTTTTGAGGTAAATAAAGGGCTGGGAGAGTAGCTAGGAGATAGAATGCCCCTGGGTTCAACCCCTAGTAGTATCAAGAAGGAAAAAAAAGGTGCTGCGGGCTTTGAGCCTGGGCTCCTTGACAGCTCTATGGAAAACAGGAGTCAGTGCCCACATCCAGCTTAGGACACAGAGTGCAGCACACCGCTTCCCCCATCACCTGTCCCCAGACTGTCCCCCTCCAGTGTATCCTTGAGATCGATTGTCCCAAAGGAAGAGCCTCATCCATGTGTTTCCTTCAGGATGCTTGAACGGCAGAGGCCAAGCGCAGACGGAGGACGGGCGCTCAGACAAGGCCCTGCTGCGGCAGATGGAAGGCATCTACTCCAGCATCCCCGTGCAGCCCCCAGGGAGCACCGCGCACGCGCAGGAGCTATACCAGGCGTGGCTGGAGGGCCCTGGCTCCCCCAGCATCCAAGAAGCACTGCACACCACGTACCAGAGCCCAGAGCGCTGCACAGGCGGCCTGGACATCAAGTGGTGAAAGGAGTCAGAGGGATGGGGATGGGCTCCTCTGTGGGAGGGCCGCTTGGCTTTCAGAGCTCTCCGTTACTCCGACAGTGTTACGGGGTGCGCTCTCTAGTGTGTGTGAGCTTGGGATGTTTTAACATGGGAGGAGGACTTTCCCAACCTCAGTATCCTTTTATCCTAAGACTGTGAGAAGATCCCAGAGAGCCAGAACAGAAGCAGAGTAATGTCTTTTAAAACAGATCTAAGTGTCCTGTGAAGAGCTGGGGCCC
Organism: Muscardinus avellanarius; assembly: GCF_963383645.1. NCBI lineage: Eukaryota > Metazoa > Chordata > Mammalia > Rodentia > Gliridae > Muscardinus > Muscardinus avellanarius. Next base: position 74,375,955 of record NC_137802.1, read on the forward strand.
AGGGTTGCGGCCGCACCTCAGATCACTCTGCAGAGGTGGAGGCAGCAGATGGCGGCCGCAGTGCCGTGGCCTCGGGCAGCCGTGGTATGGAGCGCCAGCCCCAGCCTCCCTGCCCAGCATGGTTCTTACTTGACTGCATCCCAAGTGTGGCCACAGCAGGCCACGTTCCTCACGCACCCCGCCCCGGCACTGGCCAGCTTGGGGCCCAGCCTGGCTTTGTGTGTTCCGTCTGTGTTGGACTCGCCTTGCAGGAGGAAAGCCTGACCAGGGTGACCGACAGGAGAGTGAGGGGCCGAGGGCCGAGTGCTCAAGCCTGCCGACCATGAGGGCATCGCAGCTCCTGGCTCCCATCACCCAGTCACCGGGCAGCCTGCAGGGGGTGGCAGCGCGCTGGCATCCAGCTCTGCAGAACCCTCTGCTCAGTGGCGCCCCCTTCAGCCCGCACGCTGCTGGCGCGAGCTCGCCCCAAGGAGCCGCATATCACCAGGGCTGCCCAGCAGGGACACCACAGACCACAGTCTGGACGTGGACTGCCCGCCAGGCCCGGGTGGCCCAGAAAGCACTTGAACTTTGTTTCCATGTGTGACCACGAGGCTTCTGCCCACCGTCAGTTGCCTTCATCCTCCCCTGTGCTGTGTTGTACCTGCGTGCCAGTCTAGGTGGGTGACTGATACGTCGTGTGAACTTGCATAATATTTTTGGGTTTCAGTCTATATACCTTTGAGTGTCCACCCCCAAAGTAACTGACAGAATAAACAGTTGGAGAGGGTCTTGGTGTGGCGTGGCGAGTGGGCGTTGCTAGCCCCCGAGAGGGGCGGCCCCGCGTGGCGAGGCTGGCGAGCTCTCCTGGCCCACACCAGGAAGCCTGTCTGTCCACCTCTGGGAGGACAGCCAGCAGGCCAAGGGCGCAGGATCGCCTTCCTGTAACATCACAGATAGCCCATGGCAGCCACGGAAAGACTGGGCACGGGAACACGCGATGTGGGGCCTTCCCGTGGCTGGCTTTGGGTTGTGGCCATGTCCGCTCTCTGTACGAGTGGAGAGAGGTGTTCTTTTCCTCTGCTTTAACCCTCTCGGCGTAGCAGGCAGGTAAGGAGGTTAACACTGGCCAGGGCAGCACAGTGGCTGGTAAGTGACTCAGGGCAGTCCACTGGCAGGTGTGGCCGTCCTGGCACTGGGGAAGGACAAGGAGGCCCAGGTTCACATCCTGCCCGGTTCCCGCTGCCTCACAGGGTTGCCGTGGGCGCTGCTGCTGCTGCGTGCTTCCAGAGGGTCTCGGCGCTCTCAAGCACGTGTGTACGTGTGCACTGACTGGCTTGGTGAGTCCTGCTTTGCAGTGCCTGTGGTCTGCCTGGCAGACCCCATATTTTCAGTTCCATTCTCACCTGCCCTGAGAACTTGGACTGGCTTATGGCCTATTTTTGTGGTACTGGGGATTGAACCCAGGGGCATTCTACCTCCGAGCTACACTCCCAGCCTATTTTTGATTATTTATTTTGAAACAGGGTCTCACTGAGTTGCAAAGAGCCCCACTAAGTAGCTGAGGCTGTCTGTGAACCGTGATCCTCCAGTCTCCCGAATGCTGGGATTACACGTATGGGCCAGCACGCCTGGCTTTATTTTTATTTTGAAACAGTCCTGGCTATGTCGATGAGTCTCCCTTGCTGAGATTGCCCTTAGACTTTGGATCCTCCTATCTCCGCCTCCCAGGTACTGGGGTTACAGGCATGCACCACCCTGCTCAGTCTGTGGCCACTTTTGTCTTTTATTTTTTGGTGGGGGTACTGGTGATTGTACCCAGGTACATTCTACCTCTGAGCTACACGTACCCCAGCCTGATTTTTTATTTCTATTTTTTTTGCAGTACTGGATATTAAGCCCAGGGGCATTCTACCCCTGAGCTATGCCCCCAGACCTATTTTTTATTCTTTATTTTGAGACGGGCTTACCAAGTTTCAAAGGGCCTCACTAAGTAGCTGAGGCTGGCTGTGAACCTGCGATCCTCCTGTCTTAGCCTTCAAAGTAGTAGGATTACAGGCGAGCACCACCACACTCTGCCGAGTGTGTGTTTTGAGACCAGGAGAGCATGTGCAAGAGCTAAAGTCTTTATTTTTAGGTTGACATCAAACTATTTTATTTCTTTTTATTGCTTTTTGTAAAAGTGTTGGGCCAGCGAGGAGTGGGCACTCGCACGCCATTTGCAGTTAGGCAGTTGTGCTGAGGTGAAGACTGGAGCCCCCGGTCAGGCTCTTAAGAACGTTCCTGCAGCTACCGCGCCGCACAGGTTCCCAGCGGCACACCCACTGCTGTGTGTGCACTAGCGCTGCATGCCTGTATTGCCGGGTGTGGTGGCACACGCCTGTGATTCCAGTACCTGAGGGACTGAGGCAGGACCTCAGGCTTGAGGCCAGCTTCAGCAATTTAGCAAGACCCTATTTCAAAATAAAAAATGAAAAGGACAGGGAGTGTAGCTCAGAGGTAGAATGACCCAGGTTTCAATCCCCAGAACTACATGAAAAAAAAAAAAAAAAAGGCTGAGGGTGTGCCTCAGATAGCATGCTCCAGGGTACAATTCTCAGTAACTAATTTGTGTGTGTGTGTGTGTGTGTGTGTGTGTGTGTGTGTGTGTGTGTGGCACTGGAGGTGAAACCCAGGGGCTTTTCTACCTCCGGGCTATATTCCCAGACCTATTTTAAACATTATTTGGAAACAGGGTCTCACTAAGTTGCTGAGAGCCTCACTAAGCAGCTGAGGCTGGCTTGGAACCTGTGCAATCCTCCTGTCTCAGCCTCCCAAGCGCTGGGATTACAAGCGTGTGCTACCACGTCCAGCTTTCCAGTAACTGATCACACACACACACACACACACACACACACACACACACACACACACACACAATCTCTCTCTCTCTCTCTCTCTCTCTCTCTCTCTCTCTCTCTCTCTGAACAAGCTGGAGGCAGGCGTTAGTGCATAGTCTCAGATACTTGGGAGGCTAAGATAGGAGAGACGAAGGTTTGAGACCAGCCTGGGCAATTTAGTGAGATCCGTCTTAAAAATAAAAAAGGAGCAGGGCATGGCAGTACACACTTGTAATCCCAGAACTTGGGAGGCTGAGAAAGGAGGAGCGCAGGTTAGAGGCCAGTCTCAGTAATTTAGCAAGGTCCTCCACAACTTAGAAATAGTTTCAAAATAAAATAGGAAGCTAGCCGCACTTGGGAGGCAGAGATAGGAGGATCACGCAGGTTCGAAGCCAGCCTCGCTGGCTTAAGAGACCCTGTTTCCAAATAAAAATATAAAAATGAGTTTGGGAGTGTAGCCCAGAGGTAGAAGGGTTTCCAGGAACCCCAGAACCACCAAAAAGATAAAAACAGGAAGCCAGGCATGGTGGCACATACTTCTTGTAATCCCAGTACTTGGGAGGCTGAGATGGGGTGGGCGCAGGTTCAAAGCCAGCCTTGGCAATGTAGCGAGGCTCTCAGAAACCTAGTGTGAGACACTCTTTCCAAATAAAATTGAGCTGGGGGTGTGTCCTGGAGGTAGAAAAGAAAGTAGGGCTGGTATAGCTCAGAGGTAGAATGTCCCTAGGTTCACTTCCCAGTACCCCCCCAGCACACCAATGTATGTGGCCGGGTGTGGTGGCACACTCCTGGAATCCCAGTACTTGGAAGGCTGAGACAGGAGGATTACAGATTCAAGGCCGGCATCAGCAATTTATCTAGATCCTTAGCAATTTAGCAAATGACCTTCAGAATTAAAAATAGGCTAGGAGTGGTGACATAAGCCTGCAATCCCAATACTTGGTAAACCGAGACAGGAGGATCACAGGTTCGTGGCTAGCTTCAGCTACTTAGGCCCTCTGTAATTTTCGACCCTATTTCAAAATAAAGAATAAAAAACAGGGCCGAGGAGCCGGGCGTGATGACGCATGCTTGTAATCCCCGCGCTTGGGAGGCTGAGACAGGAGGATCGCGCAGGTTCGAAGTCAGTCTCAGCTGGCTTAAGAGACCCTGTTTCCAAATAAAATATAAAATAGGTCTGGGAGTGTAGCCTGGAGGTAGAAGGCCCCTGTGTTCCATCCCCAGTACCACCAAAAAAAAAACAAAAAAAAACAGGGCTGAGGGTAGAGCTTGGAGTAGAATGCCCCTGGGTTCAATCCACAGTAGGAGAAATAAGAATAAAGGGCTAGGAGTATAGCTTAGAGGTAGAATCTCCCTGGGTTCAATTCTTAGTACCAAAAAAGGAAAAGAAAGCTGGGCTTGGTGGTCCACGCCTGTAATCTCAGTACCTGGGAGGCTGAGACAAGAGGATCTCAGGTTCAAGGACAACCTCAGTAAGTAGTGAGACTCAGCAACCTAGGGAAACTTCAGTTTCAAAATAAATTGGGGCTGGGGTGTAATTTGGAGGTAGAAAAAACATGCCCTGGGTTCAATTCCCAGTACTACAAAAAAAAAAAGAAGAAGAAAAGAAATGGATCTGAACTGAATGAAGTATGAAGTTTGTTTGCTTACAGCTTTTTTATTTAAGTGCTCGGGCTTCACCTGAGGCCACTGTGTGCAAGGTGAGTATCCTGCCATTGAGGTGTGCCCAGCCCTCAAGCTTGGACCTCTCGTATTAGCATTAGCCTCGGTCCAGCCCTGTGGCTGCTGGCTCCAAGGCCATGGAGGGATTCTCTCTGGAGCAGGCAGCTCCCCTCCAGGTGTGCTCAGTGCTGCCCTGGCATCTGGGGCCACTTCCTTTTGATTCTTCACAGAGCCCCGAGTAGGCTCGAGTGGAGGCCGCTTGCTGTGTTTTTCCCAAACCCTGCAGTGCGGTGGGCTCGCGGACCCAGCAGCCCCCAGTGGGGCTCAGCGCCATCTAGCAGAATGAGGACGGTGTGGACTGTGCCGGCGTGGGTGGGGACGCACCTGTGTGCAGTGGCAGGGCTGTGAATGGCCTGGAAGAACTGGGGCTGCTGGTCCAGGCAGGGGTGGTGGTGCCCCAGACTGCTGCCCCAGGGAGGGACCTTGGCCTCCAGCAGAGTGGAGAGACAGGTGATGAATGCTGCGAGGTTCAGGGGACAGGCCGTCTGAGCAGAGAGGCTGCAGGCAGCCCGGCGCGGGGGCGCTGAGCTGAGGTGACACAGGCTCCTCTGCAGAAGCAGCTGTCTCTGCTGAATTCAAGTCTGGCATAGTTTACCTGTGGGTGGGACTGAGTCCAGGGGCATTCTACACCCGAGCCATATCCCAACCCTATCTTGTGGTACTCAGGATTGAAACCAGAGAGACGGTCTCCAAGCTATGCCATACACTTTTTTTTTTTTTTTTTTTTTTGCATGTCTGGGGATGGAACCCAGGGGCATTTGACCTCCGAGCTACACCTCCTGCCCAATTTTTTATTCTTTACTTTGAAACAGGGTCTCACTAAGTTGTGGAGGGCCTCACTAAGTAGCTGAGGCTGTCCGTGAACTGCAATCCTCTGTTCTCAGCCTCCCAAATGCTGGGATTACAAGTGTGCACCACCTGGCCCGGCAGATGCCCAACACTTTTATTTTTTGTTTTGAAATAGGGTCTTTATTTTTTGTGGTGCTGGGGATTGAACCCAGGGCCACAGGCATGAAATAGGGTCTTACTAGGTTGCTGAGGCTGGTCTTGAACCTATGATCCTCCCATCTCAGCTTCCCAAGTACTTGGAGCCCTCAGTCTTTTTTTTTTTTTTTTTTTTAATGCAGTACTGGGGATGGAACCAAGGGGCATTCTACCTCTGAGCTCTACCTCCGGCCCTATTTCTTAGACTTTATTTTGAAACAGGGTCTCACTGAGTTGCAAAAGGCCTCCCTGAGTAGTAGCTGAGGCTGTCTGTGAACCGCGATCCTCCTGTCTCCGCCTCCTCAATGCTGGGATTACAAGCATGCCCACCGCCGGCTGCTCTCAGTCTTCTTTGGAGCACACACTGCTCTCTGCTGGGTACCTATCCAGGTGTACTGAGGTCCTCCAGCCAGCCCCTAAGCACTAGCGGTGGGTGCCCTTGCTCAGGCTGTGCTCTCTCCCTGCAGAACACACATGGCTCTTGGCTCCCATGTGCCGGGTGAAAGGACAAAGCTGTGGAATCGGGGCCTGGTGTCTCCTCGGTCCCTTTGGCTCCCTGAGGGCAGGCGATGCTGCTGCCTACCTGTGAGCCTCTCCTGGTGCTCTTCCCGTCAACAGGTCACGCATGTCCCTTGCACACAGGATCCGTGTGCCAGCCACGGCCATCCGTCCTGCTCATGGCTTTGCCCGGCCCAGGTTGTGCCTGGTGTATAGTGGACGCGGACTGAGCACTCAGTGGTTGGAGCCTCCTAACATCCCCAGAGCAACTGACCTTCCTTCTCAGGACAGCGTGGCCCTGCCCAGGCGGCGGCGTGCTAGTAAGAGTAGCACCGAGACGACACACTGACACATCCTACAAACTCATCTTTTTTATTTTTTTATTTTTTGTGATACTAGGGATTGAATCCAGGGGCATTCTAACTGAGCCACGCTCCCAGCCCTGTTTTTTAAGTTTATTATTTATTTTTGAATAATAGGAAATGAAGTCAGGGACATTCTACTTCTGAGCTACATTTCAGCCCCATATTATTTATTTTTATTTTTATTTTTATTTTTTTGTGGTACTAGGGATGGAACCTAGGGGAATTCTACCTCCGAGCTACACCTCCAGCCCTATTTTTATTTATTTTGAAACAGGGTCTCACTGAGTTGCAAAGAGCCTCATTAAGTAGCTGAGGCAGTCCGCGAACCATGATCATCTGGTCTCAGCCTCCCAAATGCTGGGATCACAAGCTTGTGCCACCACGCCCAGCACTGAGGTTGACTTCAAACCTATGGTCCTCCTGCCTCAGCCTCCCAAGTACTGGGATTACTGAGCCAGGCATGGGGGCACTCATCTGTAATCTCAGGACTTGGGGGGCTGAGGCAGGAGGGTCTCGAGTTTGAGGCCGGCCTGGGCAACTTAGCAAGAACCTGTCTGAGAATAAAAAAGTGTGTGGGGGGGCTAGGAATGTGCCCAGTAGTAGAGCATTTGCCTAGCGGCCCTGATTTCCATCCCTCGTAGAGAAAAAAGATCAAGTTTTCCTCTTAACAGCACACAGCATATGCTCCAAGGACCGGTAAATAGTGCAATGGAGCTTTCCAAATCCCAGTAGTGTGATGGGTGTCCTGGACTGTGCTGTGAGTGCAAAGCAGAGCCCAGGACCTCCCCTAGGCACAGGGTACCATGAAGCTGGAGCTCAGGACAGCACTCACCAATCACCATGCCAACGGTAACCAAGAGACATTTCTGAGACTTGCTTGTGTTCTCTTTGCTTTGCTTGAGGTGTGTGTGTGTGTGTGTGTGTGTGTGTGTGTGTGTGTGTGGCATTGGGGATGGAACTCAAGGGCATTCTACCTCCGAACTACACCCCCAGCCCTATTTTTATTTTTTATTTTGAAACAGGGTCTCACTGGATTGCAAAGGGCCTCACTAAGTAGCTGAGGCCGTGAACGGAGATCCTCCTCAGCTTCCCAAATGCCAAGATTACAAGTGTGTGCCACCATGCCTGGCTTTGATCGCCCGCCCGCCTGCCTGCCTGCCTGCCTGCCTGCCTGCCTTCCTGCCTGCCTTCCTTCCTTCCTTCCTTCCTTCCTTCCTTCCTTCCTTCCTAGTACTGGGGATAGAACCCGAAGCATTCTACCTCTGAGCTACACCCCCAGCCCTATTTTTTATTTATTTGGAAACAAGGTCTCATTGAGTTGCAAAGGGCCTCACTAGTAGCTGAGGCTGTCCACCAACCACAATCCTCCTGTCTCTCAGCCTCCCAAATACTGGGATTACAAACATGCACCAGCAATTTCCTGGCTTGAACCCAGGGGCATTCTATCTCTGAGCTACATCCCTAGCCTTTTTTTTTTTTTTTTGATGTGGTACTGGGGGTGGAACCCAGGGGACTTTCTACCTCTGGGCTATATTCCCAGATCTTTTTATACTTTATTTGGAAACAGGGTCTCACTAAGTTGCTGAGAGCCTCACTAAGTAGTTGAGGTTGGTTTCGAACCTGTGTGATCCTCCTGTCTCAGCCTCCCAAGTGCTGGGGTTACAAGGGTGCACCACTATGTCCGGCTCCAAGTCTATTTTTTTTCTTTCTTTTTTTTTGCAGGATGGAACTCAGGGGCATTTGACCTCCGAGCTACACCCCTTGCCCTAATTTTTATTCTTTATTTTGAAACAGGGTTTCACTGAGTTGCAGAGGGCCTCACTAAGTAGCTGAGGCTGTCCGGGAACCGCGATCCTCCGGTTTCAGCCTCCCCAATGCTGGGATTACAAGCATGCGCCACCATGCCCGGCTCATATTTTTTATTCTTTATTTTGGTCTCACTAAATTGCGGAGGGCCTCACTAAGAAGCTGAGGAAGGTCACGGACCTGTGATCCTCCTGTCTCAGCCTCCCAAGTACTGGGATTACAAGTGTCCGCCACCATGCCGGGCCATGGACCTTAAACTGTCCCTTCTGGGCCTGCCCCAGATTTCCTCCCGAGCATCTCTTTTTGAAGGCTTCCTGGTCCCAGTCTAGGGCACTTCCACAAGAGCCAAGGCCTACTGCCAAGAGGTAGCCAGTGTAGGAGGGGCCCTATGTACCAAGGTGTGGTCAGTGTCCAATGGCCCTCAGGGCCTGCCAGCAGGGTGGCTGGTGCCTGAGCTTGTGCTCCGCATCCTAGAGGGTGTCTGAGGAACCTTTTGGAGAGGGTGGCCAGTGTCAGAAAGCCCACTAGTGGGCGGCTGGTGTCCGAGGGCCTGCTAGCTGGGACGGCCGTGTAGCGGCAATGGCTAGCGACTGGGGGTTGGTTTGCCCACGACGTCCAAGGGGTCATCTACTAGCAGGAGAGGTCGGTGTTGGCGAGCTGGCTAGCTAGAATGGGGGCCAAGGGCCCGCTAGCCATAGTGGCTAGCACCTGTGGGGGCGCTCGCAGGGTGGCCCGCGCCCGAGGATCACCGCGTCCACGGTGCCCGTGGGCCCGCCCGCAGGGTGGCCAGCGTCCCAGGGCCAGCTGTCCACAGTGGCTGCGCCTGGTGGTCCTCCCTCCCGCCCGGCGTGTCCGAGGACCCGGCCTGGCTGGCCATCGTCGACGCCTGCGGCTTTGTTTCTGTGGAAGGACTTCCCCGGGTCGCCGAGCACCCGGCCCACCGACGGCCTCCACCGGGGGATCCTGGTATCTGGCACTGCTTGGCTCGCGGTGCCAGCGCCCAGGGCGCGGCCGCGGCTCGGGGGCCAGGGCTCCGGGGGCCCGGCCGGCATCGGCCAGCGGGGCAGGGCCGCCGCCAGGGAGGGCTCGGGACGGGCGCGCCCCGCCGGCGGCGCCAGGTGGGGGCGCGGGGCGCCCGCGCCCGCCGTGACCTTGGCCGCCACCCCGCCAGCCCGCCGTCCCCCGGCCCGCTCCCGCGCGGGCCCCCGCTCCACCCCGGGCTTTCCGCGTCGCCGCGGCCCGGCCTGCGCGTGCGTCGTGCGTCGCCGCCGGACGTGCGGGTCCTCTGAGAGGCGCGGCTCCCCATTGGCTGGCCGCGGTAGCCCCACTGCCGTGCGCCGCGCCCATTGGCCCGCGCGCCCGTCCGTCGCGGGCGGCCGTGCGCGGCCGCTCGGGCTCCCGCCCTCGCCGCTCTCCTCGCCGGCCGGCGGCCTCGGCGCCCGTCCTCGGCTCGCGCGGCCCACGACCGCGCCCGGGCCTCGGCCCCGCCAGGGCGCCCGCGCGGATCGGGCGGGCCTCGCAGGCGATGGCGGCCGCGGCGGCGCTCTCGGGAGCGGGCGCCCCTCCCGCGGGCGGCGGGGCCGGGGGCGGCGGGTCCCCGCCGGGCGGCTGGGCCGTGGCGCGGCTGGAGGGCCGCGAGTTCGAGTACCTCATGAAGAAGCGCTCGGTGACCATCGGGCGCAACTCGTCGCAGGGCTCGGTGGACGTGAGCATGGGCCACTCGAGCTTCATCTCCCGGCGTCACCTGGAGATCTTCACGCCCCCGGGCGGCGGCCATGGCGCGGCGGCCCCCGAGCCCGCTCAGCCCCGGCCCGACGCGGGCGGCGACTTCTACCTGCGCTGCCTCGGCAAGAACGGCGTGTTCGTGGACGGCGTGTTTCAGCGGCGCGGGGCGCCACCGCTGCAGCTGCCGCGCGTGTGAGTGTGGGGTGGGCGGGGGCCGCGGCCAGGACTGTCCCCAGGCCCCGGGCCGTGTCCAGGACTGTCCCCAGACCCCGGGCCGCGGCCAGGACTGTCCCCCAGGCCCCGGGCCGCGTCCAGGACTGTCCCCAGACCCCGGGCCGCGGCCAGGACTGTCCCCAGGCCCCGGGCCGCGTCCAGGACTGTCCCCAGACCCCGGGCCGCGTCCAGGACTGTCCCCCAGACCCCGGGCCGCGTCCAGGACTGTCCCCCAGACCCCGGGCCGCGTCCAGGACTGTCCCCCAGGCCCCGGGCCGCGTCCAGGACTGTCCCCCAGGCCCCGGGCCGCGTCCAGGACTGTCCCCCAGGCCCCGGGCCGCGTCCAGGACTGTCCCCCAGGCCCCGGGCCGCGTCCAGGACTGTCCCCCAGGCCCCGGGCCGCGTCCAGGACTGTCCCCCAGGCCCCGGGCCGCGTCCAGGACTGTGCCCCAGACCCCGGGCCGCGTCCAGGACTGTCCCCCAGGCCCCGGGCCGCGTCCAGGACTGTCCCCCAGGCCCCGGGCCGTGGCCAGGACTGTCCCCAGGCCCCGGGCCGCGGCCAGGACTAACCCCCAGGCCCCGGGCCGCGGCCAGGACTGTGCCCGAGGCCATGATCAGGACTGTTCCCCCATCCCGGCCATGGCCAATACTGTCCACCACCAATACTGTCCACCAACCCCCACCCGGCCCGGATTCCCCCTTGCCCCATGACCCACAGCGGGCTCTTCCTGATCCCTGTGCTCCGCCAGCAAACAGGCCAGACCCAATCCCCTGTCACAACCAGCCCTTGACCCACCACCGGCTCACACCGCCCACAACCAGGACCCCATCCCGATCTGCACCCATGGCCAGACCTAGATGCAGTAGATCCAGGTAGGATGCACTCCACACAAGTAGGGGTGGACCCAGGACCAGTACTATCCCCAGTATTCATCCACCGCCCACCATGTGAGGAACCAGGACCCAGACCTCGGTCCCCCACACTCTAACAAGAGGACCCAACCTGCCAACCTCTGGCCTTGACTGTCCTACACACAGCCAGGCCCAGGCCCCCACCTGTGGTGACCCACTTGGGGCTCAGCCCATGATCCCTGCCCAGGACCCTCGGGTGCCATGCAGGGCTTTCACCTGTGAGCATGGTTTTTTTATTTTTGTGTCTTGGGAGTTGGCATGTGTTGATGGTAATCAGCAGGTAGGTCATCTTCAAGGGAAATTTAGCTGTGTGCAGTGGAAGACCTGCCCAGAACTAGAATCATGTCTTCCTGATGGGAGGCTATCTGCCACTTCCTTCCTTTCTGTTGAGTTTTCTGTAGCAAAGTACTTCCAGAGTGTGGTCTCCTAAACTTGCAAAGACTTTTTTTCTTACTGTGATTGGTAGTCTTAAAATTTGAAAACTCCAAGCTCTTTTGCTTTTTATTGGGGCGTACACTCAGAGCTTTGTGTGTGCTAGGCAGGTGTGTTATCACTGAGCTACATCTCCAGTCCTTTTTATTTTATTTTGAGGCAGGGTGTCACCAAATTGCCTCAGCTGGCACGGGACTTTGGGTCCTTCTGCCTCGCCTCTCAAGTAGCTGGAATTACAGGTGTGTGGCACTTCGGTCAAACTTTTCATTTATTTATTTATTTATTTATTTATTTTTGCGGTACTGGAGATGGAACCCAGGGGCATTCTATCTATACCCCCAGCCCTATATTTTCTTTATTTTGAAACAGGGTCTCACTGAGTTGCAAAGAGCCTCACTAAGTAGCTGAGCCTGTCCTCGAACCGGGATCCTCCTGTCTCAGCCTCCCGAATGCTGGGATTACAAGCGTGTGCCACTATGCCTGGCTGGTCACACATTTTTATTTATTTACTTTTTTTTTGAGGGGGCACTGGGGATTGAACTTGGACCCATAACCATAACCCTATCTTAGTCTTTATTATTGGTGGTGCTTGGGATCAAATCCAGGGTCTTGTTCATGCTAGGCAAATGCTCCACCACTGTGCTACAGCCCCAGCTTATTCTTTATTTTGAAACAGGGTCTCACTAAATTGCTGAGGTCCTTACAAAGTTACTCAGGCTGGTCTCAAACCTGCAGTCCTCTTGTCTCAGTCTCCCCAAGTATTGGGATTAATGTTGTGTGCTACCTCACCCAGTTTAGCCTAGCACCTTTTTTTGGGGGGGGGGGTGGTACTGGGAATTGAACCCAGGGGCATTAGACCTCAGAGCTACACCCCTGGTTCTTTTTATTTAGATACAGGGTCTCACTAGGTTGCTGAGGCTGTCCTTGAACCTGCAACCCTCCTGTCTCAGCCTCCCAACTACTGGATTATAGGCATGTGCCACCATTGGTAGGCACTTTTATTTATTTATTTTTATTATTATTTTTGTGGTACTGGGGATGGAACCTCCAAGCTACACCCCCAGCCTTATTTTTTATTCTTTAATTTGAAACAGGGTCTCTCTGAGTTGCAAAGGACCTCACCAGGTAGCTGAGGCTGGCTGCGAACCACAGTCCTCCTGTCTTTAGCCTCCCAAATGATGGGATTACAAGCGTGTGTTACCATGCCCAGTTTGACCAAGCACTTTTAAATGAGTGCTCTAAACCATAAAACTTTGGAAAACTGGATACTTTCAACATAACTTTTTTTTTAATAAAAGCAGCTGGTTATGTAGAAATTACTATAAAGTTTTAGTGACTATTGAGTGAACCTCATAGGGTTCAGTCTTGTCAGTTTTGGCTACAGAATCATTCCGTTTGTTCTGTAGTACAATGAAGTTACTTACTGGGTTTGAAAGCGTATTGCTCTCAAGGAAATGCTGATATTTCTCAGGAGCTTACTTTTAAGTCACTGCAAGTACTTTTGGCCACAAGCTGGAGTTTTTAAGTTGTCGGAGATGCTGGTAAAAGCTATACTTCTCTTTTTACTTTTTTTTTTTTTGTACTGGGGATTGAACCCAGGGGGATTCATCTCTGAGCTACACCTCCAGCCTTATTTTTAAAACAGGGTCTCACTAAGTTGCTGAGACTGGCCTTGAACCTGTGATCCTCCTGTTCTGGCCTCCAAAATACTGGGATTACAGGGGTGCACCACCACACCAGGTTTAAAGCTTTGTTTTTCGCGCTCTTTTTTTTTTTTTTTTTTTTTTTTTTGATACTGGGGATTGAACACAGGGCATTCTACTTCTGAGCTATACCCAGCCCTATATTTTATTTATTTTGAAACAGGCTTTTACTAAGTTGCAGAGGGCTTAAGTAACTGAAGCTGTCCACGAACCTGCCTTTCTCCTGTCTCAGCTTCCCAAGTATTGGGATTATAAGTACTTGGGAGACTTACATTTCTTAATTCCTTGGTGTATGTGTATGTGGTTGGTGCTATTGCTTAGTTAGCCTTGGAAAGATGTAGTAGCTTATTCCCTGATCCTTCATAGCATCGCTTGAAAGAATGTTATTTTCAAGCCAAGATGTTTGTGTTTTTAATACTCTAGACTGCATCACATCAATGGTAAGAGTATAATAGCTGCCTTTGTTTGTATATGTGTGTGTGGGAAACACAGGATGGAGTCTGTAACGGCTGTGTGTTAATATTAGTGCATGAGTGCGTAGTGCTGAAGATGGAACTCGGGCATTTCACCTTACCTACCTCCGAGGTACTCCCTCAGCCCTATTTTCTTTTATTTTGAAACAAGGTCACACTGAGTTGTGGATGGCCTCACTGAGTTGCTGAGGCTGGTCTCAAACCTGGGGTCCTCCTGTCTCACCTTCCCAAATATTGGGATTACAACTGTGCACCACCATGCCTGGTCTTAATGTGTGTGTTAATTATAAGTGTATTGCTTACCAAAAAGTTCATGCTACCTACTTAAGATATTTTGAAACAGGTGGACCTCATGTTTGAGGCCAGCCTTGGCAAACTAGTGAGAACTTGTGGGGGGGTGAGGGAGGTGTTACAACAAAGGGAATTACATATTTACTCTGAGGAGTTAGGGGGTTTTAGAGAGAATTCTCTCATTACTCTTAAGATAAAAACCATTTGTCTTGAATTCTGTGTGTGCCAATATGCTGAATATAGAAATAAATTGACCTTTCAGTAAGAAGTTGAATTCAGATTTTGTGCAAGGGTACTTACCATAGAAGTGAGTAGGAAATTTGTGAGATCGGGGGGTAGGCTTGTGTACAGGGAAGAGTTCACTTAGGTGAATGTAGGCCCTGGACTTGCTCTGTGCTTGGGAACCTCTGCCCATGCTGACATGAGAATGTCTTCATTCACAGAGGTTTTGAAATAAATGGTTAACCTAACCTGCAGGGTGTTTAATATCCTTCCACTTTGTGTATGGGGGCCGGCTGGGACTTGAACACAGGGCGTTTTACTATTGAGCTACATCTCCAACTCTTTTTTTTTTTTTTTTGGTGGTATTGGGGTTCCTGGAAGCCCTTCTACCTCCGGGCTATACTCCCAGACCTATTTTTACATTTTTATTTGGAAACAGGGTCTCCTGAGCCAGCGTGTGCGGCTGGCTTCGAACCTGCGCGATCCTCCTGTCTCTGCCCCAAGCGCGGGGATTACAAGCATGCGCTACCACGCCCGGCTCTCCAACTCTTTATTTTATTTTTATTTATTTATTTATTTGCAGTACTGGAGATGGAACCTAGGGGTTATTATACCTCCAAGCTGCACCCCCAGCCCTAGTTTTTAATTGTTTTATTTTTGAAACAGGGTGTCACTGAGTTGCGAAGTGCCTTGCTGAGTAGCTGAGGCTGTCTGGGAACCACTATCCTCAGGTCTCCGCCTTCTGAATGCTGGAATTACAAATGTGGGCCACCACGCCCGGCCCTCTTTTTATTTATTTATTTTTTAAATTTTAATTTAATATCTTTGTGATGCCAGGAGTTGTAACCTTCGAGATACATCCCCAGCCTTATTTTTGTGTGTGTGTGTGTGTGTCTGGGGATGGAACCCAGGGGCATTTGACCTCTGAGCTACACCCCCGCCCTATTTTTTGTCCTTTTTTTTCTTTGAAACTGGGTCTCAACTGAGTTGCAGAGGGCCTCACTAAGTAGCTGAGGCTGTCTGTAAACCGTGATCCTCTGGGTCTCAGCCTTCCAAATGCTGGGATTACAAGTGTGCGCCACCACGCCCGGCTTTTTTTTTTAGGGTCTGGGGATGGAACCCAGGGGCATTCAACCTCCAAACTATACTCCCAGCCCTATTTCTTATTCTTTATTTTGAAACCGGGTCTCACTGAATTGCAGAGGGCCTCACTAAGTAGCTGAGGCTGTCTGCGAACCCTGATCCTCCAGTCTCAGCCTCCCAAATGCTGGGATTACAAGCATGCTGCACGACACCCAGCTCCCTAGCCCTATTTTTTTTTTTTTTTTTTTGGTGGTACTGGGGGTGGAACCCAGAGGCTTTCTACATCCGGGCTATACTCCCAAACCTTTTTTTATATTTTATTTGGAAACAGGGTCTTCACTAAGTTGCTAAAAGCCTCACTAAGTAGCTGAGGCTGGCTTTGAACCTGTGCAACCCTCCTGTCTCAGCCTCCCAAGCGCGGGGATTATGAGCGAGCGCCACCACGCCCAGCTTCCTAGCCCTGTTTTTTAATTTTAATTTTTAAATAGGGTCTCAATAGGTTGATGATGTCTATTTGCTGAGGCTGTTCTCAAACCTGTAATTCTCCTGTCTCAGCCTCCAAAGTACTGGGATTACAAGTATGTGCTTCCATACCTGGCCCTATTTTTTGTTTGTTTGTTTGTTTGTTTGTTTTATTTTGAAAAAGGGTCTTACTAAGTTGTTGAGGCTGGATGCAAACATGCAATCTTCCTGTTTTAGCCTCCCAAGTAGCGGGATTACGAGTATATGCCACTGTGGCAGCTCTTATTTTTATTTTGATATCTAAGGTGTCCAGGCTGTCCTTGTTTTTGTGTATGTGTGTGTATGTGTATTTGGTACTGGGGATTGAACCTAGGAGCATTTTGCCTTTGAGCCATACCCCAGCCCTATTTACTTTTGAAACAGGGCTTTGCTAAATTGTGGAGGGCCTCACTTAAGTTGCTGAGGCTGGCGTTGAACCTGTGATCCTCCTGTCTCAACCTCCCAAGTACTGGAATTATAGGAATATACTACCACACCCTCTGTGTGTGTGTGTGTATGTGTGTGTGTGTGTGTGTGTGTTATCCCCCCAATGTGTATTTAACCTTGAATTTAAGCATAGTGTTTAGATAAGTTCTTTGTGGGGGGGGGAGGGGGCTACTGGGGATTAAACCAGTACTGAGCTGCACCATTGGCCCTTTTTATTTTTTTAATTAAAAAAATTTTTTTTTTGCAGGTCTGGGGATGGAACCCAGGGGCATATGATGTCTGAGCCACACCCCCTGCCCTATTTTATATTCTTTATTTTGAAACCGGGTCTCACTGCGTTGCAGAAGGCCTCACTAAGTAGCTGAGGCTGTCCGCGAACCGTGGTCCTCCGGTCTCAGCCTCCTGAATGCTGGGATGACAAGCGTGCGTCACCATGCTTAGCTTCTTTTTTATTTTTTATTTTGAGAACAGAATTTCACTTAGTTGAGGCCGGCCTTGAACTTGGGTTCTTTTTGTCTTGGTCTCCCAGATACTTGGGAGACCAGATACTTGGTAAGAGTATAATGGCTGCCTGTGTGTGTGTGTGTGTGTGTGTGTGTGTGTGTGTGTGTGTGTGTGTGTGTGTGTGAGACACAGGATGGAGTCTGTAACGGCTATGTGATAATGCGCAGGCTGTCATGAACTTTGAAGTGGGCACATAGACCTTTTCAGAGTGGCTGATGAACCTATGCCTGAAATGGATGGACACGCATGGGGCTCCCTGTGCATGAGGTCACCAGGGTGTGTGGTTTTTCTGAAAGCAAATGATCTTGTCAATCCTTGATTTTCAGCCAAGCGTGCAGGCCTGTGTATAGGGAAACGGTGCTTCCTTGCTGAGAACCTGACTCACTGAAGGCCCAGGTGTTCCTGGGATTGCGGCCTGTGAGGCAATGGCAGTGGCTTCATAGGTGTGATGAGGCTGGTAGCCTGGCACTGGAGAGGGTGGAATTAGGCTGAGGGACCCCTGAGGCAGGTTGTGGGGTGGCCAGAGTGTGAGGTCCTGAGCCTGAGGAGGGAGCATTCTCTCATCCATCAGTGAAGGCATGAAGAATGTCTTCTCAGGATGTCTTGTACCTGAGACTAATGCCATTTCAGGAAGATCAGTCGAGCAGGAATGCTTGGGTTCTTTGTTGCCATGGTAGCACACTAACTACAATGTGTAAGTAAAAATAAGTGACTAATAGCTGTATATATTTTGAAAATATCAAATGAATTTGCCACAATTTTGATCAGTAAGATCCTTGAGTATCAACAGCCAAACATAAATTGAACAAATTGAATTTATTGTTGCTCATAATTATTCAGAATGTAAAACTGCAATTGTGTTTTTAGAAGTGTCCTCTGTTCCTAAGTCAGAGACTACCTAGCTGTCTGCCCTGCCTCATGGTAAAGTCATACTTCTTTCTTGTGTCGCGTGTTTGAACGTGTAGGTCGTGTTTGGTAATGCCGTGTTTAACGCTTGCTCCTTAAGGCAGAGGCATCTTCTAAGGTGAGAACTGGCGAGAGGCAGCAGCCAGTCAGTGGCTTCCGAGCTTGCCAGGTGAGTGGGAGAAGCCTGGACACTGCTCAGAATGGGCTGGGCAGAAAGAATCAGAGTCAGGGTTCCCAGAGAACCAGGGCCAGAAAGTGGGAAGGAGGAAAGGGGAGTGAGAAGGCCAGCATCCTCAGAGGGTGTCGGTGAGGTGGGGAGCTGGCAGGGTCAGAGTGAGGCGATGGAGTGGAAGGAGCCAGCGGGGTGGGCATCATGAGGAGGGTGGAGGGGAGGCGGTTAGGAGGGGGCCTTGCTGACCTGACCACGAGGTTGTGCTGAGTGAAGGGACCGGGAGGGAGGGATGCACAGAGGAGCGGCTTCTGGGAAGGCCTCCTGCTTTCTTTTCAAGGGATTCGAGGTTGGCTGAGCTGACAGCCAGGGTCCAGGAACTGGCGATATTGATATACTTTGAAAAGTACTTACAGTACAAATTAATTGCCCTTAATGCCTGCCATGTAGTTTTCTTGAGAAGCTACAGTATGCATTTATTTAGCAAAATGATACTTTTTTTTTAGCTTATTTTTTTTAAAGGGGTTCTTTTTTGTTTTTGTCCTTTGGGAACCTGGGATCTAACCCAGAGTGCCACACCTGCAAAGTAGGCACTGCCACTGAACTACATCCCAGCCCCGATACTTTTTTTTTTTTTTTTTGGCAGGATTTTTGTGGTACTATAATTAAACCTAGGTGCATCCTACCTCCAAGTTACATCCCCAGCCCTATTTTTTATTCTTTATTTTTAAGCAGGATCTCCCTAAATTGGGGAAGGCCTCCTGAAGTAGTTGAGACCTGCTGCAAACCTGGGATCCTCCAGTCTAGGCCTCCCCAGTACTGGGATTACAAATTTGTGCCACCACCTAGGGCTAAACAGATACATTTTATGTGTGTGGTACTGGGAATTGAACACTGGGGCTTTCTGCCTCTCAGCTACACCCCCAGCCCTTTTTATTTTGTGTTTTGAACAGTATTTGTTAAATTGTTGAGCCTGGCCTAGAACCTGGTCTTCCTTTCTCAGCCTCCTAAGTGCTGGGATTAAAAGTGTATGCCTCCATGCTGGATTGTAGACTGATACACTCCTATCCCTGAGGTGAGGAGCACAGAGCAGCCCCTTTATAATAATAGTTGTTTCACTAAGTTTAGACTCCGCATCACATGTACTTCACCCAGTGTTCAGTAGTTTGTCCGGTGCTAAGATTTAGTTCTTTTTAATGTTTACTTGATGAGCAGTTTAGGAAAATCTAGGTTTAAATAATTTGAGTTTCTAACATACTTTGAGAAACAAGGCTGTGTGACCTGTTGTCCAGGGTCGTCATTTTTGTGCCTCCTGACTGAGCGTGAAGACAGGCTTCTAGATGGACTGAGGCCACGTTACGGCCTGCCACTTAGCCTCTGCGCGGGATGCGTCCCCATATCCTGTGCCACAGCCGCATCATGTTTGTGCCCTGGGACGGAAGGGGCCACGAGCGTCAGCGCACAGCTGAGGCCACCAGTGCCTCTTCGGCCTCTGCTCCACTTGGTCCTTCTTACCTTCTCAGCCGCACCACGCCTGGTGGCGGGAGCAGGGACAGGGGCTGGTTCACATACAATATTCTGGTAAGGGGTGATTTGAGGGCTGCTTGTTCACCAATGCCTTGTGTCATTTGTATTGTTTGTGTGTGGGGATGTAATGGGAACAAACTCGGAGGTGCTCTACCTCTCAGTTACACATCCAACCTCATACTTTTTATTTTTTATTTTTTTATTTTTTGCGGTCCTGGGGATAGAACCCCGGGGGCATTCTACCTCCGAGCTATACCCCTAGCCCTATTTTTTCTAATTTTTTTTTTTTTCCTTTTCAGTACTGGGCATGGAACCCAGGGGCATTCTATCTCTGAGCTATATCCCCAGCCCTATTTTTTATTCTTTATTTTGAAACAGGGTCTCTCTCACTGAGTTGGAGAGGGCCTCACCAAGTAGTAGCTGAGGCTGTCCTCAAACTGTGATACTCCTGTCTCAGCCTCCCAAATGCTGGGGTTACAAGCATGCGCCACCACGCCCAGCTTCTTTTTTTTATTCTTTATTTTGAAATGATCTCACTGAGCTGCAAAGGGCCGCACTAAGTAGCTGAGGCTGTCCACGAACCGGGATCCTCCTGTTTTAGCCTCACAAATGCTGGGATTACAAGTGTGCACCACCACGCTCAGCTCTTTATTTTGAAGCAGGGTCTCACTAAGTTGCAGAAGGCCTCACTAAGTAGCTGAGGCTGGCGGTGAACCTGTGATCCCCTTGTCTCAGCTTTCCAACTACTGGGATACAAGTGTATGCCACCACATCCGGCTCTTATTTTTTATTTTTTATTTTTATTTTTTGGTGGTACTGGGGTTCCTGGAAGCCCTTCTACCTCCGGGCTACACTCCCAGACCTATTTTATATTTTTGAAACAGGGTCTTTTACGCCAGCGCGGCTGGCTTCAAACCTGCGCGATCCTCCTGTCTCTGCTTCCCAAGCGCGGGGATTACAAGCGTGCCCACCACGCCCGGCCCGGCTCTTATATTTTGAGACAGAGCCTTGCTAAGTTACTGCACTGCCTCAGACCTGTGATCCCTCTGTCTCAGCCTCTTATGTGCTGGGATTACAGATGTGTGCCGTTGCACCTGGCTGTTTTTCTTTTTTAAACTACTTTTTATATTGCCGGGCGTGGTGACTCACGCCTGTAATCTCAGCATTTAGGAGGCTGAGACAGGAGGATCATGATTCACAGACAGCCTCAGCTACTACTTAGGCCCTTTGCAACTCCTTGAGATCTTGTTTCAAAATAAGAAAATAAAAAATAGGGCTGAGGTTGTAGGTAAGAGATGGAATGCCCCTGGGTTCTATCCCCAATACCGCGAGAAAAAAAAAAAAAAGAATAAAAAATAGGGCTGGGGTTTGTAGCTTAGAGGTAGATTGCCCCTGGGTTCCATCCCCAGTACTGCAAAAACAACACAACAACAACAACAACAAAAAGCTGGGTGTGGTGGCTTGTAATCCCCACTCTTGGGAGGCAGAGACAGGAGGATCCTGCAGGTTTGAAGCCAGCCTCTCTGGCTTAAAAGCCCCTGAAATAGGTCTGGGAATGTAGCCTGGAGGTAGAAAGGTTTCCAGGAACCCCAGTACCACCAAACAACAACAACAACAAAAACCCTGCTTTTTTTGTGCATGTGTGATACTGAAGATTAAACCCAGGACTTTGTACATGCTAGGCAAGCTCTCTACCTCTGAGCTATACTCCACCTCCCTTTTTTTTTTTTTTTTTTGGTGGTACTGGGGGTGGAACCCACGGGCTTTCCTACCTCCGGGCTATACTCCCAGACCTAATTAATTAATTAATTAATTTTGCGGTACTGGAGATAGAACCCAGGGGCATTCTATCTCTGAGCTACACTCCCAGTCCTGTTTTTTTTTGTGTGGGGGGGGGTACTGGGGGTGGAACCCAAAGGCTTTCTACCCCCAGGCTACACTCCTAGACCTATTTTTATACTTTATTTGGAAACAGGGTCTCACTAAGTTGCTGAGAGCCTCATCTAAGTAGCTGAGGCTGGCTTTGAACCCGTGTGATCCTCCTGTCTCAGCCTCCCAAGTGCTGGGATTACAAGTGTGCACCACCGCGCCTGACTTTACTCCCCCTCTTTTTAATTTTATTTTATCTATTTATTTTGGTACAGGAGGATGAACCCAGGGACATTCTACCTTCAAGTACACCCTCATGTATAGCTAGAGCCTGGAGGTGGGGAGGCTGCAATGTGGGGTCACTGGGTATCTCCTCGTACCACGCTTCGCAGGTTGCGGTGGTGAGATCTGCCCGGCTTCAAGGAAGTGGCAGCTGATGTTGATTGACATTAGGTTTATACAAATGGTCTGAAAACATTCATAGGAAAAAAGAAATGGAGTCATAGCCAAGTTCCTGTGTTTTGTGACCCCGGATCCGCTGGACTATGGCACCCTATGGTAGTCCCCATGGCCACACTAAAATGTGGCTGTTCAAGATGCTATTCTCACTATGACCCAAAGTAAGAAGACTCATCTTTTGATTTATTCCAGCATCTGGGATACAGAAAACAAATGAGATAGAGATTACAGTTTTATCCTGATGTGTTCAAGTGTTTTAGAAGTACAGCTCATCTTCTTTTGTCATCTTTAGCCTGTTGGAGAATGTCAGGGTTGAGTATTGTTTCTGCTGATGCTTGAGTGGGTGGAAGAAGATGGATCTGTGTAAACTGCCCATTCTGGCACCTCCGTCAGCCTGCTGTCCTGCTTGCCGGATGCTCAGTCTATTCTCTCTTTTTTTCTTTGTTTTGGTGGTACTAGGGTTGAATCTAATCCAAGGGTGCTTTACCTCCTGAGCTATATTCCCAACAGTGTGTGTGTGTGTGTGTGCCTAAGATTGAGCCCAGGGGCCTTCTACCTCCATGCTATCCCCCCATCTTTTGGGGGGGGGGTTCTAGGGATGGAACCCAGGGGTATTCTACCTCCAAGCTACACCCCTAGCCCTATTTTTTAATTCTTTATTTTAAAACAGTGTCTCACTGAGTTCCAAAGGGCCTCATCAGTAGGTAGCTGAGGCTGTCTTTGACCTGTGATCCTCCTGTCTCAGCCTCCCCAATTCTGGGATTACAAGCATGCATCACCCATACCCGGCTTCCCCAGTCCTTTTTAATTTTTATTTATTTTATTTTTTTATTTTTGGGCAGTATTGGGGATTGAACGCAGGCATTTTACCTCTGATCTACACCCTCAGCTCTATGTTTTATTCTTTATTTTGAAGCAGGGTCTCACTGAGAGTTGCAAAGCGCCTCACTAAGTAGCTGAGGCTGTGCGTGAAATGCATTACTTCTGTCTCAGCCTCCCAAATGTTGGGATTACAAATGTGCACCACCATGCCCGGCTCTTTATTTTTCTTTTGAAACAGGGTCTTGCTAGTTTGATGAGAGTCTCCCTACTTGCTAAAGCTGTCCTCAAACCTGTGATCCTCCTGTCTCAGCCTCCCAAGTACTGAGATTACAAGCATGCACCACCATGCTGGCTCCCCAGCTTTTTCTATTATTTTATTTTTTTTTATTCTGAGATAGGGTCTTCCTAAGTTCCCCAGGCTGGTCTCACACTTGCAATCCCCCTGCCTCAGCCTTCCAAATCACTAGGATTATAGGCATTACCTCTGTGCCTAGCCAGTTTGACTGTGCTCTTGCAGGATATGCCCAGACCTGGTAGCATACTCTGAAAGTCTTGTCCAAATAAATTTTTAGTGGGCGGGGCTGATTCATCTCCAGGTAATACGTGTCTTGGGGCTGTGGCCTATGACCCCTCAGTAACCTTGAGCAGTGCCGGGTACTTGATGGGACTCAAATGTTTACTGCTAAATTGGTTTGAGCCCAGTGTGGTGGAGCACACCTGTAATCCCAGTACTTGGGAGGCTGAAATAGGATTGCAGATTCAAGGCCAGCTTCACCAATTTAATGAGATTCTTGGCAACTTAGACCCTGTTTCAAAACAAAAATATAAAAAAGGGATGGGGGAATAACTGGGAGGTAGAATGCCCCTGGGTTTAGTCCCCGGTACTAAGCACACACATACATACTTGCGGTACTGAGATTGAACCCCCCCACACACACACACACAGGCCTTGGTAAGTGCTCTACCACTGAGCTACCCCAGCCCAACTCCCCCATGGCTCAGCATTGCTTCCTGTTTTGTTTTATTTGTTTTTGGTGGTACTGGGGTTCCTGGAAACCCTTCTACCTCTGGGCTACACTCCCAGACCTATTTTATATATTTTTAAAATTTGGAAACAGGGCTTCTTAAGCCAGCGCAGCTGGCTTCGAACCTGCGCCATCCTCCTGTCTCTGCCTCCCAAGCGCGGGGATTACAAGCGTGCGCCACCACGCCCGGCTTACTTCCTGTTTTGTTACTTATCCTTCCTGGTTTTCTTTCTTTCCTTTCTCTCTCTTTTTTTTTTGGTGGTACTGGGATGAAACCCAGGGTCTCACTGAGTTGCAAAGGACCTCACTAAGTAGCTGAGGCTGTCGTCAAACCTCGATCTGTTTTATTTGGAAGCAGGGTCTCACTGAGTCGCCGTGTGCTGGCCTCCAGCCTGTGATCCTTGCGTCGCGGGCTCCCGAAGGCTGGGATTGCAGGCGTGCGCGTGACGCCCTGCTTTCCTGCCGGCTTTGGCTCGGGCACACTGCCTGTGAACGGCAGCCTCCGTCTGTTCGATCTTTGTTTTGAGCATGCTTGCTGAGCGTCTCCCTGCTCTTGAGGCTGTCCTTGCGTCGGGACCTTCCTGCCTCGGCCTCCCACACTGGAATGACAGGTGCGCACTAATGCCTACCTTCCCATCTCCTTTTAGAGAGTTAAACTATTTCAGAGCAACCCCAAACAATACATTAGTGGTTTTTTGTTGTTGTTTGTTTTTATTTTACTTACTTATTTAGTTAGTTATTGCGGTACTGGGGATGGAACCCAGGGGCATTCTACTTCTGAGTGACACCCCCAGCCCTATTTTTTTTTCTTTTTTGGGGGGGGGTCTGGGGATGGAACCCAGGGGCATTCGACCTCCGAGCTACACCCCCTGCCCTATTTTTTATTCTTTATTTTGAAACCGGGTCTCACTGAGTTGCGGAGGGCCTCGCCAAGTAGCTGAGGCTGTCTGCGAACCGCGATCCTCCAGGTCTCAGCCTCCCGAATGCTGGGATGACAGGTATGCGCCACCACATCCAGCTTGTTTGTTTTTAATTGTGGTGCTGGGGATTGAACCTATTGGCATTCTACCTCCAAGCTATGCCCCCCAGCCCTTTTTTTATTTTTTGTTTTGAAATGGTCTTCCTAGGCTGCTCCAAGTCTCACTAAATTGCTGAGGCTGGCTTCAAACCTGTTTTAGCCTCCCAAGTACTGCAACTATTGGTATGTATTACCAACCCAGAAGTACTATATTATTTGTTTATTTGGTGGTACTAGGGATTGAACCCAGGGTGTTCTACCTCTGAGTTATACCTCAGATCTGTTTTATTTTGACACGATCTCACTAAGTCACCATGTGCCGGCCTCAAGCTTGTGATCCTCCTGTCTCAGCCTTCCAAGTACCACTGGGATTACAAACATATATCACTGCCCAGCTTAATGTTTATTTTCCACTTGTCTTTTATTTTTTCTTTAAAGTTGTATTTCAGTTCCCATTTTCTTAACAAAAATTTACTTGTTAATCACAGCTCTGAAGAAAACTCAGTTCTTTATATATATCATCTCTGTATTCACCACTAACTAAGCCTTTAGTGTTTAGGGTTTTAGTGATGATCTACCATAAGGAGAGCTCTTCTTTTTCAAATTTTTTTGAGGGAGTGTTGGGTCTTTTTATGTATTTTTGAATTTTGAAGTGGTCTGGCTAAGTTGCTAAGAGTCTTGCTAAATTGCTGAGGCTGGCCTCAAACCTGAGATCCTCCTGTCTTGGTCTCCAAGTGCTGATATGACACTGAATTGAACTCAGGGGCAGTCTACTTCTGAGGTACACCCCTAGCCCTATTTTATTATTTTATTTTGAAACAGTGTCACTAAATTTTGGTGGACCTAAGTTGCTGAGGCTGGCTGCAACCCTGCCATCCCCCTGTCTCAGCCTCCCGAATACTGTGATTGTAGGGATGTTGACACCATGGCCAGCTGTCTGGGGCATTTCACCTCCCTGCTGCCCTTTCATATATTGCTTGGAACCAGAGTCTGCTGGGTTGCTGAGAATCTCACTATGTTGTCGAGGTTGTGCTCCAGTCTGTGATCTGTCTCAGATGACACGTGTGACCCACCATGTCTGTCCAGACTGCTGTTTCTCTGTGTGCCTTATGGTTTTGTTGTTGAACACTGGACATTCATTTGACTGTTAGGTGGGTAGCTTTGGAAGTCAGATTCTCTTTTCTCCAGGGTCGGCTGGGTTTAGTTTGTTTGTTGAAGGCTATCGCAGCTTCTTTGTTTAGTGATTTTCTCAGACTCTTATTGCAAAGACAATATTTCTTGACCACAAGGACTAGACGTCCTTATTCTTTAACTTGTGTTTAGCTCTTATTTTGACAGATTTCCTTGAAAGCAGGAGTTCTTGCGGCCTTTGTGGGCTGCTGTGTGCCTGGGCCGCCTCCTACTTGTGGTCCAGCTTGCTCTTTGCCGAGAGACCATCCCGTGGGGAAGCCCAGGGCGCTCCCTGGCCTTGCGAGTATTTCTTTTTGCCAGAGTTCAGATGCTTCTGAATGTCCTGGTTTCCTCACTGAGCTGTCCCCGCCTTTGCCTGCGGCCGTCTGCTGAAATTTGGACTCTAGGTTTTTGCCTCAGGCATCTGCAGGTTGTTAATTTGACTTGAAGTATTTTCAGGCTTTTTTGACTTGAGTTCTGAGGAAGGCAAACCAGAAAGAACAGGGAAGAAAAAGAGGAGTGTCAGGTAAAGCTTCAGAGATTAGAATAGAGATGTACAGTGGTGTGTGTGTGTGTGTGTGTGTGTGTGTGTGTGTGTGTGTGTGTGTTGCTGAGGGCTAAACCCAGGGTGTTCTACCTCCAAGTTACACCCCCAGCCCTATTTTATTTTTTTATTTTGAAGCAAGGTCCTATAGCTTTGAACCTGAAATATCCTCTTGTCTGAGCCTCCCAAGTACTGGCGTTACAAGCATGTGCCACCATTCTTGGCAGTGCACAGTGAATTTTGAAAAAGGCCTCCAGCAGCCCCTGGTAGTCCCTCAAGGTTGGAAAACACTTTAGGAAGAAGAAAATAAAGCTTTGCAGTAGGATATAGAAGGTCCTTCAGGCTGGTTCAAGTGAGGTGCTGGGCACTTGGTTGAGGGCTGACCACCAGTTGACCCAAGAGTGAGGCTGTAGGCTGGGGCTTTTGGAGATGACTTAAGAAAGTTATTTCTAAGAAATTCAGATTCTTACTGAGTTGAATTAGCATCATGCTCGTAGTCTTGTATGTATTTTTGTAGTATTAGGGCTTGAACCCAGGATCCTGGTTGTGCTAGCAAGTGCTCTTCCACTGAGCTTGGCCCCCAGTCCCTGCTGATAGTATTTTAAGTGACCAGAAGGTTTTGTTTTATTTTTGGTCTAGACTGAACCCAGGGGCATTCTACCTCTGAGCTACACCCTTAGCCCTCTTTTTTTTTTTTTTTTTATTATTTTCAAACAGGTTCTCCTTAAGTTGCTGAGGCTGGCCTACAATCTGTGATCCTCCTGTCTCTGCCTCCCAAGTGCTGGGATTATAAGTGCCACCACGCCCTGACCGGATTTATTTATTTATTTATTTTTTATTGTGTGAGTAGTGTGTGTGTGTGTGTGTGGGGGGGTACTGGGGGTGGAACCCAGGGGCTTTTCTACCTCTACGCTACACTCCCAGACCTTTTTTATACTTTATTTGGAAACAGGTCTCACTAAGTTGCTGAGAGCCTCACTTAAGTAGCTGAGGGTGGCTTTGAACCTGTGCGATCCTTCTCTCTTAGCCTCCCAAGCGCTGGGATTATAAGTGTGCACCACCACGCCCGGCTAGGATTTATTTATTTATTTAATATTATAATTATTATTTATATTTTTTTTATTTGGAAACAGGGTCTCTTAAGCCAGCGCAGCTGGCTTTGAACCTGCACAATCCTCCTGTCTCCGCCTCCCAAGCGCGGGGATTACAAGCGTGCGCCACCACGCCCAGCTGGATTTATTTTTAAATATTATAAAATTGGAAAATGCTGCTGGGTGTGGTGGCACACGCTTTTAATCCCTGCACTTGGAAGGCGAAGACTGGAGGATCTCGCAGGTTCAAAGCCAGCCTCGCTGGCTTAAGAGACCCTGTTTCCAAATAAAATATAAAAAATAGGTCTGGGAGTGTAGCCCGGAGGGAGGTAGAAGGGTTCCATCCGTGTTGTGATGCACACCTGTAATCCAAGTACTTGGGAGACTGAGACAGGGGGTTAGCAGATTCTAGAACAGCCTCAGCAAGTAGTGAAGTAGTGAGATTCTTTATCAACCTAGTGAGACTTTGTTTCAAAATAAAAATAAAAATTCAGACTGGGAGTGTAGCTCAGAAGTACTATAAATAAATACATTTGAAAATTTTAATTATTTATTTGGTGGTACTGGGTATGGAACCCAGGGGCCTTCTACCTCCGGCTACACACCCAGACCTATTTTATATTTTATTTGGAAACAGGGTCTCTTAAGACAGCTGACGCTGGCTTCGAACCTATCTTAGCCTCCCATGTGCGGGGATTACAAGTGTGCGTCACCATGCCTGGCTCCAGTTGAAAATATAAAATAATACTTGTTATAACGCATTTGGAATTATGAAAATGGGTGGGGAAATTCTCCTTAATCCTGCCATCCAGAGAGATGCGGTGAACAGCTTTGATTTTTTGGGGGGGTTACATCCACATGTGTGTTACTAGGGACTGAACCTGGGGCCAAAACCTGCTAGGCAAGTGCTCTGTCTCTGAGCCACATCCCTAGCCCTTTTTATTTTCAAATGAGGTCTCACTGTGTTGTCCTGGCTGTCTTGAAACGTGATTCTTCTGCCTCAACTTCCTGAGTAGCTGTGTTACACTGTGCTCTACCATTTATTTCCATTTTTTAAGTTCTCTGCTTTTTATTTAAAATACACTTAGCACCATTAAGTTCATTTTGCAAAAGGAAAAAATCACCCTGCACGTACCATCCTAAGAGTGATCTTCATTCCTACAGAGTAAATGTCATCTCTGCATGGGTGTGGTATATATAATGCAGAAGTACCTCATGTTAGAGTATAAAATACAAGGGTAGCCGGGCGCGGTTGTGCACACTTGTAATCCCAGCATTCTGGAGGCTGAGACCAGAGGATGTGGTTCATGGACAGCCTCAGCTACTTAGTGAGGCTCTCCGTAACTTAGACCCTGTTTCAAAATAAAGAATAAAAAATGGGGCAGGGGGTGTAGCTCGGAGGTCGAATGCCCCTGGGTTCTATTTCCAGACCCGCCCCCCCCCCAAAAAAAAAAGAAGGGTAAAATAGTTTGCATGGTCTTTTTGAAAGGGAGAGAGGGAAAGAGTGTGTGTGTGTGTGTGTGTGTGTGTGTGTGTGTGTGTGTGTGAGAGAGAGAGAGAGAGAGAGAGACAGACAGACAGACAGACAGACAGGGGATTGAATTCAGGGATACTCTGCTTTGAAGCTACATTCCTAGGCTTTTTATGTTTTGACTTTGAAACAGGGTCTCATTAGGTTGCTGAGATTCTCACTGCCTAGCTGACACATGTGCCACCACATCCAGCTGGTACTTGAGACTGAACCAGGGCATTCTGCCTCTGAGCTAAACCCCCAGGGTCCCCCCCTTTTTTTTGCCTGGTACTGGGGATGGAACCCAGGGCATTCTACCTCTGAGCTATACCCCAGCCCTATTTATTAGTCTTTTTATTTTATTTATTTTTTATTTTTTATTTTTTTGGTGGTACTGGGGGTGGAACCCAGGGGCTTTCTACCTCCGAGCTAAACTTTCAGACCTATTTTATATTTTACTTGGAAACAGGGCCTCAATAAGTAGCTGAGACTGTCCTCCAGTGGTGATCCTGCTGTCTCAGCTTGACAAATGCTGGGTTTACATGCATGCACCACCACGCCTGGCATTTATTTACTTATTTGTATTGAGGGTGGAACCCAGGGGCTTTTCTACCTCCGGGCTATACTCCCAGACCTATTTTATACTTTATTTGGAAACAGGTCTCACTAAGTTGCTGAGAGCCTCACTAAGTAGCTGAGGCTGTCTGCAAACTGCAATCCTTCTGTCTCAGCCTCCCAAGCACTGGGATTACAAGCGTGTGCCACCATGCCCAGCTTTATTCTTTATTTTTATTGAAACAGGGTCTCACAAAGTTGCGGGGGGGGGGGGGCTCACTAAGTAGCTGAGGCTGTTTGTGAGCTGAGATCCTCCTGTCTCAGACTCCCAAATGCTGGTATTATACGCGTGCACCACCACACCCAGCTTCATAATAGTTTTTTATTTGGAATAAAATGCCCACCAAACTGAGGGTGGTTGTGCACACCTGTGATCCCAGTACTTGGGAGGCTGAGACAGGAGGATTGCAGGTTGAAGGTCAGTAAGTAATAACTTAGCTAGAGCCTGTTTCAAAATGAAAAGAATGAGGGGCCGGGCATGGTGGCATACGCTTGTAATCCCAGCATTCTTGGGAGGCTGAGACTGGAGGATAGTGATTCGCGGACAGCCTTACTACTTAGTGAGGCACTCTGCAACTTAGGGAGACCCTGTTTCAAAATAAAAAAAATAGGGCAGGGGGGTGTAGCTTGGAGGTCGAATGCCCCTGGGTTCCATCCACAGACCTGCAAAAAAGAAAAGGAAAGAAAAGAAAAAGAAAAGGATGGGGGACTGGGGGTATAGCTCAGTGGTAGAGGACGCCTGGCTTCAATCCTGAGTATCACAAAAAAAGGGGAAAAAATGACAAAAGTGTACAGTTTGCGCACTGTTGTGATTCTGCATTCCCAGCACTTTGTGATCCTGCACATCAGAATTGTGTTGTAGAATACTCAAGTCGGGTGTGGTGGTGCACACCTATAATCCCAGTACTTGGCAGGCTGAGACAGGAGGATTGAAGGTTCAAGACCAGCCTCAGCAACTTAGTGAGACCCTATTTCCAAATAAAAAATAAAATAGGGCTGGGGGTGTAGCTCAGAGGTAGAATGACTCTGGGTTCAATCTCTAGCATTACAAACAAACAACACCTCAATATTGTAGGGGGTGGTTAAAGACTATATCACTAACTTCTCAGTTCAAGTTAGAATTGGCCGCCAAATTATTTGAGGCTGGGTTTAGGGGAATTTTTGCTATTTTGAATATCATCAAAGATCTGAGGGAGAGTCGGACGCTGTGTGTGGCGTCTTCTCTGGCCTTGATGCATCTCCAGCACTGTCTGAGGCTGGCGGTAAAAGTGTGACCCTCCTGCCTCAGCCTCCCGAGTACTGGGCCACAGGCCCAGCTGTGCTTTTTTTTGAGCTTCATGTCCATGGGTCATGCAGCATGGACTGTGGGTAGGGCTTTTGTTCACTGAACAGTATGTTTGAGAGACAGTGCATACTCTTCCAATAGTTGTGAACCATTCATTCTCATTCTTGTTGCTATAAAGTATTTAGAGTCAAATATGGCATAATTGCATAATTTGAAATCTGCTTATAGACGGATATGTAAAGTAGTTTTATTTGGGACTATTATGAATAATACTGCTATAAATATTCTTGTAGATTTTTAAATTGCAAAGTTTTTTAGGCCGGGCCCAATTTTTTAATTTATTTGGAAACAGGGTCTCACTAGGTTGCTGAGAACCTCGCTAAGTTGCCAAGGCTGGCTTTGAACCTGTGACCTTCCTGTCTCAGCCTCTCAAGTACTAGGATTGCAAATGTGTGCCACCATACCTGGCCTCCAAGCCCTATTTTTTATTTGGAAACAGGGTCTCCCAAAGTTGCTGCTGGCTGAAAACTTGTGATTCTCCAGTCTCGGCTTCCCAAGTAGTACTGGGGTTATAGGCATGCACCACCATGCCTGACTTAGAAAATACTATCTGAAACATACGCCTTTTGCTTAGAAACTTAGTTCACAACAAAACTGAGATTTTCTCTAGAATATTGGTCTCCAGAGCAGGTGCTTGTATCCTAGACAGTAGTTGAGCAGGTCATTCAGACTTTAGGAAGAAGATGTGCTTCTTGCTGTTCTTCTGATCTTGCTTAGTTGCTATTTTACTTTAAAGAAACTTTTTGTGTGTGTTTGTGGTACTGGGGATAGAACCCAGGGGCATTCTACCTTTGATTTATCCTCAACCTATTTTTTATTCTATTTTGAAACAGTTACAGAGGGCCTCACAAGTTGCTGAGGCTGGCTCTAAACCCGTGATCCTCTTGTCTCAGCCTCCCAAGTAGTGAGATTACAAGTGTGTGGCACCAGCAAGAAACTTTTTTAAAGGTGATTTATTTATTTATTTATTTATTTATTTATTTATTTTTGTGGGTCTGGGGATGGAAACCAGGGGCATTTGACCTCAGAGTTACATCTCGAGCCTTATTTTTTTTTTTTTTTTAATTTATTTTGAAGCAAGGTCTCACTAAGTTGCAGAGGCCCTAAGTAGCTGAGGCTGTCTGTGAAACATGATCCTCCAGTCTCAGCCTCCCGAATACTGGGATTACAAGCGTGCGCCACCATGCCTGGTTTTTAAGATGATCTTTAAACAGAACAAAACAAGCTTATTTTGAGGGAGCCTTTCACAGAAGTTTGACAGCCTTAAATGTGTGACCCAAAACCCAAACCTCAGTCTGGGTAGTGGAGCATTGCCCTCTCCCTAGCCTCTCACCTGCAAGTGGTAGCTGGCCTCTCTCTTATCCCACCAGAGCCCAGGCAGTTGGCTGTACTGGTTCTACAGGTGGACTGGTTGTATCCTTTCCAAGATAACATGCAAATACCAGCTGGCAAAGAATACCCTGTGTTCGCTTCCTTTGCCTGATGTGTTGCTTTTGAGATTTGTCCCTGTGGCTGTTGAGTGGCATTTGAGCAGAAGGACATGCCACCATTTGTGGATTCACCTGTTGCTGGACATCTGTGAACACTTCAGCAAGACTACCAGAGGCTGATGATCTAGATCGAGAGGACTCCTGGGTAATTTCTCACCACTGTTTCTGACCGCTGGAGTGAAAATCGTCATTAGTCTAACAGGTCTGAATGACACTAGAGGGCACTAGCAGAAGAGTATGGCAAAAGTGGATGTTTGAAGTGTTTCTTTGGATGTAGACTTCCTCCAGGGTAGGGATGAAGGGAATTTTTTTTTTTTTTTTTTTTTTTTTTTTTTGTGGTACTAGGACTTGAACCCTGGGGCATCCTATCTCTGAACCAGCTCTGTTTTATACTTTATTTTGAAACAGGGTCTCACTAAGTTTTTGAGGACCTCACAAGTTGCTCGGGCTGGCCATGAACCTGCCATCCTCCTGTCTCAGCCTCCCAAGTTACTGGGATCACAAGCATGTGCCACCACACCCAGCAGAAGGTCGACAGGTGCTCAGCCAACACTGTGGTGGAGTCGGGACTGGGCCTGCGTTTCAGCTTCCCTGCTGGTGCCCTTCTTAAAAGACTTACCACGTGGAGTCCCCTGGGTCTGGTCTCCAGCTGAGCCTTCTCAGCCCCAACACTTCTCTTCTGTGATGTGGCACCTGTCACTGTGTGTCCAGGATGCACTGACACACCCACCGTGCTCTGTGCATCCCAGTGACTGGTCAGTCTCTTGGCCTGAGAGTCAGCCACGGGGACTTGCCTTGCCCCAAGTGTCGGTGCATCGCAGCAAGGCTGTTTACTTTTGCTTCAGATTGGCCGAACCCATGCAGGCTTCACTACTAGCTATCATAGGCGAGTGACCCAGTGGCTCCATTGCATGTCTCTGTGACCAGGTGGCTGGAGGAGATGACCAGAACAGTTCTCTAGACATGCTGTGGTTTTCAGAATGAGGATTGGATTGTGGGGCCTACTCTGGGGGACCTCCCATCCACTCTCCATAAGCTGGGCCGCAGAGCTGTTTTCATTCTTTGTCCTTCCCTGTGCATGGATCTCAGAGTGAAGGCCATGTGCAGTGGCCGCTGTGCCTGTGGCTGAAGCTAGGTCTAATCTGAGGCTGTGAGACTTGGCCATTAGGTTTTTCTTGATTATTTGTGTTACTGGGGATTGAATCCAAAGGGTTTTTATAGCTACAATTCCATTCATTTGTTCACATTTTTATGGATACTGGGGATAGAACTTGGGACTTCTGTCTCTTGGCTACACCCCTGGCACTATTTTATTTTTTATTTGGATATAGGGTCTTTCTCACTAAATTTTGGAGGGCCTTATTAAGTTGTTAAAGCTGGTCTCGAACCTGTGATCTTTCTGTCAGTCTCCCAAATACTGGGATTACAATTGTGCGCCACCATGCCCAGCTATTATTTATTTATTTATTTATTTATTTTTGGGTGGTATTGGGGGTGGAACCCAGGGTCGTTCTATCTCTGGGCTATATTCCCAGACCTATTTTATATTTTGTTTGGAAACAGATTCTCTTAAGCCAGCTGAGGCTAGCTTCAAACCTGTGCGATCCTCCTGTCTCAGCCTCCCAAGCACGAGGATTACGAGGATTACAAGCGTGCACCACCACACCTAGCTATTTTTATTTTTAAACAGTGTCTCATTAAGTTATTGTGCAATGGCCTTGAACCTACGATCCTAATGTCTCAGCCTTCCAGAGCTGTTTGCCACAGCAGCAGGATTTGGCCTGTGTTCGCTAGGGACTTGCAGCATGTCCTGAAGAGCATGGTTCAGGAAGCTTTGTTCTGATGAATGGGATGTTGGAGGGGCCTGGGATGAAGACGCGATTGAAATGCAGAGTATTGTGTTTCCTCCAGCCATGTACTTGGGCTATAACTTGGAATATTGGTGACAGGATACTGTATAGGTGGTGGGGACTTTTTGGTTTTCATTTGTTTCTTGTCCAGTGGTGGGGATGGAACCCAGGGCTTTGCACAGGCAAGTCTAGTACCTACCACTGAGCCATACTTCCAGCCCTGGTGTGGAGATTCAAGGCCTCAGTTGTGCTGGGTGGATGAGAGTGTGCGGGAGTGAGAGAAAGTTACTTGGTGTGGATGTGCTGTGGGACACACACACCCTGTCTGAGCGGGCGCCGGGGAGTTGGTAGCCCTGGGGAGGGTGTTCCTGCGGGTCAGGCGCCCACTTGGTTATCCTTACAGCCGGACTAATGAGGCTCCTAGAGGCCCCAAGCTTTTTGAGGGGCTCCTGCAAGATTCATGAAGTGAATAACCCGAAAACTGAAAAGTTCCCACACATTCTCTGTCCCTGTGCCAAACACAGTGCCAACCTGGCCCAGGCCTCCATCTTTGTTTGCCTTAGATGTTGTGAGACCTTAGGAATCCTTTTCTTTTTCTTTGGAAATTGTTTCTTAATGAAAGAGGTTGCACAAATAATACAAAGAATTTTCATTTTCCCAGATGCTCCAAATACTCCCTTCCTGAAACCCTACTACCCCCGGGAAGCTGTGCACTGTTTGAGCCCTAGCACTTTTGCATGTATTTTCTCAGAAACATTCCCTTTAAACTACAGCCCAGGTATCGCACTGTACTGATAGCACTGACTTCCATAACACTCACAGTGCCACCTTCCAACTCCATCCAGTGTGATTACAGGGTGTGTTGACCTCTCCCGTCTCTATAGTCTCCTTTAATTTGTGTGACAGTTTCTTAGCCTTTATCTTCTGTGACATGGATGCTTTTGAAGCAGACAGGTCAGCTATTTTGTAGAATGCCCTTGCTGCGGATTCATCTGCTGCCTCCTGCTTGGATCCAGGTCAGTTATTTTTGGAGGACCCCCAGAGGTGAAGTGTACTCTTGGCACACTGCAGCAGGACCCTGGTGTCACTTTCTGTTTTGGTGCACAATGTTGCCTTTGGGCATCTGGTGGGAGCGGCGTCCGCAGGCCCAGCAACTGCGCCACTTGTTTTGGAGGGGCACACGTTACTAGACATCGAAACTGGCCTCGCTGTGCTGCTGAGAGTCTTGCCAAGTCGCCGAGGCGGGCTTCAAACCTGTGACCCTCCTGTTTCAGCCTCTCAAGTACTGAGATTGTAGGTGTGGGATACTAGGGTCTGCTTGTGCTTCAGCCCCCACCCCCACCCCTTTGGTACTGGGGATGGAACCCAGGGGAATTCTACCTCCGAGCTATACCCCCAGCCCAATTTTATTTTTATTTTGAAAAAAGTCTCCTAGCTTGATGAGAATCTCACTGTGTTTCTGAGGCTGGTCTTGAACCTGCAGTCCTCCTGTCTCAGCCTCCCAAGTACTGGGATTACAGGTTTGTGTCACGATACAGTGCTGGTGAATATCCTGTGTATCTGCAAGGCACCACCTCTGGTAGGCTGCTACATTGTGTAAAATAACAAATTGCAAAGAGTACAAAGTTTTGTGAAGTACTTTCAAACTGAGTAGCTGCAGGGGGTTCTCCTAATTTCTTTCTTTTTTCTTTTTTTGGGTGGTACTGGGGTTCCTGGAAGCCCTTCTTCCTCCGGCTACACTCCCAGACCTATTTTTGTACTTTTTTATGTGGAAACAGGGTCTCTTAAGCCAGCGTGGCTGGCTTCGAACTTGGTGATCCTCCTGTCTCTGCCTCCCAAGCGCGGGGATTACAAGCGTGTGCCACCACACCTGGCGGATCCTCCTAATTTCTGTCTGGTTTCTTTGGTCACAACTTGAGTACACAGAGCAGCTGGCTGGGGGGTGGGGGGGGTTCTCGCCCAGTCTGGGTAATTGTGTCATGGCAGAAATGTTAGAGGACGGGGAAGCAGTGGCTGTCCAGCTCTGCTGAGCTGCCTTTCAGAGTGACACTACCTGTCCACACAGTGCTGCTCCAGTGATGAGCTCTGGCCTAGCCTTGACTTCTCTGCACAGAAGACACTAGAGGCGACCTTTTCCTGGGGTCTGCTCGATTCTGAAATCACTGGGTTCCACAGTGAGTGGCTCAGCCACAGCGCCACTTCTGAGTGCACAGACATAGAGGTTTGCAGGGTCTTCGGATGTGTCTGATTCCCAGGTCTCATTCATGAGACCCATTTCTGGTGTGGGTGTGAAGAGGAGTGTTAGTGACCTACTCCACTAACAGTGAAGAGCAGACACTGTGTCCTTACAAAGTGTCAGAATTTAGCAGAGTTGGTAGCACACCTGCAATCCCAGTACTTGGGAGGCTGAGACAGGTTTGAAGACAGCTTCAGCAAATAGTGACACTATCAATCTAGTGAGGCCCTGCTTCAGAAAAGGGGGCAGCTGAGGGTGCAGCTCAGAGGTAGAATGTCCCTGGATTCAATCCCCTCTGCCACAAAATGTTAGAATTTATTGAATAACAATAAATCCGGACTTCCGGGAAGATGGCGACGGAGAAAAGCGGGGCTGACGAGTCCCGCTAACAACCAATCTCTATTACTACAAAATCAGCGCCTTTCATAGTCAGAAAACACCATCAGCAGAGAAACAAAAAATGTAATTACAAGGGACAGAGAAAAAGAGGGCTGGAAAAACGAGACACCAGAAAGAAACCAGACCGCAGTGCTGCAGCAGGAGCCGTGGCATGGAGCGGAGGGTGCCATCTTTCCTTGCAGCACCAGGCCCCAGAGAGGTGGGGGACTCAGAACGGAGCTCAGAGCCACAGAGGAGATACGCCGGCCTCACGCCCAAGGACGCGGCAGCAGCGCCTTACCTGCCGGCAGCAGCAGCGAGTTCACCAGATGGCACCAGACCAATGCATTCAACAGCCCACCAGGCTCCAGAGGGAGCGGCGGACAGCGAGCCGAGGTGAGCCGCTGTGGAATAGCCGGGCGGGATTCGGCAGATTTTTTGGCGCAGAGAGCATCTAAAGCTCCCAGTGACTGGGCTCAGCACACCCTGCAGGGACTAAGAGTGGAGCTCAAAAACAGAGAAGAAATACGCCAGGCTCACAGCCGAGGGTGTAGCAGCGGCACCATATTGCCACCTGCAGCAACAGCAGCGAATTCACCGAGTCCACTACAGCTCCATCGGCGCACTCATCAACAGTAAGTCAAATTGCGGCCCCTAGAGGAGAAATCCCAGTACTGCACTCCCAGGGACTTGATCCAGTGGGGGAGTGGTAGTGGCAGAGATATCACACCATAGGAGAACGCCCAACCTGGCACCCCCCATGGTCTAAAGCAGCCTCGATTGACTCCCTGGGTCTGAGACTCTGCGATACAACCTAATAAAGGAGTAGTGGGGACTGAGATCCAGAGCACCTTAAGTGAAGTCTTAGTGACCCAAGGGAAGAACCCAGAGAAGGCACAAACTTCCGAAACATGGGAAAGAGGAATAACAATGGAGCAATGAATGCCCACAACCCCACAACATCAGAACCCGATAAAACAGAAAATCAGAGATTTCTAGAAGATCAAATCAGGAAAATAACTGTAGAAATAATAGAGGTGCTTCGAAAAGAACTCAGAGAGAGCCAAAAAGAGATGCAATTAATGAAGTAAAGGCCTCAATTCAAAGTACAAACAACCGATTAGACCACATGGAGAATAGAATCTCACTCTTAGAAGATGATCACTCCAAAAATGAACGCATAGTTTCTAATTTAGAAAAAAAAATCCGACAGCAGGAATCTGACATTGAAGAAATACGGGCCCATTTTAAGAGAGCTAACCTAAGAATAGTTGGAATAGAGGAGGGAAAAGAAGGTGAAACCAAAGGGATCAACAATCTCTTCAAGGAAGTAATAGCAGAAAATTTTCCAAACATAGAGCAAGAGGTTGATACACAGGTCCAGGAAACTTATAGAACCCCCCTTTAGACAGGATCGGAGAAGAGGATCCCCACGCCACATAATTGTCAAAATGACCAATGTGGAAGCCAAGCAGAGAATCTTAAAGGCAACAAAAACAAAGGGCCAAGTGACATTCAGAGGCAAACCAATTAGAATCACTCCAGACTTCCCAAACCAAGTCATGAGAGCCAGAAGGGCTTGGAGTAACATATTCCAAACTCTGAAAGAAAACAACTTCCAGCCAAAAATTTTCTACCCAGCAAAACTTTCTCTCAAATTAGATGGGGAAATACGAAGCTTCCATGACAAACAGAAACTGGAGGAATTTATGTCTTCAAAACCAGGGCTAGAGAAAATACTCAAAGAGATTAACTACAAAGAAGAATTATGTAACACACACCAGAACCAGAGAAACAAGATTTTCCATCCAACAGACAACTAAGATTGGTTATCTTTGGAGATTCATTATGTTAGTCTTTTACCTATCTCTAAATTGTATTGTTTGCTTTTATTGTTGCTAATTTTTAGGATTTCTAGTTGGAATATTAATATACCTTCAGATACAGCATTTGGAAATATTCTATCCCATTTTATCAATAACTTTTAACTTTTTACATTGTCTTTGGATATACAATATTTCTTTTAATTTTTAGGGAGTTTGTTTACCCTTCTGTTGCCTGTGCCATTGAAATCATATCCAGGAAATTACTGCCAATTTCAATGTTGTGAGGTTTAATGACCCAGATTTTCTCCTAAAAGTTTATAGTCTTAAGATTTATATTTAGGTCTTTTATCTATTTTGAGTTAATATTTGTATATGGTGTTAGGTAAGGGTCCAATTTTATTCTTTTTCATGTAATTATTATTTTTCAACAATATTTAGTTAAAAGATTATTATTTCCTCCACCAAATGTTCGTGGAAACCTTGTCAAAAATAACTTGACAATATATGGAAGAATTTAGTTCTAGGCTTGTTATTTAACTCCAATGGTTTATATATCTGCCTTTATAACAGTACTACAGTTTCAGTTATTGTAGTTTTATATGGTTTGAAATCAGAAAATATACATCTTCTAGCTTTGTTCTTTTTCGAGATCGTTTTGGGTATCTATAGTCCATGTTCCATATTAGGATAGATTTTTTTTTCTGAAAAATAAATAAATGTGTGATAGTTTCACCTAAAAAAAAATATTCTCTGGTAAGAAAGAAAGCAAAAAGAAATATTGAAATGTTATCTTTAAGTCATCAAAAGCTTGGTATTAGACAAATGAAACTGTTCTGTGAGATTATCATTGTTAATTTTGGATAAATCGCTATAATACTAGATGTCAAACACTAAGCCAAGCATGGGAAGGAGGGATGGGGAGGGAATGGGGTGGGAATCGGGTAGGGGCTAATTGGGCGATGTGTGCATGTATGTCTACAAAAGTTTGTTTTTTTATCCCATTATGATATATGAATACAGTGCACCAATAAAAAAAAAAGTAAAAAAAAAAATAAATCCACAAGCTGCACCTCATTAGTGGCTAGTCACTGAGTGCTTGGAGGGTCCCTGGAAGTTCTAGGCCAGGAAATCACGTTATTTTATTCCAATTTTAATTTATTCTTTTTTCTTGGCACTGGGAATTGATCTCAGGGGCATTGTGTACATCCGTAGCTGCCTTTTTTTATATTGGGGATTAAACCCAGGGACATTCTACCTCTGAGCTGTAACCCCAGCCCTTTTTGTATTTGGAATAAGGTGTCACTAAGTCTCTGAGGCTGGCCTTGAACCTGTGATCCTCTGCTCTCAGCCTCCTAAGTGCTGGGATTACAGATGGATGCTACTATGCCCAGCTTGCCTGCTTGTTTGTTGCATGGGGATTGGACCCAAGGGTATTCTACCTCTGAGCTACACCCTTAGCCTATTTTATTTTATTTTATCTTATTTTTTGTGGTACTGGGAATGAAACCTAGGGGCTTTCTGCCTCCCGGCTACACTCCCAAACCAATTTTCTATTTTATTTGGAAACAGGGTCTCACTAATCTGCTGAGGCTGGCTTCGAACCTGCGATCCTCCTGTCTCAGCCTCCCAAGCGCGGGAATTACAGGCGTGCACCACCAGGCCCAGCTCCACTGTATGTATGTATGTATGTATGTATGTATGTATGTATGTGGTGATACTGGGGTTCCTGGAAGCCCTTCTACCTCCGGCTACACTCCCAGACACCTATTTTATACTTTTTTATTTTGAAACAGGGTCTCTTAAGCCAGTGCGGCTGGCTTCGAACCTGCGCGATCCTCCTGTCTCCGCCTCCCAAAGCGCAGGGGTTACAAGCGCGCACCACCACGCCAGGCTCATTTTTTATTTTGAAACAGGGTCTTGCCGTGCTGAGGGTCTCAGTTGCGGAGCCTGTCCTCGACCCTGTGGTCCTCCTGTCTCAACCTCTCAAGTACTGGGATTACAGGCTTGTGCCTCTGTATGCAGCTTGATGGTCAGTAGCAAGGTTTTTTTTTTTTTTTTTCCACGTGGTAAACCTGTAATTCACAAGTTGTTGATCTCAAGGTAAATGCTGTAGCTCAACCACTGCTGGCGAGCACTCGGCGGGCAGCAGGGAGGATGAATCCGAGGAAGGCCATTGAGCTGTTCCTGCACAGCAGGGGTCTTCTGGGTTAGGTTGCCCTTTACATCACCCAAAGCATCTCTTATTGAGGTGGGATTTGCGAATATCTTCTAAAAGGTGACGGAGGCAGGACGTTGGTGTGCTTTCTCTGTGACTAAATAGGGGCTTCGGCAGAGCGGTCGTTTTCATTTGATACTGGATGTGTTGGGGAGAGCTAATAGCACTGGTCAGAGGGTCGGTGGCCCCTGCCTGTAGCCTTTGCTCACTGCCCAGGAGAGCCCTGGGAGCCAAGCTGGGGGGTCTGTGTGAGACTTTCTGGTCCAGAGTGCAGAAAGAGGTGGAGGCTGGGAAGGGGGTTTGGAGTCACTTGGCTGCCGCTGCAGTTTAAAGCCACAGGTCCACATGAGCTCACCAGGGATGAGCACAGACAGAAACGTAGAAGGAGCCGGAGCTTAGGCCCTGGCCTCGGACCACAGAGTGGGAGTGTGGAAAGGAGAGCCAGGTACAGGTAGATGAGGAGGCTTGGGGAAAGTGTTGACAAGCGCCGCTTAGTCTGTCATGTAGCCACAACAGAAGACCAGTTTGGGTGATTTATAACGAATGGAAATCAATTGGACTCATGCTTCTGGAGGGTGGAGGGTCCATGAAAATGGTGTGGCACTTGGTGAGGCCCTTCCTGTCATGGATGGTAAAGGGCTGCTGAGCACACAGGAGGCAGAGAAATCAGGCTGGGCCTCCTTCTGTTCAGGAGACCACTCCTGTGGTAACAGCACTAACCTGTTCCTGAGGGATTGAACCTAGGAGATTCTACCTGTGAGATACACCCCACCCCTTTTTTATATCTTTATTTTGAAATAGGGTCTTGCTAAGTTGCTGAGGCTGTCCTCAAACCTGTTGTCTTTCTGTCTCAGTCTCCCAAGTACTAGGATTACAGGCATGCACCACTATGCCCAGTTTATAGCTCTTTTAAGATTTTTGAGACTGTATCTTGATAGGTTGCTTGGGCTGGCCTGGAATTTATGATCCTCCTGCTTCCGCTTCCTTAGTCTTTGGGATAGCCGACTAGTGGAATACCAGGCTTGTTACCATCCCTGACTGATCTGTCTCCCTATTCTTCCCACACTTCCTTTGCCTCCCTCTTTTCCTCCGTTTCTTCTTTCACTGGGAATCTAACCCTGATCTAAAAGCCAGGCATGGGGCCACACACTTGTAATCCCAGTACTTAGGCTGAGATAGGATCGCAGGTTCATGACCTGAAGCCTCAGCTGTTCAGTGAGGCCCTCCACAACTTAGTAAGATCCTGTTTCAAAATAAAGAATAGGGCTGGGGGTATAACTCAGAGGTAGAATACCCTGGGTTTAATTCCTAGCACTGTCAAAGCAAAACAAAACAAAACCCCTGGATTGTTGTACCTCCCAGCGACATCCCCAGCCTTTTTATTTTTTGAAACGGTCTTGTTCAGTTACTTCTCCCCAGCATTGAACCCGAGTTTCTCCTGTCTCGGCCTCTTAAATAAGGGGATTACAGGTGTGGGGTTCCCCCCTTTTTGTGGTATTGGGGATTAAACCCAGGGGCATTCTATCTTGGAGCTATACTCCTAGACTACTATTTATTTATTTATTTATTTATTTATTTTGCGGTTCTGGAGGTGGAACCCAGGGGCATTCTACCTCCAAGCTACGCCCCAGCCCTATTTATTATTATTTATTTTGAAACAGGATCTCACTAAGTAGCAAAGGGCCTCACTGAGTGGCTGAGGCTGTCCATGAATCGCGATCCTCCTGTTTCTGCCTCCTAAATGCTGGGATTACAAGTGTGGACCACCACACTGGCTAGGTGTTTTCTCTCTCTCTCTCTCTCTCTCTCTCTCTCTCTCTCTCTCTCTCTCTCTCTCCTTTCTTTCTTTCTTTCTCTTTTTTCTTTCGTGTGTGTGTGTGTGTGTGTGTGTGTGTGTGTGTGTGTGTGTGTGTTTTACTGGGAGTGAACCCAGAGCCTTTTCTACCTCTGGATTATACTCCCAGACCTATTTTATACTTTATTTGGAAACAGAGTCTCACTAAGTTGCTGAGAGCCTCCCATGCACTTGGATTACAAGTGTATGCTACCATGCCCGGCTTTCTTTCTGTGTGTGTGTGTGTGTGTGTGTGTGTGTGTGTGTGTGTGCGCGTGTGTGCGCGCGCGCTACTGGAAATTGAACCCAGGGGCATTCTACCTTTGAGCTACACCCACAGCTCTATTTTTTAGTCTTTATTTTGAAACAAGATCTCAATAAGTTACAGAGGGCCTCACTGAGTAGCTGAAGTTGTCTGCAAACCTCAGTCCTCTTGTCTTTGCCTCACAGAATTGTCTTTGGCTTAGGGACTCAGATATACTCATGTGTTAATTTTGAAAGGAATAATGCATACCAGAATGTGTTCAGGTCTTTGTTTTCTTTCTTTTCTGTGTGGGTATTTCAGGTTGTACCCAGAAGCAATCTACCTCCAAGTTACAGTCTCAGCCCTATTTTATTTTTTGTTTTGAAACAGTCTCACTAAGTTGCTTAGGGGCCTGGTGAACTGCTAAGGCTGGCTTCCCACCTGCCATCCTCCTGTCTGAGCTTCCTAAGTACTGGGATTATAGGCATGGGTCATCATATCTGGTAGTGTTTTATTTCTTAATTTGTTCATTTGCTTACTATTATTGAGTTTTGTAATCTCAGTATTTGGGAGGCTGAGACAGGAGGATCGTGGTGAGACCCTGTTTCCAAATAAGAATAAAAAATAGGGCTAGGGTGTAGCTCGGAGGTAGAATGCCCCTGGGTTCCATCCCCAGTACCGCAAAACAACAACAACAACAAACGTGCACCACGATGCCTCATTTGTTTGTGTGCGTTTATTTTATTTATTTATTTATTTATTTATTTATTTATTTATTTATTTATAGTGGTACTGGGGTTCCTGGAAACCCTCTACCTCCAGCTACACTCCCAGACACCCATTTTTTAGTATTTTTTATTTGGAAACGGTCTCTTTGTCAGTGAGGCTGGCTTCGAACCTGCGCGATCCTCCTGTCTCCGCCTCCCAAGCACGGGGATTACAAGCGTGCACCACCACGCCTGGCTTGTGTGCGTTTATTTTAAATGGAGTAATTTAAACCAGGTGTGATGGCACATTTAATCCCAGCATTCAGGAGGATTGCAGTTCTTGGAAAGCCTCGGCTACTTAGTGAGGCCCTTCACAACTCATTGAGACCCTGTTTCAAAATAAATTATAAAAAAATAGGGCTGGGGTGTAGCTCAGGTAGAATGCCCTGGTTTCCATCCCTAGTACCGCAAAAAC
The DNA here is from genome assembly GCF_963383645.1 of Muscardinus avellanarius. Taxonomy (NCBI): domain Eukaryota; kingdom Metazoa; phylum Chordata; class Mammalia; order Rodentia; family Gliridae; genus Muscardinus; species Muscardinus avellanarius. Next base: position 74,420,019 of record NC_137802.1, read on the forward strand.
AAAAACAACAACAACAACAAAAAACGAGCATGGTGGCACACGCTTGTAATCCCAGCACTTGGGAGGCTGAGGTAGAGGATTGTGTTTCGCAGACAGCCTTAGCTACCTAGTGAGGCCCTTTGCAACTCATTGAGACCCTGTTTCCAAATAAAGAATAAAATATGGCTCAGGGTGTTGCTCCTAGGTTGAATGCCCCTGGGTTCCATCCCCAGTACTGAAAAAAAAAAAAAAAAAAAACAAGTGTGTGCCACCACACCCTGCTTGTGTATGTTTATTTTAAATGGAATAATGTAACCAGGTGTGGCAGTGCATACTTTTAATCCCAGTACTTGGGAGGTTGAGACAGGAGGATCGCAGGTCAAGTTCAGCCTCAGCAAGTAGTAAGACTCTCATCAACCTAGTGAGACTCTTGTTTCAAAATAAAAATAATAAGGCTGGGGGTATGCCTTAGAGTAAAGTGCCTCCTGGATTCAATCCCAAGTACCATACACATAATGAGGTAATGCAGATTAAGTGGCATTTGAGTTGTTTGGCCCTGTGCCTTTTCTTCTTTCTGAGTAGTATCTTAAAGCCGTGAAACTCCTCACTTGTATTTTGCTCATCATGTGACTTGTAAACCTAATGGGTAAGATTTGACGTGAAGGGTGTGTGTCTTCGCCTGCAGTGCCTTGGGGTAGCTCAGGAACTCTCGTGGGCAGCCAGCAGGACTGACCACTGGCTCTTCTTTTCCAGGTGCACATTCAGGTTTCCGAGCACAAACATCAAGATAACGTTCACCGCCCTGTCCAACGAGAAGAGGGAGAAGCAGGAGGCACCCGAGTCCCCAGTGAAGCCCGTTCAGCCCCACATCTCACCCCTGACCATCAACATTCCAGACACCATGGCCCACCTCATCAGCCCCCTGCCCTCTCCCACAGGAACCATCAGGTACAGTGCTGGTAGCCAGTGGTCCTCAGCAGGGAATATCTCCTGAGGTGGTCCTCCCTCCCTGCGGAGATTCTGAGTGTCTAAAATACCTCTGTGTTTCTGGAGCTGCTCTCAATTTTGGTGCTATGAAATGCAATTCTCATGTTCCTGGGTTTTACTTGTGGATTCTTTGAATAGATTATAAATTTATGGCTTGTAATATTGGTCTAAAGTTTGAGATAGTTTTTAATTTTTTTAGTTTACTACAATTTTTGAAAACTTATACTTTTGTTTGGCCACTTCACACCGAAGTGACCAACTTGTTGGTTGTGATGTCCTGAGAGACTGGATGCCCTGGAAGCAAAGGACGGGTGCCTTAAGCACAGCCACTCTGGCTTCCCCTGCGAACCTGAGAACTAGCATCTTGTGGCTAGGCTCACGCAGAGTTCTAGAGGAGCAGCCTTGGACAGTAGACTCTGGGTTGCAGCCCATGGTGCCTATACAGCTCCTCTGTGACTGTGGGGTGAGGAACAGCCTGGATGAGTTAGGTGAGCCTGGTCTTAAGTTGAAAAGATGAATGAAGTGGGCATGTGGGTGTCTTGTGGAACCTACTTTTGGGTCTGTGCTCTGGGCATGGCTGGGAGGCAGGGAGGGCTCCTCTTATCTATTCAGCAATGTCCCTTACATGTGGTTGATAAAGGGAAGAAGAACAACAAAAACTTAAGGAGCTTTGGGTTATAACGTAAGTCAGCATGAGACATAAATCAAAACACATCCATGTTCATGGATTGGAAGACTTAATGTTGAGATGTTAATACTCTCAGGGGAGCACAGAGAGTCAGTGCGGTCCGCATCAAAATTCCAGTGACATTTTTTCCAGAAATAGAGAGTCCCATCCTAAAATTCATGTAGAGTTTCAAGGGACCCCAAATAGCCAAAAAGATCTTGAAGAAGAACAAAGCTGTAAGACTCACACTCTCCTGTTTGAAAACTTACTACACAGCCATGTTAATAAAATAGTGTGGGAGCCGGGCGCGGTGGGCACGCTTGTCATCCCGCGCTCGGGAGGCAGAGACAGGAGGACCGCGCAGGTTCCAAGCCAGCCGCGCATGCGCGCTGGCTTAGGAGACCCTGTTTCCACATTAAAAAAAAAACGTAAAAATAGGTCTGTGAGTGTAGCCTGGTAGTAGAAGGGCTTCCAGGAACCCCAGTACCACCAAACATATATATATAGTATGGTACTGGCCTACAGATAAACCTATAGAACAGGAGAACAGAGTGGAGCTCAGAAATAACAAGGGTGAGCCAGGCGTGGTGGCACACACTTGTAATCCCAGCATTCAGGAGGCTGAGACAGGAGGATCATGGTTCACAGACAGCCTCAGCTACTTGGTGAGGCCCTCTACAACTTAGTGAGACCTGTTTCAAAATAAAGAATAAAAAGTAGGGGTAGGGAGTGTAGCTCGGAGGTAGAATGCCCCTGGGTTCCATTCCTAGACTCACAAAAGAAAAGAAAAGAAATAACAAGGGTGAGCCGGGCGTGGTGGCGTGCGCTTGTAATCCCAGTGCTTAGGAGGCTGAGACAGGAGGATCGCACAGGTTCGAAGCCAGCCTCAGCTACTTAGGCTCTCAGCAATTTAGTGAGACCCTTTTTCCAAATAAAGTAAAAATAGGTTTGGGAGTGTAGCCTGGAGATAGAAAGGCCTTGGCTTCCACCCCCAGTAACACACACACACACACACACACACACACACACACACACACACACACAGAGAAATAACAAGGGTGCCAAGGTGACTCAGTGGAAGAATGAACAGGATTTTCAACAAATGTTGCCAGGGGAACGGTGTATGTTGGCAAAAGAATGAAGCTAGACCCTTTTCATACACCATAAGCAAAAATTATCTCAAAATTGACCAAAGCCAGCCAGGTGTGATGGCGCACGCTTGTCATCCTAGTACTTGAGAGGCTGAGACGGGGGATCACAGGTTTATGGCCAGCTTCAGCTACTTAGTGAGGCCCTCTGCAACCTAGTGAGACCCTGTTTTAAAAATAAAGAATAAAAAATAGGGCTGGGGATGTAGCTAGGAGGTAGAATGCCCCTGGGTTCAGTTCTCAGTACTGCAAAAAACAAAACAAAACTGACCAAATCCCCAAGTTTAACAACTAAAACTTAGAAGGAAATGTAGGAGCCAGGCATAGCATCACGCAAGACTGCAATTGGAGGATTCCAGATTCAATGTCTGCCTCAACAACTTAGTGAGGCCCTTTACAACTTATAAACTGTTTCAAAATAATAAAAGCCGGGCATAGTGGCGTACGCTTGTAATCCCAATACCTAGAAGGCTGAAACAGGAGGATCATAGGTTCACAGGCAGCCTCAGCTACTCAGGCCCTCTGCAACTTAGTGAGACTCTGTTTCAAAATAAAGAATTAAAGCTAGGGCTTTGGTGTAGCTCTGAGGTAGAAGTCCCCTGGTTTCAATCCCCAGTACTGCAAAATAAACAAGTAAATAAATAGATAGGGCTTGGGGTATAGCTCAGAGGTAGAATGCCTCTGTGTTTAATCCCCAGTACTACACGCACAAAGGTACACTCAATGATTAGCACTTGCCTAGCCCTGGTAAACACGCACACGGTTCACAGAGAAGACCTGCTGTTACCTAGTCAATTATAACTCGTGGTGGCTGCACCCTTGAACACAACAGACCCGGAGGATGGGACGTGTGAGCTTCCATCAGCTCCCGACCTGGGCTCACATCTCACTCTCTTCTCTGTCTTCATCCTCTTTTCCCTTTCTTGCCCTGCACACCCTGCAGGCGCCCCTCATAACCAGCAGTTGGGGGTTAAGGTGGCATGTGCAAGCCCCAGGCAGGCGGCTCAGGTGGAGAGAGCCCACTGTCAGCTTTCCTTGAATCTGTACTTGTCTCCCTCTTGCACTTAGAATTTGTCTTGTTATTAATTGTGTGTGTGTGTGTGTGTGTGTGTGTGTGTGTGTGTGTGTGTGTTTGCATGTGTGGTACTAGGAATTGAACCTAGGGGCATTCTACCTCTGGGCTACATTTCCATCCCTATTTTATTTTTATTTTGAAATAGGGTCTCATTAGGTTGATAAGATTCTCACTTCTTCCTGAGGCTGTCCTTAAACTTGTGATCCTCCTGTCTCAGCCTTCCAAGTACTGGGATTATAGGCATGTGTCACCAGGCCCAGCAGGGGCTGGTTTTTAGATTTTTACAGAGTTCAGTTTCCAGCACCCTGCCCATCTGACCTTCTGAGCCTAACCCTTGTTTGGGGCAGGTGCCTGTCTCTGTTTACTGGGTGTACCCTTGCTGGCCTGACCAGTGCCCTGGGGCACCAGGGCTGTCCTTGGTGGACCTGCCTGTTGCCTTTCAGGGCACTGGTCCTTAGCCGCCCACCTCGGCCTCTCCAGACTTCCAGGATTTTGTGGTTTGCCCTTTGCACCCTGTCTCAGCACTGAGCTCACATCCCGACCTGGGCCCACATCTCACTCTCTTCTCCGTCTTCGTCCTCTTTTCCTGTGTCCCTGGACCCACCAGGTTTCACGAGCCCTTGGTAGCTTCTGGACAGAGAATTGGGAAGAGTCCCAAGAAGTGCTCGTGTTCTCTCCTTTCAATCTTCATGTGTTTTCCCTGACTCACAGCCAGTTCTTGAAGTGCAGGATGTGGTGTGCTCGTAGACTAAAGGAACCTTTTCTCCTCCACAGTGCTGCAAACTCCTGCCCATCCAGCCCCCGAGGAGCGGGGTCTTCAGGGTACAAAATGGGCCGCGTGATGCCATCTGACCTCAATTTAATGGCTGACAACTCTCAGCCAGAAAACGAAAAGGAAGCTTCAGGCGGAGATAGCCCAAAGGTAAATGACCCTTGGGTGCTGTGCAGCACCACTGTCCTTGGCTTGCCACCTGTGCGCCAGCAGCAGCCCTCTGGGCCTTTAGAGCATGTGTCCTTGTGTGCCTGCATGGGGTGCAGGTGCTGTGCTGTTGCCTTGACCATGTTCTCAGTATTGGGCTCTGCAAGTGCACGTACTGGCGGAGCACCAGGCCCTCCTGGATTTCACAGAGCTCACGTGCTGCACTCCAGGAAGCAGGCCCTGTCCACCACAACCCTTTTAGGAGGATATGTTTGCCCCTACTGTGTGTGTGTGTGTGTGTGTGTGTGTGTGTGTGTGTGTGTGTGTGTGTGTTGGGGATTGAACCTGGGGCATTCTGGCTCCACCTATACCCTCAGCCGTTTTTTATTTTTTATTCTGAGACAGGGTCTTGACACATTCCTGTTTCAGCCCTGCAAGAACTGGAATTACAAGCATGTACTACCACGCCTGCTGACCCTGTGTTTTTATTTTTGGATTTTGTGGGATACTGGGAATTGAACCCAGAAGCATTTTACCTCTGAGCTATGCCCCCAGTCCAGTTTTATTTTTTGCTTTGAAACAGGGTCTTCCTATGTTGCTGAGAGTCCTGCTGCATTCCTGAAGCTCTCCTCCAAGCTACGATCCTCCTGCCTCAGCCTCCCAAATACTGGAATTATGGGACTATGCCACCATGCCCGGCTACCGTATTTTTTTAATTTATTCTTTGGTTAAGGAATTTTCTTTTAGAACTTGGTCTAAAGGAAATAGACAAGGATGCAAATAAAACAGGAAATTGAGCCGGGCGTGGTGGCGCACGCTTGTAATCCCCGCTCTTGGGAGGCGGAGACAGGAGGGTCGCACAGGTTTGAAGCCAGCCTTGCTGGCTTAAGAGACCCTGTTTCCAAATAAAAGTATAAAATAGGTCTGGGGGTGTAGCCCGGAGGTAGAAGGGTTTCCAGGAACCCCAGTACCACCAACACCCCCCCCCCCCCCGGAAATTGAAATCACAATCTGAATACCCCATAGAGAACAAACAAAGTATGGTGGTCAAGTAAGGAAATCCGTGAAGCATTTGCTGGTAGGGACGTGCTCGGTGGAAACAGTAAAGCTGTGTGGAGTCCCTCCTTTCGTCACACACTGTAAGCTGTGGTGTATTCCTGCATAGGAGTGCAGTGCAGCATGGGAGAGGCCTCTGCTGGGCATCTGCACACAGCAGCTCCTGAGTGGAGCTCACTGTCCGCAGACAGTGGCAGGCAGCTGGGAGGCAGAGGCTGTGGGCCAGTCAAGCGGGAGCTCTTGGGCTGCTGGCTTCGTCCCTCTTACCCTGGCCTTGGCTATACTGTTGTTTATTTCACAAAATTTGTTTAGGTAGCCTGGTTGTACTGTGAACTTTCCTGTGTTACATACTTTTCAATAGAAGTGTTCTTAGAATGTGTAAAAGAGCTGTCAAGGAAACAGGATGGCATGAACCCCCTGATGAGGCTTTGTGCCCGTGCTGGCACTGGTGTTGCCAGGACGCTGCCAAGCCGCCCCTCAATGGCGAGGCCTTTGTTTTACTGAAATCTGGAGTTTGCTCATGTGGGAAATTGGCCTTCTGGGTGCTGGGATTACAGGGGTTATGTTTTCCTGTTTGGAGAAGGACAGTAAATATCTCTGCTAGCCACCAGTTTCTAGGACTAAGCAGGCCTGCCTGGTCCTTTACTCTGCTTGGGTTTATCCCTAAACTGTGTTCTAAATGTATTCACATTTAAACTTTGTATAAATAGTATGTTCTTGAACATATTCTTTTACAGATTACTTTTTTTTTTGGGGGGGGGAGTCCTGAGGATTGAAATAGGATCTCACTGAATGATTGAGGCTGTCCTGGAACCTGTGATTCTTTTGCCTCAGCCTCCCAAATACTGAGATTACAAGCATATGCCACCATACCCTGCTGGATTTTTTTTTCCTTTTTGTATATGTGTGTACGCATGCACACGTGCAAGCGGTGCCTCTACTAGGGATTGAAACCAGGGGCATTCTACCTCTGAGCTCTACCCCAGCCCTGTTTTATTCCTTACTTTGAAACAGGGTTTCACTAAGTTGCAGAGGGACTCACAAATTGCCAAGGCTGGCTTCAAACCTGTAATCCTCTCTCTGAGTTGCGGAGGGCCTCACTAAGTAGCTGAGGCTGGCCGCAAACCTTTGATCTGCCTGTCTCAGCTTCCCAAGTACTGGGATTACAAGCGTGCGCCACCATGATGCCTGGCTTTTTTTTATGTGATTTTTCATCTTTCTTTGTATCGCTTTATACTCCATTATTTTTTTCCTCTTTTTTTGCGGGTCTAGGGATGGAACCCAGGGGCATTTGACCTCTGAGCTATACCCCCTGCCCTGTTTTTTATTCTTTATTTTGAAACGATTTCACTAGGTTGTGGAGGACATCACTAAGTAGCTGAAGCTGTCCGTGAACTACAATCTTCCGGTCTCAGCCTCCCAAATGCTGGGATTTCAAGTGTGCGCCACAACACCCAGCTCCTCCAAGTTTTTTAAATTCATTGTGCACCAATAAATTTTCAGCTTTAGCATTGTGTGCGTTTTTTCTTTTTTGTTTTGTGTGGCCATTTACTGGACGTATAGTTGAACTTTATATAGGAAAAACTAAGCACTGTCAGAGGAACACTTCAAATAAGAATCCTGATGTTTAGTAAAAACAATTATGCTAACTTTAGTACTCTTTTCTTTTTAATGCAGGATGATTCAAAGCCACCTTATTCCTATGCACAATTAATAGTACAAGCAATTACAATGGCTCCTGATAAGCAACTCACCCTGAATGGAATTTATACACACATCACTAAAAATTACCCGTACTACAGGACGGCGGACAAGGGCTGGCAGGTAAATCGATGTGTCTGTCTGAAGCATTCCCGTCCTGTCCTTGGATGCTGGTCGGCACTGACAGGGCGTTTGGCTGGTGGCTTAGCTCGCCAGCACAGTTCAGGAAAGCTGGGCGCACCCGAGGTGCATGCAGGAGGAGCCGTTGTGGACAGAGTCTGCGGTGCTCCCCTCGCGGCACAGGCCATTTCCCTCCATGTGTCTAACATGTCTAAGGAGGAAGAGGATCCAGAAGTCTAGCCATCCTTTACTTTGGCACCCTTCCCGCTTCCTCATCTGCTTCTGTGAGATACAGAGTTTTAATGTTTGCAGAGATCGTTTTCAGACTGTTTCTAAGCCAGGCTTGGTGGTGCACACTTGTAAATCCCAGTGTCTGGAAAGCTGAGCGAGGATAATTGCAGGTTCAAAGCCAGGCAGCAACTTAGGGACACTCTGGTCCAAATGAAAAATAAAGTTGTGAGGCCCTCTGCAACTTAGTGAGACCCTGATTTCAAAATAAAGAATAAAAAGTCAGGCTGGGAGTGGAGCTCAGAGGTAGAATGCCTCTGGGTTCAATCTCCAGTACTACACACAAACACACAAAAATAGTCACTTCAAAGCTAAGCATGGTAAGCTGGGCGTGGTGGCGCACGCTTGTAATCCCTGCGCTTGCGAGGCTGAGACAGGAGGATCGCACGGGTTCAAAGCCAGCCTCAGCTACTTAGTGAGGCTCTCAGCAACTTAGTGAGACCCTGTTTCCAAATAAAGTATAAAAATAATAATAAAAAAAATAGGTCTGGGAGTATAGCCCGGAGGTAGAAAGCCTCTGGGTTCCACCCCCAGTACCACCAAAGCCGGGTATGGTAGCGCACCCTTGTAATCCTAGTACTTGGGAGGCAGAGACAGGAGGATTTGGATGTATGGCAAGCCTCTACAACTTAATGAAACCCTGATTCAAAATGAGGAATCAGGTAGGGTTGGGGGTATGGCTCAGAGGTAGCATGCTCCTGGGTTCCACCCCTAGTAGAGTGCACGCGCGCACGCGCACACACACACAATTTACCAGAGTATCTTTTTTTTTAATGACATCTCCTCCAGTTGGCCAGTGCCTAAGTTCCAGTTGGGAGTCACCATATTGTGCACCCACATCTCCAGCCCCTTCCTAGAGAGCACTTGGAAATCAGTGCATAGTATTTCCATTGTTGAGCTGGACACTGATAGTTTTTGAGCCTTTACATTGTGTAGATTTTTTTTCTTTTTCTGTGTCCTCTGTTGGCATTTAGTGGATGTGCTGTAGAACCTTACTAATTGAGACAGTTTAATAAGGGTAAGTTTGGAATACAAGTGAAAAACGTAATAGCCAGACAGGGTGATGCATGCCTGTGATCACAGTACTTGGGGGCCTGAGGCAAGAGGATTACAGGTTCAAGGACAGCCTCAGCAAGTCCTGAGAACTCTCATCAACCTAGTGAGACCTTGTTTGTAAAAGAAATAAAATAGGGCTGGAAGTATAGCTCAAAAGGAAAATGCCCCTGAGTTCAATCCCCAGTACCAACAAAACATAATAGAAGAAAAAAGAAATGTATGCTGTGAGTTTTTATTTATTTATTTATTTATTTTAATTTTTTTTGAGGGTCTGGAGATAGAACCTAAAGGCATTCGACCTTCGAGCTACACCCCCTGCCCTATTTTTTATTCTTTATTTTGAAACCTGGTCTCACTGAGTTGCAGAGGGCCTCACTAAGTAGCTGAGGCTGTCCGTGAACCCCGATCCTCTGGGTCTCTGCCTCCCAAATGCTGGGATTACAAGCGTGCGCCACCATGCCCGGCTTGCTGTGAGTTTTTAAATCATTGAGTAAGCCGGGCGTGGTGGTGCACGCGCTTGGGAGGCTGAGACAGGAGGTTCGCGCAGTTTCGAAGCCAGCCTCAGCTACTTAGTGAGGCTCTCAGCAACTTAGTGAGACCCTGTTTCCAAATAAAATATAAAATAGGTCTGGGAGTATAGCCCGGAAATAGAAAGCCTCTGGGTTCCACCCCCAGTACCACACACAAAAAAAAAATTATTGAGTAATGAGGGATGGCTTATTTTTTGAGGATTTGGTTTGATGAATAAATGATCCTTTAATAAAGGTGTTAGCCAGCTGTGGTGTAATCCCAGCACTTCGAAGACTGAAGCATAAGTATTGTAGGTTTGAAGCCAGCTTCAGCAACTTAGCAAGGTCCTAAGTTAGTGAGACCCTGTTTCCAAGTAAAAAATATAATATGGTAGTGCTTTTTTGTGTGGAAGTAGGGGTTGAATCCAGGGACGGTCTACCACTGAGCTACATCCCCACCCCACCCCCAAACCTTTGATCCTCCTGTCTCAGCCTCCCAAGTACTGGAATCACAAATATGCAGCACCACAGCCGGCTGGCTCACTGTCTTTCATTGTGGCAGGTGAATGAGAACAGCCCCTTGGCGCCCTTCACCTGGACACCTGCATGCACCTGCACATCTCCGTCCACAAGTAGTGGGTTTGTTGGTTGGCAGGAAATCCTGGATTGGAAGAATAGTTGCATAATGAGCTCTGTCAGGGTTCTGAACACAGCACACAAAAAGTCCCAGCTGAAGTTCTTAAAATATAGAACAAAGCGAGCATGGTAATTAAAAGGGGAAAAGGCCAAAACAGAATTTAGGTCCTTGTTTTGATAGCCGTGGCTCTGTTGGAGATGCCCTGTGGACGGCAGGTCCAGAGTGTGGTTTGTGGAAGCCTCGTGAGTGGAGCGCAGCTTCCACATGCAGAATGCTAATGATTGCAAGTACCAGTTTGCGGGGCTGTGTGGAAATGAATATTTCTATTTTGTATGTGTGGTGGTGGGAGTACTGGGGGTGGAACCCAGGGCATTCTACCTCTGAGTTATACCCCCAGGCCAATTTTTTATTTTTTACTTATTTATTTTATTTTTGTGGTACTGGAGATGGAACCCAGGGCATTCTACCTCTGAGCTGTACCTCCAGCCCCATTTTTAATTTTTTGAAATAGGGTCTCACTAAGTTTTTGAGAGCCTCACTAAGTTGTTGAGGCTGGCTTCAAAACTGTGATCCTCCTGTCTTAGCCTCCCAAGTACTGGAATTATAAATATGTACCACCATGCCCAGCTGGAAATGAACATTAATGAACATTTCTTTTACTTTTTTGTTTTCTTTTTGCAGTACTGGGGATGGAACCCAGGAGCTACGCCCCCAGCTCTATTTTTTATTCTTTATTTGGAAACAGGGTCTCACTGAGTTGCAGAGGACCTCACTAAGTAGCTGAGGCTGGCTGTGAACCACGATTTTCCTGTCTCAGCCTCCCAGTTGCTGGAATTACAAGTGTGTACCACCATACTCGGCTGGAATTGAGTATTTATGAAAAGCTTGAGTAGACATGTGTTTGGTCATGTGTTTGTGTTTATCTAGCATGCATGGATTTGAAAACTCCAGAGTATCCCAGGTTTTTTTTTTTTTTTTTTTTGTTAAAGAGGTAGAAGGATGAGGCCACTTGGCCTTGGTCTCCTGGGCCTTAATCAGAAGTGCCTTCCTTTGCTGGGATTGCAAGCCGGCACATGCTTGTAATCCCTGCATTTGGGAGGCTGAGACAGAAGGATTATGGTTGGAGGACAGCCTCAGCTACTACTTAGTAAGGCCCTCTGCAACACAATAAGACCCTGTCTCAAAATAAAGAATAAAAAATATGGCTGGGTAGCCGGGCGTGGTGGTGCACGCTTGTAATCCCAGCATTTGGGAGGCCGAGACCTGGAGGATCACGGTTCACGGACAAGCCTCAGCTACTTAGTGAGGCCCTCTGCAACTCAGTGAGACCCGGTTTCAAAATAAAGAATAAAAAATAGGGCAGGGGGTGTAGCTCAGAGGTAGAATGCCCAATTGTCCCATCCCCAGCCCACCAAAAAAAAAAAAAAAGTAATGAGTTTCTCATCAATCTAGTGACACCCTGTTTCAAAATAAAAACAAAAGCCATGCGTGGTGGCGCACTCTTGTAATCCCAGCATTCGGGAGGCTGAGACTGGAGGATTGAAGTTCGAGAACAACCTCAGCTACTTAGTGAGGCCCTCTGCAACTCAGTGAGACCCGGTTTCAAAATAAAGAATAAAAAATAGGGCAGGAGGTGTAGCTAGAAGGTTGAATGCCCCTGGGGCTCCATCCTCAGACCTAAAAAATAAAATAAAAAAAGAGCCATATCCTTTTTGTTTTTAAGGCAAGGTTTTGCTAAATTGCCCAGGCTGGCCTGGAACTTTCAGTCTTCCTCCTTCAACCTGAATAGCAGGAGTTACAGGCCTCTGTGACACTTCCCAGTTTATAATCCCCTTTTAGTGTGTTGGTACTACTGGTGGTTGAACCCAGGGTCATTTTTACCTTTAAATTACACTCTCAGCCCACATTTATTTTTTATTTTCAAACAGTGTCTCACCTTGTGGTGCCCTGAATGTGCAATTCTCCTGTCTCAGCCTCCTAAGTCTGGAATTCTAAGTGTGGGCTACCAGGCCCAGCATACCAGCCCATTTAAAGAATGTGAATTTCGAGGCCGGGCGTGCGCGATTGTAATCCCCGCGCTTGTGAGGCGGAGACAGGAGGATCACGCAGGTTCGAAGCCAGCCGCGCTGGCGTAAGAGACCCTGTTTCAAAAATATAAAATAGGTCTGGGAGTGTAGCCCGGAGGAAGAAGGGCTTCCAGGAACCCCAGTACCACCAAAAAAAAAAAAAAAAAGAATGTGAATTTCTTTTTTTTTTTTTTTTTGTGGTACTGGGGGTAGAACCCAGGGGCTTTTCTACCTCCGGGCTATACTCCCAGACGCATTTTATAATTTATTTGGAAACAGGATCTCACTAAGATGTTGAGAGCCTCACTGAGTAGCTGAGGCTGGCTTTGAACCTGTGTGATCCTTCCTCTTAGCCTCCCAAACAAGTACACCACCACGCCCTGCTAAAGAATGTGAATTTCTGTGTTGCTGGGACTTGGGGCTCACAGTGTGGTGCTTCTCTGTGATCTGGCCCAGGGGTACTTGGCACTCTTCCCGAGGAGGATGCATGTAATTGCTTCCCCATGCCCATCTCCACCCCTTATGGGGTCCACAGCTGCCTCTTAGACTTGGGATTTTACAGGGTCTGCCTGAGGTACATCACTTTGGTAAATCTGCAGAAGAAAATTCATAGGCTAACATGAGATGGTCTAAGTTAGTCTATCTGAGAGTATGGCATATTTATTTCTTTTGGTCACATTTTTTTGCCAAAATGACTTATGATTTTATAATTTTACCCAGCCCAGAATTGAGATGTTGTTTATTTGGAACTATGAGACTTTGACGCAACAGGGTCTGGACCTCTGAGAAGACCCGAGCCCCGTCCTCTGGAAGCATTGCTCCACCTGGACATGTTTCTACGAAGTGTATAATGGCTTCACAAGTCCTTCCGGACACAGTGCACACTGCAGAGTCCTCAGAGCTGGCGGGACTAAGCAGTCAGACAGAAGCTCTCCTTGAGAAGCATAGGGTCTAGTCAGCAAGGCTGGATACCTGGGTAGGACAGTGCAGACTGAAGACCTACTGCATGGCAGGAGCCAGTGCTCAGGAGCGGGCTTGTGGCAGCCCTGTCAAGAAGGGCTCTGAGTGAGAGAATTTGCTTCTCTTCATACTTAGCATCAAACAGAGCAACCTACCTCTTCTCTGAAAACTTTACACTGATTTCTAGATAATCAGAGGTTAGTAATCGTGGTTTTATTACACACTGTGGTTATATTACACATAACAAAATGAAGAAATACTCATCTTGGGCTTGACTTTTTTTTTTTTTTTTTTGCGGTCTGGGGTCGTGGAACTCAGGGGCATTTGACCTCTGAGCTACACCCCCTGCCCAATTTCTTTCTTTTTTTTTTTTTTGCGGGTTCGGGAATGGAACCCAGAGGCATTTGACCTCCGAACTACACCCCCTGCCCAATTTTTATTCTTTATTTTGAAACAGGGTCTCCCTGAATTGCAAAGGGCCTCACTAAGTAACTGAGGCTGTCCGCAAACCGCGATCCTCCGGTCTCAGCCTCCTAAATGCTAGGATTACAAGCGTGCCCATCACGCCCGGCTTTGACCAAATTATTTATGCCTAATTTTTTCCCCCCCTGTAGTACTGAGGATTTAACCCAGGAGTGTTCTACCACCAAGGCACACCCTCGGCATTATTTTGTTTTATTTATTTATATATTTTTGTGTATGTGTGTGGTGCCAGGGACTGAACTCAGGGGCATTCTCCCTCCAAGCTACACCCCCAGCCTTGTTTGTTTGTTTTATTGTTGTTGTGTTGTTTTGGTACTGGGGATGGAACCCAGGGGTATTCTACCTCCATGCTACACCCTAGCTGGCTTCAAAACTGTGATCCTCCTGTCCCAGCCTCCCAAGAACTGGGATTACAGGCGTGTGCCGCTGCACCCTACTGTCTTCTTCCTGAGAGCATGCAGATTGAGTGTGTGCTGAGTCCATGCAGCAGCAGGCTTCTTCAGAGGCGGTCCCGTGCTGTCAGGCCGAATGCACCTACCGCCAGGCGTGAGACCAGGGTGTTTCAGATTTCAGACTTTGTTCAGGCTATGGAGTATTTGCATGTACATAATAAAATATCTTGGGGAAAAGAGCAAGTCCAACCCTGAAGCTCACTATGTTGCGTATACATTCACCTATGCCTACAGCCTGAGGAGAGCTTTACATACTTTCCATGTACCTGTGTTTTCACTGAGCTCAGCACAGGAGTCCAGGATGGCCTTTCCCACCTTTGGTGTCACATCCGTACTCAAAAGTTTCAAGTTTTTTAAAGCATTTTGGATTTTTAGATTAAGGTTGTGCATGCCTGTGTTACATTGTTTGGGGATGCTTTTCTTCATCCACAGACTAAGAAATGTAATGTGCCTCTTCTAGGCATTAAAAGTCTGAGCGTAGTTGGCCAAGGTTTGCCTTCTCTGTCTTTGGGTACTGAGAACAGGCATTTTTAATTTCCTGGAAGAATTGAAAGAAAGATTGGTTATAAGCTACAAGTGATGGCAAAACACCATTGCCAGTGTTTTTGGCTATTAAAATGTTCTAAGTCTCAATACATACATATATTTATACACAATTGCATATGTCAAACACAGCCAGACTTGCCCCTTGTGCTGCCCACGATGAAAATCAAGTCCCCAGAAGTCAGAGACCTTAGGCCTGCAGTATCTGACATGTGTTTTCTTACTTAGCTGTCTCTGACAGTTCAGAATGTCAGGCTGTGGCTAGCAGTTCTATTTGGTTAATTGGGGAATTTAGAAATGATTTCTGGATAATCCCCAATTTTGAGTTATTAGCACTTTGAAAGTTTGTCTCATTTAATTTTAAAGTTGACTCAGTGTGCACATGCGTGAAATGTTGGTGTTGGTCTCTGCCTTCCATGGCCTTTGGCATTGGTGTTCCTGAGTCAGGTCACAGTGAGGAGCTCACCTCAGAGTCGTGGCTAACATAAAAAGCTGCTATCTCAAAGATAGCAAGAGTGATGGGCTAGGACTTGGGACAGATACTTTGTATGTATCTCACATTGAGAGGATCAAATATAAAATATGTCTGGATGTACTTTGCAAACGCAGAGCAAAGGATCTGTTGAAAGTAGCATCACCAAGACTTCTCAGCCTTTGCTGGTTTGCAAACTACTTCATACTAGATTAATTTACTTTAAATGGCATGGCAGATTTTGTAAGGTATTTCTGTGCAAAAAGTGTTTTAAGGAAATAGCTCATTTCAGCAGTCTGTCTCCTAACGGCGAGCGGCACTTAGTTCTTGGCTGTACCTGGAAAAAGGCTGTACCTGGTGGCCGCAGTAGGACTTGGCTTCCTGCCTCGGGAGATGGGGTTCGGGAACAACACCATTTCATGCTGTGCACATTCTTCACCCCTCACTGCTCTCCACCTCCCCATCCTGCCCTCAGGGCCTACCTGTCTGTGTGATTCTCTGAAGCTCCCCAGGGAGGGGCTGGTCCCTTCCAGCACCGTATGCCTTTAAATTTTACTCTTGGCTCTGTAGGAGCTGAGCATCCAGGTTTCTGCTTTGCAGGGCACTAAAAATAGGGCACATTTTAATTTCTCAGCAAAGAATTATATGAATTCTACGTATTTTTTTATGTTTCATAGAATTCAATTCGTCACAATCTCTCTCTGAATCGTTATTTCATCAAAGTACCGCGTTCCCAGGAAGAACCAGGCAAAGGCTCCTTCTGGAGGATAGATCCTGCCTCTGAGAGCAAATTGGTAGAGCAGGCTTTTAGGAAAAGACGGCCGAGGGGCGTGCCTTGCTTTAGAACCCCTCTGGGACCGCTCTCTTCTAGGTAAGGAAAAAGGGACTGCAGGACCTCACCGATGGTCAGTAAACTCGCCTTCAGTGTACTGGTAAAGTTTCCTTCTGAAAACGAAGGAACTGCCAAATGCATTTCAATGTTGGGGCGGGGATTTGGAAAAAAGTGTGGCTGCTTCCCCTGTGCTTCTGTTTCCAGTGGCCCAAGCCACTTGAGACTGTCCGGTGAGACCTAAGCTCCACCCTCGCAGTGCTGTGCTTCCTGGAACTCATTGCCTTGTTTGAAGGATTAGATTCTGCTTTCTCATTGGCAAGATACCCAGGCCACACCGGGTTTTCCTTTCCTTTGGCATGTGAATAGTTCTTTAAAGCTACCTTTCAGCTTCTTACATTAAAAATTGTTAATTTGCCTGATTTTAAAGTCACACATTTTAGCTTCGGTAATACTGTTGTTTTTAACCAAAAGAAAGGAAGGAAGAAGGAGCATGTTAGCTTTGAGGCCTCGCCGCTGGCCCACCGCCCGCTCCTGCTGCTGGCTGCTCAGGAGGCAGCCGGCCCATCTGAAGCCATGCAGCCTCTGGCAGGCCTGGGTGGTATGGTCCCAGGTGCCCAAGCCTCACTGAGTGACCGCTCGGGGCACAGGCAAACAAGCGGAAGGTCAGACTCACGGAGCTGCAGTTGGTTGGCAGCAGACAAGGACAGCCCTGTGTAAAGTGAACTTATTAAGGCAAAATGCTTTTGCCGAGCACCTCACTGTAAAAGCTGCTATCTTCTTTTGGTGACACAGGAGTGCCCCCGCCTCTCCCAATCATGCGGGAGTGCTGTCTGCCCACTCCAGTGGCGCCCAGACTCCTGAGAGCCTGTCACGGGAAGGCTCTCCGGCCCCTCTGGAGCCTGAGCCTGGCGCTTCACAGCCCAAACTTGCCGTCATCCAGGAGGCCCGGTTTGCCCAGAGTGCACCAGGTGAGTGCTTATAGGAGGGAGGCCAGGGCCAGATGTGGGAGTCGGGTACCTCCTCTTGGCTGAATTTCTGGAAGCAACCTCAGTACCTGTACTTTCTATGTAGTACCTTAGTGTTACGTTGTAGCCTTTGGAAAACTAGTAACACTGAATGTTTAAAATAAATCAGTGTCAAAAGCCTGGTGTGGTGGTGCATGCTTGTAATCCCCTCACTTGGGAGGCTGAGACAGGAGGATTGCGTGGGTTCAAAGCCAGCCTCAGCTATTTAGTGAGGTGCTAAGTAACTTAGACCCAGTTTCTAAATAAAAATAGGTTTGGGAGTATAGCCCAGAGGTAGAAAGCCTCTGGGTTCCATCCCCAGTACCACAAAAAATAAATAAATAAAATAGATAAATCAGAGCCAGGTGTGGTGGCTCACGCTTGTAATCCCAGCATTTGGGAGGCTGAGACCGGAGGATCGTGGTTCACGGCCAGCCTCAGCTACTTAGTGAGGCCCTTTGCAACTCAGTGAGACCCGGTTTCAAAATAATGAATAAAAAATAGGGCCAGGGGTGTAGCTTGGAGGTTGAATGTCCCTGGGTTCCATCCCCATACCCGCAAAAATAAATAAATAAATTAATTAATTAATTAATTTAAAAAGTGGCCAGGCATGATGGTGTGGGCATATAATTCCAGACTGAGACAGGAGGATCCTCAGGTTCAGGGACGTCCTCAGCAAGTAATGAGACTCGAATCAGCCTAGCGAGGCCCTATTTTAAAATGAAAGTCAAATAGGGCTGGGGGTATGGCTCAGAGGTAGAATGCCCCTGGGTTAAATCAGCAGTAGCACCAAAAAAGAAAAATCTTTGAACATTTTTTTAAGTGATCCTGTTTATAGATGTTAGAAGAAAATAAGAATTAAGCTGTTTCTCAATTGCTTTGTCCTTCAAATATTAGTGAAAAAAGTATCCTACCTGCCCAAAAGACCCCATAAATTTAGACAGCCCAGACACTAATTGGAAGCAAAAATATATCCATTTAATGAATAGACTGACAGTTTGTTGTTTACTTAAAAGTTATAATTAGAATAAAATGTGTGCCCTGTGGGATTTTTTTTTCTTTTTTTTTTTTTTTGGTGCATTTGGGGATGGAACCCAGGGGCATTCGACCTCCGAGCTACACCCCTTACCCTATTTTTTATTCTTTATTTTGAAACTGGGTCTCACTGAGTTGCAGAGGGCCTCACTAAGTAGCTGAGGCTGTTCGCGAACCGCGATCCTCCTGTCTCAGCCTCCCTAATGCTGGGATTACAAGCGTGCGCCACCACGCCTGGCTGCCCTGTGGGATTTTAAGTACATTAAGTTTGGAAATTAGTCGTTAATACTGTTTTGGTTGGAAAATGCACATTTTGATCAGGTGGTCCCAGCCATGCTGACCTGGAGCACAGTCTCTCCTCCCTACCCCGTCTTTACACCTGACCAAGAAAGGCAGATGGCAGGTGGCACAGGCTTGGAGAGCCCAGGCAGTTCTTTAGTCTTTTTTTTTTTTTTTTTTTTTTTAATTTGGAAACAGAGTCTCTTAAGCCAGTGTGGCTGACTTCGAACCTGCGTGATCCTCCCATCTCTGCCTCCCAAGTGCGGGGATTACAAGCGTGCGCCACCACGCCTGGCTTCTTTTTATTTTTTGAAACAGAGTCTCACTGAGTTACAGAGGGCCTCACTAAGTAGCTGAGCCTGTCCACGAGCCATGTTCCGGTCTCCGCCTCCCGAATGCTGGGATTACAAGCGTGCGCCACCACGCCCAGCCTGCACCCCGTGTTTTTACTGTGTTTGCTGTTAGTAAGTGCTTCATGCGGAGAAAGCTGGAAATGAAGGGTGCACGGGCCTCGGCCCTGCTTCTCCCTTCTTCCCAACAGGGTCGCCTCTGTCTAGTCAGCCCGTCTTAATTACTGTCCAGCGGCAGCTACCCCCAGCCATCAAGCCCGTCACCTACACTGTTGCCACCCCAGTGACCACCTCCACCTCCCAGCCACCTGTGGTGCAGACGGTCCATGTGGTCCACCAGATACCAGCGGTGTCGGTCACCAGTGTGGCCGGCCTGGCCCCAGCAAACACGTACACAGTTGCTGGACAAGCTGTGGTCACCCAGGCGGCGGTGCTGGCCCCTCCTAAGGCAGAGCCACAGGAGAATGGAGACCACCGGGAAGTCAAAGGTGAGCTTGCGGGGCTGGGCGTGGTGGTGCATGCCTGTGATCCCAGGACTTGGAGGGTTGAGACAGGAGGATCACAGGTTTGCAGCCAGACTCAGCAAGTAGTGAGACTCTCATCAACCTAGCGAGACCCAGTTTCCAAATAAATAAAATTGGGATGGGGTGAAGCTCGAAGGTAGAATGCCTCTGAGTTTCATCCCCAGTGCCACAAAACAATAAAGAAAGGTGAGCTTGGCAGAGGCAGCCCTGCCAGCTGCGCAGTCTCCTGGAACCCACATACTTGGTCACCTCAGCCCTGTGTCATGTGGTGCTTGGTTTAAAGACATGTTAGAGCCATCTAACTTGTTATTTTGAAATTGGTAAGCATCTCAACAACACTAGTTGCTGTTGTCTCTTCTTTTAATTTCAGTGAAAGTAGAGCCCGTTCCTGCTATTAGCCATGCCACACTAGGCGCCGCCAGCCGGATCATACAGACGTCACAGGCCACTCCTGTCCAGACGGTGACCATAGTACAGCAGGCACCTCTAGGTCAACACCAGCTTCCAATAAAAACTGTAACTCAAAACGGGACTCATGTGGTACCGGTCCCCACTGCGCTGCACGGCCAGGTGAACAATGGTAAGAAGCACTTGCCCCGCGCCCTCGGCTGCTCGAGAGCTGGAGCAGAGCCTCTCGCTCTGTGCACGGTGCCTTGGTGCACTGCTCTGGCTCCAGTTTGCTTCAAGCTGTAGGAAATGCACTGGTACCACAGGAGACAGGAGTAAGTGGGGGCCAATGTGGCAGGACTCCCGGTGGAGGCTCGCCTGAACAGAGGCCAGCCTTCTCGTGCTTGGAGATGCGAGACCTCTAGCCTCTTGTACATGCCTGGCTGTGTAAGGCACTCTACCTGCCAGCTTCAGCCTTAGCCCTTTTTTACTTTTTGGAAACCAGTCTAGGAAGTAACCGCTGAGCTAAAGCTAATCCCCTTTTTTACTTTTTTTATTTGGATTACAGGCACTGGCCACCGCGCCCGGTTAACTTATTTTCATGTTATGCTGCGATTCGTTCATTGAGTGACATTGTTCTGTGTGTGAAGTGTTGTTTTGCTTGAAGATTTCTGAGGGGGGAGGGGAGGTGGAAGACCCTACCTCTGTGTGCTCTTCCTGCTTAGAGCCCTTAGGAAACCCATAGCTATACACACTCCGCTGCTCTGACAGGCCAGTGGAGAAGTTAGGCCCTTCCAGCCAACACTGAGCAGCCCTCCTCGGCCCTGGCCTGTGGACCATTTTAGGAGAGGAGTCCTGGCTGGCTGTTGAGTCCACTTAGGAATGTGGGTCCTTGGGGCTGGTGTGTGCAAAGGTGCTTCAGGGGTGGAGTGGGGCTCAGTGGCGGAGCAGTTGCCTGGCACGTGTGTGGCCCTGGACTCCATCCCCATCACCACAAACTAAACCAAAGGCATATCAGTGGAGGGGACCTGTCACCCTGCTTGGGCACCATGGTGCCTGTTGGCTTCAGCCAGCCCCTCTATTCCTCAAGAGTGTAATTGGAGGCCTCTGGCCACCACGGGCTCTCTGAGCCCAAGAGTGCTTTCTGCGAAAGAGGGCAGGAATCTGAAGGCCTGGTGGCCGAGGCGTCGAGACCCACCGAGTTCACGGGTGGAGACTGCGACACCTGCGTTTACCTCTTCCTAGCTCAGATCACCTGCCCCTTCACAACTTGCAGAAGCACACGAACTGGTACCTTGGGGAAGAGTAACAGTCTGAGTGGTTTGGGGATTGTTTTATTATACTTGAGGTTGAACTCAGAGGCATTCTACCACCAAGCTACACTTCCAGTCCCATTTTATTTTTGTTTTGAAGTGGGATCTCATTATGTTGCTCAGGCCCTCCTAGAACCTGCGATCCTCATGTGTCAGCCTCCCAAGTACTGGGAGCACAGGTTTTTAATTTGTTTTTTTGGTACTGGAGATTGAACCCAGAAGCATTATACCTCCAAGTTATACTCCCAACCCAATTTTATATGTCTTTCTTTTTTTTTTTTTTTTTTTTTTTTTTCTTTTTTTTTTTGCGGTACTGGGGATTGAACCCAGGGATAGTCTACCTCTGAGCTACATCCCAGTCCTATTTTTTATTATTAATTTTGAAACAGGGTTTTACTAAGTTGTAAAGGGTCTCACTAAGTTACTGAGGCTGGCTTCAAACCTGTGATCTTCCTGTCTCAGCCTCCCAAGTACTGGGATTACAAGCATGTGCCACCATGCCCAGTTTAATTTTATTTCTTTTTGATTGAACCTACAGGTACTCTACCACTGAGCTACATCCTTTTCTTTTTTTTTTTTTTTTTTTTAAATTTTGAGACAGGGCTCCACTAGCATCATGAGCCCCTGATTTAATCTTCAATACTATTGAAAACAAACCTCAATTGGGCGTGATGGCCCATGCTTTTAATCCCAGCTTTTGGGAAGCTGAGACCGGAGAATTGCAGTTCGTGCCAAGCCTCAGCTGCTTAGTGAGGCCCTTTGCAACTCAGTGAGACCCTGTTTCAAATAAAGAATAAAGCTGGGTGTAGTGGTACATTGCTTGTAATCCCAGCATTCGGGAGGCTGAGACTGGAGGATTGCAGTTCACAGACAGCCTCAACTACTACATAGTGAGGCTGTTTGCAACTCAGTGAGACCGACCCTATTTCAAAATAAAAAATAAAAGCCGGGCGTGGTGGCTCACGCTTGTAATCCCAGCATTTGGGAGGCTGAGACCTGGAGGATCGTGGTTCGTGGACAGCCTCAGCTACTTAGTGAGGCCCTCTGCAACTCAGTGAGACCCGGTTTCAAATTAAAGAAAAAATAGGGCAGGAGGTGTAGCTCGGAGGTCAAATGCCCCTGGGTTCCATCCCCAGACCTGCAAAAAATAAATAAATAAATAAATAAATAAATAAATAAATAAATAAAAATAATATAAAAATAAAATAATAAAAATAGGGCTGAGTGTGTAGCTTGAAGGTAGAATGCCCCTGGGTTCCACCCCCGGTATTGCAAAAAGAAAAAAGAAAAAACAAACTTCAATCAGGCATGGTGGCACACGTTTGTAATCTCAGCTTTTGGGAGGCTGAGACAGGAGGATCGCGGTTCGCAGACAGCCTCAGCTACTTAGTGAGGTCCTTTGCAATCCAGTGAAACCCTGTTTCAAAATAAAGAATAAAAAAAATAAGGCTGGAGGTGTCGCTCAGATGTAGAATCCCCCTGGCTTCCATCAGGTCTTTGATCCATTTTTAATTCTTGCGTATACTGTGTGGTAGGGGGCATCCAGTTGTACTACCACCGTCCATAGAAGAGACTCTCCTTCCCATTGCACGGTGTGGCATCCTTGTTGAACATACTTATCCCTAAGGATGTTTCCTTGATTTTTGTTCCTCTTTGGCAAGAAATAAATAAAAAGAAAGCAAAAAGATGGTTGGGGTTTTGATAAGGATTGCATTAAATTTGATAACTTTACTAGGCTTGGTGATACATGTTTGTAATTCCAGTATTTGGGAGGGCCAGCCTCAGAAACTTACCAAGACCCTGTTTCAAAATAAAATAAATTAAGACTGAGGGCATAGCTTGAAAGTAGAATGCTCTCTGGGTTAAATTCCCCAATAGCCTTCCCTATCCAGAATTTTTTTTTTTTTTTTTTTTTTTTTTTTGGTGGTGGTACTGGGGCTCCTGAAAACCCTTCTACCTCTGGGCTACAATCCCAGGCCAATTTTTTTATTTTTATTTGGAAACAGGGTTTCTTAAGCCACCGAGGCTGGCTTCGAACCTGCATGATCCTCCTGTCTCTGCCTCCCAAGCGCGGGGATTACAAGTGTGCACCACCATGCCCCGTTCCCTATCCAGAATTTGATCATTTTGATAATATTGTTAGATTAACAGTATTATTCTCTTCACCCATGGCTCTGGGATGTCTTTCCATCTTTATGTCGTTTTATATTTATTTTGACAGTATTCTGTCATTTTCAGGGTCTAAGTCTTATTGGCTAAATTTCTAAGTATTTTGCTCTTCATGTTTTTCTATACATAATTGTTTTCTTGTGTGGGTGTGTGGCCTGTGGGTCGGCTCCTGCGTCTCCACAGGGGTGTGGTCCACGCGTGATCTCTACCTTGCCAACCACAGGACTGTGTGTGCATGTTTGTGCAAGGTACTACATAGCACCTCCAAGTCCTCCACTCGGCCCGTCCGCCCACCAGTTTTGTTCTTTAAACTTGCCTTGCCATTCTGGGTCCTTTGCATTTCCACCTGCACTTTATTCATTATTTATTTATTTATTTATTTATTTTTGGTGGTACTGGGGGTGGAACCCAGAGGCTTTCTACCTCTGGGCTACACTCCCAGACCTATTTTCTATTTTATTTGGAAACAGGGTCTCACTTAGTTGCTGAGAGCCTCACTAAGTAGCTGAGGCTGGCTTCGAACCTGTGCGATCCTCCTGTCTGAGCCTCCCAAGCGCGGGGATTACAAGCGTGCCCACCATGCCCGGCTTTCCACCTGCACTTTAGCATTCCTGGAAGAAGCTATGCATCGTGGCTAGCGGGGTGCAGTCTGGAGGTTGGTGTGGTGAATCCCCACCTCTGAGCTCTGCGCACCTGCCTTGGTTACAGCTTGTTTTGTAGTCCAGCTCTTTCTCACTGTTCACGTGGTTTCCGCTCCACTTGGTGGGAGGAAGTCTTTACAGTCCCATAAGCTGGGAGCGGTTGCCTGACAGGCCCGCAGCACAGTATCACACCTGCTTCTCGGCATCAAGGTGCAGGGCCCCAGCTGCGGCTCAGCTCTGGCCCAGCTCTCTCTGCACTGTCAGGTCCAGTTCTGCACATTACTGATTCAAAGGGCCTACTTGGGGCCACGTTTGCTCAGTGCAAACCAAAACCTTATTCATTGGTTTTTTGGTGCAGGGATTGAACACAGCCCCATGCATGCTAAGCACATTGAGTTTTTTGGGTTTTTTTTGCGATATTAGGGATTGAACCCAGGGACATTCTACCCCTAAGCTATACCTCCAGCCCAATTTCTTTATTCTTTACTTTGAAATGGGTCTCACTAAGTTGTGCAGGGCCTAAGTAGCTGAGGCTGGCCAGCCTTGAACCCGGATCCTCCTGTCTCAGCCTCCCAAGTACTGGGATTACAAGCGTGCACCACCACGCCCAATGGTTTTCTGACTTAATGAGCTCATTAAGATTCAGATAAAGCAGAGCTCAGTGTCTCCCAAGGGTATAGTGACCCCAGCTGGCCTTGGCCCCACCGGGCTCGTGCCCACCTATTGCAGACCTGCCCTTTGTCTCCAGCCTCCCTCATACACATTGTGCCTGCCAGCTCTGCTGAGATGCCCAGGCTGTGCGCATGTGCGCCCTGCTGTGTCGAGAGGGAGCCCGAGACCACTGGCTCTGCAAGGGAGGGGCTCACGTCCTCCTGTGTGCTGCCATACAGTGTGTCCCACGTGCCTGGGCTCTGTAGCCTGGGAGGTCTGACCTGGGTGCCAGCATCCCAAGGGCTTCTTGCAGTCAGCCACATGGCAAGGGCTGGGGGAGCTTTTCTATAATGAGCCCCCTCTCCACGACGCCTCACATCTAGGAGGCCTCTTGTGTTCAGCTGTGTGTAAGAGCACAGGACCCACTTCTGATCCCCAGGTGGAGCCTCTGTAGACAGTGCCTGTTGGTTTTGAGTCCCAGGACACCGTTCCTATTACCCTGCCCCTAGCACTCATGTCCTGAACAAAGTTGGCCAAGCAGCTGGCCAAATCAGTGTCTAGCCGTCAAGAAGAGCTGATGACAAGTATTGGGTCCTGTGTAAGCAGGTGTCCAGGGACTGTGACCCTGATGTGGGCCTCTTCATGCTGGCGCCTTTGGCCTGAGAAGGTGTGATGTTGACTTCCAGGCTTTGGAGGGCCTCATGTGCTGGGGCAGCACACACCAGTGTTG
Source organism: Muscardinus avellanarius (assembly GCF_963383645.1). Classification (NCBI taxonomy): domain Eukaryota; kingdom Metazoa; phylum Chordata; class Mammalia; order Rodentia; family Gliridae; genus Muscardinus; species Muscardinus avellanarius. Next base: position 74,445,052 of record NC_137802.1, read on the forward strand.
GGGGAGCAGGGTCTACCCTGACCGCATGGTGGGCTCTGTTCTGCGGCCAAGCCAGTGCCTTCTGGACCTTCCACTCTGGGCAGTGCGTTGGTCTGGGGCTGAAGTGCAGCCTGGGCCATGACTTGCCTCTGCACATCCCAGGCCCAGTGGCTTGCAGATCAGACTCCCTGCTCTGAGGCGAGAACCAGCAGGCTCCCTTTATAAGTATGAACAGAGAACTCCCAACGCAGGCGGGGGAGCAGGCCGCTGAAGGAGCGTCTCCAGCTCCAGCCTCCGTCTTTTTTTTTTTTTTTTTTTTTCTTGGTCTTTCAGGTGATTAGATGTGGCCTGCCTTATTATGGCAGGTAATCTCTTTTGCTCAGTGTTTAGTAATTAATCTTACTTTTGTTTTTTTTTTTTTCTTTTAGTTGTTAAACCCCCAGGCCTTAATTAATTCATCCATGCATTCATGCATTGATTCATTCACAGGAATTGGACCCAGGGACATTCTACTTCTGAGCTATACCCCAGCCCTATTTCTTATTCTTCATTTTGAAACAGGGTCTCACTAAGTTGTGGAGGCCTCATTAAGTCTCTGAGGCTGGCCGCAAACCTTCCATCCTCCTGTCTCAGTCTCCCAAGTACTGGGATCACAAGAATAGACCACCATGCTTGGCTTTATTTTTTATTTCGAAACAGGGTCTCACTAGGTTGCTAAGGGCCTTTCCAGGTTGCTGAGGCTGGCCTTGAACCTGCAATCCTTCTGTCTCAGCTTCCTGAGTGGGATTGCAGGTGTGCACAACCATGCTCAGTGTGATTGATCTTGTATATATAAACAATGGCTTCACAGAAACACCCAGAGTAATTCCCACCAAACATGTGGATGCCACAGCTCAGCCAGGTTGCCATGTACAACCTTGCCCGCCATGCCTCACCTGGACACTGCTCTTTCGGACAGCAGTAGGGCATGTTCTTCCTGTCCTTGCTCTGCACACTTGTGAGCTGACCCAGGAGCACTCAGGCAGACCCACCACAACAGTCCTGTCCTCCTGGGGGATCATGTAATATGGGGGCAGCAGTAGCTCCCAGAGACTCTGCTTTTGGAAGCAACAACAGATGCCAGTTGTTAATAAGATGCTCATCCACCAGGCGCTGGCCGGCTGCAGTCCCCTGGCTCCCAGGGGCCCACGGGTGATTGGTGACCCACAGTGTGGGGCCCTGACTTGCTGTCTCTTTCCAGCAGCAGCAGCAGCAGCAGCAGCGAGCCCTCTACATATGCTGGCGACTCACGCATCTGCATCAGCATCCCTGCCCACCAAGCGCCAGGGCGGCAGCCAGGCAGAGCAGCCAGAGCTAAAACGGATCAAGACAGAAGACGGCGAGAGCTTCGTCATCGCCCTGAGTGTGGACGCACCACCAGCAGCCGCCAGGGAAAAGGGTGTCCAAAACTAGCAGCTGGAGGGCTTTAGAACCTAGAACATCAACCCCGAGGTGCCAGAGGAGTCACTGCGTCTCACCAGTGCTCGGAGCACCCTCGTGAGTACAGGGCCCTGCGGTTGGACTTCACCTCTCAGCACTGAAACACAAACCCAGGTGGCCTTAAACTCCTTAATTGAAAGGCGAAGTCACACTTGAACAAATCCACACACAGCAAACTGGTTCCAGAGACGGCGTCTCTCTGCAGAGCGCTCACTCACTGGGCTGCCATCCTGGGCTCAGCTTGTAACTGAGTGAGAACTCAGGGTCCTCTGGAGGACCTGCCCCTCGGAAGAGGCTGGTGCTTGGCGCCCAGTGGGAGTGGCCCTCTGGGAGCTGGGCTCTCCCCCAGGGACAGGCCGGAGCTACCTGCCACCCTCATGGCACCCACCAGCTGCTGCAGGAGGTGAGACAGTATTTGTAGTTCACACGTGGAATTAGAATACTTTTGAGGTGTGCTTCTTCTCAAGATGATGGGGTCGTTGACATTTCACATCACTCCATTTCTGCTCTGGAAATGTTGGAATCACAGGACCTTTCGTGTGGATTCGTTTGGGGAAAAGAAGCAGCGTCGTTTTGTATGTTTCTGTGGTTTGCTTTCGGCCCATGGAATGGTTTGCTTTGTCTGTCCCGTGGACGTCAGGCGGAGGTCCTTTAGGACACCTGCACTTGTCTGTGTTAGAGCAGTTGCCTGATGAATTTCCCCCGCCTGTGTTAGTGTGTAGGGTGACGGTCGGCCAGGGAGCAGCGGGATGAAGGACGGCGGCGCGCCTCCGCGCCGCAGACCCTGCTCTCCTCCTCGCTGGTTTTGTTGTTTCTTTATGTTGACTTTGTCCCTGGCATAATTTCCCATTCTAAGTAAACAAGTCTAAGTATTGTGTATGCTTAAAATGGCAGAACCCTTACTACTTGTTTTGGAAAAAAGATTCAGTCTTTTCTCACATACCCTTTCACCGACCACAGAGCTCCCGCGGTGTGGGCGACACTCTGGCCTGGCCAGCTCCCCTCCCAGTGGAGGCTGAGAGGGAGCGCCTCGCGGTTGCTGGAGGTGCAAGTTCTCCTCTGATTTACAGTAGGAAGTTGCCCTATCCTTCAGAACTGTCCCCGTGAAGGCTGGCTCCTCTCCTGGGAAACACGCCATGCAGAGGAAGGAGCCAGTGGGGCGGGAGCGCGGCCTCAGCCCACCCGCTCAGGAGCAGCCGCCGGAGCGGCCCAGTGGGCCAGCAGCAGTGCAGACAGAGCGCTTTGGCCTTATTGTGAATTTTTAATGTCATCATCATAACATTATTTATTTAAATGTAGTTATTTTGGTATTTAATTTTTTTTTAAAGAGAGGGGAAAAACCCTGTATTTTCCTGGTGGAATGAAATGGCTCAGAATGGTATATTTAGGCAATTTTAAAACATTATTTACATAAAGACCAAATATGATAAATCCGTTCTAAGTATTGTGTGTCACCAGTGGAGCCGTGGCGATGTCTGCAGATGATGCGAGTTGGCGTTGGGAGGCCACTGCACGAGGCTGGATTTATGACTCGGCCTTTTAAATAAAAGAGCGTCTGTGTGTGTGCCCAGCGTGCGACGTCCAGGTGCTGCTGCGTGTGGAGCCAAGAGGACAGCCTCGGCGGCAGTCAGCGCCCTGTAAGCACCAGACACCGACGTCTGCTCTGTCGGCCTGGAAGGTTTGCCATTCACGAGTGCTTTGGATTGTGCTGCGTGCTCTGTGCGGACCCAGGCCTGTCACTCACAGCTGGGTGGCCCCGAGGGGGGCCCAGCCGGGGAGGAGGCTGGGAGCACCAGGAGGCCATCATTCTGGGGCAGGCTCTGCACTCGGCACAGACATCACAGGCCTGGGGCCTCTGATGGGATCCTAGGTAGGGAAAAGGTTCAGCCATCAGCTTCCAGAGGCAGGAGGACCTGTTTGTTCTTTTCTGTGGTGGCTGACAGATGTGGGCTCTCCTCTCTCCTCACCGCCGTGTTTGCTTTACATCTTTGGTCCGTAGGCATTTAAGATTGCCAAGACAAGGGCAGAAGCCGAACTATGGATTAGCAAGCTACTGTGCTCCAGGTTTCCTCCCCAGTCTTCTAAGGCACTGTGTTTAAATTTCGCGTTGAGCTCTGAATGCCCAGGAGCGCTGGGCACCCAAGGGCCGCGAGCTGCTGCAGCCCAGCAGGGCCCTGGCCTCTGCCCCCACAGGTGGGCTGTGCCGAGCTCCACAGTGGCTCCTTCATGTCTCAGCTCAAGAAGGCTCCACTTGCCCTTTGCCAAACTTCTCCCTCAGGGACGAGAATCAATTCAGCAGCATTGCCCTGAGCCAGACAAGGATACGAAGGGAGGCTTGCTTGTGGCCCAAAGGCTAACGGCCGGCAGCTGCGCCCTTTCACTGGGGCTCGGCGACTCACAGTGGGCCGGTCTGTGCCGCAGTAGCCTCGTTCTCTGCCAGGATCACGCTGGCCGCAGTCGTGCTGGGAGGGACGGTGTTGGGCATGGGCTTTCTGTGCTGTGCAACACAAGGAGGGAGCGACAATCTTCAAGTCCAGACTTGCGCTGTTCTAGAACGTAGAGTGGCAATTTGTGTGCAAAGATTGAAATTTTTAAAGTACCAAGTTCCTAAAATTCAATAAAGTATTTTTATTAATTTTAATTCAATACAGTATCGTCATTTTAATAAACATTGGCATTCCGGTGTTAAGACTTTACCTTACTTGCTCTTCAAGCATACCAAAGGCCTCATGTGCCATCACACCTTTGGGGACACTCTGCCAAGAGGTCACCAACTGTTCCCGTGGCCACACATCACCAGCTGCGTGACACTGGAGTCTGAGCAGGTTCTGAAGTTGGTGTCTCAGCCATTTCCTCTGCAGACTTGTTCTTCAACCTGGCGCCAAGGCCACTGCAGTCAGTGCAAAATACAGAGAAACCTTTCTCAAAACAGTACCTGAAGCCAGGCGTGGTGGCGCACGCTTGTTAATCCCAGCATTTGGGAGGCTGAGACTAGAGGGTCACAGTTCACAAACAGCCTCAGCTACTTAGGCCATCCACAACTTAGTGAGATCCTGTTTCAAAATGAAGAATAAAAAGTAGGGCAGGGGGTGTAGCTTGGAGTCGAATGCCCCGGGTTCCGTCCCCAGACTCACACACACACAAAAAGTATCTGAATGCCAAGGTTCCCAACAGTGAAATGTTGATTTTTTGGCTGCTGGGAATTCTGCCCATGGAGTATTGACATCCTGAGGTATGCTGTGTGGCCCCAGTGCTGAGTCTGGTGCAGAGAGTGGACCTGCACAAGTGTGTGTCGAAGAATTCAGTGTTGAAGAGCCCAGCATGATGGCACATACTTATAATGCCAGTACATGGGGGACTGGGACTTAGGGACTTAGGCCATGTTTTAAAACCCAAACTAAAACAGAGCAGGGGGTATAGCTCAGAGGTAGACTGCCCCCCAACTCAGTTCAATTCCCAGTCCCAAATAAAAGGGCTGGGGCTGTAGATCAGATATGGAATACCCTGTGTTCAATCCCCATTGCCACCAAAACCAAAAAAGGGTTGGAGTTGTAACTCAGTAGTAGAATGATCCTAGGCTTAATCCTAGTACCGCACATGGCACACAAAAAGAAAAAGAACGTTTAGGTGTGTTATACTGATCTCAGAACCAGTGAGTAAACTGAGTTGGTAAGTGGTGCTTTGCTTTATTGTTTTGTGACCCGGGATGGATTGAACAGAGGGACATTCCAGCTGCTAAATGTATAGCATGGCACCTGAAGAGCTCTCAGAAGTTCAGGGTCGAGGTAGTTAAGTCGTTTGGGTGGTAGGCTAGGCAGGTAGGGTATGCATGGAGGTGGGCACCTGACCCTGTTTCAAACTGAAAATAGGGCTGGGGGTGTTGCCTGGTGGCAAAATGCACCTGAGTTCAATCCCCAGTGCCGCACACATTATATTTGACCCCTCACCCCTTTGCCTGCTCTCTTGCTTCTAGCTTTCAAGTTGTGAAAGCGGAGCCCTGCTCTCTCCTCTGCTTCCGGCCTCCAGGATGTGAGAGCAGTCTTGCAGGCTCCCTCTGTCACATCCCACCACCTTGCCCTGAACTTCAGAACAACCCCATCCTTACATAAATTGAACTCAGATTCTCCTAGAAACTTAGCAACTCTTAGTTGCATGGTCATTTGTTTTCAATTATAACAGTGAGGATGCTGACCAAGAGAACCACGTTTTTTTTTTTTTTTTTTTTTTTTTGAGACATAGCCTAATTTGCTGAGGCTGGCCTTGAACCTGCAATCCTCCTGTTTTTCATGTACTTGGGTTGCTGGCAGGCGCCACCACACCTAGTGATAAAACCAAATTTATACTGGGCCCTGCATAAGCCACAGTCCAGACCTAGAGGTGTATTCCAGACTCCAGCCCCAGCCTGGGTGCCATCTGGATCTTGTTTCAAGGCAATAAGAATCTGGGTGGAATAGATGGCAAATGTGTACCAAACTTAAAAGCCTCTGGCCCAGCAATCACGGCACCTAAAGAAATAATTGGATGACTTTGTAAACCAATATGCACAGGATTTCCATTTCTTAACTAATAGCAAAAAGCAGACACATATCTCGGCGGTTAGAGTATATCCTTTATATTCACGGATCTGAAAACAGCTAAAAAAGCAGGGCGTGGTGGCGCACGCTTGTAATCCCCGCGCTTGGGAGGCGGAGACAGGAGGATCGCGCTGGTTCGGAGCCAGCCTTGCTGGCTTAAGAGACCCTGTTTCCAAATTTTAAAAATGTGAAATAGGTCTGGGAGTGTAGCCCGGAAGTAGAAGGGTTTCCAGGAACCCCAGTACCACCAAAAATAATAAAAAAAAGCAGAAACTATACTGCTACCTGAAATGGTAGGTTTTATTTATTTTTGTGGGTCTGGGGATGGAACCCAGGGGCATTCGACCTCCAAGCTATACCCCCTGCCCTATTTTTTATTTATTTTGAAACTAGGTCTCACTGAGTTGCAGAGGGCCTCACTAGGTAGCTGAGGCTGTCCGCGAACCGTCATCCTCCAGTCTCAGCCTCCCGAAAGCTGGGATTACAAGCGTGTGCCACCACGCCCGGCTTGAAATAAATGGTAGGTTTTAGATGGAAGGCGTGGGTCCCCTGTGGAGATAAAGTGCAGAGCAGCTGCTTAGACTGCTTTCTGTATGTTCTCTTAGTTTATAGCCGAGGGAGGGATGGTCCAGGGGCGCAGGTGGATGGGGAGGGAATACCATGGAAATGTCTTGCACGCCCACAGGTGTGAAGCCTGGCAGCTGCCTCCTGGAGCCCATACCTGGATGAGCAAGGCCCAGAGCCCTAGGTGTTACGGTGCCCTAGGGGCTTTCACATTCGTCCTCTGCCCAGGTTCACAGTGGTTTCCCCACTGTTCTGTGTGAATCCGTGGAGAGTGGCTGCCGTCCCACAAGACACACTCAAAAAAAACCCAGAGCCCTTCGCCAGTACCCACAGTGAGTCCGGTAAGATGGCCGGGAGGCCTGCAGCAAGCTCGCCGTACCACCTGCAGCAGGCCAGGAACTGTAGCCCTGCTTGCCCAGCTCCTGCTTCTCTGTGACAAACTGCTCTTCCTTTAGGCACCTCACCCTGGATGCACCCGACACACCAGTCTACTGGGGGGAACTTTTAACAGGAAATAATTCACACCTGAAGGACCCTCCGTTTTACTCCTCTGCTTAAAAGGGACAACCCTAAAGTGCCAGACATGAAGGCAACTGCAGCTGGAATGGGTGAGTGTCCCCACAGGGGCCCCGTTCTCCAAAGCTGGCCAGAAGGGTGACAGCTTGGACCACAGTTCCATCTCTGCTCTTCATGTACCTGACCCACCCCAGGCCATGCGCATCTCTGTTGGACTTTCCTCCCACGGTGGGCTCACAGCCTACACCCCAACAGGTGCTCGTCAAGGACAACATTCAACTTCACAGCACAGAGTATGACAAAATTAGTCACTTTTATTTAAAGAAACAGTACAAATAAGTGCAAAATTAAATTTCATGATTAAATACACATAACGGTAACATGCATATCTGACTTCTTGAAACCCACATACAAAGTTAGTTGATCACATGACAGGAAAAGAAATGAAAAACTGAGAACTTGTCACATGTAGAGTTTAAATGTTTGCAACCTGAAATCAAAACCAGGAAATTAAGCTTCTTTAAAGGGAGTTTGAGAAATTAAATATATACCTCGAGTAGCACTGACAACAGGAAGCCTGCTACCTACTGTAGTTACTGGTTAAAAAATGGTGTGCGCCTCTCATTCCCAAAATGTTAGTGTTGCAGCTACTACAGATGCTCGGAGGGATGGTGGTGAAGAAAGGAGGGACCCGACAGGCAATGTTTCCCTCCACACTGACATGGCAGAGCCGACAGCGCTCTGCAGAAGGCCCCAGGTCAAGCGACACTTTGTTCTATCTTAAAGCCTATGCATAACTTTGTTCCTTACACTAATGGAAAACCGCTTTGATTAAGCTTCCCCGGCCTGCCACCAAGGCTCTGCTCCCCAGGAACCTGATATCTGCCTCCCAGTGGCTCCAAGAGGGCCTAGGACACGGTGCAGCAGAGGCAGCTGCGGCTGCAGATTGATTTAGCGGCGATGTTCATTTCATCAAGGCAGGCTCAGTAAAAACAGTGGAATCTGTCCCAAGAGCAAGCTTTGGCCTGCTTCTCAGCGCTGTCCCTGGGCCTGGACGGAGCCTGTGGGTGTGAGGGCGGGCAGCCGTGAGTCAGCGCCACAGCAGCTCTCCCTTACCCAGCATCGCTGCCCGTCTGTGGGGCCTTGGTGATGAGTCTCTAATGTGGGAAATGGAAGCCTTTCTCACGAAGGCAGACAACCACGTATGGCTTCGAGACCAAGGTCGCAGCCTCAAGCCCCGGGGCACAGGCACCAGCCCCAGGAGGCCGCACAGAACGGGCGATGGCACCCTCACAGCTTGTCATCCGTCATCTCCAAAAACTGTGCGTACACGTCGCGGATGCACTCGCCCTTGGGGTTGAACAGGAACTTGTAGTAGCTGCCGTCAGCGCAGATGGCTGGACAAGAGAGACCCTTCACTCGTGCGCCCCTACCCCACAAGGCAGCAGCAGGCAGGTCTTGCCCCACGGAGCGCAGGCCGCCCGGGGCCGGGGCCCAACCAGACCATCCAACCAGCTCTACCACAGGAGGCATGCTCGGCCCAAAACCAGGGCTTCCCAGGAAGCGGGGCCTGCGGTGGCACCTGTGCAGGCCCCTGCCAGACAGCCGCGGGAGAAAGGAGGGGCCGCTTACCAATGACTGCATTTGGCTCTGTTCCAAAGGCACAAATGCACGGAGAGCCAGAGGGAACCTGAAACTTGGAGAAACTCCATTTGGAACTGAAGTATTTTGGAAGGAAACTGGCTGAGGCCAAACTGAGGACAAGGGAACAAAGAGAGGCCGGTGTGTTTATAAAGTTAATGACATACAGAAAAGCCACCCGCTTAGACCCACAAAGCTGGTCCTTAAACATTCTCTTACAGAGTTTTGGACAAAAATATTTTTTTTATTTACTCTATTTCTCCTTTTTCTTTTTGTACTGGGGACTGAACCCAAGAGCAGTTTACTTCTGAGCTACACCCCCACCCCTATTTTAGTTTTTACTTGGAAACAGAATCTTACTAAGTTGATGAGCCTGGCCTTGACCCTGCAATCCTCCTGTTTCAGCCTTGCAAGCACTGTGATAACGGATGTGTGCCACCACGCCCAGTTGATTCTCTTATTTCATATACAAACCTGAGCCCTTAAGACATGATTTTATAATAAAATAAGATGTGCTAAGCATGACAAGGGCACAGGTAGATACCTCCCATCAAATTAACCTTCTGAGCACTGTCACCGTGGCAGAACCCCCTTGGCTCGGGACTACCTAGAAGGGGCCTATCTTCCAAGATACTCCCAAGGAGCCAGGGAAGGACAGCAGTGGCAGGCAGTCTGCCCTCACCTCAAAGCCCAAGCTGGTGGGGGGTGGGTGAGGCGCACAATCGTCTCTAGAGCTGGCCAGGCTTGGGCAGCAGCAGGCCTGTCAGCTGCGGGCCTCCCCCTCCGGCCTTCCCAGCACCCACCTAGACTGCTTATTCCGTTTTGGATCTTCGGCTGCAAAGATGTGCACTGTGCCATGGTCACTGGATACACAGATGAGGGACGCGTCCTGATTGAAGTTGATGCTGCAGAGAAAACCAGATGAAGCTCAAGTGCTGTGTAGAAACATCCCCAGCCCACTCACACAGCTCATAGCACTGGCTGCCCTGGGGGAGACCTTAGGTCCCAGCCCAAGGTGCACCATTAAGAAGCGTCTTGCCAAGCAGGTGTGGTGGTGCACGCTGGCAATCCCAGTACTTGGGATGCTGAGATAGGAGGATCAAGGTTCACGGCCAGCCTCAGCAATTTGTGAGACCCTCCATAACCTAATGAGACACTGTTTCAAAATAATAAAAAATAGGGCTAGGAGTAGAGCTCAGAGGTAGGATGTCTAATAACATGCACACAGCAGCAGCATCTTCTCTCTCAAAACAAAAAAACCTTTCTTTCACCCTGGAACCAAAGGGTCAAAGACCCGAAAAGCCGGGCATGGTGGCTCGTGCTTGTAATCCTAGCATTCAGGAGGCAGAGACCGGAGGATCGCCGTTTGTGGACAGCTTCAGCTACTTAGTGAGGTCCTTCACAACTCAGTGAGACCCTGTTTAGAAAAATAAAAATACTAAAAAAATAGGATTAGGGACTAGGGGTATAGCTCAGAGGTACAATGTCCCTGGGTTCCATCTCAGGTACTATTAAAAAAAAAAAAAAAAAAAAGGACCCAAAAGCAGAAATGAGCCAGGGTGTGGCAGCTCCTGCCTGCTCTGTTTGCCTAGCATTCAGGAAAGGCTTTCCCCAAGGGCCAGAACCCCACAGGAACCCCCCCAAATTCCACTCGGTGCCTCCAGGCCAGACCCCCAGCCAGCACACAGGCCTGTGGGCGTGGGGAGAAGGCAGTCAGCTGCGACCAGATGAAGCAAGAAAACCTCCAGCATTCACTTCATGAGACCGGAGAACCAAGTCGAGGCAGACGCAGGGACAGAGACTGGCACAGTGGTGAGCACACAGTGGTGAGCACACGGTGGTGAGCACTGAGGTAGTACAGAGCTCAGACACCCCGGTAAACACTTAAAACGCCATCTGGACGCGGTGGCACACGCCACCAGTAACGGAAGGCTAAGACCAAAGGACTGCATATTTGAGGCCAGCCTCAGCAACACGATGGGACTCTCAGCAACCTAGTGTTTCAAAAAATAAATAAATAAAAAGGCCTGGGGGTATAGTTTGGAGATAGAATGCCCCTGGGTTCAACCATGAGTAACACAAAACAAACCTCTATTTGCAGTATTTGGAAGGCTCAGACAGGAGGATTGCATGTTTGAAGCCAGCATTAACAACTTACTGAAACCGTTTGAAATTTAAAAAATAATAATAATAAAAAGAGCTGGGGATATACCTCAGAGGAAGAATGCCCCTGGGTTCAATCCCCAGCACTAAAAAGTAAAAAACAAATTGAGGAAATTTAGGCTGAGAGTGAACCCTAAGGACCGTCAGGGCCCACAGGGCTGTGCCGTCTCCTCCCTCACAGGCGGACTGCTTACCAGTAGATATTGGCTGCCTGTGAACCTCTTCGAAGCTCCTGGATTAAGTGGCCTGATGAAGTTTCAAATATTCGTATAAGGGTCCCCTTGGAAAACAGTGAAGGGTTTCATTATCAACGTTCACAACTCTTCAGCAGTTTTTGAAATGATTTAGTCATACACCCACACTCTACCACCTGGGTCACCTGATACCCAGTGTGTCCTGCACCTGTAACTCGAAGTGGCACCCTAGGAGTGGCTGGCTGCTCCTGGTCCCATGGCACAGGGCAGGGGCACGACAGGGCTCAGGTGGCCTTCAGTGCTCCCGGGCACCTGAAAGGAGCGCCCCACCCAGGCTGTTGGTGCCCCAGGATCGGGCGGTCATCTGCATGACTCCCTGCTGCAGGAGGGTGAGGTGCAACAAGGGGAAGGACCAGACCACCCACTTTTCCTTTTGCAGGTCTGGGATGGAACCCAGGGGCATTCAACCTCCAAGCTACACTCCCTGCCCTATATTTTATTCTTTATTTTGAAACCAGGTCTCACTGAGTTAGAGGGCCTCACCAGCTGAGGCTGTACACGAACCACAATCCTCCAACCTCAGCCTCCTGAACGCTGCATTACAAGCGTGCCCACCGCGCCCGGCATAGACCACCCACTTTTTTGTGAACATTGCCTCAAAACTGAAGATCCTTTCGAGGATCCTGAAAGCAGGGAGAAATGTGAACCTCTCTGGAGATAAGAAACTTGTGTCTCAGTGCTATTCCTGGGAATGCAGCCGCCCAGGTGGAACCACGAGGGGATACCAGTGACGGCTGAACTGGGGTGGGCACCCTTCCCTGCTGAGTGGCTGTCAAACCCACTGAAAGGTGAAAGTTGGAAATGTACTGAATAGCCAGGCATGCTGGCACAAACCTGGAAATCCAGTAGGTGGGAGGCTAAGACACATTAAAGGATAGCCTCAGTAATGTAGCGAAACCCTCAGCACCTAGCAAGACCCTGTTTCTAAATAAAAAATGAAAAGGCTGGGCTGGGGGGGTGTACACAGCTCAGAGGTAAAGCATCCCTGGGTTCAAATCCCAGCACCCAAAGAAATTGTATTTATTGTTGGGCGCAGTGGCACTTCTCACGAGGTTGAGGCAGGAGGATCACAAGTTGGTGGCCAAGTGGGAGCGACTTAGACTCTGTTTCAAAACTGAGAAACATAGCTGGCCCAGGCCCTCACGTGACGTGGCCAGCCTGAGAAGTTCCCAGGACAGGCTTCTGCAGAGGCTGCAGCAGGCGGTCACAAGCGGCGGTGAGGGGAGACCAAGGGAAGGACGGGGAGGCCGTACACTTACTTTTTCTGAGGCAGTTGCTATTCTTGTTCCCTGCAAGTTGAGAGCAATGCAGCTCAGGACACCCTCGTGCGCAGGAATGTCCACAGGTGGCTTCTCCGTGCTGGCCAGGTCCACAAGCTGCACGTGGCCCGTGTGGGTGCCCGGGAAGGCCAGGAGGGAGTTATTACTGTTGGGACATAGGACGCAGAGGCCTAGACAGACAGAGAAAAGCTCCAGGAGCTGACACCGACCAGAGCCTCTGATTTTCACAACCAAAACCACCTGTGCCCATGAGTCCTCTGAAAAGTGTGACAGTTATCCAAGGTGCACATTCTTATCAGACTCACAAGGTCACCGTAAAGACTTGACTGTAAAGGCATCAGAACCAGATCTCCCACCCAAGAGACCCCTAATAACTGGACACATTTGTTGAACAATTTATTATGGAATAACTTTTAAAGTCTCTTGTGGTATCACCCAATGAGAACGCAATGCAAAATCACAAAATTTAAAAACTACTCCGTAAACAACAGGGAAAACTCCACGTATTCAGCAGTGAATTTAGCAACAGATGCATAAAACCCATGTGAGAGATCCCAGGATACCACCCATCCATGGTCACCGGCTGGAGACTTGAGGTCATTGGCAATGAACTCATCTGGAGCTGGCAAAGCCACAGCTACAACCTCAGTACCCATGCTGACACTGAGCCTTCCAGGGAAAACAAGGGCCCCAGAAGGCCCAGTTATATTTGTAAAATGAGAACAAGACTGGAGGACTGATGTTACCTAATCCTTTTTGTGTGTGTGGTACTGAGGATCAAACCTGGGGGTGTTCTATCTCCAAGTCACACCCCTGGTCGTAATTTATTTGTGTGGAATTGGGGACTGAACTCTGGGGCATTCTACAGAATGTGAGATATACCACCATTTAATTTTTGAAACAGACTTGCTAGGTTGCTGAGTCTTGCTACCCTGCTGAGGCTGTCTTTGAACCTGTGATCCTCCAGTCTCAGCCCCCCAAGTACTGGGATTACAGGTGTGCAACACTGCACCTGGCAACTATCTTAAGATTTACCTTAAAACTCAGCAAATCAGCTGGAGAAAAAAGGAATGAGTTCATGTAATTTATGTGCTAACGGAGCTCATGGAAAAACTGAAAATCTTAAGATGTGCACACGATATAATGAATAACCAAGCTGGCCACACCACCTTGAATTGAGAAGCAGCAAGGGGATACTGAGCCGGAACGCAGAGGTTCCCGACATGGTGCCTCCCAAGGACCTGCTGAAGGCTGCTCCAGCCCTACCCGGAGCTCTGCTGTGGAGTGTACATGGAGCACTCACCTAGGAGGCGGGGCTGTGGGCCCATCCTCAGAGCTCCTGAGCAGTCGGCCACGTTCCGCCACCCAGCTCAGGGAGACAAGCAGGTCCACTCCCATGCAGACCCATTTCCCTCCACCCACCTCCTCTCCAGTGCTCACCTTTGGGGTTATAGCAGGTTTCAAAGACATGCAACTGATGGGGATTGTGAGTGAATGTGAACACCTTAATCATGGAGTCCAAGACAACCACAATTCTGCAAAGAAACACAGGATCAGAGCTCCTCTCCTTCAGACGTGAAATGCAAACATTTGTGACTTCTGTTCCTATCATTCTGAAACTCAGAAACACTAGAACTACACACAGAAAGGACTGTTTCTGATCACAACCGCATGCAGGAGAGGCCTTAGGAAGCGGGGCCCAGCGCGTGGCTGGAGGACTGTTGAGCAGGCCCTCTCGCCTGGTAGAGGTTGGATATGGGGAGCCTCTGCCAGGGCAGGCACTTCAGGCAGGGTGGGAACTGACAGGGCACGCAGGGCAGGGACCATACCGTATACTGTCTGAGGACTGTTGATAAGCTTGAAAATAAGACAATCCTTGATCTGACCCAGCTTTGCTTACCTAGGGCCTTTAAATACTGATATACTAGCAGTAACAAACCAACACAGGAGCAGAGAGACAACCTACCACACTCGACCTACTCTGCTCCTTTGTCCCCCCAGGCTGGCAGAAATGGGAGCCTCAGTGTAACATGTAAATCATATGGAGCTAAGATCCCTGTCAATCAAGCTTGGTCCATCCTAGTGGGCACGCCTGCATCTGCTAGGGTCCTGGCCTTGGAAGAGTCAGGGCACTAGCTGTCCTTCACCTGCCTCCAGGGCACGTCTGCACAACCTGATGGGCCCTGGGGGGGCAGGGGGCACTGAAGGCCACTCACGCCCACAGGCACTGCCTCTGAAAGGCTGGAAGCCAGTCCACTTCCTGCCTCCCTCCCAGCAGCACTAAGCCCTCACTCTTTGGGCACAACTACAGCCACTGACATTGTGTATGTATGGGGGCAGGGTATGTACTGGGAATGGAACCCAGGGCAGTCTACCTCTGAGCTACACCCCAGTCCTATTTGTGTGTGTGTGTGTGTGTGTGTGTGTGCGCGCGCGCGCGCGCGCACGCGCATTTTGTGGTGTTGGGGATTGAACCCAGGGACATTCTAAATCCAAGCTACACCCCCTAGACCGATTTTTTTATTCTTTATTTTGAAACAAGGGTCTCACTGAGTTGAGGAGGGCCTCACTAAGTAGCTGAGGCTGGTTGTGAACCCGGATCCTCCTATCTCAGGCTCCCATGTACTGAGATTACAATTGTGTGCACCACACCCGGCTTCCTATTTTATTTTGGAACAGGGTCTCATCTTAAGTTGCTGAGGCTGGTATTACAGGTGTGCAATGCCACACCCAGCTAGTCACTGATAGTCTTTTTTGTACTGGGGATTGAACCCAGAGGCATTCAACCTCCAAGCTACATCCTCAGCCTAATTTTACTGGCTGAAACAGAATCTCAAGAGATTGCCGAGGCTGGCTTTGAACCTGCAATCCTCCTGTCAATGTTTTTTTTTGTTTGTTTGTTTGTTTGTTTTTGCGGTAATGGGAATGGAACCCAGGGGCATTTTACCTCTGAGCTACACCTCCAGCCCTATGTTGTTGTTTTTTTGGTGGTACTGGGGATGGAACCCTTCTGCCTCCGGGCAGAATATGCCTGGCATATTCTTTATTTAGAAACAGGGTCTCCTGCCGGGTGTGGTGGTGCACGCTTGTAATCCCTGCACTTGGGAGGCAGAGACAGGAGGATTGCGCAGGTTTGAAGCCAGCCTTGCTGGCTTAAGAGACCCTGTTTCTTTTTCTTTTTTTTGAGGTACTGGGAATGGAACCCAGGGGCATTGTACAGCCAAGCTATATTCCCAGCACTATTTTTTAGTCCGTTCGTTCTTTCTTTCTTTCTTTCTTTCTTTCTTTCTTTCTTTCTTTCTTTCTTTTTTTTTGGTGGTACTGGGGTTCTACCTCCGGGCTACACTCCCAGACATATTTTTACATTTTTTTTATTTGGAAACAGGGTCTCCTAAGCCAGCGCACGCGGCTGGCTTTGAACCTGTGCGATCCTCCTGTCTCTGCCTCCCTAGCGCGGGGATTACAAGCGTGCGCTACCACGCCCGGCAAGAGACCCTGTTTCTAAATAAAAATATAAAATAGGTCTGGGAGTATAGCCCGGAGGTAGAAGGGTTTCCAGGAACCCCAGTACCACCAAAAAAAACAAAAAAACAAAAAAACAAAAAAAAAACCAGGGTCTTACCAAGTTGCAGAGGCCTCACTAAGTGTCTGAGGCTGCCATGAACTGGATCCTGTCTCAGCCTCCCGAATGCTGGGATTATAAGTGTGTGCACCACGCCCAGCTACAGTCAATGGCACTTTAACACGTCATTCCCTAAACATTTTTATTCCTTTGTAAAAAAGCATTTCAGCCATCTTCAGAGAGAGTGAAATTACACTTTGGAAAGAGACACCAAGCCTACCTGTCTCGTCGTAACTTGACCGCCTTGACCTCCGTGGAGAACTCTATCTCGATGACAGTCTTCTTCTTCAGGTCATCCCAGATCATCACTGCAACACCAAAGAGCACACGTGCTGTCACGGCCTGGCACACACCCACCTGCTGCCCTGTGAGGCACTGGGACAGCGAGGCAGTAGGCTGTGCCAAGATGTACCTCAGACCCATCCTGCACCTTGCCCCTTCCTCAGTGCACACCAGCCCAGCCACACCCCAGGCAGCGGTCCTGCCTTCCGCACACACAAGCTGCTCTGCTGGCACTTCCCTGCCAACCACCTCAGGCAAACACCACCTCCATGGTTCCACGTGCCTGAGCCAAAAGGCAGGCCTGACCACAGGTACCAAGAGTTAACGTGCTAGAGATGAGCCTGATCAAGAAAAAAAAGGTTTCTGTATCCCAGCAACTTGGGAGGATGAGGTAGTAGGGCTACAAGTTCAAGGCCAACCTGAGAAATTTAGCAAGGCCAGGCGTGGTAGCGCACGCTTGTAATCCCCACGCTTGGGAGGCAGAGACAGGAGGATCGCGCAGGTTCGAATCCAGCCACGTATGCTGGCTTAGGAGACCCTGTTTCCAAATAAAAATGTAAAAATAGGTCTGGGAGTGTAGCCTGAAGATAGAAGGGCTTCCAGGAACCCCAGTACCACCAAAAAAAAAAAAAGAAGAAATTTAGCAAGAGCTTACCTAGCATGCATGAGACCACTGATTTGATCTTATTATCAGAAAGAGAGAAGAAAGAAGAAAAGTCTCCTGTTTTATAGAGAAATGAGTTGGATAACAGCAGGACCAGTGACCCTCAACTCCACTCATCTTCTGAGCCGTCCCTGCCCTTTTCTAGTCCAGCACCCCTGGGTACCACGGCCTGCTCCCTCCTGCCATTCTTACTGCGGCACTGAAGCCTCACCAGCCCAATGAGGCAAGAAAGACATACTCCCACAATCCTCTTTACCTGCATAAATCATCAGAAACTTGCATCCACACAAAAACCTGTTGGAAATTTGTTTTCTTCTAAGTCTAAAATTTTTGCCTTTTTTACTCTTGGCTAGCTTCATTTTTCTTATGAATAAGAGCTTTACAATGAACTCAGGATGCCCCGACACCAGCCACCATGCGGCAGGCCCCTCTACCACAGCAGTGCCCAGGACCGCCGGAGGCTGCTTCCTGGTCCCCAGTCCCCAACCTCACAGGATCACCAGGAAGCCACCAAGGCCAGAGACAGGGGCTCTGGACGTTCAGAACATCACACGCTCGAGGTATGACCGCTCTTACCTTTGTTGGGAGGGTATTTGGGCTTCTTCCCACCACCAACAAGAGCTAAATAATTGCATCGAAATAACATTTCCACGTGGCCAACTCCTCCTTCCAAAAATTCTGAAACAATAGTTTTAAAAAGGCAATTTTAACAAGTTAACATCTTTTGCAATAAGAAAAGTTAAGACATGGAATATTAAGCACGTCATTTTGTGTATGTGTGTGGGTGAACCCAGAGGCATTATACTTCCAAGCTATATTCCCAGCCACTTTTTATTTTTGCTTTGTAAAAGGGTCTCACTAGGTTTCTGAGGCTGTCCTCGAACCTGTGATTCTCCAGTCTCAGCCTCCTAAGTACTGGGATTACAGTCAGGCACCTCCACACCTGGCTCAGCATTTCATTTTTAGTCCGTTTACATCCAGCTCCATCAGAAATGAGAACGTTGATGCCAAGAAAGGGTGGGCACTGGTTCCACTTGGCACTGTTTCTATGAACCACCTCCCCAAGAGCTGAGCACACGGCATCCAGAAAACCACCTCAGTAAGATATACAAAGTAACTAAGCCCATTCTTTAAAATGTGGGAGGCTGAGGCAGGAGGATTTCAAGTTCAAGGCCAAACTCAGCAACATAGGGAAGGCTCTTGCAACCTAGCAAGACCCTGTTTGTTTGTTTGTTTCTTTCTTTCTTTCTTTCTTTTATTTTCTTTTTTTTTTTTGGTGGTACTGGTGATGGAACCCTTCTACCTCCAGGTTAGACTTCCAGACCTATTTTATTTATTTATTTATTTATTTATTTATTTATTTATTTTGGTGGTACTGGGGTTCCTGGAAGCCCTTCAACCTCCGGGCTACACTCCCAGACCTATTTTATATTTTTATTTGGAAACAGGGTCTCCTAAGCCAGCGCGCGCGGCTGGCTTCGAACCTGCGCTATTCTCCTGTCTCTGCCTCCCAAGCACGGGGATTACAAGCATGCGCCACCACGCCTGGCACCAGACCTATTTTACATTTTATTTGGAAACAGGGTCTCTTAAGCCAGCAAAGCTGGCTTCGAACCTACACGATCCTCCTGTCTCAGCCTCCCAAGTGTGGGAATTACAAGGGTGTGCCACCATGCTCGGCTAAGACCTCGTTTCAAAACAAAAAATAAAGCCAGGCGTGGTAGCACACACTTGTAATTCCAGTACTTGGGAGGCTGAGACAGGAGGATCACAGGTTCAAAGCCAGCCTCAGCAATTTAGTGAAGCTGTCAGCAACTTAATGAGACACTGTTTCCAAACAAAAAATTAAATAGGGCTGGGGTATAGCCTGAAGGTAGAAGGCCCCTGGGTTCCATCACAGTACCACAAAAAATTAAAATAATAATTTTAAAAAGGGCTGTGGGTATAGCTCAGAGATAGAATGGCCCTGGGTTCAATCCCCAGTGCCACTATAAAAAATAAAATTTTTTTTTTAAAAAGCCAGGTATTGTAGTGCACACTTGTAATCCCAGTAATTGAGAGGCTGAGACAAGAAGATCACAGGTTCAAAGCCAGCCTCGACCCTGTTTCCAAATAAAGAAATAGATTCAGCCTGGAGGCAGAATGCCTCTGGGTTCAATCCCCAGTATCAAAAATATAGAGTATGATATGCTGTGATTAAACCCATAACTGAGTTCTCTATGTCAAGAAGAGTGAAAGCGGACTGTATTAAATACACCTCAGTCTTCTACACAGCTAGCAAGGACTTGCAGGGAGACGCAGGAGGAGAGATCACCCCAAGATAATTTACTAGAGAAACCAGTCAGCCATAGCCATCCCCAGCACAGTGTCTGCAGTGGAGCTCCAGGGAAGACGACCACAGCTCTGCCCTGCTTACAGAGGCCCAAGCCCTGTCTCCCTCTCAGAGACAGCCTCCCCTCCAACAGCGTTTCGGCCATCTTCGCCAGGTACAAGACAGAGTTCTCTCGGAGGGCTGGAAAGAGAACCCAGGGAACATCATCACGCTTACCTTGTTTTTCTTTTTCTTTCAGTGGATCAGTGTTATAGACGCGGAATCCGTTTTCCATCCCACATGCGAAGCATCCTACAGCAAGGAATGGGAAAGAGGCACGTTAACCCTGGGCCAGCAGTGGGGAGGGGTCTGCGACTCCGCAGACGCTCACACCACTCAGGCACCAGGTCTGCTAGCCACGGCGACTCTCACACAGCGCCCCGTTGCCGTTCAGCATGCCAAGGAGCATGTGAAGTCCCACACACAGTTTCCCCACTCCGGGTCCTTCCATGACGTTCCTGCGGACCGGGTTTCCATGCCAACAGTGGGTTCCAGGGAGAGGAGCCACCCTGCCACTGAGCCCGACCCTGCCTCTTGCCGGCACCCACTTCCCTCCTGAACACTCTGGGTGCCGTGTGTCAGTGTCCAGACCTAAAGAGGCAGTGAGAACAGAAAGGCCCACTGACGGAGGAGGCACAAGGCACGCAACCCTGGCAGTGTGCAACTCTGCTGGAGGAGGGTGGAGCGGGGCATAGACCCTGGGATGGAAAGAGAGGAAGGGCTGCTCTTTCTCAACAGACAGTCTCTTTCCTAGAGGGCAGTCCGAAAAGAGGTCTCCTGTGACTTTGCTCCCACCAATCACTCAACTTATTAAACCCTGTCATGGTCACAATGAGTGACCCAGCTCACTCATCTCCAGGTCCCACACACCAGGTTGCAAATGGTCTAAACAAAAGCCACTACTAGGAACAGAAAGGCACTTGAGCTTCAAGCTGATGTCACACTGGTTCCTGTGACAAGGACTCCGCTCACCATAAGTATGACTCAAGACTGTACTGACCTCCTTTAAACGCCCTGTCCAACTGTGGTCTAAACGAAGCTTCCCCGAGAAGGAGAAAAAACAAACGCCCTAGTTGTTTAGGTGAAATTCTGCAAAATCAGGTTCCTGCAAAACTGGCTAGAAAGGCAATAGGAAGGCCTCTTGTGTTCTCTCTGCTCCTTCTGAGCCCCTCTATAGTTCTGGAGCACGGCTGTTCATCAACCCTCCTTCCCCATGGGAAGAGCACACCTACACTGTGACCAGTCCCTCAGAAAACAGCAGGCCAAGGCAGATATGACAGCTACCCCGTGGCCTGCAGACCAGGTTTTACAATCACTCCCATTCTCTGAAGCATAGCTCACCTGGGCCTGGAATCTGAACCTCACTTGAAAGTGTTATTCTCTTCTTTGTTAAAATGCTCTGGCTCGCAACACCCTCTTTACATTACTGGGATCATATAATCCAGATACAGGAAGCAGAGCTCTCCTTGCTGGAAATATGGAAAACAACACAGTGGAATTTTTTTCCTTTCTCTCTCAACTACTACTACTTCCTCAAGTGTGTGTGGGAAAGGCTACTAGGTATAGCTCAGATCCCTATTTTATTTTGTTTGTTTGTTTTATGGTCCTGGGACCAAAAAAAATGTACACTGCTGGTAAACAGATAAATTGTGAATAGTCCCACAAATAAAACACTGCACATCAACGGGAATGATCTACAACCAATCAATAAGAAAAAAAATCTCACAAACATGATGTTGAATAAAAGAGAGATGGCAGGCATAGTACATGCTTGTAATCCCAGTACTTTGGAAGCTGAGACAGGAGGATCGCAGGTTTGAAGCCAGCCTCAGCAATTTCGTGAGGCTCTTAGCAACTTAGACTATTTCCTAATATGAAATAAAATGGGTCTGGGTGTGTAGCCTGGAAGTAGAAGGTCCCTGGGTTCCATCCCTGGTGAAACACACACACACACACACACACACACACACACACACACACACACACACAGGGGAAGAGGGGAGTCAGCAACAGCTGTGTGGTAGAGAAGCACTTGCTTAGCATGCTTGAAGCCCTAGGTTACATCCCAGAAATGAAAATGAATGCCAGAAACACAAACAACACAACAATAAGCACATAAGCAGGAAAAAACTCATCAACACTATGAAAAGTCACTCAGGGTAGTTACTACAAAGAACAGGGTGGTTGGGTATACTCAATGTCTTAACCTGGCATTAGTGCTAAGTGTTCAGCTTGGAAAGTACATCAAGCCAAACACATGATGTGCACTTTTCTATATGCATAAATATTGAATATGCACTTTTTATACATATAAATATTGAATATGCTTATTCAATTAAAAGTTGAAAGTCAACTAGGCATGGTAGCACATGCCAGGAATCCCAGTACTTGAGAGGCTGAGACAGGAGGATCACAGGTTCCAGGACAATCTCAGCAACTTAGCACATCTTAGTGAGACCCTAAAAATAAAATAAAATAAAATAGGGCTGAGGATGTGGCTCAGTGGTAAAGCACTCCTGTGTTCAATCTCTAGTTCATAAAAAAAAAGTTGAAACTCTGGTGTAAGTGGCACACTCCTGTAATCCTAGCTACTACAGAAGGCAAGGCAGGAGAATAGAAAGTTCAAGGCCTGCCTGGGCAACTTGGCAACAGACACCCTGTCTCAAAATATAAAAAATAAAAAGGACTGTGGCTAGGGCTCAGGGATAAGGTGTCCCTGGGTTCAATCCACAGTAGGGGGGGGGGGTTAGAAAGTACCACAAACACTGAAAGGTTGGAAACTGCTCTCTAAGGCAGCTGAGTATCACCCTTGCTGTTTTAACAGAACTTTCCCCCTAAGAAACTCTTCGCCCAAAGGCAGTGCCACTGTGTACCCCTGTGAAAGCTGGCAGAGCCAGGCAGCCTGGCTGGTCACCAGCATCAGAAGCAGGAGAAGCTCTCCCAGACACGGGCAGTCCACATGGAGAACCCCACCCACCAAGCCTTGAGAACCACAGGAGCTGGGCAAGGTCCAAAGCCAAGACATAAAAACTTAGCATCTGCCCATTTGCCAACATTCCTCTTCATCCCAGCTATGGCGTCTACTGGGTGGCACTCTGAGATCGAGGTAACTGAGCACCACCGGCTGCGAGGCCAAGTGATGGCGGGCAGGTCTGGAGGCGCCCAGACCCACCGCCCTCCCCAGGATACAGCAGCATCACCTGAAGCCCGAGGCGAGGCAAACCCTAGAGGCCTCCCATCTACCAACCAAAGGGAAGGCGCTGGCATTTTCCGCCTGGGCCCAAATCACGGCCAGAAGCCACATCCCACCTACAAGAAGGCCCAGGCCTCCAAGAATCACCCATCAGGCGGCTCCATGACCGGGAGCACCTCTCGAGGCCACCAGGACGACGCCGCGGTGCTCAGGACGCGGGCCCGCCCGCAGGCTGCTGGAGCCCAGGCCGCCCGCGAACCGCACGGGGGTGGGGCCGTCGCCAGGCGGGGGGCCGGCCGCGATCACGGTGGGCAGGGCCGCTCTGCGGCCTCCGAGCCGGAAGAGCCCGGGCTGGGGCCTCGGGGGCGTGCCCAGCGGGCGTCCGGGACAGGGCGGGGCCGGGGGTCTCGGGACTGGGCGGGGGTCCCCGGGACCGGCTGGGGGTCTCGGGCAGGCCAACCGAGCCCTCACCGTGGTCCTGGTTGAAGCCGGCGTACAGCAGCCCGTTGCCGTGGGGGTTACACGGCAAGAGGTTCATGGCGCCGCCGCGGGGTCCGCCGCTCCTCAGAGCTGCATGCCGCTGGGGACTGACCGTCAGTCCCGTCCGGCGGCTAGGAGGCCGCCGCGGCCGGAAGCGACGGGCGGAGGGCGTGCGTGCGTGCGTCCTATGTGCGCGCGCAGCCGGGGAGCCCGCGGAGCCCGGGCGCGTCCAACCCGGGCCGTCAGGACGGGGAGCGTCGAGCGCGTCCAACCGGGCGGGGTGGGGAGCGCCGAGCGCATCCAACCGCGGGGCGGGAAGCGCCGAGTATCCTAACTGGGCAGGCGGGGAGCGCCGAGCGCGTCCAACCGCGGGGCGGGGAGCGCCGAGAGTATCCTAACTGGGCAGGCGGGGAGCGCCGAGCGCATCCAACCGCGGGGCGGGGAGCGTCGAGCGCGTCCAACCGGGCGGGGTGGGGAGCGCCGAGCGCATCCAACCGCGGGGCGGGAAGCGCCGAGTATTCTAACTGGGCAGGCGGGGAGCGCCGAGCGCATCCAACCGCGGAGCGGGAAGCGCCGAGTATCCTAACTAGGCAGGCGGGGAGCGCCGAGCGCATCCAACCGCGGGGCGGGGAGCGCCGAGAGTATCCTAACTGGGCAGGCGGGGAGCGCCGAGCGCATCCAACCGCGGGGCGGGGAGCGCCGAGCGCGTCCAACCGGAATGGGTGGGGAGCGCGACTCCCGAGAAGCGACGCCGCCGCCTACTGCCTGTCAGAGGAGGGCCGGGGGCCGGCCTGGACGCGACCGAGGCTGAGTCCACGCGGCACAAGGGTCACCCGGGACACAGCCCTCGCCCTCCGGGGCGGTGTGGCCGCTCCCCACCAGCCCGCGCCCTCGAGGTCCTGCGGCGCCATCTGGGCCCCGGCCAGCGCCGAGCTGTCCGCGCGGCCCGGAAGATAACACCTCCAGAATGTGTACTGTGGTCTTTTTTATGTCCTTATTATTGTGTGTAGTACCAGGGGCATTCTAGTCTTTTTTTTGGGGGGGGTGGTACTGGGGTTCCCGGAAGCCCTTCTACCTCCGGGCTACACCCCCAGACCTACTTTATATTTTTATTTGGAAACAGGGTCTCTTAAGCCAGCGCGGTCCTCCTGCCTCCGCCTCCCAAACGCGGGGATGACAAGCGTGCGCCGCGCGGCCGGTGTAGGGCGTTCTATTCTGACTACGCCCTCAGACCTTTTTACATTTGCTTTTGAAGCAGGGTCTTTCTTTCCTTTTGTTTTGCATACTGAGGATTTAACCCAGGGGATTCTTCCTCTGATTTACACCCCCAGCCCTACTTTTATTCTTTGTTTTGAAGCAGGGTTTCACAAAGTGACAAGGAACCTAAGTAGCTAAAACTGGGCCTGTCCTCCTGTCTCCGCCTCCCACGTTATGGGACCACAGGCGTCTGCCACCAGGCCAGCTGAAACAGCTTTCTAAATTGCTTAAATTGAACCGGGCGTGGTGGTGCACCCTTGTAATCCCCGCGCTTGGGAGGCTGAGGCAGGGGGATCGCGCAGGTTCGAAGCCAGCCTCAGCTACTCAGTGAGGCTCTCAGGAATTTAGTGAGACCCTGTTTCCAAATAAAGTATAAAATAGGTCTGGGAGTATAGCCCGGAGGTAGAAAAGCCCTGGATTCCACCCCAGTACCACAATAAAATAAAATAAATTGCTTAAATTGGGGCCAGGCGTGGTGACACATTCTTGTAATCCCAGCATTCGGGAGGCAGAAACCGGAGGATCGCGGTTTGTGGACAGCCTCAGCTACCTGCTTCAAGAAGAAGGAGACGACTAAATTGCTTAAATTGCTGAGGCTGTCCTTGAACCTGCAATGCTCCTATCTCAGCCTCACAAGTACTGGGATGACAGGTCTGCTCAGCAACCCATGGCTTGAATGTGATCTTTAGAAAAAAGTTCTTACAGATGTAATTAAAGATTTCAAGACAGAACAATGTCCTTAGAGGAGAGTGGGAGAAGACAGAGGCAAGGCCACGCCATGGCAGGCAGAGACCAGAGTGATGGGCCACAAGTCAAGGAACCCCAAGAATCGCCCTCAGCCACCAGAAACTGAGAGAGGCCTAGACTAGATTCTTCTTCACGGCCCTCATCAGAGAGAACACGTCTGTGGTACAGGTTGAGTGTGCCTTATCCAAAGTGCCCGGGACCAGAAGTATTTGGGATTTTAGATATTTTTTTTAGATTTTTTTTTAATTTGGAATATTTGCATATACATAATGAGATGTCTTGGAGATGGGACCTAAGTCTAGTAGAGTCTTGATATATTTTTCTCTTTTTTTTTTTTTTTTGTAGTACTGAAGACTCAACTAAGGACCTGGCACACACAACACAAGCAGTCTAGCACTGAGTTGCACCCCACCCCAAAGCACCCAAGCCTAAAGCCAAAATTTACCGATGTTTCATCCAGACTTTATACACATAGCTTGAAGGTGATTTTAGTGTGTATGTGTGTGTTTTGGCAGTGATGGAACCCAGGGGCATTCTACCTCTGAGCTACACCCCAGCCCCATTTTTTTATTCTTTATTTTGAAACCGTCTCACTGAGTTTCAAAGGGCCTAAGTAGCTAAGGCTGTCCTCGACCCGGATCCTCCTATCTCAGCCTCCCGGATGCTGGAATTACAAGTGTTCGCCACCATGCCCGGCTAGTATATTGTATTTCAACTGACACATGTCTTGTGAGGTCAGGTGAGGAATTTTCCAGCTGTGGCTTCATCTCTGTGCTTTGAAAGCTTCAGATTTTTAGATTAAAGGCGTTCATCCTGTACTTTGTTAAGCAGACCTCAGAAACCTGTAGTCCACTGTCTTGAGGTAGAAGTGAGCCGGGCATTGTGGCGCACACTTGTAATCCCAGCATTCAGGAGACTGAGAGGAGGATCATGGTTCCCAGACAGCCTCAGCTACTACTTAGTGAGGCCCTTTGCAACTCATTGAGACCCTGTTTCATAATAAAGAAAAAATAGGGCTGGGGGGGGGTGTTGCTCAGAGGTAAAATGCCCCTGGGTTCCGTTCCCAGTACTGAAAAAAAAAAAAAAAAGATAAAAGCCGGGTGTGGTCGCACACGTTTGTAATCTCCCGCTCTTGGGAGGCGGAGACAGGAGGATAGCACAGGTTCAAAGCCAGCCGCTGTGGCTTACGAGACCCTGTTTCCAAAATAAAAAAGTATAAAAATAGGTTTAGGGGTGTAGTCCGGAGGTAGAAGGGTTCCAGGAACCCAGTACCACCAAAAAAAAAAAAAAGTGACTCATGTGAGTATACAAACATCTTGCATCTTGCCCACCCCTTTCTTCTTTTCTTCTCTTTTTTCTATTCTTCCTTTCTTTGTTTCTTTTTCTTTTCTTTTCTTTTTTGTAGTACTAGGGATTGAACTAGGGGCATTCTACCTTAAAATTACCCCCTCAGCCCTATTTTATTTTTATTTTTGAAACAAGATCCTCAGAGCCGTGCATGGTGGCTCACGCTTGTAATCAATCCCAGGACTTGGGAGGCTGAGACAGGAAGATTGCGGTTTGCTGCCAGGCTCAGCTACTTAGTGAGGTCTTCCCACAAGTTAGACCCTGTTTCAAAATAAAAAATCAGGCTGGGGGTGTAGCTTGGAGGTCGAAAGAAATACATCACGGGATCCTCTCAGAACACTCCATCTCCCTGAGCCAATGAGTCAGGGACCAGGGGAGATTATGAGAGGGCTTTTTTTTTGGGGGGGGGAGTAGTACTAAGAATTGAGCTCAGGAGCATTCTATCTCCGAGCCACACCCTCTCAGCCCTCCTATTTTATTTTTTATTTTGGAATAGGATCTCACTAAGTTGCTGAGGGCCTTAGTACTTGCTGAGACCGGCCTGGAACCCGTGATCCTCCCGGGGGAGTTTACACGTCACACTCAGGTGGCTGGGGCCCCCGCAGGCCTCAGTGGCCAGGGGCATCTGTTCTCCATCGTCTCTGGGTGGAGGCACTGCTGCTGAGCTTAGGGTCCCAGAACTGTGAAGACTAAGCCACTGATGGGAACTGAGGACACCTGGGCGTTTCCCCACTGCACGTGCTCCTGTTAATCCCTAGAGTTCTCAACCTCCAGCTCCTGCAGAAAGACAAAGGGCAGGGGACCGGGAGACAGCCTTGCCCCATGCCTCTGCCGAGCCAGGGGCCTTTGGCACGCCACTGTCTCCAGGGAGGCACAGCTGCCACTGATACTTCGCTGCACAGGCACAGCCGGCGCTAGTTTTTGGTGCTTCCCACTTTCTTCCTCTGCCTTTCATTTCAGGAAGAGGAATCTTTTCCAACAGGTGACACAGGTCATAAATGAAGCCTTGTGGTCAGCACTGTGAACAGTCTCCAACCTGCAGTGGCTAACACCAGGCTGCAAAGCAGGTGAAGAAATGGCTATGAGGTACCTGGGTAAGAGCCAGCCCAGCCAGGACTGGTGGTGCACGCCTGTAATCCCAGTACTTGGGAGGCTGAGGCAGGAGGACTATGAACTCAAGACCAGCCTCAGCTACTTAGTGAGAACTTCAATAATTGATGAGACCCAGTTTCAAAATTAAAAAGGGCTGCCGGGTGTGGTGGTGCACGCTTGTAATCCCAGTACTTGGGAGGCTGAGACAGAAGGATCACAGATTTGTGGCAGCCTCAGCTACTTGGTGAGACCCTGTTTCAAAATAAAGAATAAAGAATAGGGCTGAGGATGTAATTCAGAGATAGATTGCCCCTGGGTTTGATCCCTGTACCAAAAAAAAAAATTATTTTATTTTATTTTTTTTTTTTTTGGTGGTACTGGGGTTCCTGGAAGCCCTTCTACCTCCGGGATACACTCCCACGGGCTACACTCCCAGACCTATTTTCAACCTTTTCATTTGGAAACAGGGTCTCTTAAGCCAGCGAGGCTGGCTCCGAACCAGCGCGATCCTCCTGTCTCCGCCTCCCAAGCGTGGGGATTACAAACGTGCGCCACCACGCCCGGCCTACCAAAAAAAAATTTTTAAAAAGGCTGTGGATATAGCTCAGAGATAGGAAGCCCTTATGTTCAATCCCCAGTACCAAAAAGAAAACCCAGACAGGCCGCAATTTTACTAAGAGAGGAACAAGTATATGCTTTATTATTGAGAAACATTTTCTTGAATAATATTTCTACTTCATTCTCTACTGAAACAGCTTTCTCCTGATCTGTTGAAACTACGTTGCTGTGTTCAATGTAACTAGAGATATCTTTGGCATATCTTCCTGCAGCTTCATAACCTGTAGAACACCTTGTACAAAAGATGTAAATTTACAGAAAAATATGTATATAAATCACTTATTAATCCCAAAATGTAGTAAACATAGCAAAAACTTTATCAAATCCATTCCATATCCAAACCACACAGGTCTGTGGCACATAATCTCTGCGTCTGTCCAAGTTTACGAATTGGTGCTTTGACACTTAAAAGGAGGTTTACCAAAGGCCACGCTTGCAATGCTTAGAGACAGGGTCATCTCGCTGACACTGCTTCTCGAAGTCCTCGCTCGTGGACACCACACGCATCCCCCTGGTCTCACAGTCGCAGTTACTTTGAGGAAGAAGCGGGCTGTCATTGTGACAAGAGGAACAGACTTAATGTTATGGAGCGCGGAGCCGAGTGCGCGTCTTCCCTTCATGAGCACAGTTCTGGACGAGAGCCTCACGCACCCACACGGAAAGGTCGGTCCTGCGTGCCGGGTGTCTGGCGACCTGGGGGCCTGCACTCCAGAGCAGCATCTTTGGTGGGGCAGGGGGAGTGTGTTTCTGGAGTCTGGAATGGACTTCCCTCCTCTGGGCGCAACTACTCCAGCTTCTCCTGGAGAGAGCGGAGGATTTCTTGTTAGTGTCTTCCTAGGAAACCTTGCAGCCACTTCTGGTGCAGTTTTTGGGTGGACTCTGAGGTGGGTGGTGGGCCTTGGCTTTGCGGAGGCTGCTTCTCTTGTGGGCGGAGCTGGCAGTCAGGGAGTAGGACCTGCCGTGCATCATCCTGGCATTCAGGCCGCTGGCCATGGAGAAGGACTTGAGGCGGCTCCTTAAGGTGGTGGGGAGCGGGAGCTTGTCCACCAGGTGCACAGGCGTGCAGGACACCACGGCCCGGCAGCACAGGTCCTGCAGGCTCAGCACTTGGGAAGGAGGGAGACGAGCTGAGTTCAGTTGCCCTGCCTGGGGAAGCCACCGGGCCCACCTCCTGCCGCCCTCCCTCTCCCCTTCCTGGGGGTGGGGAAACCTGTGGTTGTGGGGTATGTGTATGTGTTTCTGGGGACTGAACCCAGGGGTGTTCTATTGTCAAGCCACACCCCTAGCTCTTCTTATTTTTTATTTTATCTACTTATTTCTGTGTGTGTATGTGTGTAGATAGATGGATAGATAGATACATAGATAGATAGATAGTTAGTTAGTTAGTTAGTTAGTTAGTTCCAGGGATTGAATTCAGGGATAACCCAACATCTGAGCTACAGTCCCAGCCCTATTTTATTTTTTGTTTTTGAAACAAGGTCTCAAGGTTGTCCTGGAACCTGTGATCTCCCATGTACTAGAATGACAGGCACATGCCACCACACCTGGCTTTTTTTTTTAAACAAGGTCTCACTAGTTTGTTGAAAGTCATACTAACAAGCCAGGTATCATGGTGCATGCTTGTAATGCCAGTACTTGGGAGGCTGAAATTGGAGGATTGCAGGTTTGTGGCTAGCCTTGGCTATTATTTATTTATTTACTGGTGGTACTGGGGTTCCTGGAAGCCCTTCTCCCTCCGGGCTACACTCCCAGACACCTGTTTTTTTATTTGGAAACAGGGCCTCTTAGCCTGAAATCCTTCCTCTTTCTCCCAAGCACTGGGATTGTAGGAGTGCACCACCATACCTGGCTTTTTTCTTTTCTTTTTCTTTTTCTTTATTTTATTTTATTTATTTTTTGCGGGTCTGGAGGTGGAACCCAGGGGCATTTGACCTCTGAGTTGACCCTCTGTCCTATTTTTTTTTATTCTTTATTCTGAAACCGGGTCTCACTGAGTTGCAGAGGCCTCACTAAGTAGCTGAGGCTGTCTGTGAACTGTGATCCTCTGGTCTCAGCCTCCCGAATGCTGGGATTACAAGTGTGCGCCACCACGCCCAGCTATTTATGTATTTATTTATTTATATTTTTTTGCGGTACTGGGGATGGAACCCAGGGGTATTCTACCTCCGAGCTACACCCCCAGCTCTATATTTTATTTTATTATTATTACTTTTTATTTTTATTTTTGGTGGTACTGGGGTTCCTGGAAGCCCTTCTACCTCCGGGCTACGCTCCCAGACCTATTTTATATTTTTGAAACAGGGTCTCTTACGCCAGCGCGGCTGGCTTCGAACCTGCGCGATCCTCCTGTCTCCGCCTCCCAAGCGTGGGGATTACAAGCGTGCGCCACCACGCCCGGCTTTTATTATTTATTTTGAAACAGGGTCTCCTTTAGTTGCTAAGGGGCTCACTAAGTAGCTGAGGCTGTCCGCGAACCGCGATCCTCCTGTCTCAGCCTCCCTAATGTTGGGATTACAAGCATGCACCACCACGCCCGGCGCTATTTTTTGTTTTGAAGTAGGGTCTTGGTAGCTTCCTGAGGCTGACCTCAAACCTGCAATCCTCCTGTCTCAACCTCTCAAGTACTAGGATTACAGGTGTGCACCGCCATGCCCGTCTGGCTGTGATACTTAATAAGGGTGCATACCCTGTGCCTCCACCTCTGCCCAACCACAGACTGCAGAAATACTTCTCATGAGCTTTCTCCCCAAGCCATAATAATCATTTCTCTCAAATTCAACACATTCACTTTTTGAGAACAGACACATGGCCTTGAGGTCCAGGGGCTGCCCAAGGAGCTTCATGATGGCTTCCCAACCTACCCTTGCTGGGCCTCCAAAGCCGGTCCATGCCATGACGTAAAAGCACGATCCGGGCCAGCTCCGTGAAGGACTCTGTGATGTTGAAATTGCACAGAGGGCTGACCTCGAAGAAGGTCACACCCAGGCGTTCGGCATAGGCCTGGGCCTGCTCGGTGGGCACCTGGCGCTTGAATGCCAGGTGCAGACGGTTCCCCACCAGGATCTTGGGGACGCCGGGGGCATGCTGGAGTGTGGGGAGGGGAAGAGAGCGGTTACAAGTGTGAGCTTAGGAGGAGTGTCCTGGTTTGAATGGTGTCCCCCAGAACCTCAGAATGGGATCTTATTTGGAAATGGGGTCTTTATAGATGTAATTACCTAAGAGAGGGTCACCCTACTCTAAAGACTGGTGTTCTCATAAGAAGAGAAGGAGAAGAGGGAGGGCACAGGGGAAGCCACCTGAGGGGGGAGGGCCGAGAGAGGGGCCAAGGTCAGGATGCTGGGGCTGCTGTGGGCAGCAGAAGCTGGGAGAGCAGGAAGAGCCCTCCTGGAGCTCAGTGGGCACAGCCCTGCCGACCCCTTGATTTGAGATTCCTGCCCCTGGAACCTCAAGAAAATAAGTGTCTGTTGTTTTAAGACACTGGATTGTGGTTGGTTACTATGGCAGCCATGGGACGCTAACACAGCAGGCTTAGTCCTGACCACTTGCATCCCCAGAGGCAGTTGGGCTGGGCCCTTGTCACTGTCCACCACCCAGCCCCATCAGCAGGGCTGAAGTGGACAGAACCCTGGGGCCTGACCTTGAGTACAGCCAAGCCCTCTGTCCACTCTGAGACTGGAGCCCTGGGCTTTGGATATCCTCTGTGGTTACATGGGGTCCCGGCCCAGTCCAGTGCCTGCTGTGGGCCGTGCAGCCTCCCTGTGCAGAGGCCCTGGCTGAGTGCCCCAAGCCCACGCTGAATGTGGGCGGTGACATCCCCGCCTTGTACCTCATCGATCTCCTTGATCCATCGATTGATGCCATCGAAAGACCAGCGATTTGCAATGTCATAGACCAGGATCACACCCTGGGGAGAGGGCACAGGCTTAACAGGCAGAACACCGAGGCGGGTGCTCGCGCCATGCAGGCTTTGCCACCACACACTGGCTGTTCAGCCACAGAGACAGCCAGCTCAGTGGCCATCAAACCTATTTAATTTTTAAATTTTTTTTTTGGGAGAGTCTTTATTACTGACTTATATAAACACGTAAATTCTTAATTCGAGTCCCTTGATATACATCTTTATCTAAGTAGATGGTATATGTTTTAATGACACATTTTCTGCCAGTCTGACATATTTATTCCTCTTCTTGGTCCTGTGCATCTGACCTATCTTAACGTCGAGTATCTGATTCTGATTTATCTATCAAATGTAGGAGTTATATGGTCACTTCCAGTGGCACTTCATAAGTTTATACATAAACCCTCAAATGTCGAGGACTAGAACACATATCTCCGAGCCACACAGGGAAGTGGGATGTGAGGACACTGCAGGAATCACCACCATGAGGAGGAGGCCTCACCCTGCCTGGAGTGAGCACACAGATACAATCAGGCACACACAGGCAGCTCAGTAGGGACATGCACAGGATGCACAGAGCCACATGAACTCGTGTGTCCATGCACGCCAGCGCTCACACAGCTCAGGTGCACACATGCATGTTCACACACACCAGTGCTCACATGCACACACAGCTCATGTAAACAATGCATGCACATACGCCAGTGCTCTCATGCACACACACACCTCAGATGAACACATGCATGTACATACAGACTAGTTCTCAAATGCGCACACAACTCACATAAACACATGTACACACCCCAGCACTATGAACACACAGCTCACATAATCACATGCATGTACACACAGTGCTCACATTCATGCATCTCCCATGTGAAAGGGCTTGAGCCAGCAAATGCTACACATTTCCAGACTCCATCAGGGTATACAGAAACTTCACTGCCTTATCCCCAACTATCTGTTAAAAAGCATGGTGAGTTCAGCTCCCTTTTTTTTTTTGGCACTGGGGATTGAACCCAGGGTTAAGCATTTTTAATGTTATTATTGAACCCAGGGCTACACATTTTTAAGGTTATTATTCAAAACCCATTTGGCCCCCAAGTTCAGGATGTTACGTTACCTGCGCACCCCTCGAATAGGAGCGGAATATGGTACAAAATCTTCCCTGCCCCGATGTGTCCCTGGAAAACATGTAGAAGACAGTCAGGGGACTCGGTGCTCCTCCCAGCAACCGGTCCTCAAGGTGTGGAGTTGCAGAAAGCCATCGCGCGGCTGTGTCTGTGTCTGTGTCTGTTGGTTGCAAACCCCAGCAAACCCGTCCTGTCTCTTCTGCAGCAAGTGGACCATGGGATGTCCTTTTGGGCTCATTCTTTTTCTAACTCATTTAAAAAGTCAAGCTAGAAAAGCAGGGATGGAGAGCCGGGCAGGGTGGCGCACGTTTGTAATCCCAGCATTTGGGAGGCTGAGACCGGAGGATCGTGGTTCGCGGACAGCCTCAGCTACTTAGTGAGGTCCTCTGCAATTTAGTGAGACCCTGTTTAAAAATAAAGAATAAAAATTACAGGGCAGGGGGTATAGCTCGGAGGTTGAATGTCCCTGGGTTCCACCCCCAGACCCGCAAAAAAAATCAAACGGGGATAGAGCCGGGCGTGGTGGTGCACACTTGCGATCCCAGTACTTGGGAGGCTGAGACAGGAGGATCACAGGTTCACAGCCAGCCTCAGCCACTTAGTGAGGCCCTCTGCAACTTAGACCCTGTTTCCAAATAAAAAATAGGGCTGGGAAGCCGGGCGTGGTGGCACACGCTTGTAATCCCAGCATTCAGGAGGTTGAGACCAGAGGATTGCTGTTCATGGACAGCCTCAGCTACTTATGCCCTCTGCAACTCAGTGAGACCCGGTTTCAAAATAAAGAATAAAAAAAATAGGGCAGGGGGTGTAGCTCGGAGGTTGAATGTCTCTGGGTCCCATCCCCAGACCCGGAAAAAAAAAAAAAAATAGAGCTGGGGATGTAGCTCAGAAGTAGAAGGCCCCTGGGTTCAATCCCAGTACCACACACACACAAAAAAAAAAAAAAAAAAGAAGAAAGAAAGAAAAAAAACAGGGATGGGTTTAATGTGATTCTCAAACATTTAAATAAATAGAGGTTTTTAAATATTTATTTAATCAGAGATAAGGTTGTGAGTAAGGGATTTGAATCTCTGCTGGGAGAAACAGTGCCGTGAGTGGGCAGGACCCTTGTTCCCCTTTACACCAGGAGAAGAACCCATGACATCACTCCTAACTGACCAGTGCAAGGAGCCCACCAGGCCTCAGCCCTGCACAGGGCGCCAGTGCCCAGAAAAACCAGAGTTAGGACAAAGGAAGATGCTCCCAGGCCCACCCCCAGCTCCCAGCAGTGCCTCGGGACCGTGAGCGCTGGTTTCTGGGACTGGCCTTCCTCCTCCTCCTTCTTTTTTTTTTTTTGGAGGGTGGGGGGAAGAGTGCTAGATGTTGAACCCAAGGCCATTCTCCAAGCCCCCCCCCCTTTTTTTTTTTGAGGGTCTGGGGATGGAACCCAGGGGCATTCGACCTGCGAGCTTCACTCCCAGCCCTATTTTGTATTCTTTATTTTGAAACCGGGTCTCACTGAGTTGCAGAGGGCCTCACTAAGTAGCTGAGGCTGTCCGCGAACCACGATCCTCCTGTCTCAGCCTCCCGAATGCTGGGATTACAAGTGTGGACCACCACGCCCGGCTTATTTTTTAATTTGAAACTGAGGGGCCTAGCTAAGTTGCTGCGGCTGGTCTCCTCCTGGGCTCCTCCTGTCTTGGGCTGTCTTGGGCTGGTCCAAGCCTGGGCTCCTCCTGTCTCAACCTCTCAAGTCCGGGAGTCGCAGGTGTGCGCCACCACAGCTGGCTTTGCTGTTTCTGTTGCATGTCGCCTGCAGGTGGTTACGACCCTGGTACTCGGGGGAGGGCT
This sequence comes from Muscardinus avellanarius, assembly GCF_963383645.1. NCBI lineage: Eukaryota > Metazoa > Chordata > Mammalia > Rodentia > Gliridae > Muscardinus > Muscardinus avellanarius. Next base: position 74,480,036 of record NC_137802.1, read on the forward strand.
GCAAGGCACTGGCCGCTGCTAAGGACTTGGGAATGAGTACCTCAGCTCTCTGAGAGGAAAATTAGGAATTCAAGGGCCTCTCAACAGAACCTGAGTCTACGCTTTGTTGTAGTGGGAGCCACTGGAGTTTGTGGGCTCAGAGGCAGCAGGATACAGAGGCTGATGTGCTGGCCTCCGCGGAGGACAGAGTGCCGGCCTCTGCAGACCCAGGACCAGGCAAGGGTGGGGCTGGCGGCAGGCCAAGGCCCGGCCTCGGGCACTAGGGAGGACCACATCAGCGGACTTGAAAGGACACAGCCTGTGGCTGACCACACAGGGGCCTCCAGCTCCTGTGGGCACCTGACAGGGTTCTGAGCTTGATGGGAGCCCTGAGACCTGGGGGTGCCGAGAGGACAGGGAGGAGCTGAGGAAGAGGGCCAGTCGGAGGTGTCCAGGGCTATCTGTGTCCAGCTTGCCAAAGACCCCCACGTGGGGGCGAGAGACAGGAACGTGTCAAAGACATTTCTGGGTCGAGCTGGGAGAACGGGCACTGCAGTGTGAGAAGAGGGACAGCCGAACAGAGACAGACTGGGGAGCCACGTGCTCCTCCATGCCCAGGGGATGGGCTGGGGGCACTGGAGAGATGATGGTCTCCAGGACCCACCCACTGGAGGAGCGTGTGGCTTGGGAGGGGACTGGAGCGGCCAGATAAGAAAGGAGGTGTGCTGCTGGCCCTGGACCAGCCTGGGCTTCGTGTGGCAGGAAAGCCTCGGCTCCCGCCCTGGGCTGGAGGGGGAGACCCGCCTCCCACAGCCCCCACGTCCATCCTGCTGGGCACAGGAGAGCCTGCGTCCCAGAGCAGAGGGAACTCTGGTCCTCAGCCCTCTGCACCAGGGGAGAGACAGGCGGCTGGAGCGAGGCTAGCCTTCCCTGCACAGGCTCAGCCGGGCCCCAGCTGATGGGTGACCAGGTCACTCTTTCTTCAGGGGAGTCAGCAGGCCAAGCCGGGCACAGGGCAAGGCGCCGGCCACTCACCAGAGCTGCAGCTTCACCCGCCGGCCGTCCAGCAGGATGGTGGTCGTCTTGTGGTCAATCCCTGTGGAAGGGGTGGGCATGACTGAGGGCTGGGCCATCTGCAGAGGGCTCCCCCACAGTGTAAGAGGACGCAGGAGGATGCCAGCCTCTCGCTTGGGAGAGAAAGGGACTATCGACCATGCAGGCTCCAGGGGTCTAAGGCAGACGAGGAGACCCTGTCTGCCCACCTCCCCAGATTTGCTGGACCCCACCGCCCTCCTGGCACACAGCCACCTCTGGCCACCAACACCCGGCCTCCACAGGGATCCAGGCCCCTGCTGGGCAGCCAAAGCACCCTGCCAGGCGCTCCCAGACAGGGCCTCCAGGTGGGCACCTGAACCCAGAGAGTTGGCTCACCTGAGGCTCCAGTTGGACCCCTGCCCTCACAAGCTGCTCTGGTCCCCGTGGAAACGGCATGCGACCTGGGGCCAGCAGGTTTGCTGCTGGCCGTGGTCAGCTGGGGCCTGCACCCCTTTCCTGGGCGGGCCCTCCTTCCTGACCACCTGCACCCCTGGCTCTGGAACTTCAACTCAGCTGCTTCCAAGAGACCTTGCTAAAACCGCAGATCTGGCAGTGCCACACTGGGAGTGCGATGTCGCAAGGCAGGGATGCAGGACCAGATCAGAACTAAGACCTCGGCCTGTGCAGGCAGTGAGCTCTGGGTCGTAGGTTGTGGGTATGTTTTGTTTTGTTATTGTTTTGTATTAGGGATCGAACCTAGGGGCATTTCTACTTCCAAGATACACCCCCAACCCTATTTTTTAGTCAGCTTATTTATTTTTATTTTTTGTGGTACTGGGATAGAACCCAGGGGATTTCTACCTCCAGGCTACACTCCCAGACCTATTTTTAAAAATATATTTTATTTGGAAACAGAATCTCACTAAGTTGCTGAGAGCCTCATTAAGTAGCTGAGGCTGGCTTCAAACCTGTGCAATCCTCCTGTCTCAGCCTCACAAGTGCTGAGATTACAAGCGTGCGCCACCACGCCCAGCTTGTCTTTTTATTTTTGAAACAGGGTCTCACTGAGTTGTGAAAGGCCTTGCTAAGTAGCTGAGGCTGTCCGCGAACCATGATCCTCCAGTCTGGAGATTACAAATGGCAAGATTACGAGCGTGCACCACCACACTTGGCTCCCATAAACATTTTTTTTCTATTTGGTGGTACTGGGGTTCCTGGAAACCCTTCTACCTCCGGGCTACACTCCCAGACCTATTTTATATTTTTATTTGGAAACAGGGTCTCTTAAGCCAGCGCGGCTGGCTTCGAACCTGCGCGATCCTCCTGTCTCTGCCTCCCAAGTGCGGGGATTACAAGCGTGCGCCACCACGGCTCCCATAAACATTTTTTAAGAGGAAAAATATCCTTGCTCATTCCACCAGAAACAATCTTTCACCGTGTCTGAGAAGCCACCTCTGCATTCACTTCTTGTGCCCCTGGGGGACTACCAGGTGTGTTAGGTCACACTCGCAGCTGGGGTGAGAGAAGGGAACAGTGGAAAGACAGGTTGGAGAAGCCAAGAGCGGGCATGCCTTTCCTCAGTCAGAAGCCCAGCTGATGCCGGGCATGATGGCGCATGTTTGTCATCCCGGTACCTGGGAGGCTGAGACAGGAGGATCGTAGGTTCAAAGCCAGCCTCAGCAATTTAGTGAGACCCTGTTTCCAAATAAAAAATAGGTCTGGAAGTGTAGTCCAAAGGTAGAAGGTGCCTGGGTTCCGTCCCAGTGAAGAAGAAAAAGAAAGAAAGGGAGAAGGCGAGCTGCAGAGAGATGATGTGGCCCTGGGTTTGTTGCAGGACTCACTGGGAAGGCCTCAGCACGAGACCCAAGAGGCCCAGCCTCAGAGGCAGCATCCTGGCGTGTCCTCCCCTGCTGTTTTGACCAGGAACGCTGAGGTAAGTGTCATATTCCAAAGGGAGAAATGGAATCCCACAGGGAGCCTAACCTCGAGAGGCTTACAGGATGGGAGTGTCAAACCTTAACCTCTCTCCTTCCAAAGGAAACTCAAGGCCAGTGTGGTGGCACACCCCTGGAACCCCAAGACTTGGGAGGCTGAGACAGGAGGATTGCAGGTTTGAGGCCAGGCTCAGCAACTTAGTGAGACCCTGTTTCCAAATTCAAAGAAGGGCTGAGGGCATAGCTCAGAGGTAGAATGCCTCTGGGTTCAGTCTCCTGTACCCAAAAACAAAACAAACCCCTGCGCAGCCTGCAGGAGTCAGCACCAGGGTAGCATCTCTGTCAAATTGGCAGCCTAAGCCGGGCGTGGTGGCGCACACTTGTAATCCCTGCGCTTGGGAGGCTGAGACAGGAGGATTGCACAAGTTCAAAGCCAGCCTCAGCTACTTAGTGAGGCTCTCAGCAACTTAGTGAGACCCTGTTTCCAAACAAAAAATATAAAATAGGTCTGAGAGTATAGCCCGGAGGTAGAAAGCCTCTGGGTTCCACCCCCAGTACCACCAAAAAAAAAAAAGGCATCCTGGCGCCACCCCTTGGGGACCTAGAGAGCTGCAGCTTGGCTCCCCGCGCCCATGCCAGGGAAGCTCTGCCCTGTCCCCGGCCTACACAGAGGCTCCGGAGCGCCCCCCTGCGCCCCACGGGGCTCAGTTCTCCACCATGTGGAGCAGCAGCCTGGGCCAGCCGGACCTGAGCATGCCTCTGGGACCCACCTCGCTGTGCCCATAAAAACCCCAGCACCCACCTTTGCCCCCAAGCCCTGCTATCTGTCCTCTTAGGCTCCCAGGCCTCCCGCAGCGCCCAGAGCCCACAAGACAGAGCGGAGGTTCCCGAGTCCTGTCTGCCTCCCACCAAGCTGCACACCCTATCTACAAGCCACCCATTATGGCAGCAGACACTCTGACAACCCGTCCTCACAGGGAGCGCGCCCACTTGCTTGTTGTTTCTATTATTTATATTTATTTATTATTTACTTGCTTACTGGTACTGGGGATTGAACCCAGGGGCATTCTACCTCCGAGCTATACCTCCAGCCCTTTCTGTTTTGAAATGGGATCTAATTTGCTGAAATTGGCTTCAAAACTGTGATCCTCCTGTTTCAGCCTCCCAAGTACTAGGGTTACAGGCCTGGGCCACTGCACCTAGCTGAGAAGCTTTCTTCCTACGCTTATTACTCTCTGTAATAGTTTCCTGATGCTATCTCCCTATTTGTCTTTCCTTTCCTTTCCTTTTCTCTCTTTTTTCTTGTGGGTGTGAGGATGGAACCCAGGGACATTCAACCTCCGAGCTACACCCCCTGCCCTATTTTTGTATTTTTAATTTGAAACACGGTCTCACATAGTTGCAGAGGGCCTCACTAATTAGCTGAGGCTGTCCGTGAACTGCGATCGTCCTGTCTCAGCCTCCAGAATACTGGGATTACAAGCGTCTGCCACCATGCCCGGCTTGTTTTGTCTGTTTTATTTATTGCATTTTTTTCGTGTTACTTTACATTTGGCTCAAGGGATACTAATTTTTTGTTTTGTTTTGTTTTTTGGTGGTACTGGGGTTCCTGGAAACCCTTCTACCTTCAGGTTACACTCCTATTTTTATACTTTTTAATTTGGAAACAGGGTCTTTTGAGCCAGTGCAGCTGGTATCAAACCTGAGCGATCCTCCTGTCTCCGTCTCCCAAGCGCAGAGATTACAAGCATGCGCCACCGCGCCCGGCTGGGACACTAATATTTTTGACATTAATAGTGTTATTGTTAAGATCAAAAGTATGACTGAAAGCCAGGGCACTTATTAACTAAGAACTCTGTCCATCAAAATATGATAAAAAAAAAAAAGCTGGGCGTAGTGGCAGATGCTTATAATCCCAGCATTGGGAGGCTAAGACAGGAGGACTGCAGTTTGAGGGCAGCCCCAGCTACTTAGTGAGGCCCTTCGCAACTCAGTGTGACTCTGTTTCAAAATAAAGAATAAAAAATAGGGCTTGAGGTATAGCTTGGAGGTAGAATGCCCCTGGGCTCCATGCCCAGTACCACAAAAAAAGGGGGGGGGGGCATGGCGGCACACCCTTGTAATCTCAGGATTTGGGAGGCTGAGAGGAGGATCACAAGTTCATGGCCAGCCTCAGCTAGTGAGGACCTCTGCAAACTTAGTGAGACCCTGCTTCAAAATAGAGTGAAAAATAGGGCTGGTGGAGAAGCTCAGAGGTAGAATGCCCCTGGGTTCAATCCCCAGTACCGAAAAATATATGATAAAAAAAATACAAGGAAGTTTCTAGAAGAAAGCCCATCAGAATAGTCACTGAGTGAGTCAGAATAACAGGGACAAAAAGAGATAATCTTCACCTTCTAAAAAAGGAAAAATCAAGTGCCAGGCTGTTCTCTGCAGTTTCAGCTCCACACGATGAATAAATAATTTAGTAATCTGTTTTGACTCTTCTGCCACCTGCTTGATTCTATTTCTGTGAGCGAGCAGATACGAATGTGCCCTCACACGAGAGGATTGCTTTACGGCACAAATATTATTAAATACAGTTGACGACGTGTTCACCTCCGAGTACCTGGCTTCTGAGAGATGGGTCTTGCATTGAGTCAAAATACCAGGCCGGCTGGCAGCTGCCGGGGGGCGGGGAGCCGCGTGTGGTGGCTCAGGACTCCTGCCGGAGGGCGGGAGAATGTTCTGGGAGCGGATGTTGATGGCTGCACGTTGTGACTGTGCAGATGCCGCCTCAGCAAGGCCAGCTCAGATGCCTCATTCTACTGCTAGCTGAAGGAGCTCCTGGGGACCCCGGCTGCCCATCGGCTGCCCGTCCACGCCAGCCAGGGGCTGCCCCGCCCGCCACCTCCCACCCGGACGGCCACTCCCTTCATTAGTTCACCGGAGCAGCAAGCCGGCCAGCGGTAAGGGAGGCCGGGTTCTATTTCCAGCAGCATCCTGTTCTTAATATAGGAGAAGGCCGCCACAAGTAGAAAGCGCCTGCGCCCTGGCTGGATCCGCTCTGGACCGGGCTCCAGGAAGCCGAAGGAGCTGCTGCTGCTGCTGCTGGCCAGGACTGCCCTCAGCCAGAGGGCAGCAGGGCACCTGCCTGTGGCCTGGAAAAGCCTGAATGGCTCTGAGCTTTCAAAAGACCTGAATAGGTCTTCTCCCTTACCCTGAAAGATGCCAGGCCTTATGTTAAAGGCCTTGATGTCAGAACACTAACTTTGGGGGTAAGGCTGGGATCAGGCAGGGCCGGAGGTGGATGTGAGGGCCAGCCTGTGCCGGATGAGGCTGTCACGGGCTGCAGAGCACAGGGGCTGGGCTCCTGAGGGCGGCGGGTGGGCACCAAGCTGGGCTCTGGCGTGCTGTGCCAGCAGAGGCTTGGTGCTCACCCGCCGCCCTCAGGAGCCCAGCCCCTGTGCTCTGCAGCCTCTGCGCCTGCGTCACGGCCAGCTGGCCCAAGCTCTCAGAGCTGGTGACCTCTCAAAAAGGCTTCGGTGGCCCCACACCCCACAAAAAGGCCTGAGCACCGCCCAGCGCCCCCACGCCCAGGGAGATTCCCTGGCAGGGTGTGATGACCCAGGACCGAGTCCTAGCAGGCCGGTGTGCCCTGTCTCCTGGCAGCCCCACCTCCCATCGGCACCAGATCCGGGAGCCCTGAGTGCTCATTCTTTGAGCGGGGTGGGGCGCAAGTACGAGGCCAGTTCCCACCTGCTTTCACTCACAGCAGCCACAGGTGTCTGTCTGGCAAGTGGCCCTGGCCAGAGACTGCGGGAAAATCCTCAACAGGCAGCCCAAAGCCCACCCCTGGGCGACTCCAGAGCAGCACAAGGAGCACACAGGGAGCAGGGAGCTCACATCCAGCACTGATGAGCTGAGCGGGCCGGGCGTGGCGGTGCGCACCGGCAGTCCCAGTGCTCGGGAGGCTGACAGGAGGATCGCAGGTTCACGGTGAGCCTCGCAATTTAGTGAGGCCCTCTGCAACATAGTGACACCCTGTTTCAAATAAAAAAAAATAGGGCTGGGGGGGTAGCTCAGAGGTTCGATCCCCTGTACCGCCCCCCAACAAATATATATATATAATTTTTTTTTTTGAGAGTCTGGGGATGGAACCCAGGGGCATTCGACCTGTAATCCTCCTGTCTCATCCTCTCAAGTACTGGGATTACAGTTGTGCGCCACCACCCCTGGCTTTGCTTTTATTTTTAATCAAACAAAATGCCAATCCAGTCACGAATCACAGTATAAATAACACACCAGTTGGTTCAAGTGTCACACTGGGAGAAGGCTGATTAACGATTATGTGAGGCTAGAACACACGACCCATGCAAGCCCACACGGCTTGGGACTCATTGCAGCTGAGAGAGCCGGGCATCACCGGCGATGGCCAGGCCGCTCTCTACCAGGGCTGTATGGGATCCTTCCAGATGTGATAGTCAGTAGCTAGCATCGGGTGAATTGCTGGTATCACAAAGAGTGGAGAAGCCAAGAGCGGGGTGCAGGGGGCGCACCAGGCTGCTGCGTCCTGGCACTCACTGCACGGGGCAGGGACCTCCCCACTTCCTACTGACAAGTCTCAGCACAGGGCTAGGAGCACATCACCTGCCGCTCTCTGCCGGCCGAGACCCGGAGCAACTTAATGTGTGCTGGTGTCTGTGCATGGGTAGATGTATGCACCGTGTTCATTTGCATGCACACGATTGCACCCTGCATCCTATGTGTGTCGTTCTGTTTGGGCTGCTATGACACGGTACTGTGTTCTCTGAGCCTTGCCCACAACAGACTAGTCCAAGCCCCGAGGCCCAGCAGAGGGGTGTCGGGTGAGGGCCCCTCCCTAGGTTGCAGACGGCCCTCTTCTGCACACGTGCGGATAGAAGGGGCCGAGAGCACTCTGAGGCCTCCTGTGAGGGGCACAAGACCTCTGTGCAGGCTGCACACTCACAACCAAACCACCTCCCCAGGCCACATCTCCTGACCACGACCCTGGGGACGAGCTCTCTACACACTAACTCTGCTCTCCTCATGGTGATGTTTTGGTGCCGTGGAGCCAGCCCTCCAGGGCAGCCACCTGCTCAGCCAGGGGTCACCCAGAGCCAGGCTGCTGGGCAGGCGGGGGACGGGACACAGGGCTGTGGAGGGTCCCTGCCTCAGAGAAACCAGGCTGGCCCCTCCATGACGGCCACCCCATATCAGGTGCAGCTTGGGGTGGAGAGCTGCAGAGGTGATAGTTAGCATGGTGGGGGGCCCCCACAAGACACAGGGAGGTGGGCTGGGTGAATAGTATATTTTTTAATTTTTTTTTTGCAGGTCTGGAATGGAACCCAGGGGCATTCGACCTCCGAGCTACACTCCCTGCCCTATTTTTTATTCATTATTTTGAAACCGGGTCTCACTGAGTTGCAGAGGGCCTCACTAAGTAGCTGAGGCTGTCCACAAACTGTGATCCTCCAGGTCTCAGCCTCCCGAATGCGAATGCTGGGATTACAAGCGTCACCACGCCCGGCTATTTATTTATTTATTTATTTAAGTACTGAGATTGAACCCAGGGCATTCTACTTCTGAGTTACACCTCCAGTTCTATTTTATTTTTTTGCTTTGAAACAGGGTCTTCTTAGGTTACTGAGAGTCTCAGTATGTTCTGGGGCTATCCTGGAACCTATGATCCTCCTGTCTCAGCCTCCCAGATGTGAGATTACAAGTATTTTCCACCATGCCTGACCAAGTAAGGGCTTTTAACTAATTTTATATGGAACCCAGGGGCCTTCTACCTCCGGGATACACCCCCAGACCATTTTATATTTTATTTGGAAACAGGGTCTCTTAAGCCAACTAAGGTTGGCTTCGAACCCGCGCGATCCTCCTGTCTCAGCCTCCCAAGCGTGGGGATTACAAGCGTGCGCCACCACGCCCGGCAAGTAAGGGCTTTTAAAAGAAAAATAGAAAAAAAAGCCTGTGGTGTGGTGGTGCAGGCTCATAATACCAGTACTTAGGAGGCTGAGAAAGGAAGATCCCAGGTTCCCAGCCAGCCTCAGCTACTTAGTGAAGTCCTCTGCAACTTAGCGAAAACTTGTTTCAAAATAAAGAATTAAAAATAGGGCTGGGGGCATAGCTTGGAGGTAGAATCCCCCTGGGTTCCAACCCCAGTAGTGCAAAAATTAAATTAAATTTTAAAAAATGTGTGTGATGCTGGGATTTGAGCCCAGAGGCATCCTGCCTCTGAGCTACACACCCCCAGCCCTTTTTGATTTTGAAACAGGGTCTTGCTAAGCTGTCGGGGCTTTGGTAAGTTGCTGAGACTGGCCTTGAACCTGTAATCCTTCTGTCTCAGCTGTCCAAGTACTGGAATCACAGATGTGCACCACCAGGCTTGGCTTAAAGAAAATTTGATACAAAAGCAGCTTCATTGTTTTCAAATACATGGAAGCATCTATGACCCTGCTGTTCAAAGTCCAATGCGTTTAGGAAAGTCACTGTGCACTCACAGGTGGGTGTCCCCACAGGCAGAGGGAGAAAAGCACTTCCTCCTGAGGAGCTGCAGGGGAGAGAGGGCTCAGGGATGCTGGGACTCTGTGCTCTCACTTGGAAGTGACGACTTTATAAAGCACGTTTTAAAATGGTTGCCAGGGGAAACCGGTAGAGTAGCTGCATAAATCAGCAAATCCACCTACCTGCGGAATAGAAGGGGGCAGGGAGAACATGCATGCATCCTCGAGGGCCGAGGGCGAGGAGAGGGTTGACAGCTGGTCACTGGTGCCTGGGGAGGGGAGCTGTCTCTCGGGAGCCTTTTCTGAACTCCACGTCTCGGAGGCCCGGCACAGAGCTGGCGTCCCCGAGCTGCAGCTGGCTTTTCCACACACACTGCAGGGTCTTGGGGGAGTTACCCTCTCTGAGCCCAGTGATATAACCCATCTCATGAAATGATTCTTGCACAGTCTCAATGAGTGGGAGTTATTATTAATAGCTCTTGGCAAAAATGAGAAAAGAAAGATGGGATTTTCCTACTGAAGAGGAAGCTAGAGAAACTGACCAGGGGAAGAAGACAGAGACAACGGCACGTTGCTCATGCTGGAGGTGAGCTGGGTGACAGCATGGCATTCCAGGTCTGGCTAACCCACCTCCCTCCCCATCACCCAGGAAATGTGCAAAGGTAGAAAACTCCAAAACTGAGATGGTCACAACCAGGTGCCAGTGGACAGGCGTGGAGCCCAGTGCCCACGCACTGTGTCTGTCCTGGGGCTGGCAACCCTGTCCTTTCGAAAGCCTCCTGCCTGGGGAGAGCCGAGCATCTCCAGGGAAGGGCTGACCCACGTGAGGGACAGCCGTGAGGACCCTGGGTGGGAAGTGTCGCCACAGGAAGGGCAGACACCACCCCGGGATCATGGCCCTGCAGTGAGGTCCAGAACCCGAGACCCCCCCCCCCCACCTGCAGGCCCAGAGGAGCCACACGTCCAGGGGAGGAGCCAGCCAAGGAGCAATGCAGCCGCACACAGCACAACCCCGCCCGCAGAGCAGAAGGGGCTGCCCGCACGGAGTGTGCTCAAGAGGAGCGGCTACGGTGGCCACAGGGGCCCGGGAGTGCACGGCTGGGTCTCCAGCCTGAGGTGCCACTGGGAGAACTGGGTGCCACTGGGTGGGAACTTCAGGAGGCGGGCCTAGTGCAATGTCGTTTGGTCACTGGTGGTGTTCCTTGAAGGGACAGCGGGCACCCAACCCTTCCTCTCCCACTCTTACCTTCTCCGAGGCCAGTGGCTTTGCTCTACCATGCTCCCACCATGACGTATCACCTCACCGAGCAACGGGGCCCAGTGACCAATGAACTGAAGCCTCCAGAACTGTGAGTCCTGATACACCTTTCCTCTTTCTAAGTTATCCCAGGTCTTTGTTATAGTAACAGAAAGCTGACTAACACACTGGCCAAGGCTCAGCCCCACAGAGAGGCAGGTGCAGCGCCGGGCTGTGGCACAAAGACCACGCGGGGAAAGAAAAGGGCTCTCTAGCTGGGCATCCAACGAAAACAGCAGGCCTGGTCCCTGCCTCACACCTGCCCCAGAGGGAGGCGTCCATTGGCATCAAATGGGGCGGGAACTCACCACCATCTGGGAGACAGAGAAGACTTGCTGCACGGCTCCCAGGCCCGGCCCAGATACCCATGACTTGGATTATATTAAAATGAAGGGCTTCTATTAATTAAAAAAACACTACTGAAGGAGTGACAAGGAAAGCACAGACCAGAGAAGAGGCTCGCAGTACATTTTATCTGATGAGGGAAGGACACAGCCAGGAAACATTTAGCACTATGACTAGTCACTAAAAAAATCCAGCCTACATAAATAAATGGATAAAAGACTTGTGGATTTCACGCAAGAGGAAATCAAATAGACACGCAAACAAGTGTTTACTCGAATACTCATCATAGAATATGATTGAAGCCAGGGGCATCCTCCCTTGAGCTACACCCCAGTCCTGTTGGCTAATTTTTATTTTATTTTATTTTATTTATTTATTTATTTTTTTTGCGGATCTGGGGATGGAACCCAGGGGCATTCGACCTCCGAACTACACCCCCTGCCCTATTTTTTATTATTTATTTTGAAACCAGGTCTCACTGAGTTGCGAAGGGCCTCACTAAGTAGTAGCTGAGGCTGTCCGCGAACCGCGATCCTCCTGTCTCCGCCTCCCAAGCGCGGGGATTACAAGAGTGCGCCACCACGCCCGGCTTAATTTTTATTTTAAAACTGGATCTTGCTAAGTTGCTGAGGATGGCCTCAGAAACCATGATCCTCCCAATTCAGCCTCCCAAGTACTGAGATTATAGGTGGGCAATACCACATCTGGCCGTATTTTTATTGTGTGTGTGTTACTGAAGATTGAACTCATGGGGGGTATACCACTGAGGAGCATCCCTTTTTTTTTTCTTTTTGTGATACTGAGAATCATACCGAAGGGCATTCTGCCTCTGAGCTATATCCCCAGTCCTACCTATCTATCTATCTATCTATCTATCTATCTATCTATCTAGCAACAGGTTGCAGAGGGCCCTGCTAAGTTGCCCAGGGTGGTCATGAATCTGAGACCCTCCTGTCTTAACCTCCCAAGTGCTAGGATTACAGGCACGCACCACTATGCCCAACTACCCCCAGACCTTTAAAACATTTTTTTAAAATTTGAAACAGGATCTCACTGTTACCGCATGTTGGCCTCAAGCTTGCACCCTCCTGCCTCAGCCTCCCAAGTACTGAGTCTGGGATTACAGGGTGTGCTACCATGCCTGGTGATGGTACTATTTTTTGTGATGCTTCCCCACTAAGCGGAAACTGGGACCCACTCAAACGACACATAAGGTACTTTTTTTTTTTTGGTGGTTCTGGGGTTCCCGGAAACCCTTCTACCTCCGGGCTACACTCCCAGACCTATTTTTATACTTTTTTATTTGGAAACAAGCCAGCGTGGCTGGCTTCGAACCTGCGTGACCCTCCTGTCTCCGCCTCCCAAGCCCGGGGATTACAAACCTGCGCCACCACGCCCGGCAAGGTACTTTATTTTTTGTTTGTTTGTTTTGTTTTTGTGGTACTGGGGATGGAACTCAGGGACATTCTACCTCTGGACGACATCCCAAGACCCATTTTATTTTTCATTTGGAAACAGGGTCTCACTAAGTTACTGAGAACTTTACTAAGTTGCTGAGGCTGGTTGCGAACCTGCTATCCTCCTGTCTCAGCCTCTCAAGAACTGGGATTACAAGTGTGCGCCACCATGCCCTGCTGCAAGGGACTTCATAACCCTGAGAATAAACAACTGCAGCGACACGACAGGGAGAGAGCGGGAGGCGAAGTCACAGGAGGGCGCGCTGTGTGGCCCACGCTTCCAGAGTGGACACGGGTCTGTGCTGTTGGACACCAGGACAGTGGTCACCTTGGCTTAAAATGGCATGTCTCTCATGCTGGAAGAAAGCATGAGACACTTCTGGCCTGGCAGAGGGAGCCCAGGCTGCGAGGCTGGCTGCTTCCCTTTCTAATTTGTAGGTTACATGGGGAGTTGGGCTCGTGCAAGTTTGCTGAGCCATGCAGGTAGAATATGTGTACTTTTCTATACCTTGCATTTCAAAAGCGTTAAAGAGGAAAGGAAAAGAGACAGAAGACCTCACCTACAGGAAAACGTAACCCAAAGGGACAGAAGAATGTCCATTTCTAGTGATTCGATAATAGAACAAATTAGCAAAAATATTAAGTTGGAGCAGACATGGTGGTACACTTGTGAGGCCCTCTGCGATTTTGCGAGACCCTGTTGCAAAATAAATAAAATAGGACTGGAGTATAGTTCAGAGTATAATGCCCCTGGGTTCATCTCCCCAGTAACGCACGCGCGTGCACACACACACACACACACACACACACCCCCCACACAAATTGGTAGCCGGGCATGGTGGCACACGCTTGTAATCCCAGCGCTTAGGAGGCTGAGACAGGACAGCACAGGTTCAAAGCCAGCCTCAGCTACTTAGGTTCTCAGCAACTTAGTGAGACTCTGTTTCCAAATAAAATATTAAATAGGTCTGGGAGTGTCGCCTGGAGGTAGAAAACCCCTGGGTTCCACCCCCAGCACCCCCCCCCACACAAATTGGTAAAATACAAGTTCAAAGAAGAGACTTTTAAAATGACACCTAAAAACTGTTTTGAATTGGGAAAAAAGAGTTGCAATACAGAGGAGAAAATGGAGATGAAAACATTACTGAACAGCTCAATTGAAAACAGCTGGAAACAGTGTATGAAAATCAAAGCAACAAATAGGAAAGACTTGAGATAATCAAGAAATTCCGAAGAGAAAGAAAACTGGGTAAAGCAACTAGAGAGAGGAGAACGGATGTGGAAGACAAAGATGTCCCTACAGGTGCAACGGAGCAGGCCTCAGAGACACCATGCCCCGCCCAGGACGCGGAAGACAGGGTACAGAACAGAGCAAAGGGGGTCTGGGCTGCAATGGAATTAAGTTTACTAAACAGGTGTCTTGAGACAGAGATGTTGAGCCGGGCGTGGTGGCCCATGCTTGTAATCCCAGCACTTGGGAGGCTGAGACAGGAGGATCGCAGTTCACGGACAGCCTCAGCTACTTAGCGAGACCCTTTGCAATTCAGTGAGACCCCGTTTCAAAATAAAGAATAAAAAATAGGGTCGCTCAGAGATAGAATGCCCTTGGGTTCCATCCCCAGTACTGCAAGAAAAAAACACAAAGAGAGATTGTCCTGGATTGTCTGGGTGGACACCAAGTAATCATAGGGCCTTTAAGTGTGGGAGAGGGAGCAGGAGTGAATGGTGAACACCTGTAATCCCAGTGACTCTGGAAGCTGAGGAAGGAGGATTGAAACTCAGCAACTTAGAGAAACCCTGTCTCTCAAGAAAACATAAAAAGGGCTGTGGATGTGGCTCAGTGGCACATAGCCCCGGGTTCCAGTCCCAGTACTGGGGGGGAAAAAAAAAGGAGGAAGGCCAAAGAGTCCTCATCAGAGAGACGGGTTATAAGAGACTGGGCTGGCCATGGCTGGCTCTCAAGACAAGGAAAGTACTGAGAACCAAAGAGTGCAGGTTGATTCCAAAAGCCTGAAAGAGCCAGACCCTTTCCCAGAACCCTAGCAAAGAACCAGACTTGCCCACACCCCACCTTTATGCAAGACCATATTGGACTACTGACCCCCCAGTGCTAGAAAAGAATAAACTTGTGTTGTTTTAAGCCACTAAATTTGTGGCATTTATCATAGCAGCAAACAGGAAACGGATACACTTGGTGTCTCTGAAGTAGAGACAACAACAAACTTAACAGCCTACTTTAAGGACTCAAAGATACTTTAAGGACAAAGTAAATTCCTCTGAAATAAAATCTATATGTGTAAGAACTTATTTATTTATTTTTATTTTTTATTTTTTGGTGGTACTGGGGTTCCTGGAAGCCCTTCTACCTCCGGGCTACACTCCCAGACCTATTTTTACATTTTTATTTGGAAACAGGGTCTCCTAAGCCAGCACAGCTGGCTTCGAACCTGCGCGATCCTCCTGTCTCCGCCTCCCAAGTGCAGGGACTACAAGCATGTGCCACCACGCCCAGCCTATTTATTTATTTATTTATTTATTTATTTTTTGCGGGTCTGGGGATGGAACCCAGGGGCATTTGACCTCTGAGCTACACCCCCTGCCCTATTTTTTATTCTTTATTTTGAAACCGGGTCTCACTGAGTTGCAGAGGGCCTCACTAAGTAGCTGAGGCTGTCCGCGAACCGTGATCCTCCAGGTCTCAGCCTCCCGAATGCTGGGATTACAAGCGTGCGCCACCACGCCTGGCTTATTTATTTATTTATTTATTTATTTTTTGGTGGTACTGGGGTTCCTGGAAGCCCTTCTACCTCCGGGCTACACTCCCAGACCTATTTTTACATTTTCATTTTGGAAACAAGGTCTCCTAAGCCAGCGCGCGCGGCTGGCTTCGAACCTGCGATCCTCCTGTCTCTGCCCCAAGCGCGGGGATTCCAAGCGTGCGCCACCACGCCCGGCTGTGTGTAAGAATCTAGAGCACACAGAGTATCAGAGGTTTAACATAAAACATTTGGCTGTGGGGCAAGGCCTGGTTAAGCAAAGAACTGTGAGGCAATCAAGAAAGGAGTCTTCAGAAATTCACAAAGAAAAGGCAAATAACTCATATAGGAGGAGAAATCAGCTGACCTGATGTGCACCACAGCGGCACTCAGTGCCAGGGGACAGAGGAGCAGTGCTCGCCAGATGCTGGGGGAAGAAATTCACCCCAACCGAGCAGTGTTCAAAAATAAAGACAATGGGCAGATGTTCCCAGGAAACTCAGGAAGGCTCCCGGCCCCTCCTGAAGAAATCGTTTGTGACGAACATGAGCTAGTTACAAGGTAAAACAACAAAAAGACTCTGGAGCAGCTGTGCCAAAAAGACCTGGGGTGGGGAACAGGGAGGCCGAGCGTCCACCCAGAGAGGTGGAGTGCAGGCTCCATTTAAGTGCTCTGCGAATGCCATGCAGTCGTGGGTGCAATGCAGAAGCGTGTGCCGGAAGCCTCAGCAGTGTGAAGCCACAGCGTGGGCCACGGGACCAGGTGGGGCAGTGGGCTGTGCAGCGTGAAGCCACCCGCACCTCCAGGAGGCAGCGGGCTCAGAGTGGCACATGTTGTTCCTTGAAAAATAATAATAAACTATGACCAGCCAGGTGTGCTGGCTCACGCTGGTAATCCCAAGCGCTTGGAAGGCTGAGACAGGGGGAGCGCAGGTTTTTTTTTTTTTTTTTTTTCTTTGCAGTACTGGGGATGGAACCCAGGGGCATTCTACCGCTGAGCTACACCCCCAGCCCTATTTTTTATTCTTTATTATGAAACAGGGTCTCACTGGGTTGCAAAGAGCCTCACTAATTAACTGAAGCTGTCTGCAAACCGCGATCCTCCTGTCTCAGCCTCCCAGATGCTGGGATTACAAGCTATGCCACCATGATCAGCTTACTCTGTTTCTAAATAAAAATTAAAATGGAGCTGGGGATGTAGCTCAGAGGTCGAACACCCCTGGCTTCCATCCCTAGTACTCCCTTCCCCACAAAACCCAAAAATGATCCCCACTTCTTACTGCTTCCGCACTCTTTCCTTAACCCTAGATGGACTATTTGGAAGACCAAAAGCCCTCACAGACACACCCATGACCAGCCCTTTCCAGCGACTTCTCAGGCCATATCCGGGATGAAACGCGCTGTGGAAAGCGTCTTCTTACGCTCAGTCCTTCGGGTGGGTTGCGGGGCAACAGGCTGACAGGAGCTGGCGTTTGTGGCGGCCTCAGATCAGCTGAGGGCTCTGCGCTGAGCCGGCTGGGCTTCCTCAGCAGGAGGCTCCCTGCGCTGCAGTCTCCCCTTTCCCTCTGCGGGCGCCTCACCTGCCCAGGATTCCAGCGCCAGCCAGCCCCCAGGCCCCTGCTCGAAGCCAGGAGCCCTTCTCCAGCGCTCAGCCCTCTGCAGGCCCCTGCTCGAAGCCAGGAGCCCTTCTCCAGCGCTCAGCCCTCTGCAGGCCCACGCCCGCTCACAGCTGTGGACACAGCCCCTGCCCACAGGGCAGCGCTGTCCAGCAGAACCTTGCTACAAGGGAAAGGTCCACTTCTGGCATTCCAGGACCAAAACACTGGCCACCAGGGCCTGCCGGGCATTTGAAACGAACTGCAATTGCATGGGCTAATAATTAATGGCAGTACTTTGGACTGCACAGCTCCGGGCTCCAGAGCCCCCCGAAGGGCCAGACCAGTGGCACCCTGGAGCTAACCTGCCTTTCCCAGGACTTCAGAGGGCCTTCTGAGCACAGCAGCCAGAGGACAAGCCCAGCACCGCTCAGCTCCAGAGCTCCTCTCTGCTCCACCACTCCGGCTCCCAGCCTGGAGAAGCAGCCGCACACCACTGTCCTGAGATGCACGCCCCGGTCCCTGCTTGCAGGCCCCTCTGCAGACCAGCCTCTTTATCATCCTGCGGCCCCCACCCAGCCCTGCTCCAGTCCTACTGCCAATACCTTTGGCTTCTGGGATGTCCTGTGCTCTCCACTGAACCAAAGCAAATCCTACCCCAGAGCAGGTTCATCTCCTTGCCCGGACTTCCTCCCTCACTACCCCCACACGCCTCTCTACCCGCCTAGCCTGCCCCGCTGCCCTCCTGTGCTGCCCACGAAGGAGCCTGCGCCCAGAGGGCAGAGGGTGGCCAGACTGGACAGGGCGTGTGCTGGGCAGGTGGGCGGAGGTCCAGAGTTGATGCTAAAGGGGCTAGTGCCATGTGGGTGGCCACAGCGGTGACGGTCCCTGGAAGGGAGGCCCCGCCTGACTCCTCTGGCACCTCCTGCCCAGGTTTCTGCCTCTCCTTGGTCTCAGCTCTTCCTTACTCAGGGATGCCTGTCTCAAACCGCAAGCCCGAAAACACCCTGCCCAGCAGCCCCGGGGCACCCTGGCCTCCCCTGGCCTGGAGCCAGGCTCCTGCCCTTCAGCGGTGCCTCTTCCCACCCTGGCCAGACGCTGTAGGGTCCTGGGGCCCCTTTCTCTCAGCAGCCTGCCTGCTAGGGCGAGGAGCCGCCGCGCACGGCAGGGAGTGCGAGTCTAGGGGTGTTCCTTCGCCTCGCGCTGCGTGCTACCCACACAGAGCCAAGCTGGCTCCTGCACCGCCGCCCTCTCTGCCCAGCTCTGCCCGCACAGCCCTCCACCCCACGAGGCGCACGTGCCGCCGCTCCGCGACCGACCCCCGAGCGCCGGCCGCCCCAGCCACCCCAGGACCCACCCGGACCTGGCTCGGCTCCCACTCTGGTTCCGCCCACTCGCAGACCCCAGCAGAGGGAGCGCGCGCCGCACGCACGCCGCCAGCTGGTGCCGGGGGAGGCCGCGGGCCGTCTCCGCCCTGCCCGGCCCGGAGCCCCAGTCCGCGGCCCCCAGCGCCTCGCCCTCCGCGGCCCAGGCTCCCAGGACCCCCCCCCCACGGCCGCGCGCCCCCCGGGCCGCCCGGCCCCCGGCGCCCACTGCCCGCGCGACGCCGCGCTCACCCGCGGGGTGGCCGTACGGGGACTCGGCCGCGCCGTCCTGCAGGCTCGCCAGGATCTCGCCCTTGCCCACGTCGCTGTCGCCCACCAGCAGGAACTTGAGCAGGAAGTCGTAAGCCCGCGCTGGGCTGCCCAGGGCACTCATGGTGCCGGCCGGCGCCCCCGCCCATGCCCAGCCGGCGGGCCGCGCGCACTGGCCGCCCCAGGCCCCGAGCGCCCGCCGCGGACCCCGGCCGCCGCCGCCGCCGCGCCTGACAGCTGCGGCCCGCCCCGCCCGCGCCGCCTCGCCATTGGTAGGACGCGGTTGCCGGGTGGAGGTGCACGTTCATTGGCTGCCGTAGC
Source organism: Muscardinus avellanarius (assembly GCF_963383645.1). Taxonomy (NCBI): domain Eukaryota; kingdom Metazoa; phylum Chordata; class Mammalia; order Rodentia; family Gliridae; genus Muscardinus; species Muscardinus avellanarius. The sequence goes on from NC_137802.1 coordinate 74,498,900, forward strand.
CGTCCATCCGCCTCTCGTCACCGCCCCCGAGCCAACGCCCACTCTCCCCTCCGGGGAAGGGCTGTCGCTGCGGCCAATGGTGGGCCCGAGACGGCGAGGGGCGTGGCCACGAGAAGCGGGGGGCGGGGACTCCGCGCCCACAGCCAATGGGAGGGCGGGGCGGCACCGGTGTTTACATTCCCGCGTGTGCTGCTCCGCGCCCAGCTTTGGGCCCCGGCTCCCGGCTCCGCCTGGCCGAGGCTGCACGCGGCCGGCCGGGGAGGCGCGGGCGCCGCACCGCGGGGAGTGGAGACGCCCGCGCCAGGCCGGGGACGCGCTGACCGGAAGCCCGGAGCTTGGCCAGCAGGGTGGCTCGCGCGGCCACCCAGGGCCTGGCAGGGCCACGCGGGCGCCGTGAGCACGTGCGCCTCTGCTTGTCCGCAGGTACGTGTCTGTATACTTCGGTGTGTGCGTGCGCGTCTGTGCGCCTTCGCGTGTCTGCGCGTGCGTGTCCCTGCCTCTGCGTGTTCGCGAGTGCGTGTCCACGAGCATCTGTGCGCAGGAGAGTGCCTCTGCGTGCGTCTGCGCGCGGCTGTGTGCCTCTGCAGGCATCTTTCCAAGCATATCTGTGCACATGCTTGTGTATGCGCTTGTGCGAGTGTGTGCCCGTGCTGGAGGAGAGGAGGTTGGGGAGCCCGCTGGGCCCGTGTAGGGGCTGCTGTAATCTCCATTTGGTTTTGGGAGGGACTGGGGTAGAAGTCGAAGAACAAAAGCATTAAGGTCGGGATTTTTTTTTTTTTTTCGGGTCTGGGAATGGGACTCAGGGGCATTTGACCTCGGAGCTACACCCCTGCCCTATTTTTTATTCTTCATTTTGAAACAGGGTCTCACTTAGTTGCAGAGGGCCTAAGTAGCTGAGGCTGTCTGGGAACCGCTATCCTCCTGTCTCAGCCTCCGGAATGCTCGGATTATGAGCGTGTGCCACCACGCCCGCTGGGCTCTGAGGTCGAGTTTTTTTTTTGGGGGGGGGTGTCTGGGGATGGAACCCAGGGGCATTCGACCTCCGAGTTACACCCCCTGCCCTATTTTTTATTCTTTATTTTGAAACCGGGTCTCACTGAGTTGCAGAGGCCTCACTAAGTAGCTGAGGCTGTCCGCGAACCGCAATCCTCCGGTCTCAGCCTCCCGAATGCTGGGATTACAAGCGTGCCCACCACGCTCGGCTGAAGTCGAGATTTTTACCTCTGCCGTTTGCCCTCATTTGGACCTTAGAGTGTTTACACTGGAATGCCAGTTTGGTTTACAGCGCCTGTTACTTATTAATTGATCAATTGATGTAGTTGCTGGTGAGTTCACCGTAAGGTTGGTTAAAGAATGGAAGGTGGAGAGAGGTTGAATTTTGTCCCTCCTTCCACTCCCCAAAACTGAAAACACTGGGGGAATGTTTCTCTCCTCATCTCAACCCTTATTCCCAATGTCCCAACAGCTGTGGGCTACTTGACAACTGAGGGTGGGACCCTGCTATTCCCTCTTGCACGTCCAGGTCAGGGGTCAGCAAGCCCTCGGCCTGCACTGAGGGGCGGGGCCCAGCAGTGGAGCCTGTGCTCCATCACCACAGCTGTGGGGTGGAGAGGAACGGCCAGGCCCCCTCCCAGAGGCGACGTGGGGCATCTGCCTAGTGCTTTCCCCTCTCCGTGGTCTTCATCGCCTCACGGCAGTTGCCTACAAGATGGTCTTGGCCGAGCTAGAACGTGGGAACCGCCCCGTTTCTCCCTGAAACCTGAGCTCCTTGGCCTGACCAGCCTCCGCTCTGGCCTCAGCCTGAGTTCTCAGGTACTTTGTCGTCTGCTCAGCTCAGACATTTGTTGATGACACAAACATGTTTCTGGAGCACGGTGTGCCACCTCAGCCTCATGCTGGCACACACCCGGCCCTCTGCTCTGCACGCTCAGAACCCCCACTGGGTCAGCACGGGGCCTCCCGGAGCTCACCTGCAGCCCCTCCCCCAAAGCCCCAGCCTGTCCTGTGCGCCTCTCGGGCAGGCTGGCCACTGCACGTAGTTTGGGGTATATTTACAGAGAGCCCTCTTGAGGGCAGCTGGTGAGCCAAACAGGTTTGTAGAAAATGAGCCTGGCTCAGGCCGGCGTGGTGGGCACGCTTGTAATCCCCGCGTTTGGGAGGCAGAGACAGGAGGATCGCGCTGGTTCGAAGCCAGCCGCGCTGGCTTAAGAGACCCTGTTTCAAAATATATAAAATAGGTCTGGGAGTGTAGCCTAGAGGTCGAAGGGCTTCCAGGAACCCCAGTACCACCAAAAAAAAAAAAAAAATGGTGGCCCACTTTCTGTAATCCTAGTACTTGAGAGGCTGAGACAGGAGGATTGCAGATCCAAGGCCAGCCTCTCAGCAATTTAGGGAGACCCTTAGTAAGTTAGCAAGACCCCATTTCCAAATGAAGAATAAAATGGGGCTGGGAGTGTAGCTCAGAGGTAGAAGAACCCTGGGTTCAATCCCCAGCCTCAAGCAAAAACAACAACAACTAAAACCCAGCCAGACGTGGTAGGCCCACTTGTAATCCCAGCATTCGGGAGGCTGAGACAGGAGGATCGCAGTTCAAGGGCAGCCTCAGCTACCTAATAAGGCCCTTTGCCACTCAGTGAGACCCTGTTTCAAAATAAAGAATAAAAATAGGGCTGGAGGCATAGCTTGGAGGTAGAATGGCCCTGGGTTCCATCCCCAGTACCACACAAAATAAAGAATATTAAAAAATAGGGTTGGGGGTGCCGCTTGGAGGTAGAATGCCCCTGAGTTCCACCCCCAGGACGCACATGTGCACACGCACACGCACACGCACACGCACGGAAGCCGGTGGGCTTGTTTGCTGCCTGGCGCAGCTTTCGCCATCCTCTGCTTGCTCTGACTTAGCCATCCGGCTGGCTCTCCTGTGCCCGTGAACCACCTTCTGGGTCTTTCCCAGGTTTCCCCGGGCAGCCTCTGCCTGTCTGGGCCCTTCCTTAGTGCCCCACGAAGCCTGACATGTTTTTGCCTCCATTCCTGAGCGCGCTGCTCGCCCGGCGGAGAGCAGGACTGTCCCGGGGCTGTGTGTTCCCGGCCACGGGCACCGGCAGTGGCGGCTCCCTGGACCGCGGGCCTGCGGGTGGCCCTCCTCGCCGGCTCCCTGCACACTCCCCGCCAGCTGCCCTGTCCTGAGACCCCTTTACTCCTGCAGTCTGCTGCTCCGTGGCTTGCAGAGAGCAGGGCTTTTCCAGGAGGGAAACGCGGGCGGCCGCGCAGCTGCTGATGGCCGAGCGGTCACGGGAGGCCTCCTCGCCAGGTGACCTCCGCGTGGGCAGGGGCGGGCCGGAGCCGAGTCCGCCGCGCAGTAGTACCTCGCGCGATCCCACGAGTGGACCCCACCCGACCCCGACATGCATACCTTAAAAGAAGGGCCCTCCTACCTCGGATGGCTGGGCCCACCGTCTGCGGGGTCTCAGGGCTGCCCAGCCCCATCCCCGGGAGAACCGACCCTTAAAGCTGATACCACGCGCACTGGGCTGCCCCCATGGTTTACACTGCACGCCCGCGCTCACACTTTACACCCAGCCCTATTTTTTTTTTTAATTTTGCGGGTCTGGGGATGGAACCCAGGGGCATTCGACCTCCGAGCTACACCCCCGGCCCTATTTTTTATTCCTTATTTTGAAACCGGGTCTCACTGAGTTGCAGAGGGCCTCACTAAGTAGCTGAGGCTGTCCGGGAACCACGATCCTCCAGGTCTCAGCCTCCCGAACGCTGGGATGACAAGTGTGCACCACCACGCCCGGCTTTATTCTTTATTTTGAAACAGGGTCTCACAAATTTGCAGAGGGCCTCACTAAGTAGCTGAGGCTGTCCGCGAACCGCGATCCTCCTGTCTCAGCCTCCCGAATGCTGGGATTACAAGTGTGCGCCACCACGCCTGGCTCCTTTGTGTGTGTGTGTGGTACTGGGGGTGGAACCCAGGGGCTTTTTACCTCTGAGCTATACTCCCAGACCTATTTTATATTTTATTGGGAAACAGGGTCTCACTAGTTGCTGAGAGCCTCACTCAGTAGCTCAGGCTGGCTTCGAACCTGTGTAATCCTCCTGTCTCAGCCTCCCAAGCGCGGGGATTACAAATGTGCGCCACCATGCCCCGCTCTCCTTTAATTTTTTAAGAGAAAATTATTAATAACTTTATTTAATTAATAGTTACAGAAAGTTACAGATTTGTTCAAATAATTCTGATTGATAAATCTAAAAATAAAATATTCATATCGGTATAACAGAAATGTAATGATGGGGAAAACACAAAACCATCCTGTTTATTTGGGGAAGCTCATTCTAGAAGTTATAATATGGAGTATGGAAACCATTAGAGAATCAGACTTGAAGTCATTTAGTCCTCATGAACTAGGAAATGGCGTAGACTCTGCCAGTAGCATCCCAATCTCCCCCTTCTTAAGGCTGAACATCACGTCCCTGCGGGTGAACACACAGTGTGCGTGCCCGTCGTGCCACGGCTGGGTGGCCTTGACTGTTGGACTGTTGTGGATGGAGCAGCCATGAATTTCATACAGATTTCTGTGTGAATGTTTTTCATTTCTCTTGGTTTTTACATGAGGGGAGTATAGGATTGCACAATAACAGCATTTAACTGACGCAGGTTGTTTCTTTTCTTTCTTTTGGTGGTACTGGGGTTCCTGGAAGCCCTCCTACCTCCGGGCTACACTCCCACGGGCTACGCTCCCAGACCTATTTTTTAACATTTTTATGTGGAAACAGGGTCTCTTAAGCCAGCGCGGCTGGCTCCGAACCAGCGCGATCCTCCTGTCTCCGCCTCCCAAGCGCGGGGATGACAAGCGTGGCCACCACGCCCGGCAGTGTTTCTTTTTGAGTGTGTGTATGGTACTGGGGATTAAACGTGGGGGCATTCTACCTCAGAGCTACAATCCCAGCTCTGTTTTATTTTTGTTTTGGAAAAGGGTCTTGCTAGGCTGATGAGAGGCTGTCCTCGAATCTGCAATCCTCTTGTCTCGTCCTCCCAAGTACTGGGACTACAGGCATGCATCATCACACCCGGCTACGTGTTGTTTTCTAAAGATGGAACTCTCTCTGTAGCTTGGACGGCAGGTCCGAGCATTATTCCGCGGGCTGAGAGCACAATTTCGGGGTGTGAGTTCTCCTCCTTCGGAGGATGGCAGGGAGATTCCAGGCTATATGTAAGAAATTACATAATGTGGAATTTTTATCCCAGTCGACATAGAAAAGCATTTCTTTCTCAAGTTTATTTCTCTTGTGCCCAAATAGAAATAGAGTGAGAAAACTGTAAACAGGAATGGACCATATTTCCCTCAAAGCCAGGAGCTTGATCACACCAATTAACTCTCCTTTTCTCTCTCTCCGCTGCTGTCAAGAAGTAAACGGAATCTAACAGCTGAGCACAGTTTGGGTGTGCGTTTGCTGATGACTCAACAAAACCCACAGCCAAGCTGCCAGCTGCTTTTCTCCTATAGAAAGAAAAACCTATTTTAAGCCAAACTGTAACCTCATACACGCCACAAAAGCACCAGAGCCCTGCGCACAATCCGTTTTAATGTGGGACCCCTACCAGAGCTCCGCCCCGCAGGCTCGTGCCCCGCCCACCGCCTGCTGCCCCAGTTCCCCACGCCGGGGCTCGATGGCGCCCCCCGCTCAGTCTTCGCTCTCGTCGGCCCCGTCCTCAGCGTCCTGCAACACTGGCCGGGCCCGGGCTGTGTGAGGCCGGGACTGCAAGGGCCACCTCGAGGACAGAGGCGCCCTGCCGGGCTGCTTTTTAGGCTGAGCAGGCTCTTGAGGGGCACAGGGAACTGGCCACCATCCTGGGGGCTGGGTTGGGGTCTTCAATCTCTGTACACCTGGTGAGTGTCCTTCCTTTCTTTGGCGGCACTGGGGATCAAACCCAGGGGCAGTCTACCTCTCAGCTATACCCCCAGCCCTGTTTTACTTTTTTGTTTTGAAACAGGGTCTTGCCAAGTTGCTAAATTGCGGAGGCTGGTCTGGAACCTGTGATCCTTGTGCCTCAGTCTCTAAGTACTGGGATTACAGACACGCACATCCAGGCCTGGTGAGAATTCCATGAGTGGGACTAGCTCCTTGTAGGAAGTAGAGGAACAGCAGCCTCGTGGGTGTTGAGGAAAGCGGGCATCTCCCAGCACGTCAACACAGGCCTGTGATCTCAGTGCTTGGGAGGTGGAGACAGGAGGATCACAGGTTTGAGACCAGCCTCAACAATTTATTCTTTATTTTGAAACAGGGTCTCACTGAGTTGCAAAGGGCCTCACCAAGTAGCTGACTGTAAACCGTGATCTTCCTGGCTCAGCCCCCCCGAATGCTGGGATTACAAGCGTGGGCCACCATGCCCGGCTCTAGCCTCATCAATTTATCAAGACTCTCAGCAGCTTATCAAGAACTGGTTTCAGAATAAGAACAAAAAAGGAGGGGGGTGTAGCTGGAAGGCAGAACCCTCTGGGTTCAGTCCCCAGGCCCGCCCCGCAGTGGGACAGCTGCAGGCCCGCTGTAGCTGTGGCTTCCCTGTCAGCACCGCAGCCTGTTCCATACTGTACCCCGTCGCCCTCCATGTGCGTGACACCCTCGCCCACTGCAGTTTTGTTTAACTTTTCAGCCCAGCTTAGACCACCGTCCATCATGCCGCGGGATGTCTCAGGAAAGGATGAGGTAGAAGTCCTGGTCTCTGCCACCCCTGCCACCCACCCGGCTGCCCCAGCCCAGAGCAGATGTTTTCTGAGCATATGCTGCACGCCGTGCTCTACTGTGGGTGCCTGGGGCCTGCGGGGGGCAGGGGGAGCTTGCTCCAAGGCAGGGACAGCCGGGCCAGGACACCGAGTGTGCCCACAAACCCTCCTAGAGCAAGGGCAGAGCCGTGGGTCAGAGGCAGCCTCACAACCGAATTGTTGGGATTGTTGACTTCAGGACCCTGAGCAGAGGATCTCGGGCCAGAAAAATGGGGAGCCTGAACGGCAGGCAGTGCAGGGCAGGAAGTCTGATCAGAAGCCCGGAGTGGGCACAGGCACGCTGTGTCCAGAAATGTTTGGAAGTGTTGGGTTAGCGGTCCATCCTCACGTCTCCAGCCAGAGAGCAACCATAGACCAGCCCTCCAGGTGAACTCTAGATGCGTCCAGTACACAATACGGTTCCTGTTTCAGGTACTCAGCTCCGGGTTTGTAAATGACACTGCCTAAAAAAACCATGATGAAGATGGGCGTGGTAGGCACGCTTGTAATCCCAGCATTCTGGAGGCTGAGACCAGAGGATCGCGGTTCGCGGACAGCCTCAGCTACTTAGTGAGGCCCTCCGTAACTTAGTGAGACCCTGTTTCAAAATAAAGAATAAAAAATAGGGCAGAGGGTGTAGCTCAGAGGTCAAATGCCCCTGGGTTCCATCCCCAGACCCGCAAACAAACAAACAAACAACAACAACAACAAAAAACCATGATGAAGCTGGGCATGGTGTGCTCACCGTAATCCTAGGACTTGGGAGGCTGAGAAAGGATCGTAGGTTCAAGGACAACCACAGCAACTTGTGAGGCACTCCTCAGCTAGTACGATCCTAAGAATAAAGCTGGGCCTGGTGGCGCACACTTGTAACCCATCACTTGGGAAGCTGAGACAGGAAGATTGTGGTTTGCAGACAGCCTCAGCTACTTAGTGAGGTCCTTTATGGGCCCTTAGACCTTGTTTCAAAATAAAGAATAAAAAATTGAACTAGGGATATAGCTCAGAGATAGTCTCTGAGATTACAAGTGTGCACTACCATGCACTTCTATTTAGTTTTTTTGGTACTGGGGGTTGAAACCAGAAGTATTCTACCTTTGAGCTATACCTCTGGACCTGTTTTATTTTTTATTTTGAAACAGGGTCTCACTAAGTTGCTGAGGTTGGTCACAAACCTGCAATCCTTCTGTCTCAGCCTCCCAAGTATTGGGATTACAAGCATGCACCACCATGCCCAGATATTCAGTATATTTCTGCAAAGGTGTTTTGGGCATGATATTTATTTTGGCGCTATAGATTAAATCCCAGCAGCATTCTACCTCTGAGCTACACCTCCAGCCCATTTCATTTATTTATTTTGTATTGGGGATTGAACCCAGGGGCATTCTATCTCTGGGCTACACTCCAGCTCTTTTTATTTTTTTATGTTCAAACTGGGTCTCTCTAATTTGCTAAGGCTGATCTTAAACTTCTCATCCTCATGTGACAACCTCCCAAATACCAGGATTACAGGCATGCACCAGTATGCTCAGCTCAGCCCTTTTTGTTTTATTTTATTTTATTTTTTGCTTGTCTGGGGAATGGAACCTAGGGGCATTCGACCTCTGGGCTATATCCCTGCCCTGTTTTTTATTCTTTATTTTGAAACCAGGTCTCACTGAGTTGCAGAGGGCCTCACTAAGTACCTGAGGCTGTCCGCGAACCGCGATGCTCCGGTCTCAGCTTCCCGAATGCTGAGATTACAAGCATGCGCCACCATGCCCGGCTCCCATTTTATTTTTTTATTTTGAAACAGGTCTTACTAAGTTGCTGAGGCTGGCCTCGAACCTGATCCTCCTGTCTCAGCCTCCCTAGTACTGGCATCAACTCCTGGATTAAAATAACTTTTTTGTGGTACTGGGGATTGAACCCATAGGTATTCTACCTCTCTATAAAATAGATTCTATGCCAGGCATGGTGGTGCATGCTTGTAATCCCTGCACTTGGGAGGCAGAGACAGGAGGATCGCGCAGGCCAGCTTTGCTGGCTTGAGACCCTGTTTCCAAATAAAAATATGTATAAAAAATAGGTCTGGGAGTGTAGCCCGGAGGTAGAAGGGTTTCCAGGAACCCCAGTACTCCCAGGACCACCAAAAAAAAAAAAAATAGATTCTTTCTTTCTTTTTTTGGTGGTACTGGGGTTCCTGGAAGCCCTTCTACTTCGGGCTACACTCCCAGACCCATTTTATATTTTTGAAACAGGGTCTCTTAGGTCAGCGCTTATCCTCCTGTCTCCACCTCCCAAGCGCGGGGATTACAAGCATGCGCCACCACGCCCGGCAAAAAAAATAGATTCTATAAGCCGGGTGTGGTGGCGCATGCTTGTAATCCCAGCATTCGGGAGGTTGAGACCAGAGACCGGAGGATTGCGGTTCGAGGACAGCCTCAGCTACTTAGTGAGGCCCTCTGCAACTCAGTGAGACCTGGTTTCAAAATAAAGATTAAAGGGGCCCCGGGCCGAACTGCGCATAGCACGCCAGACCCCTGGAGAAACCGGGCCCAGTAAGACGCTGGGTTCTGGGCGGGGGTCGCGCACGGGGCACACCAGCTGGGGCCCGGGTCGCGGGACTCTGGGCCCCGGCCGAACTTTGAGTAGCACGCCAGACCCCTGGAGAAACCGGGCCCAGAACAGAAAAAGATAAAGGAAAATATCGGAGAGGAGGTAAAAAAGCCGTTTTGGTTGCCAGGACACTGGAGATGCAGACAAAACTTATCTAAATGCACTGGAACTTATGGAAAAATTCGCCGTGAAAGAGGACTGCTATTTCTCTATATTGTTAAGAATCTCAGACATCACCTGTAAGGAGAGAGTTTAGCGGAGACCAAGGAGAAATGCGGTGTTGAAAGAGTTCTCCGCAATGGTGGTGGAGACTTGTATTCAGGAGAAGCAGAAACCGGATCTTATCAACTTTATTTTTTTGGAGAAATTACACCAAATGTCGAATGCTACCATCACGCATGCTTAGGAACACTGGACAACATTCAGAGTGGAAAAAGAGCCTGGGAAGGATTTGAAATGGTGGAGGCAGTGGCAATGCCAGTGGCCAATACTCAGGGGAGGCAGAGATCTGATACATTACACCTGGAACCTTTGAAATAATAACCACAGAAACAGTGATCAGAACCTGCTGAGGGGTTAGGCGGGTGCCTGGGCCAGTGGCCGACATCGGAGCTTGCTGTGAGGCAAGGCCACTACTGAGGCCTCCGTGGCCGGGATTGGAACCTGCCGAGGGGTTAGACCGATGCTGGGGCCAGCGAGGCCGGCATTGGCGCCTGCCATGAGGCAAGGCTTGTGCTGGGGCCTCCGAGGTCGTGTCCGGAACCTGCTGAGGGGTTAGGCTGGTGCTGGGGCCAGCATGGCCGGTGTCGGAGCCTGCCGTGAGGCAAGGCCGGTGCTGGGGCCTCCGAGGCCGGGATAAGAGCCTGCCGAGGGGTTAGGCCGGTGCTGCGGCCAGCGAGGCTGGCATCAGAGCCTGACGTGAGGCAAGGCCAGTACTGGGGCCTCCCAGGCCGGGATCGGAGCCTGCCTTGAGGCAAGGCCGGTACTGGGGCCTCCGAGGCCAGGATAAGAGCCTGCTGAGGGGTTAGGCCGGTGCTGGGGCCAGCGAGGCCGGCATCGGAGCCTGCCATGAGGCATGACCAGTGCTGGGGCCTCCAAGGCCGGGATCGGAGCCTGCCGAGGGGTTAGGCCGGTGTTGGGGCCAGCGAGGCTGGCATCGGAGCCTGCCTTGAGGCAAGGCCGGTACTGGGGCCTCCGAGGCCAGGATAAGAGCCTGCTGAGGGGTTAGGCCGGTGCTGGGGCCAGCGAGGCCGGCATCGGAGCCTGCCGTAAGGCAAGGCCGGTGCTGGGGCCTCCGAGGCCGGGATTGGAGCCTGCCTTGAGGCAAGGCCGGTACTGGGGCATCTGAGGCCGGGATAAGAGCCTGCCAAGGGGTTAGGCCGGTGCTGGGGCCAGCGAGGCCAGCATCGGAGCCTGCCGTGAGGCATGACCTGTGCTGGGGCCTCCGAGGCCGGGATCGGAGCCTGCCGAGGGGTTAGGCCAGTGCTGGTGCCAGTGAGGCCGGTATCGGAGCCTGCCTTGAGGCAAGGCCGGTACTGGGGCCTCGAGGCCAGGATAAGAGCCTGCCAAGGGGTTAGGCCGGTGCTGGGGCCAGTGAGGCCGGCATCGGAGCCTGCTGTGAGGCAAGGCCGATACTGGAGCCTCCTAGGCCAGGATAAGAGCCTGCTGAGGGGTTAGGCCGGTGCTGGAGCCAGTGAGGCTGGCATCGCAGCCTGCCGTGAGGCATGGCCGGTGCTGGGACCTCCGAGGCCAGTATCGGAGCCGGCCGAGGGGTTAGGCCGGTGCTGGGGCCAGCGAGGCCGGCACCGGAGCCTGCCATGAGGCAAGGTCGGTACTGGGGCCTCCGAGGCTGGGATTGGAGCCTGCCGAGGGGTGAGGCCGATATTGGGGCCAGCGAGGCCGGCATTGGAGCCTGCCGTGAGGCAAGGCCGGTGCTGAGGCCTCCGAGGCCGGGATTGGAGCCTGCCTTGAGGCAAGGCCGGTACTGGGGCCTCCGAGGCCAGGATAAGAGCCTGCTGAGGGGTTAGGCCAGTGCTGGGGCCAGTGAGGCCGGCATTGGAGCCTGCCGTGAGGCAAGGCCGGTACTGGGACTTCCGAGGCCGGGATAAGAGCCTGCCAAGGGGTTAGGCCGGTGCTGGGGCCAGCGAGGCCAGCATCGGAGCCTGCCGTGAGGCAAGGCCGGTACTGGGGCCTCCAAGGCTAGGATAACAACCTGCCGAAGGGCTAGACTGGTGCTGGGGCCAGCAAGGCCGGCATCGGAGCCTGCCGTAAGGCGAGGCCAGCATCGGAGCCTGCCATGAGACATGGCCAGTGCTGGGGCCTCCTATCCAGGGAACGGAACCTGCCGAGGGGTTAGGCCGGTGCTGGGGCCAACGAGGCCGGTATTGGAGCCTGCCGTGAGGCTAGGCCGTTGCTGGGGCCTCCGAGGCCAGGATTGGAATCCTGCCAAGGGGTTAGGCCGGTGCAGGGGCCGATGGCCAGCATCGGAGCCTGGCGTGAGGCAAATTCACTCCTGCGGCCTCCAAGGCCGGGACCAAAGCCAGCTTAGGGGTTAGACCGGTGCAGGGGCCAGCGAGACCAGAACTGGGGCCTCCCATGAGGCAAGGCCGCTGCTTGAGCCAGCGAGGTCTGGATCAGTCCACTGAGTAGCCAGGCCACTACTGGGACCATCAAGAGTGGGATCAGTACTTGCAACACAGCATGCACAGAGAAATATCACAGAAAATATAAATCAGATGCTTCTCTTAATCAGCAATAACTAGGAGGAAAAGGGCAACAGGAAGAGGTTGAGCTATAGAAAGGGCCCTATAGTGAAGCAACTAAGGTGACCAATCAGAGGGTATGGAATAGGGGAGGATGGAGCCTCTTTAAAATGCAGGAGGTACATAAACAAATGTATCAAAGTTAATCACCAAAGACCCGTGGGATGGAGGGAGGGGGAGGGAATGGGATGGGGGCTGGAGGAGGGCTAATTGGATGATGTGTGCTTGTATATCCTCTCAAGTCTTGTACTCCAATGTGATTGATATATGACTACAATGCACCAATTTAAAAAATAAATTAATAAAAAAATAAATAAAAGTACTTATGAAGATGAGGTCACGGAAACTTCATCTGCAGTAGTATATCTTCACGATATTGCATTATATGGTATGAACTTCATTAAGGAACCCATTCCATTTGTTTATTTTTCATCAAGTCAAATTTTGTCGATATAAACTAAGTCATTATTTTAGCAATTTATTTCTACAGATTTAGTAGTGTTATGTGACTGGAGAATTCAAACCATTATATTTTGCCTCGTTCCTAAATGTATACTTAGCACAACTCTCAACTGTATTTCTCAAAAACATTACAATTTGAAAAAAATATTAAAGGCAATATTTTATTTACCTGTACAATTTTATATTAATAATTAAATATAATCTTCCTAAGAAAAAAAATAAAGATTAAAAAATAGGGCAGGGGGTATAGCTTGGAGGTCGAATGCCTCTGGGTTCCATCCTCAGACCCGCAAAAAAAAAAAAAAAATTCTATAAAGTATAGCTACACCCCCTACTATTTATTTTGAAACAGGGTCTTGCTAAATTGCAAAGGCCTTCATGAGGTTGCTGGAGATGAACATTTAAATCAGTGAACTTGCCGGGCGTGGTGGCGCACGCTTGTAATCCCCGCGCTTGGGAGGCTGAGACAGGAGGATAGCACAGGTTCGAAGCCAGCCTCAGCTACTCAGTGAGGCTCTCAGCAACTTAGTGAGACCCTGTTTCCAAATAAAATATAAAATAGGGCTGGGGGTGTAGCCCGGAGGTAGAAAGCCTCTGGGTTCCACCCCTAGTACCAAAAAAAAAAAAAAAAAATCAGTGAACTTGGAGTAAAGCAGATTATTCTCATTCCAGCGGGTGGGCCCCTTCCAATCACACAAAGGCATTCAGAAAACAGAAAGTTTCTTTCAGCTGGTGGGCTCTGGACTCCTTCCTGAGCCTCCAGTCGGCCTGCCCACTGCTGTAGATCCTGGACTTGCACATGCGCGGTACAAGTCTTCCTTTTTGAGGGATGCACACACGCTGTTAGTTTGGGTCCGCTGCAGAACCCTGACCAATACCGGGAGAAAAACAGACTGGGAGGGACACACAAACTGCTCAGTTACAAACAAAAACCCCAGCGGTAAGATGGCCCCTCCCAGGCCACTGCAGAGTGCAGGCCGGGGAAGGCCTGGCCCTGCCCGCGAGGCCGTCGGGCTGAGTGGCGCAAGGCTGGGTGGCGTAGCCTGTGTGCTCAGGATCAGGGAGGGCCCGTCAGTAGGCAAGGGAAGGCTGGCCGGCCATCACGGCGAGAGCGGGGCCAAGTCAAAGGCCGGCCAAGGTGAGGGCGCCGAGGCCGCTCCGAGGGACACGGCCAGCGCCCGCCCCGCCGCCCTCGGAGAGCAGGGCCTGATCACAGGCAGCGGCCGCGGCGCTCCCCGTCCGGGGCAGTCCTGCTTCCACCCCGCCGCGCGTCCCGCTCCGACGCCGGACCCAAATCCGAGGCCGGAGAGGCGGCTCGAAGCCCCCACCGCCCGCTGCGGTGAAGCTGGACAGCGCTCTGCCGGCCGCTGTCCGGCTCCGCCCAGCTCACGCCTCCGGGGCATCTCCCCGCCCCTAGCCAATCCTCGCGCGCCTGCCAGCTCCTGGTCCCGCCCAACCCTCGCCTCTCACCCAATCTCCACTCAGATATCCACTCCCGGCCTGCCCCTTCCAATTTGCGCTCCCCTACTACTCCCGCCTCTTCCCTGCCCAATCCCCGTGCGTCTACCAGCCCCCTGTCCCCCTTCCACCTTTCACCCAATCCCCATGCACCTATCTACCCCCGGCTTCTCACTCGCCCAATCCCCGCGCAGCTCCACGTCTGTCCCGCCTCTGCCCGCCCTTTCTCCTATCCGCGAGTGGGCTCCGTTAGGCCAGAGGCGCGCCGGCGGCTGGAACGCAAACATGGAGGAGCTGCTGAGGCGAGGCCTGGGCTGCGCCTCGGTTAAGGCCACCGGTCACTCGGGAGGCGGGTGCATCAGCCAGGGCCAGAGTTACGACACGGACAAAGGACGCGTGTTTGTAAAAGTGAACCCCAAGGCGGAGGTGGGGCTCCGGGGCGGCGGCGCTGGGCGGGGCAGAGTGCGGGGTCGGCCCGCGGGTCGGTGTCCACCCTCCGCGGCGGGGATTGGGTCCTGGCTCGAGGGTTCGGGCTCAGGTTCGGGTCGTGGGTCCAGGGTCTGGGTCCGGGGCCCCGGGCTGGGTCCGGGCGGTGTTTGGGTCCCGGCCCGGGTCCGCGGCGTCGGTGGCTCCGCTGGCGTTGCGGACCAGCGCTGCGGGCTTGACCAGGCCTGCCCGGGGCTCCCGCGCAGTGCCTCGCCGGTGCCCACCGGTGACTGCGGAGCCGCGAAGCCGCTGGTCCGCCCCAGACCGGCCGGAGCCGCGAGGCTGTGCAGGGTTTCCCGGTGATTGTGTGGCCACTGATTTGAGAAACCCAGTACGTTTGGCGAGTTTTGAACAAAGTCAGGGAGTGGAAGAGGCTTGTTTAAAGGTTATTTGAACTTGGGGGGATCAGAACCCACGAATTGAAGACCCTGAGCGATCTAGAACCACCTCACTTACACACGCTTTTCTTCGAGGCCCTGTGGGAACAGTTGACCGGAAGTGCTCACCCCCTACCAAGCTCTACTTGTCACCGCAGTTATTTTCATTTTCTTCCCAGAAAGGAATCCTACCTTCGGTGATGAGGGATAATCACACTCTGAGACGCTGCTGTTCTCTGGAGATCAGCCTTCAACCCGGTGTCTACAGAGACCAGCTTTAGGTCATCCTCTTCCCCTTTCTTAGGAATAAGTCAACTGTTTGTCCTTGACATTACTCTTTTTTTTTTTTTTTCTCTCTCTTCTGGTGCTGGGGATTGAAGCCTTCTGTCTCCAAGCTACATCTCCAGCCTTATTTTAGTTCTTAGTTTGAAACAGGGTTAGGAACAGGGTCTCAGTATGTGGCTGGGGCCTCCCTAAGTTGCTGAGGCTGGCCTTCCTTATCTGTAGCACTCCCTAGTACTGGGACTACACGCGTGTGCGGCAGCAGACCCACAGAGGATACTCTTACATGGGTGGACCCCACATACCAGAGCTTAGTAGCAGAGGTTTCCCTGCCTGGACTCTGCAGCAGAGCTTCTCTGTTCTTTTGTTTGTTTTTGTGGTACTAGGGATTGAACTCAGGGACATTCTACCTCTAGCAGTATCCCCAGGCCTATTTTATACCTTTTAAATTTTGAAACATGGTCTCCTAAGTTGCTCAGGGGCTTGCTGAATTGCTGAGGCTGACCTTGAACCTGCAATCCTCTTGTCTCAGCCTCCCGAGCACTGGGATTACCGGCACATCCCACCATACCTGCTCTGCTGTTGCTTGTTCGGGATCTTCTTGACTTATTTCATCATCCAAGTCTTTTTCCTTTTGCTGGTTTTCCTTCTAGTTCTCTGGTAGTAGTTCCAACATGTCATTTTCTCCCTTCCAAGTACTTACTAGGCCCGACCCTGCTTAGCTCTCGCGATCAGACGAGATTGGGCGCGTTCAGGGTGGTTCGGCCATAGACCCGACATGTCATTTTCAAACTTGCTCTGGAATATACACAGTGCTCCTTGCAAACGTGCTGTTCATAGGACAAACATTTGCTGTTTGTGTTAGAAATACAATTTATGTGTGTGTGGGAGTAAATGCGATCCTTCTGTCTCAGCCTCCCAAGTACTGGGATTACAGGATTATACCCGGCTGAAAATACAGCTGGCTTATGTTTTGCCTTCTAGGAGGTAAGACTCTTAAAGACTGCCTGCGCCAGACGTGGTGGGCGTATGGTTCGAGGTTATTTTCAGAAATTTGGCAAGATTTTCAGCAACTCAGTGAGACCCTGTTTCCAAACAAAAAAATAAAACAGAGCTGGGGTATAACTCGGAGGCCGAGCGTCCCTGGGCTCAGTCGTCAGCACACACCATGCGTGCATGTGTACGCATTCACTCATATATTCATTCTCTCCCTCTCTCCCTCTCTCCCTCTCTCTCCTTGGCTGCTCTTCTGCTCCCTTTCTTACTCCTGCTGGAGTTGACCTAGTCTGAGTTGTGTGGCCCTTGATTATTCTTATCTGCCCCTTACATACGTACTTGGTTTTCTTCTCATGCTCCTCCCATGACCTTTCCCAGATCTTTCGTAGCACGCGCCCCAGCTGGGTGTGCTTTGAGTCTACTCTGGGTTTGCTTGGGTCTGCTCACGAGTATGCTTTAGTTAGAAACTTTGGGCTCTGTGGCAGTAAGTGTTTCCGTGAAGGAGCCTTTAAACACCTTTTTGAGGGTGGGTATTGGAGATTGAACCAGGGGCATGCTACCTCTGAGCTATCCTCCCAGCCGTGTTTTATTTTTTAAAGTTTGAAACAGGATCTTGCTAAATTGGGGGTCTCACTGCATTGCTATGGCTGGCCTCAAACCTGTGATCCTCCTGTCTCAGTCACCAAAGTACTGGGGTTACAGGTGTGTACCACCATGCCTGGCCCCTGCATTTTTAAAAAAATACTCCCTCTCAAGCCAAGTGTGGTGGTCCACACCTCTAATCCCAGTAGTTGGGAGGCTGAGACAGGAGGATTGCAGGTTTGAGGCTAGCCTCAGCAATCTTGTAAGGCTCTCTCCAACTTAGTGAGACCCTGTTTCAAATAAAAAAATAGGGCTGAGGGTGTAGCTTAGAGATAGAATGCCTGTGGGTTTCATCCCTAGTACCACAAAAATAAATAAATACTCCCCTCATCATGGTGTCCACAACCAGTATCCCAGTAAAAGCACCCAATTGTCCTCCCTTTTTCTCCTAAAGAAAATGCTCTGAAGGTTCTCCTGAGGAGAAGTTACCTTCTTCCTCAGTAACTCTGCTCTCTAAGGTCGTGCCAATAATTGTAAAAGTTTAGAATGGATTGTATATGCCAGCTGCTTAATCAGGGCAGCAAACCTATACCGTGGAATTTTAACCCTGTTTTATAGGTGAGGGAATGGAGGCTTAGAGAGCTTAGCTAGCTGGCCAAGATCACAGAGTTAGTGACTGAGAGTAAACAGAAGACCGTGGCGGTGTCCACCGCAGGCCAGGCCGGAAGCTCAGCTGGCCTCAGCAGCAGGAACAGTGAGAACAGGCCCTTTCAGTTTGTGCACCAGCATAGAAACGCAGTGAGGAATGGAGACGCCAGACCAGCATAAGAGACGCAGTGAGGAATGGAGACGCCAGACCCCGAGGCGTAAGACTCCAGAACAGCCCTGCGGGCAGAGGAAAGTGCTGCCGGCGGGAGTCAGGGCGGCGGCTACCCTTGGGCGTCCGGACTGGCGAGGGGAGGCGTTTCTGGGATGCCGTGCTCTTCAGACGCCTGACTTGGGGCAGTGGTGTGCTGGAGAGTTCAGAGTTGGGCACTGATGAATTGCACACTTCTCTGTATATACTTCAGTGACATCTCCCTTAGAAAGGGAGAGCATTCGAAAGGGGAAGAACTACCTAGTCTGGGAAGTTAGGGAAGTCTGCGGGCTGTTGAAAGTGTCGATAAGAGCCGGGCATGTGGCGCACGCTTGTCATCCCGCTTGTCATCCCCGCGCTTGGGAGGCAGAGACAGGAGGATTGCGCAGGTTCGAAGCCAGCCATGCTGGCTTAAGAGATCCTGTTTCCAAATAAAAATAAAAAATAGGTCTGGGAGTGTAGCCCGGAGGTAGAAGGGCTTCCAGGAACCCCAGTACTGCCAAAAAAAAAAAAAAAAGAAAGAAAGAAAGTGATGAGTGACGAACAGTTGCAATCTGAAGGGTGACTAGAAAGGAACAGACTCGGCAGAAGGTAGGGAGACAGCGTTCCGAGAAAAAGCGGCACGTCTGCGGGGGCTTCGAGGCTGCACAGCAGGCACCTTTGAGGAATTACGAGAGAGAGAGAGAGAGAGAGAGAGAGAGAGAGAGAGAGAGAGCGTGTGTGTGTGTGTGTGCGTGTGGCTTGGTGGCTGGTGGCTCTAGACAGTGAAGGCCTGCGGGCTCCAGGTGCGCCCAGGTCAGAGGTGCTTTCAAGAGGGACCACTGCAAGCGGTGAGCGGGGAGACCTGGTGCCGGGTGGCCACTGAGGTCCAGGGCCTGAAACGGAAGTGGTGGTCCAGAAGAGATGGTTTCTAATGCTGGGTAGGAGGTGGCATCAGCTTCCTAGTCCTTTTAGGCAAATGTAATCCCGGCTTCCTGAGGGGCCAGGTGAGCCTCTGTCCATCTGTGGAACAGTGGTGTCTGAGGACGTGGAAGGAGAAGCCATGTGTACAGCTCTGTGCTGGGTACTCAGGAATGAGAGTGGCCCTCCGCTCTTCTCTCTCTCGAGTGTCTTTGGATTCAACTGAGCGCAAACTGTGGTCCAGGACTAGAGAATACAAGCCCTCTTTTTCCTGTATAGCCTCCGCACTCGTAGCCTGCTGTATTGACAGGTAGCTTCGTGAAAGGTGTTCACGTCTATTGAGTCCTGGGTCCAGCACCAGGAGAAACATGTCTACGTAGAACCTTCCCAGAGTAACCGTGTCTCCCTCCTTTTGCTCCTCTGCCCCTCCTCTGTTGTTTTTCTGACAGGCCAGAAGGATGTTTGAAGGTGAGATGGCGAGTTTAGCTGCCATTCTGAAAACAGGGACGGTGAAAGTGCCCAAGCCCATCAAGGTCCTGGACACCCCGGGAGGCGGCAGCATGCTGGCGATGGAACACTTGGACATGCGCTATCTGAGCAGGTCTGTCCTGACACCACCCCTGCTCAGAGCCAAGGCTTCATCTTCCCCGAGGGGCTCTTATTCCTGAAGCTCGTTCTTGGGGTGTACATTGGAGGAGTATGATAGAAACCATGGCTCGGCATGCGCTGGGCTCTTCAGGACGAGTGGCACCCACTCCCTGCAAGACAGAGGTCAGAGAGACCTCAGCCAGCTGCTGAGCGAGGGCTGCTGAGATGCCCGCGAGGCTGGGACAAGCCTAGCTATCGAGTGCCGCAGCTCCCTCCCTCTTGCTTTGATAGAGTGGACTTTCTCTCCTCAAAATATTTGAGAGACCTTGCCGGGCATGGTGGTGCACACACGTAATGCCAGTACTTGGGAGGCTGAGACAGGAGGAACCGAGGTTTAAGCCTGGACTCAGAAACTTAGCACAAGCCTGTTTCAAAATTAGAAATAAGCCAGGCATGGTGGCACATGCCTATAATCCCAGTACTTGGGAGACTGAGACAGGACGATTGTGGGTTTGAGGACTAGGTTTGAAGACTGCCTCAGCTGTGTAGTGAGACTCAGCATTCTAGTGACACCTTGTTTCAGAATTTTTAAAAAGGGCTGGGGGTATAGATTTTACGTAGAATACCCTTTGGTTCAATCACCAGTACCACAAAAAATCAATAAATAAAATAGGGCTGGAGTGTAACTCAGTGGTAGAGTGCCCCTGGCTTCAATCCCCAGTAACACACACGCGCGCGCGCGCACACACACACACACACACACACACACACACACGTATGCTGGGCGTGGTGGCACATGCTTATAATCCCAGCACTTGGGAGGCTGAGACAGGAGGATCGCACAGGTTCAAAGCCAGCCTCAGCTACTTTGTGAAGCTCTCAGCAACTTAGTGAGACCCTGTTTCCAAACAAAGTACAAAATAGCTCTGGGAGTATAGCCCGGAGGTAGGAAAGCCCCTGGGTTCCACCCCATTACCACAAAAAAAAACAAAAAAAACCACATACACATGCATGCACGTGCACGCGGGCATGCACACCCACACAATGTTCAGCATACCTAATACTTAGCTGGGTGTGGTGGTACACGCTAGTAATTCCAGTACTTGGGAGCTTGGGAGACTGAGACAGGAGGCTCGTAGGTTCAAGGCTAGCTTCAGCAACTTAAGACTCTATTTCAATACACAGGTAGGTAGGTAGGTAGGTAGATAGGCAGGCAGGCAGGCAGTGGAGCTTGAAGGTGGAATGCTCCTGGGCGCAATCTCCAGTACCAAACAGACAAAATCGCTGTTTTCCACACTCGATGTGCCCTGACCCTCAAGTGTGGCTGCTGTTGGGGCCGTTTGTCCAGCGCTGCCCTTTGGTTTACAGTCATGCAGCGACGCTTGGATCCCAGCTCGCGGACTTACACCTCGAGAACAGGAAGCGTGGGGAGACGCTCCGGAAGGAGGCTGGCACAGTGGGTAAGAGCCAGGGAGCCCGAGCGCCCTTCCCAGAGGAGCTCCTGCCACCAGACGGGCTTGGGTGGGCTCAGATAACTGTGGGTGCCACGGCAGATAGCCAGCACTCCTCAGCGAGCCCCATGATACCACAGAAGTGTCATGAAAGCCTTGAAAGACGAGAGGGTTTGCTGGACTCACCCCGTGTTGTGGCTGCGTCTACCGCTGCCTCTCCAGAACACAGGCCAGTCAGTCTCTGGATTTCTATAACCTGAGTCCTTTGAGCACAGTGTCTCTTCTAAGTATGGTCATTCTTGAGGCTCTTGACCTCTCCAGAGCTTAGTGTGCTATCCAGGGTGGGAAGTTTTCATTATTTTCAACTTCTGAGAGTTGGTAACCCATGTGTAGCACATGTGCTGACTCTGTGGACAGAGTAGCTAACAATCAGAGATCAGGTAATCTAGAATCTACTGTGTGATGATCTACTGGCAGGCCCATCAGCCTGCCCCTCCTGAGAGGATCTAATGGCAATTCCTGTGAGACTGCCTTAACTGTTCCTTGAAAGTTACATAAATTTCACTCCGTTGGGATTTTCTTTGATTCTGGGTAGCTGCATAGGGTGGAGACCATTTTAAAGCACAAAATGATACTAAGAGCCGGGCATGGTGGCGCATGCCTGTAATAGCATTTGGGAAGCTGAGACAAGAGGATCCAGGTTTGGGGAAGGCCTCAGCTTCTTAGTGGTGCCCTTTGCATTTCAGTGAGACCCTGTTTCAAAATAAAGAATAAAAAACCCCGGCTGTTGGTATAGCTTGGAGGAAGAATACCCCTGGGTTCCATCTCCAGTACCACACACACACACACACACACACACACAAAAAGATACTAAGTTGGCTTCTGAAAGCTATGCTTTCCTGTTGGATTATGAGATAGATTTTTTTTTTCTCTTTAAAAACCATCATTCTGCCGGGCGTGGTGGCGCACGCTTGTGATCCCCGCGCTTGGGAGGCAGAGACAGGAGGATCGCGCAGGTTCGAAGCCAGCCGCACGCTGGCTTAGGAGACCCTGTTTCCAAATTTAAAAATGCAAAAATAGGTCTGGGAGTGTAGCCCGGAGGTAGAAGGGCTTCCAGGAACCCCAGTACCACCAAAAAAAATAAATAAATAAATAAATAAAAATTAAAATTAAAAAAAATAAAAATAAAAAAAAAATAAAAACCATCATTCCAAGCCAGGCGTGGTGGCGCGTGCTTGTAATCCCTGCGCTTAGGAGGCTGAGACAGGAGGATCGCACGGGTTCGAAGCCAACCTCAGCTACTTAGTGGGGCTCTCAGCAACTTAGTGAGACCCTGTTTCCAAATAAAATATAAAAATAGGTCTGGGAGTGTAGCCCGGAGGTAGAAAGCCCCTGGGTTCCACCCTCAGTACCACCAAAACAAAACAAAACAAAACAACATCATTCCCCTGGGTGTGGTGGTGGACACTTGTGATTCCAGTACTCGGGAGGCTAAGACAAGAGGATCTGGGTTTGCGACCAGCCTCAGCTACTTAGTGAGGCCCCCGCAGCTTAGTGAGACCCTGTTTCAAAATAAAGAATAAAATTGGGCTGTGGATGTAGTTCAGAGGTAATATGCCCCTGGGTTCTATCTTCAGTACTGCAAAAACAAAAAAACAAAATAAAAAACCATCATTCCTCCCCTTTTTGACAGTCTTGTCCACCCCCTCTCACGTGTCCCGTGGTATATCTTCCATGATAGCTAGTGTCTTTGGTTATTAAATCTGCTGGGATAGTCTCTGTTCTGAGTGCCCTGAGCGTCGGTAGAGACAAAGGCCCTGTCTGTCTGGATGAGGACCTGAGTTGGTAAGGGCACACTGAGGTCAGGCCTCAAGGCAACGCTGAACTCCGAGAGCGGGCACATGGTCCTGGAGCAAGGGTAGCTGGTCATGATGTCTTTCTTTGCTTTTTCTTGCAAGGGAAAGGAGGTGCGCAAGCAGAGGAGCCCTTTGTGGACCAGTTTGGGTTTGATGTGGTGACGTGCTGTGGGTACCTCCCCCAGGTGAGTGACCCGCGACGCTTCCACTTGGCAGGTCAGTGTCAGACATGGGGGAAACACCTTGCTCCTCTTATATGAGATTTAGTAGGTCTTTGCACGCTTTTCTTTGTGTATGTGTGTGTGTTATGAGGGATTGAACCCAGGGGCGTTCTACTTTCAGGCTGTACCCCCAGCCTTTTTTACTTTCTTTTTTGAAACAGGGTCTTATTTGCCGAGGGTGGCCTTGGCCATGCTCCCCAGTGTTGGGATTCCAGGTGTCCACCGCACCCAGCTCAGCCTGAGGTTCTACTGATGCCTAACAGTGTGGGCTGCAAGGGTGGCAGCTCAGCTCTCAGAACAGGCCGGAGCTCCTCAGGAGGGGTCCTGGGCCTTCCTGTGGACAGGGCCACAGGTTTGAAATGTTGCAGGAGGTTGTCTGGAAACCGACCTGGAACATGCGCTCGGTGCTTCAGTGAAGAGCATGTGCCGGCGGCTCTGCCGTCCCTCCTGCCCACGGCCCCCAGGGACCCTGTTGTGGCACGTGCCTGCTCTGCCCTCGCGTGTCTGTCTCATCCCTCCCAGGGGGAGCACCCTGTGGCCTGGATGTCCTCGACCCCGAGAAAAGGCTCCACATGACTTTTCTTGTTATCACTCCTGGCTGGGCAGTGCAGACAGATGGTTAGAAGTGAGTTGTGGAACCTGGGTGTGGTGGTGCACTCCTGCACCTAGTGCTTGGGAGGCTGAGACAGGAGGGTCACAGGTTCAAGGCCAGCCTCAGCAACTCAGTGAGTTCTTCAGTAGCTTAGTGAGTTCCGGTTTCCAAATTAAAATAAAAAGGGCTGGAGCAGTGAGCGGTGGTGTCAGGGAAGGTCAGGCTCTGTCATGGAGGAAGCGTAATTCATGAGCGTATCGGTGTGCTTCAGTCTAGTGGCTCCTCGGTGGGACCCCTGCTGCCGCTGTCCCTCGCCCCCTCCACGCGCTGTCCTGCAGCCCCTTCCTCTCTGGGCACTTCTGGGCCTTTGCCTCCTCTGTGCAGCTTTCTCCCACGAGCTGTGCTCCCTCCCTTGCTGCCCCCTGCAGGTGAACGATTGGCAGGCGGACTGGGTGACGTTCTATGCCCGGCAGCGCATTCAGCCTCAGATGGACATGGTGGAGAAGGGGTCCGGTGACCGGGAGGCGCTCGAGCTCTGGTCTGCTCTGCAGGTAAGCAGGCCCTCTGCACGGCGAGGTGCCAGCAGCATGTGCCACCAGCTCTGCTTGTGTCGGTACCAGGCAGGGCTGGCCGCCGCCAGTCTGGTTGTAGACAGAGGCAGGTGCCTGCCCACGTCCCCCGGCCGCCGGCCGAGCGCGCCGCCTCGGTGTGTGGAGCGGCCCTCCCACAGTCTGCGCCTTATGGGGCTCTGTCTCCCCTGCAGCTGAGGATCCCCGACCTCTTCCGGGACCTGGAAATCGTCCCTGCCTTGCTCCATGGAGACCTCTGGGGAGGGAACGTGGCCGAAGACTCCTCTGGGCCCATCATCTTCGACCCAGCCTCTTTCTACGGCCACTCGGAATACGAGCTGGCGATAGCCGGCATGTTTGGGGGCTTCAGTAGCTCCTTCTACTCCGCCTACCACAGCAAGCTCCCCAAGGCCCCCGGCTTCGAGCAGCGCCTGCGGCTGTACCAGCTCTTCCACTACCTGAACCACTGGAACCATTTTGGGTCAGGGTACAGGGGCTCCTCCCTGAACATCATGAGGAACCTCGTCAAGTGAGCGGCTCCGAGGAGCTGAGGCTCGGCTGGGACCTCGGTTTCTCCACGCCCGTACTCCTGAGGGCTGTTCCCACATGCTGGGCCACTTCACGCCGCCCAGTGGCCACTTCCAGGCTTTGTCAGGGGTGGGACATCTCAGGAAGGCCGCGTCGGCCCGAAGTTGGACGTTCCTCAGACTTCGTGGCTGGGCGGGGCCACACTCGCAGCATGAAGAGGGGCCTGTTTAGCAGAGGGCCTCAAGCCACACCGCTGAAAGGTGGAGTGACCGCGTGGGCATGGCGGAGGGCATCCAGCGACCAGTGTGCTCTCCCCTCGCCCCCTGCTTTCCCATGTCAGGAACATCCCCACACCCAAGCTGATTGTGCTCTGCGAGGGGTGAGACCCGGGTCCAGGCGTGGAGCCATCCTGCTAGACACTGAGCGACGTTCAGTTCCAGGTCCAGGCACATTCCCGTTTCTTTGTGCATAGCCTCTGGACCTGCTGCGGGCTGGGCAGGTCTGCAGGCTGGCCTGGGAGTGACCAAGCTACCGGCGTTAGGGTAGTCAATTCAGGAGCCGTGAATCACTACCTGTCGGTGCCGTTTCTAAAGCTGGCTGAGTTATCATTCCCTGACAGTCTAGGAAATGAGCATTGAACTTTTTTACATCTCTTTGGTATTGTAGTGATGAGAAATTTCATGAATGTCATTGATGGAAATAAATCCTTTTGCCTAGAAATTCAAATAAACTTTCAGTGATTTCAGTGATACATGAGACTATATAATTTTTCCATTTATTGTAATTCAACAATTTTCTTGGTTGTTTATCTAGAAGCCTTTTTTTTTTTTTTTTTTGTGGAGATTCTACCTCGGAGTTTTACTCCCAGCCCTATTTTTTATTCTTTATTTTGAAACAGGATATTACTGAGTTGCAAAGGGCCTGAGTAGCCAAGGCTGGCTTCAAACCACAATCCTCCTGTCTCGGCTTCCCAAATGCTAGAATTACAAGCGTGCACCACCATGCCCAGCTAAAACCTTTTAATATGTTGTAAAAATAAATAGGTACAGGTGTGTGTGTGTGTGTGTGTGTGTGTGTGTGTGTGTGTGTGTGTGATAGAGATTGAGCGCAGGAGCAGATCTGCCTCTGAGCTACATGCCCAGCACTTTTAACTTATTTTTATTTATTTATTATCTATTTGTTTTGGAGTAGTGTGTATTGAACCCAGGGACATTCTGTCTCCAAGCCATAGCCCCCAGACCTTTTAATTTTTTAATTTGAAACAGGGTCTCACTCAGGTTGCAAAGGCCTTGCTAAATTGCTGAGGCTAGGCTGGGCATGGTGGCGCACACTTGTAATCCCCGCGCTTGGGAGGCTGAGACAGGAGGATCGCGCGGGTTCGAAGCCAGCCTCAGCTACTTAGTGAGGCTTTCAGCAACTTAGTGAGATCCTGTTTCCAAATAAAGTATATTTTAAAAAAAAAGGTCTGGGAGTATAGCCCGGAGGTAGAAAGCCTCTGGGTTCCACCCCCAGTACCACCAAAATAAATAAATAAATAAATAAATAAATAATAAATAAATTGCTGAGGCTAGCCTTGACCCTGTGGTCCTCTGTTTCAGTCTCCCAAGTTTCAGGATTACCTATGTGCACCACCATGCCTAGCCCTTTTTCATTTTTCCTTTTGACACATGGTATTGCTGAGTTGCCCTTGCTGGCTTTGAGCCTGTAACCCTCCTGTCTCCGTGTTGAGAGCCGTCTTAGGACGCACACTGAGATTAACATCTGCACCTGACCCAAGTTGCATACATGGTACTGGGGGATCTGGTGTACCCCATAGAGTGTGGTCTTGATGTCACCTCCACTCAGTAATGTTTAACCCCTCCTTCCTCTGAGCTTGTCACGTGTCTGCCTTGCTGGCCTTCCTTGTCCTAACTCATGACAGTTGTTAGCTTCTGTGATTGATTAACTTGGGATGCCTTGTTTAAAATTTCTATGAAAAGTATACTGGCTGTAGAAAATTCAGAAGAATTGTCAGCTGGCTCCTCCCCAGCCCCCTGGATATTAAATATAACGTTCTCCAAATTATCGTATCTGACTCCTTGTCATTTTCTTTTTCTTTTTCTTTTTTTTTTTTTTTTCGTGGTACTGGGGTTCCTGGAAGCCCTTCTACCTCCGGGCTACACTCCCAGACCTATTTTTACATTTTTATTTGGAAACAGGGTCTCCTAAGCCAGCGCGCGGGGCTGGCTTCGAACCTGCGCGATCCTCCTGTTTCTGCCTCCCAAGCGCGGGGATTACAAGCGTGCGCCACCACGCCCGGCACTCCTTGTCATTTTCATGCAAAAAATTTTTTGTCTGGAGCTTCTACTTCTGTGGTGGACTACGGAGCAATCAGCATCTGCTAGGGTTGGCCATGCCACCACCTCCCAGATACCAGTTACACGTGCACCGCTGTGCCCAGCTGGTACAGTTGCTTCTTATATGAGCAACTTTTATCTTTTCCGCTTCAAAATGAGAGCAGGAGCTAGGCACCATGGTGCATGCCTGTAATCTCAGTACTCGGGAGGCTGAGACAGGAGGATCAAAGGTTTGAGGTCAGCCCTCCGTGTGTAACTTGCTGAGTGCGGCTGTTCAGCTGCTGTCATTCGCCCTGTGAGATCTGGAGAATTAGAGAAGCCGGTCGTCGACCACATCCCTGCCATGGGGCGCAGAAAGCACTCAGGTTTGAAGGGCGTTGTGCAACTGGACCAAAGAGCAGATTCCTTTGCCCTCTTTTGCCTTTGCCTATATATACATCTTGGCAGCAGCTGTCTACCTCTTAGAAAAGGCGTCTCTCGCCGGGTGTGGTGGCACACGCTTGTAACCCCAGCATTCGGGAGGCTGAGACAGGAGGATTGCGGTTCGCGGCTAGCCTCAGCTGTTTAGTGATGCTCTCCACAACTCAGTGAGATCCTATTTCAAAATAAAGAATAAAAATTAGGGCTGGGGGTGTAGCTCAGAGGTAGAATGCCCCTGGGTTCCATCCCCAGACCTGCAGAAAAAAAAAAAGAAAGGAAGGAAGAAAGAGAGAAAAGAAAACAGAAAAGTTGTCTCTCCTGGCGGGCATTTGGAGAGTAGAGCCGCGGGTTGGCCGCTGGGAGGCCAGGAGGAGGCAGGCGCGGCAGGCTTTCTGGGGAGAACGCTGGGGACGTGGAGCCGTGGCCCACCAGGGACCATGGCCGATGGGGCCTGAGTCAGCAGGTTCAGTTTCTTCTCCTTTTAAATTTCCTTCCTTCCCTCCTTCTTTCCTTCCTTGTGGTTCTAGGGATGGAACCTAGGAGTCTACCTCAGAGCTGTACCCCAGCCCTACTTTACTCTTACTCCCTTGTTTTCTTTCTGTTTTTGAAACAAACTCATTAAATTGTGGAGGTCTCACTAAGTTGCCAAGTGGCTGAGGCTGGCCATGAACCTGCGATCCTCCTCTCAGGCTCTCAAGTACTGGGATTACAAGCATGAAACACCATGCCTGGCTCTATTTTTTATTTGTGGTACTGGGGATTGAACCCAGAAGTATTCTACTTTCAAGCTATACCTCGAGGGCTTTTTTTTTTATTATTTTTGTTTTCTGACACAAGATCTTGCTAAGTTGCTGAGAGCCTCACTAAATTGCTGAGGCTGGTCTTGAACCTGCTGTCCTCCTGTCTCAGCTTTCCAAGTACTGGGATTATAGTCGTGTGCCACCACACACAGAAGGTTCACATTCATGTGCGCGCACGCTCGCTCTCTCCCTCCCTCTCTCTCTCTCTCTCTCTCTCTCTCTCTCTCTCTCTCCCTCTTTCCCTCCCTCCCTCCCTCCCTTTCTTTTTGTGGTACTGGGATTGAATCCAGAGGCATTCTACCTCTAAGCTACACCCCCAGCCCTATTTTATTTTTTATTTTGAAACAGGGTCTCTCACTAAGTTGCAGAGGGCATAAGATGCTGAGGCTGCTGAAAACCTGTGATCCTCTTCTTTTTGCAGTACGGAGAATAGTACCCAGGGGCATTGTACCTCTGAGCTACACCCCAGCCCTATTTTTTTTTTTTTAGTCTTTATTTTAAAACAGGGTCTCACTGAGTTGGGAAGGGCCTCGCCAAAGAGCTGAGGCTGTCCGTGAACCGTGATCCTCCAGTCTCCGCCTCCCAAATGCTGGGATGCCCAGCGCTCGCCACCACACCTGGCCGGCCTGCTATCCTCTTGTCTCAGCCTCCCACGTGCTGGGATTACAGGAGTGCACCACCATCCCTGGCTGAAGGTTCCCTTTCAGGTCCTGTCTACCACCTGCCAGGGCTGGGACCCTAGGCAAGTTCCTGTATCTCTGTGCTTTGCTCTCCTTGTCAGGAGGTAGGAGCTAATGGCAAGCCCCTTGCAAGACAGCAGCTGACATTTCACTTGGGCCCTGGGACGTGCTAAAAACCCAGCCAGTAGTATTGTTAGTCCAAATCTCTCTTACTAGGTCCTCATTTATTTACTCCTTTTAAAAATATTTATTTATTTATTAGTTTTGTGGTACTGTGAAAAACAGAGGCATTCTGCCTCTGACCTAATCCCCTATCCCATTTTACTTTTTGTGGTACTGGCTGGGGATTGAACCCAGGGATATTTCCACCTCTGAGCTAAACCCTTTTTATTTATTTATTTTTTAATTTTTATTTATTTATTTTTAATTTTCTTAATTTTTTGGTTTTACTGGAGGTGGAACCCAGGGGCCTTCTACCTCCGGGCTACAGTCCCAGACCTATTTTATATTTTATTTGGAAACAGGTCTCTTAAGCCAGCTGAGGCTGGCTTCGAACCTGCGCGATCCTCCTGTCTCTGCCTCCCAAGCCCAGGGATTGCAAGCGTGCGCCACCACTCGGCTCCTTTTTATTTATTTTATTTTATTTTATTTTATTTTATTGTTTTGGTGGTACTGGGGTTCCTGGAAACCCTTCTACCTCTGGGGCTATACTCCCAGACCTATTTAATATTTTATTTAGAAAAAGGGTCTCTTAAGCCAGAGAGGCTGGTTTTGAACCTGCACGATCCTCCTGTCTCTGCCTCCCAAGCGCGGGGATTACAAGCATGCGCCACCACACCTGGCAATCCTTTTTATTTTATGTATTTTATTTTATTTATTTATTTTTCTTGCGGGTCTGGGGATGGAACCCAGGGGCATTTGACCTCCGAGCTACACCCCTTGCCCTATTTTTTATTCTTTATTTTGAAACTGGGTTTCATTGAGTTGCAGAGGGCCTCACTACGTAGCTGAGGCTGTCTGCGAACCGCAATCCTCTAGGTCTCATCCTCCCGAATGCTGGGATTACAAGCGTGCGCCACCACGCCGGCTTATTTTATTTTTTGGTGGTACTGGGGTTCTTGGAAGCCCTTCTACCTCTGGGCTACACTCCCAGACTTATTTATTTATTTATTTATTTATTTATTTATTTATTTATTTATTTATTTGGTGGTACTGGGGTTCCTGGAAACCCTTTTATCTCCGGGCTACACTTCCAGACCATTTTATACTTTTTATTTGGAAGCAGGGCCTCTTAAACCAGTGAGGCTGGCTTCGAACAAGCCTGGGGGCTACAAGCGTGCGCCACCACGCCCAGCCTTTTTATTTTTTTTATATTGAAACAGGGTCTTGATAAATTGCTGAGGCTGGTCTTGAACCTGTGATCCTCCTGTCTCAGCCTCCCAAGTACTGGGATTACAGGTGTTTGCCACTGTACCTGGAAATTTTATTTATTTATTTATTTATTTGGTACTGGGGATTGAATCCACAGCCATTCTACCTCCAAGCTATACCTTGGGCCCAATTTTATTTCTTCTTCTTGTTTTTTGTGGTGCTGAGGATTGAACCTAGGGGTTTAATCCTCTACCTCTGTGCTACACTCCCAGACCTATTTTATATTTTATTTGGAAACAGGGTCTCACTAAGTTGCTGAGAGCCTCACTAAGTAGCTGAGGCTGGCTTTGAACCTGCGCAATTCTCCTGTCTCAGTCTCCCAAGTGCTGGGATTGCAAGGGTGTGCCATCACGCCCGGCTTATTTTTTATTTTGAAATAGGGTCACACTAAGTTGCCACCCGCTGGCACCTCCTGTCTCAGCCTCCCAAGTACCGAAATTATAGGCCTGCACCACCATGACTGATTTTTTTTTTTTTTCAATTGCGATGGAGCCGAGTGTGGTGGCGCACGCTTATAATCCCAGCATTTGGAAGGTTGAGACCAGAGGATCACAATTCTCGGACAGCCTCAGCTACTTAGTGAGGTTCTCTGCAACTCAGTGAGACCCTGTTTAAAAATAAAGAATAAAAAATAGGGCAGAGGGTGTAGCTTGGAGGTTGAAAGCCCCTGGGTTCCAGCCCCAGCCCCGCAAAAAAAAAAAAAAAAAAAAAAAAAAATGGAGATGGGATTACTATATTGCCCCTTCTCTAGGGCTCAAGCATTCGGTGGACGGATAAAAAGCCCTTATGGGAGCCGGGCGTGGTGGTGCACGCTTGTAATCCCAGCATTCGGGAGGCTGAGACCAGAGGATCGCGGTTCTTGGACAGCCTCAGCTACTTAGTGAGGCCCTCTGCAACTTAGTGAGACTCAGTTTCAAATTAAAAGAATAATAATAATAAAAAAAAAAACTAGGGCAGGGGGTATAGCTCAAAGGTCAAATGCCCCTGGGTTCCATCCCCAGACCTGCAAAAAAAACTCCAACCCCCCTCCAATAAAAGTCCTTATGGAGTGGGGGGGGGGGTCAGAGATCCTAGTAGGGTGAGGGAAGGGATGGCGGAGACTACGCCTGTGCCTGCTCCCCAGTCTCACTTAATTAATTTTTTTGGAACTGGGGATTGAACGCAGGGGCATTCACCTCTGAGCTACACCCCGGCCCTATTTTATTTTTATTTTGAAACGGGGTCCCTCTTCACTACTTGGTGAGGCTGTCCGCAAACCTGTGCCCCTTCTGTCTCAGATGACAAGGGTGAGCCACCACGCCTGGCCCCAATCTCGCTTGGGGCTGCTTCAGCACGCAGGTGTGCACGGGCGTGCGTGTGCGTGTGAGCTCCCCAGGCTGGCTGCCTCTGGTCAGAAGCCCCACCCTGGGGTCCCCAGAGCGGCCCCCATCGTTTCTGTTTTGTGCGTGGCACTGGGGGTGGAGCCCCAGGGTCTTCTGCCTCCAGGGTAGCCCCTCAGCCCTATTTTATTTTTTGTTTGGAAGCAGCATCTCGCTGAGTGCTGAGGCGACTTGAGCTCGTGATCCTCCGACCGCGGGAGGGAGGGCCGGGCGTCGTTCCTGCGGGCCCAGCCTCCGCCCGCCCGGGTGGCAGCTGCGATAGCTGAGGCCGGGGAGGCGGGGAGCAAGGGGGGGCCAGCGCCCCGTGACTCGCGCACCCCCGCCCCGCGCCCCGTGACTCGCGCGCCCGCGCCCCGCGCCCCGTGACTCGCGCGCCCGCGCCCCGCGCCCCGTGACTCGCGCGCCCGCACCCCGCGCCCCGTGACTCGCGCGCCCGCACCCCGCGCCCCGTGACTCGCGCGCCCGCACCCCGCGCCCCGTGACTCGCGCACCCCGCACCCCGCGCCCCGCGCCCCGCGCCCCGCACCCCCCGCCCCGCGCCCCGTGACTCGCGCACCCCGCACCCCGCGCCCCGCGCCCCGCGCCCCGCACCCCCCGCCCCGCGCCCCGTGACTCGCGCACCCCCGCCCCGCGCCCCGTGACTCGCGCGCCCGCACCCCGCGCCCCGTGACTCGCGCACCCCCGCCCCGCGCCCCCGCCCCGCACCCCGCCCGCGCCCGGGCCGCGCCGCCGGGCCCATGGAGCAGCTGCTCCGCGCCGAGCTGCGCACCGCCGCCCTGCGGGCCTTCGGGGGCTCGGGGCGCGGCGGCATCAGCGAGGGCCGCGCCTACGACACGGACGCGGGCCCGGTGTTCGTCAAGGTCAACCGCAAGGCGCAGGTGCGGCGGGCTGCGGGGCGCAGGGGCGCGGGGCGCAGGGGCCGTCATCCTGGCCGCTGCGGTCTCTGTGGCCCGCCTAAAAGACCCCGCTGAGAAAGTGCGGGGAAAGGGCAGCGCCGCGGTCACGCAGCCCCGGGCCGGCGGCCGCCCGCGGGTCCAAGCCCTGCCCTCTGCGGCCGAGGCCTGAGTCCAGAAGGCGGCCCCCAAGCGCTGCGAGCCGGGGCGCAGGTGGGGCGGGCCAGGTGGGGTGGCCCCGCGTCCTTTGCAGTGTTGGCATGGGACCCGTTGGAGAATCCGGGCTCAGGGGGGCGCGGGGCGCACGCTCGTTATCCCAGTGCTTGGGAGGCTGAGACCGGAGGCTGAGACAGCAGGTCCGTGGCCGGCCTCAGCTATCTAGTGAGGCTCTCTGCAGCTCAGTGAGACTGTTTAAAAAACAATAGGGCTGGCTGGGGGTACCGCTGAGAGATAGAATGTCCCTGGCTTCAGCCCCGGGTACCCTAAAAGAACAAAGGCAACAAGGAAGGCAGGTACCCTGGAGGACCGAGGCCCAGGCTGGACCCCTGCACCTCCTGGTGCCCGGGCGCCCGGTCTCCTTGCCCCTGCCGCAAGGGCTGGCTGTGGAGCCTGGCATCCTGCCTACCCCGACCTGTCAAACACCAGGCTCAGCCTCTTCCTCACAGCCCCTTCCTGCCTGAGGCCCCTCTGCACCTCCCCCTTGCAGGGTGGAGGCCCTGTTGGTTTTTAGTACCCAAAGGTTGAGGTTATGATTGATTCCCATGTGATGGCTTCCGTCTTGGTGTCGGTCTGCGAGTCTCCCAGTCCAGCTAGCCGGCCCTGGGGAGTCGGAGCTGGTTTGCTGACCAGGTCCCTGGGGTGTTGTGGACACAGGCCCGGAAGATGTTCGAGGGGGAGATGGCAAGTCTGGAGGCCCTCCGTGGCACAGGCCTGGTGCGGGCACCACGGCCCATGAAGGTGATCGACCTGCCGGGAGGCGGGGCCGCTTTTGTGATGGAATATTTGAAGATGAAGAGCTTGAGCAGGTGAGTGAGTGTGTGTGTGTGAGTGAGAGTGTGTGTGCGTGTGTGAGTGAGAGTGTGTGCGTGTGTGAGTGTGTGTGAGTAAGAGTATGTGTGCGTGTGTGCGTGTGTGTGAGAGTGTGCGTGTGTGTGTGCGTGTGTGCGTGTGCGTGCGCGTGTGTGAGTGAGTGTGTGTGTGTGTGTGACACATATGTATGTACACAGAGAAAGGGCCACATACACAGACAGGCCAGGGACAGAGACAGGGAGAAACAACAATAGAGACAGGAAGGAGAGAGAGGAGACGGGAAGAGACAGACAGAGGCGGCAGGGAGCAGCCCTTGCTGAGGTCACACAGCTCTGCCTGGGTACCACAGGCCATGGTGTGGGGCTGAGCCCTGCGCACGCTGAACAGATGCTCGACCACTGAGCTGCATGCGGCCCGCCAGGGGCACCAAGGGGCAGTCTTTTTTTTTTTTTTTTTGGATTGGGGTTGAACCCAGGAGCATTCTACCTCTGAACTACACCTCCAGCCTTTTTTATTTTATGTATTTATCTATTATATATTTATTGATTGATTGGTATTAGGGATTGAACTCAGGGACATTGTACCACTGAGGTAGATCCCCAGCCCTATGTTGTAATTTAAAAAAAAATATTTTGAAACAGGGTCTCATTTAGTTTCCGAGTGTCTTGCTGAGTTGCTAAGACTGGCCTCAAACCTTCCATCCTCTTGTCTCACCCTCCCAAGTACTGGGACTACAAGAGCGATCACCACACCTGGCTGGCTGGCTGATTTATTTATTTATTGTACTGGGGATTGAACCCAGGGGCTCCGAGTCCTATTTTTTTATTCCTAATTTGGAAACAGGTTTTCACGAAGTTGTGGAGTGCTTCGCTTCCCTAAGTAGCTGAGGCTGGCTGTGAACCTGTGATCCTCCTGTGTCGGCCTCCCAAGTACTGGGATCACAAGCGTGCGCCCCACGCCTGGTTTTGTTTTTTATTTTGAGATCAGGTCTTGCCTCCGAGTCACTGGATCACAGGCATGTGCTGCCTCATCTGGTGTAAATTTCTTTTCTAATTATTAAGTTATGTCCACTCATTGTATAAAATGTGAGAACGCATGGTGGCCTATGCCTGTAATGTCAGCACTCAGGAGGCTGAAGCAGGAAGATTGGATTTCAAGTCTAGGCCAGCCTTGGCAACTTAGTGAGACCCTGTCTCAAAAGAAAAACAAGCTGGGCATGGTGGTGCACGCCTGTCATCCCAGTACTCGGGAGTCTGAGATCAGAGCATTGCAAGTTGGAGACCAGTCTCAACAATTTAGTGAGACCTTCAGCAACTAAGAAAGACCTGTTTCAAAATGAAAAATAAAAGGGCTTGGGGTATAGCCCAGAGGTAGAATGGCCCTGGGTTCAATCCCTAGTACCAAAAAAAGGGAGGGGTGATAAGGGAATAGCTCAGAGGTAGGACTCCACTCTCCCCCAGTATCAGTCCCTAGAGTGTACACACGCACACGTGCGCACGCACACACACACACACACACACACACACACACACACAACGGAACACACTAGTAGTGTGGTGTCTAATTGGCTGGGTTTTTTTCCCTCAGTCAGGCATCGAAGCTTGGAGACCAGATGGCAGATCTGCACCTTTACAACCAGAAGCTCAGGGAGAAGCTGAGGGAGGAGGAGAACACAGTGGGTGCGTTCAGAACGTTCTTATTTCCCGGGCCCGGCTGCATCACCACCTAGATCCGTGCCATGGTGCTTCTTGGTGCCATTGCGATAATAAGCTGAATTACACACTACCTCTTCTCACACTCTATCCTAAGAATGGAATTATTATTTTTTTTTTCTTTGCGGTACTGGGGATTGAACCCAGGGGCATTCTACCTCCAAGCTACATCCCTAGCTCTATTTTTAATTTTAATTTAATTTAATTTTATTTTTTTGTGGTACCGGGGATGGAACCCAGGGGCATTCTGCCTTCGAGCTACACCCTCAGCCCTATTTTTATTCTTCATTTTAAAATAGGGTCTCACTGAGTTGCAAAGGGCCTCCGTAAGTAGTAGCTGAGGCTGTCCGCAAACTGTGATCCTCTTGTCTCAGCCTCCAAATGCTGGGGTTACAAGCGAGTGGCACCATGCCTGGCTTTATTCTTTATTTTGAAATATGCTCTCACTAAATAGCTGAGGCTGGCTGTGAACCTGTGATCCTCCTGTGTCAGCCTCCCAAGTACTGGGATTACAAGCGTGCGCCACCACGCCCAGTTAAGAATAAGATTATTAAATAAGAATTTTGGTAGCTGGGCGTGGTGGTGCACACTTGTAATCCCAGCATTCGGGAGGCTGAGACTGGAGGATCGCGGTTCGCCTCAGCTACTTAGTGAGGCCCTCTGAAACTCAGTGAGATCCTGTTTCAAAGTAAAGAATAATAGGGCAGGGGGTGTAGCTCAGAGGTCAAATGCCCCTGGGTTCCATCCTCAGACCCGCAAAAAAAAAAAAAAAAAAAAAAAAAAATTTTTTTTTGGTAGAGCTGATATCTGGTGGAATTGGCTCACATCCCTATTTATTTACTTAGTAGTACTGTGATTGAACCCAGGGATATTCTATCTCTGAGCTACACCCTAGCCCTTTTTATTTTTGTTTTGAAGTAGAGTCTTTGGCCTTGAACCAGCAATCTTCCTGTCTCTGCCTCCCACCAAGTACTGGAGTTATAGGCACGCACCACCATGCTGTTCTCCAGGATCCCTATTATACCAGCCCTGCTGTACAGCGTACCCGAAGCTTGAGTGTCCTGGCAGGTCCACACCTTCACTGCAGGCGTAGATGTCCTCAGATTGCCCGTAGCTCCCTACGTACGGCCCAGTCTGTCCTGATGCTTTGTCTACATCAAGAGAGAGATGAAGTCAGGCATGGCAGCACACTTCTGTGCTGAGACAGGATTGTAGGTTTGAAGCCAGCCTCAGTAACTTAGTGAGACCCTCAGGGTAGCTCAGAGGTAGAATGCCCTTGGGTTCAATCCTCAATACCAGAGAAAGAGAGAGACAGACAGACGGATGGACAGACGGACGGACAGAGAGAGCTGCACACAGAGATGAACAGCTCTCTCAGACAGGGATCTCTGTTGACAGGCCGGAGGGCCGCGGAGGCTGAGCCCCAGTGCGTGACCAAGTTTGGCTTCCACACCGTGACATGCTGTGGCTTTATCCCGCAGGTGAGTGTCTGGGAGGGGGCGTCCCTGCTCATTTCCTGGCCGTCCTCCATGCCTCCATGCCGGTGCTGGTCCCTGAGTGCCCGGGTTCTGAAGGCAGGGTGCAGGCTGTGATGCCTGGGATGGGGAGGGCCGGTGAAGAGCCCACGGTGTGGCACCCGGCGGGGGTGGAAGCGGTGCAGCTGCGGAGGTGTTGCAAGAAGTGGGCAGCAGAGCAAAGGTGCTGTTGCAGGGGTCAGTGCGAGGGCTGAAGAGAGTGAGCAGACAGCACACGAGGCCGGGGACAAGCCTGCTCGCTCAGCAAGTCCTCTGAGGCCTTTACGAAATGATTGCTATTTGTTGAGATATAATCCAGACATAATTCACATAGGGCAAAATCCATCTTTTTAAAGTGTTACAGTCAAGCGGGGCGTGGTGGCACATGCTTGTAATTCCAATACTTGAGGGGCCGAAACAGGAGGATCACAGGTTCGAAGCGAGCCTCAGCAACTTAGTGAGAACCTAAATAAAATAAAAAATAAAAAAAAATAGGGCTGGAGGTGTAGCTAAAAGATAGAATGCCTCTGAGTTCAGTTCTCAGTATCACAAAACAAGCAAGCAAGCAAGCAAAGCGTCCAGTCAGCCAGGTGTGATGGCACAGAAGTATAACCTCAGTACCTGGGAGGCGGAGACAGGAGGATGACCCAAATCAACACGCAGTAGCGGCTGTACCCGCGCCTCCCCGCAGCCATGACTCTGCCACCTGTCTCTATGGCTGCATTTCAGAGCTTTCAGATAAGAGGAAGCATACAAGATGCAGCCATAGACATTTGCGCCTGGCTCAGCGTGTCCCTCCCTCCCTCCCTCCCTCCCTTCGTTCCTTCCTTTTTCTGGTATTGGGGATTTGCTTTAGGTTGTACTGGGGATGGAACCCAGGGGCATTCTACCTCTGAGCCACATCTCCAGCCCTGTTTTATCTTTTTTTTTTTTTGGTGGTACTGGGGTTCCTGGAAACCCTTCTACCTCCA
The DNA here is from genome assembly GCF_963383645.1 of Muscardinus avellanarius. Taxonomy (NCBI): domain Eukaryota; kingdom Metazoa; phylum Chordata; class Mammalia; order Rodentia; family Gliridae; genus Muscardinus; species Muscardinus avellanarius. Next base: position 74,536,396 of record NC_137802.1, read on the forward strand.
GGCTACACTCCCAGACCCATTTTTTAAATATATTTTTTACTTGGAAACAGGGTCTCTTAAGCCAGCACGGCTGGCTTCGAACCTGCCTGATCCTCCTGTCTCTGCCTCTCAAGCGCAGGGATTACAAGTGTGCGCCACCACGCCCGGCTTTATCATTTATTTTGAAACAGCGTCTCACTAAATTGCTGAGGGCCTAAGTTACTGAGGCTGGCCTCAGGAAACAGTGCCTCTGCCCCTCTCAGAGCTCTGTCCAGGGGTGACACCTGAATGAGCACTCCCCTCTGCAGGACTCCGATTTGCACCAGGTACCAGGGAGAGCGCTTCATGAGCTGGGCTGCAGAGGCAGTGACGTCACTCATTGGTTGGGCTTGCTTTGCTCACGGTGTGACCCGAATCCCAGCCTGCAGCTGTCTTCTGGTGTGCATGCGCAAAAGCAGCTGTCTGCGATGATGCCAGCTTACCTTGGGTCCCAACGTACACGAGACAAAGTTAGTGTCTTTCTAGATAAAACTTATCTCAGTACCCTCGCCCAGCTCTCACAGTTTCCTGGGCTTGCCTTGGTCTCGTGAATTAGAAGGGGCCTTTCAGGGACATGGTTGCCATCCTTTTCTTTAAGGGTGGCACCACAAGGTGCCGTTCTGAGCATTTGGTGTACCTCCACTCACCAGCTGCGGCAGTGAGTGGTCAGGAGGTAGGTGCTGTCACCAGTTGTCTTAAGCTGAGGTGCAGGAGCCAGGTAGCACTCCGGAGAACATGTGGCTAGTGAGTGGGGGGCCTGGGACGTCCCAGTGGCACGGCCTTGGAGTGTGGCTAGTGGGTGGGGGGCCTGGGATTTCCCCGCTCCCTGGTGTGGCCTTGGAGTGTGGCTAGTGGGTGCACCCCCCCAAGTCCCCAGGGCGCGGCCTTGGAGTGTGGGCACTAACCATCTTGTACCCCGCCCTGGTGGCAGGGGAGGCCGGGTTCTTGGAGCCAGATGTGCACCCAGTGGCTGCTGCTGTAGGTAGTAGGGGAAGGTGCCATCTTTCTCAGGGCTCGGGCCATGGCCCCTCTGTCCAGGTGGCAGGTGGGACTGGGCTTGCCAGTGCTGGCCTCCTGATCCCAATGTGAGTTCTGTATCTTTTGTGACCTGATCATCTTCCAGCAAGAGGCCAGACTTGGGTGCTGGGAGCCGGGCAGGTAAGCGGGGAATGCTGGGGTGCTGCATGGTGCCCTTCAGTGCTGGGGCCAGATGGCCAGGATCTGGGAGAGGAGCCTGGGCCGAGCGACCACAACACCCAACCTGGGGGGAGTCCCAGCGGGGAGAACCACTGACCAGGTCACCTGCTGCCCTCCTGTGGCATGGAAGGTTCAGACCTCTTGCCAGAGGAGCTCCCCAGAGCAACACTGGCTGTGCTCCTCCACCCAGCTGAGTGTGCGTCTCCACAGAGGCCTAGTGGACACAGAATGCACCTGTTTGGAGTGTGCAGTTAGGTATGTTTTGACATGTATACAGGTTCATACACAAACCTCTCCCCAGCCAAGACGATGAGAACACGAGTCATCGCTTCACACAACTCCACTCCCCCTGCTCCCGGGATGCCCTGGCCGCCTTCTGTCCCTGTAGATGAACGTGCATTCTGTGGGACTTAATAGAAGTGCACTCTACAAGCCGGGCATGGGCGCACGCTTGTCATCCCAGCATTCTGGAGGCTGAGACCGGAGGATCGTGGTTCGCGGACAGCCTCAGCTACTTACTGAGGTCCTCTGCAATTCAGTGAGACCCGGTTTCAAAATAAAAAATAAAAAATAGGACTGAGGGTGTCGCTTGGAGGTAGAATGCCCCTGAGTTCCATCCCCAGACCCACAAAAAAAAAAAAAAAAAGAAAGAAAGAAAGAAAAGAAAAAAAAAAGAAAACAAGAGATACACTCTGCAGTGGCCCTCTTTCTTCTGCCTTCTTTCACTCAGCATAACAACCATTTGGAAACTGATTTGTGTCAGAAGTTCTTTTGATATTTGCCCATGATATTCATTCATGTTGCATGTGTGAAAAATCGACTCTAGCCGGGCATGGTTACACGCGTCTATAATCCCAGTACTGAGGAGGCCAAGACAGGACTGAAGGTTTGAGACTGGCTTCAGCAAGTTAGTGAGACTTTCAGCAGCCTACAAATACCCTGTTTCAAAATAAAAATAAAGCCGGGCGTGGTGGCGCACGCTTGTAATCCCTGCGCTTGGGAGGCTGAGACAGGAGGATCGCACGGGTTCGAAGCCAGCCTCAGCTACTTAGTGAGGCTCTCAGCAACTTAGTGAGACCCTGTTTCCAAATAAAATATAAAAAAGGTTTGGGAATATAGCCCCGAGGTAGAAAGCCTCTTGGTTCCACTTCCCAGTACCACCAAAAATAAATAAATAAATAAAAATAAAAACAAAAACCCAGATATGGTGGCACACACCTGTAATCCTAGTACTTGGGAGGCTGAGACCGGAGGATCACAGGTTCAAAGCCAGAATCAGCAACTTGGTGAGGCCCTAGTTCCAAAATAAATAAATAGCCAGGCGTGGTGGCGCATGCTTGTAATCCCTGCATTCGGGAGGCTGAGACTGGAGGATCGCGGTTCGCGGACAGCCTCTGCTACTTAGTGAGGCCCTCTGCAACTCAGTAAGACCCGGTTTCAAAATAAAGAATAGCCAGGCGTGGTGGCACATGCTTGTAATCCCCGCGCTTGGGAGGCAGAGACAGGAGGATCGCGCAGGTTCGAAGCCAGCCGCCCGCGCTGGCTTAGGAGACCCTGTTTCCAAATAAAAATGTAAAAAAAAAATAGGTCTGGGAGTGTAGCCCGGAGGTAGAAGGGCTTCCAGGAACCCCAGTACCACCACACACACACACAAAAAAAGAATAAAAAATAAGGGCAGGGGGTGTAGCTTGGAGGTCGAATGTCCCTGGGTTCCATCCCCAGACCCGCAAAAACCCCACAAAAAAACCAAAATAAATAAATAAACAAACAAAGAAACAAACAAACGGGGCTGGGGGGTATCAATAAAAGATAAAATGCCCTTGGATTTCATTTCCAGAACTACCAAAATAAATTAATTAAATAAGATAGGGCTTGGGGTATAGCTCAGAGGTAGAATGCCTCTGGGGTTCAATCCCCAGTACCACCCAAAACAAAGCAAAATCGGGGGTGGGGGGCAGGTAGCTTGGCAGCAGAATGTCTCAGGGTTCAATCCCCAGTACAGAGAGAGAGAGAGAGAGAGAGAGAGAGAGAGAGAGAGAGAAAGGGCCAGAACACTGCACTCCATGGTATGGACAGACCACAGGTTCACCACTGAGCCACACCCAGGCTTTTCCTTTAATCGCATCAGATTTTCTACATAGTCATGAAGGTGATATGCCTTTAGTTTCTGAGTCTTTCCTGAAGCCTCGGGCACCGTGCTTAGTGGAGGCATCCTGGGCTTTTTCCTGCCGGGGAGCCATTCAGTCTTTGGCCATGAAGAGGGAGGCCAGCTTAGGTTCTTCCTAGATATTCTGTCTGGCTGAAGCACTTCACTTCTGTTTCCAGTTTTCTGAGAGCTCATCTGGAATGAGCTGCATTTTCTGTGATGGTCACACAACTTTCTTTTACATATGTTTAATTTTTGGTATTGGGGATTGAACCGAGGGGCATTAGACCTCCGAGCTACACCCTCTGCCCTGTTTTATTTATTTATTTTTTTGGCGGGTCTGGGGATGGAACCCAGGGGCCTTTGACCTCCGAGCTACACTCCCTGCCCTATTTTTTATTCTTTATTTTGAAACAGGGTCTCACTAAGTTGCAGTGGGAGGGCCTCACTAAGTAGTAGCTGAGGCTGTCCATGAACCGTGATCCTCCGGTCTCAGCCTCCCGAATGTTGGGATTACAAGCGTGCCCACCACTCCACGGCTGGAGGCAATTTTTCACACATGCAACATGAATATCCTGGGCGAATATCAAAAGAATTTCTGACACAAATTAGTATCTGAATGGTCGTGCTGAGTGAATAAAAGCAGAGGAAGAGAGGAAGCACTGTAGAGTGTATCTCTTTTTTCTTTTCTTTTCTTTTCTTTTCTTTTCTTTTCTTTTCTTTTCTTTTCTTTTTTTTTGCGTCGTAGGGATGGAACCCAGGGCATTCTACCTCCCAGCGACACCCTCAGTCCTATTTTTTTATTTTGAAACAGGGTCTCACTAAATTTCTTT